>NC_060149.1:548946561-549667394 GCF_021461385.2 Schistocerca piceifrons | reverse complement strand
CCAGTGATAGTGGCAACACAACAGCAGATCTGGAATATTTAAAGCTAATGACAATAGTTTAGATTCCTTGCACAAGTATTCAACTGTAAAAATATTTTTCGTTGAACCTAATAGTGCTTTAGCAAGCTCTGCTGCTGCTGAACGACGATTTTCCTTTTGTGGAATAATAATGACGCCACATAAGCAGAACATGAAAGATGAAATATTCGAACGATTACTGGTATTAAAATCAATGAAATAAATGGCAAGTAAAAGGTTCGATAACTAGACATATTCTGAAAATACATGTTTTGCGTTCTGTATTTAAACACTTTTATTTAAAACCATTTTGTATTTACATTAGAAACCGAAAAAATAAGCAAGTATTCATATTCTGACCAAGTTAAGACAACGGTCTAACATTTTATGTTCTTGGACACTCCTTTCGTTTCGAACACAGGAGTGACTGTAGGACTTGGAGGATAATAGCCTGGACAGTTAACCAATGTGTGATGTATTTTGCATTGTCGGTTATCGTGCTAAGTAGTTCCAAAGTTCCCACACACAGGTTCAACGATGCAGTGGGAGGGACGTGTTACTGAAGCGTTGACCTCGAACACGTCTCATGGCTGAAGGAACGCAGAGTTAAGGATTTCATCTGTAAATTATAATTTTGACTTTATTAAGTAATGCGTTCCCTTCAAAACTAAGGATATAGGTGTTATTGGCTGTTCTGTCGTCTTTTGGCCATTCCAGGTTCGGTGGTTCGCAATTCATCTTCGGTGTTAAGTGCCAGCTTTCGGTGGGATATTGCACCCTGCATCGTACATAGATTTTTGTGTGGGATGTCAGTAACAGGAAAGTCAGTCGGTTTGTCACATTGCTTGTCAGTGAATTGCCATTCATGTTTTAACAAGCAGGGATCTATTTTACCTTTCCTCCAATATAGCAACCTTGCCGAACAGTTCATCGATGTTTTCGACAAAATATAATTGTTTTGTTGTTATCAAGGAATCTCCATCAGTTCGAGAACATATCAATTATTGAGGGCATCTGTGAGCTCAATTTCTCTGTTCTTGTCGCTCATCGCATGACGTGGACAAGGATGGGAACGACATGATTTTACAGGTTTAGCAATGAAGTATTTATCTGTCCATTGCGAGGAAGTCACTATGACCGTTGTTGTGGATTAATGTGACTTGTTTCATCTTCGAAAGTTAGCTCTAATGTTCACTTACTCCGATCAACTGCTTTCTTCACACGTGCCACCCACCCATACCATCTGGAATGATGGCCAATGGTATGATTCCTGGTGCCCAAAGAGTTAACTCTGGCACCACAGATACTACCCACATGCTTTCAGGTGGCTCTACAGAAAGTGTTTATGACAACAGTAGCACGAGAGACTGGTTACTGAATCGGCGTTTAAGGCGAGTGCAACAAGTGGCGTGGGTATAAAATGTCGATTTTTATTTTCTTATGGAAAATTGTTATTTGGAGTTTTCCTTTAATTTGATGTATGTTTCGTGGAATTGGGATGATAATGGGTATTTTTAATTTATTTTAAAATTATTTATTGCACAAGTAACTTCTGCACGTTCCATTAGCATTTGTTCAGTTACGACAAGATATCTCGAGAATTGTTTTCTCTGGAAGGCACGGGTTTATGTGGATTTATTGTAAACATCTTGTTGGCTACATTGGACGCTTGACATCAATTCCCCATTTGTGGAATAATGTATTGTATCATACACGTTTTGTAAGACGAATTACACCTTTCGTTGTGTATATTTCGACATCTTACTCATTGAGTTGTGTTTCTCTCTTTAATATAACTCCAGCAAAGAAAATTTCTGAGAAGAGAAGAAATAAGGAAAATAGATCCTACAGAATATTTTCTGTTGGAAGTTTACATCCATGGAATGAGGTTAGGGAAAGCAACGCTCTAAAGAAGTTCATCACCAATAAGTGCTTCCAAGAAGAAGCTAGTGAACAGTAATGAAGTGTACAGTGAAACCAATGACAGTGATATCAGTTTCGTATGAAGTTTAAGTGCACTAAAAACAATGTTTAATCAAACCGCATGCTGTAATTTGTGTGGCGGAGAGATAAAATTTTCTGAAAATGTCTTCAAAGGAAACGTTTTTTTCTTAGTTTGGAAGTCTCTTGTTCGAATTGTGAGAGTAAGAAACGATTTTGGACATCGGAAAAATGTAAATACAATAACCGTCTTGAGACGAACGTCATATATTGCATTGGGCTGATTTGCATCGGTAAAGGCGCTAGGGCTGGGAAAACGTCGTTTACTCTTATGACTTTGCCATGCTTCTGTACTAACGTTGAGAGATACACAGATGCTTTAGGGAAAACAGTAGAATAATTGCAGAAGAATCAATGGCATCTGCAGCAGTGGAAGCACTTGAAGAAAATGATGGTAACGACATTTGCATAGTGTTTGACGGGTCATGGCAGAAAAGTGACCATCAGTCTAAAAATTCTCGTGCAGCTGCCATAAGCATTAATACCCGTAAAGTGATTGATATTGAAGTGTTGCGAAAACACTGCCACAGAAGTGGGTACCAAAAATGAAAAGAAACAATTATATGAACACAACTGCTTCAGATGACGGATCCTGTGGAAGAATGGACAATCCCTCTGCTGCGCAGATTTATCAGCACTCTCATGAATAGCGTGGGGTTCGTTATACTAAATTCAGTGGTGATGCTGCTTCCAGTTCATTCAGATCAATAACTAACAGCAGACCCCATGATAACCTAACCGCACCATAGTTAGAATGTGTCTGTCATGAGCAGTAACGAAATGGTACACGACTGCGTAAAATGAGGCAGAACTTTACAAGCAAAAAGCTTAAAGCTGGCAAGATTATTAGATGACTTCTGACAAAACAATCTATCAGTTAAGTGAAAACAGTGGCCAAGCCTCTGAAAGAATACAAACGACAGATAAGGAAAGAGAAAAGCAGTATGGGCAACGTTTTTCCACAAGATGTCAAGTGATGAGAAGCCCCTACACAACTTTATTTCAATTACTTGTGTAAGTACTGCAAATCTGAGGCAGCAGGAACCAAATGTCCCTATAGAAACACCATCCCCGAAGCTTTTGGAGCAGTAACAAAGCCAGAAGATAGATATCTGGCACATACACGTATTCTGAAGAAATACCGCACAGGTAAAACTCTAAATCTAAATGAGCCTTCCGACGATGTTATCTGGACCACGGTGCACAAAAACGTACTTATTGACTTGAAAACACTGAATATTGATGTCATGATGCTGTGGTCACCTTCAGTGATACAAATGCACGCAGAATAAAGGTTCTGAAGCGATTTGGAAAGTGTGGCCGTAATATAGAAGAAATACTACTAGAATAGGGCAGACAGCGAGTCTCCAAAGCAGAAATTATGGCCAAAATGCAACAGAAGGAGCAAGATCTTTCAAACAGAGGAAGAGGTTGCATCTGGTTCATCCCCAAGAAAATTAAGATTACAAAGCTGGAGAGGTTTAATTTGTCTCTTCATTCAATAGTGAGATTTTCTTTCTTTCGACTTTCAAGTGCGATTTCTGAAAACTACTTTTTTGAAAATGTTTCCCATTATCAAAGAAACTACTTACTCTAAAGCTCTGAAATTTTTACCTATTAATGTGAGCTGTATTATGTTTATGTGGGCATGAAACGTTGGAGGTAGCACTCATAGTTTCATCATTAAAATCTACTTTTAACATTATATAATTGTTAAGACCTTCATTAAAAATTCATATTTGGATTACTAACAAAATTAGATACTTGATAGTAGATACAATGTATAAGCCATGTTTCAATGTCCTGGCAAAGTTTTGTTTTATAACCTTGGATAGTTCCTGAGAAAACTGGATATAAAGATGTTAACTTTAACATTACCTGGACAGGACATTGGTATTCCCCTTAGGCTCATTTGTGTGGCTACTTAGTTATTGCTCGTTCTGCGTACCATAGGTAAGGTGGCTCTATTTCCAAAAGAGGAACACAAATTACTTCAGGGAAAAAACTGATGAACTGCAAAACTAGAGCCGGCCAGAGTGGCCGAGTGGTTCTAGGCGCTGCAGTCTGGAACCGCACGACCGCTATGGTTGCAGGTTCGAAACCTGCCTCGGGCATGGATGTGTGTGATGTCCTTAGGTTAGTTAGGTTTAAGTAGTTCTAAGTTGTAGGGGACTGATGACCTCAGAAGTTAAGTCTCATAGTGCTCAGAGCCATTTTCTTGTAAAAGGAGAGAGATGTAAGCAAAATCAAGGACAACCTAAAGAAACACCAAAATCAATCAAGGACTGTCATGACGGGCTTGAAATTAAGATAATTAAGGATAGGTGGTGATAGGAAATTTTGGCACAAGGAAATAGTTACTACAATAGTTGTGTTCAGTATGAAAGTACTAACCAAAGAGTCTTGATCCTCTTGAGGTTAATTTTTGTGCAGATGGGGGCTTTAAATGCCGTTCAAAAACTGCTTCAGCTGCTGCACCATTATTCTTAATCCTCGTTGATCACTTACATAATGTTGGTATAAAGTTAGATAATTGCATCCGCAAACTTTTCTCGAGCTCACCTTTAATATTTTGTTATTTCTTGTGATTCTTCAGGTGAATATCCTAATTATCTTGTGTCAAGACATGAAAAGTTTTTTGTATAGCTACATTCCCACTCAAATGTGCATATGATTGATTTACCAGTTGAGCACCTACAAAAGTTTCTGTGTACTACAATCTGAAAAACACTTTCGAATATAAGAAATTGGCAAGTACAGCACACGTTTTGTGTGATGAATCAAAGCTGGTTTACATGTTCTTTGGTAAGCACTCTAGCGGACTTGGTGTCTCTCCTGGCTCAGGGTTTTGGTAGATACTCCATTTTCCAATACTTGCATGAAAACTTTCCCCTTTCTTCCTGTCCCCACCCACTTCTTGCATAGTTTTGTTTTATTATATATTTTATTGTATTATATTTATTATATTTTATTATATTTTCAGTTTGTATGCTACTGTTTGCTACTGTTTTTGCAATAGGATTCAAGTGTTATGTGAACCGCTCTCTGTACATATTTCTATCGTATTTATAGCTTATAGAAGAAAAGTATGTTTTATTTTCAATGCGGTTGGTAGTATTTGTATTCAACTGATAAGTATACGAATAGTGTAAGGCTACTGAAACTGGCTTTCTCTTAGCAATGGCTTGGAATCCGAAATATGATGTGCACTACGAATGTTGCTATAGAGACTTTCAGGAATAATAATATTAATTACTAAAAATCTAAGAGTAAATCGCAAATAGAATAGGGGATGTTACACAAAAAAGGAAAAACATTTTCATCTCAGTAGCAGTAAAAAATTATGAAATTTATATCCTTTGAAATCATAAGAAGTAGCTACATTTTTCTTTAAAATACACAGAGAAATCATTTCTAACTTCTTTTCTAACTGTCTTTTGACTTTCATGTACCTGTTTAACACAGTGAAACTAACTGGATAGCCCAAGAATGCAAGACTCCACGCATTTGTTCCTCCAAGTGCCACTACAATCTACTTCATGTTTCACAGGCAATCAAAGATCTCTAGACACCCTGCTTCCACTGTTGTAGTAACTCATACCTTCCGTTTTACCAGAGTTATATCGCAGTTCTAACAACAAAGATGCCTAGCCTGAAAGTCACTGTAAAGAGAACTAGGTGTGAACTACACAGCAGTTTACAAAAGCAAACACCACTCTCTCTTTTTGCTGTCTCCTGAAGATAATCCTGTGTTAGAAGTTACAACAGGGAGGTTCCGAAATATTACCTCACATTTTAAGTTATAAATTTCTTTCACAATACTGAGAAACTTGCTGTAAAGGCTCCTCATTATATCATAATGATAAGTACTTCTGCTGCTTTCCTTCCCATTAAGTAATGGGCTTAGCCCACCCAGACTCCACAAAGACTGTAAAAATGTGATTTTACAGCGTTTGCACAACAGATATCCCTGTTGATTCTGACAATATTCTGAAAAGTTCACGAATTAAATAACATCTGTAATGTCATATATATCTTCAGTCAGCCCACAAAACCACTGAACTGCAACTGTAAGTAACTGAGAAGGTCGAGTGGCTGGTTTAATGAGAATTTGAGCGAGATTTCATTTTAGCGATATGAAAATAGACACTGTCTGCAGCCACACAGACAAAATTATGTGTAACAAAATAACAGTAACAGCACTCTCCAATTACTATATCTTCCTTCCAAGCTCGTTGCACTATCTAGCTTCAACACACTGGGTACTGTCTGGATGCAGCACGGAGGGATAGTCAGCTATTAAGAGCCTGGAGGCTGGAACCACAATTTCTCGTTCAAGTATGTCTTCAGTTTTCCTCGCAGCACAGAATGTACTCAATTCTAATCTTCGCACTAAGGCAAAATACCTAGATCCCTGGTGGTACTGGAAATTGAACACAGGTCCTTGTATGGATGCTCACCTTTCCACTATCTAGACAGATGAATAGTGATTTCTTGTACATAAACTTACTAGATGTAGTTTTGATGTGTTCCTGAGATACTAATTGTTGAAAACAGAGGTAGTATTGAAACTTTAATTCACGGTATTTATCATAATATGACTGTATGTAATGGAACATTCAATCTTAATCACTGAGGAAATAGTTAATCCTAAGGCTTTAACCCATACTACTGAACATTGCACAAATGTGTAGGAGAAAATACAGTTTTGCATCCATCCACCCATTTTTAACACCTGACCTACTACTAAGATATGGATAAGAAAATGGAAAAACTCAGTAAAACATGCAGTAGTTTTTCGTTTCTATCAGTCATGCATTCCCTTAAAGATTTTATATTAAAAAATAATTGGGTCTCTTCAAAGTTCTGTAAGAGTTATCAATTTTAACATTAAATATATTTTAAAAGAAACATCAAAGCTGTTATTTAATAAACCTCTGAAACTGTTAAACATCACATACACATTTTATATGGAGAATTATGATAAGGGAATTTTTTCAGGGTTTAGTTTATTTATAAGTTTCAAAAATGATTATGATGACTGGGACTCAAAGCATATATAGCTGATTATATTTTAATGGACAACATAAATACACTAAATGTGAATTCCTCAAAAATTAAAAACATAATAAATCAAAAAGTTATGTATAAATGACTTAGATAACATCTAAAAACAATACATCTATTTTTATTTCTGAAACTATCTTTTATCATCATGAGGGCTTAAAGTTTTCGATAACATCAACTGCACAAACTATATGTTTATTACTTCATATTTAATATATATTCTATGTTGTTCAGCATTTTCAAATAAGAACAACTTTCATAATCTTGTAAGCTTATTTTATTTTTTACAACATATTTCACACCTTCTTTTGATTTTTTCTCCTCGATATCACCAATTTGATAAACATAAGAATTTGAAATCAACCCACAACATATCTCTCTTATTTTCTGAATACATTCATCTTTCATTTTACCTAATGCATTTCTGTTTACTTGAGGAATTCTGTAAGTATTACATTTTGGATAATCACTAGTATCAAATTTATCAAGCATCTTCTTCATATCTTCAAAACATCTTCAGTTTATCTATACTAAAGATAACTTCTAGTATCTTGATAATAAAGCTCAATTTCTTTTCTATATTTTGGTTTCAAATCTCTATAGTGAAAATTATACATAAATGAAGTATTTTCATTCTAAAGTAAATTGGCTTATTGTACACAAATATTGTGCTATTTATGTGAATTACAAGAAAATTTTCGTTGAATATTGTTCTTCCTTTGAAATTTTGTTTTCCTATAATTTTTCACACAGTTGTGTGTCTGAGACTACTTTTATATCCCTCTAACATTTCCATCATTGCACCAAATTTGAATTTTTTTTCAAAATTGTTTGATGATTTAATTCTCATTTCTGCTTTCAGACCAATAAATTTATTGTATCTTCTTCATATTAATTAAATAGAGCTTGTATTTCTTATTAAGTAAGTGTATAATCAGGTTCCTTAATGCTTGATCTATCACCAAATTTTTTGAAATGTTCATGAGCCTGTATTTAATACATCTTGTATTTCTTATTAAACTAAATATATAACCACATCCTTTAATTGGTAAATGTAAGTGCCATGTGGCTAGTGCCCCAGAAAGTAGACCATTCATGTGGGACAAGTCGTTCAAGTTGATGCCACTTCGGCGACTAGCATGTCGATGGGGATCAAATTAAGGTGATAAGGGCAACACGACACCCAATCCATGACGGGAGAAAATCTCCGACCCAGCAGGAAATCGAACCTGGGCCATTAGGTATGACATTCTGTCGTGCTGACCACTCAGTTACCAGGGGTAATCTATCTTCAAATTTTACTAAATATTAATGAGTCTACGTTTTGCTATGTTAATGGATAATTAGTTTGTCAACTTTTCTATTTTTGTCAATACCTTTTAACATATTATCACCTATACCTTTGATTTCTTGCTTAACGGGTTCCATTACATCAATAACAGGTAGATATTTATCTTTAAATTTCATCTACTTTGTTCCTAGTTGGTCTTCTCAGTTTTTACATTCTTCTTCTACTTCTTCAGCTTTTTTTCTGCGTTGATTAACTTGTTACCAACTTCTGGATCAAATTTTGCCCACAATTAATTAGGACAACTGCATTAGTAATTCATTTTGTAACATTTACATTTATAGTTGACTTTTTAACATTTATGTTGGTGATTATCATTCTTGTTTATGTACATGTTTAATGTTTATGTCGTTTTTGTTTGTGTTTATGTTTATGTTACGTTTATGTTTAATGATTGAGTAATTTACAACATTAATTATTTAACTTTTTATGTACAAAGATAAATTACATTCACAGATTTATAGAACTTAAATAATGAGGGATTTTATTTTGAAATTGTCAATGTTATAACAATTACCATAAAGATCATTGACCAACTGTAAAAATTCAGCGAATTTATTCTGAATTTTCATACAGCAGTCTTGCACTTGTTGTAAATAAAATAGAATGTCTGTAAATCAGCATGGTTCATTAACATCTTTTGAATATATTTTAAGAGCACTTAATTGTGGTTTATATTGCTGTAATAGCTACTGTCAAAAGTTCAAGCTGATCGTATTTAGAACATTTACTATTTATATCCTTGTCAACAAACTCATGGTGAATACGATTTAAATTTGTGTTGACATGTTTAAATATATTTAAACAATTGAGATAATATCCGTCTAATTGCTGGGTTATTTTTCAACATGTCTTGGCTAGATAAGAAAAAATTCCTTGATTTACACCTCCAGAAAAATATTCTCTAGCTACGTCCTGATTTTCAAGAATGAAACAACTGAATCTCCTTCAGATTCATACATTAGTATAATTTCAGTATTATTTAGTAAAAGTAATAATTTTCTGTTTAAAGTTTTTGCTTATTTTTTGCAAATTCTTGATATTTTGGATGATCTCTACTTTTAAATAAACATATAAAGGATTGGTTTTGATACCAGTTTAACCATCGTGGAGCTCAAATATCATTATAAATCAACAGTGTAGTTTTCCCACATTTGCTTTGTCAAATTATTGCACTTTCAACTGAAATATGTATGAACTAACAACCTTATTATCTCATTTCTGCTGTGAGAGTCAGACTTTCGGATGTTGGTTTTTCTAATTTAATTAATAATAATTTATTAATAATAAATTAGTCACTTATAAAAATTAAAAGATAATTTTTTCTTGAGAACTGATGAATTAACTGAACCATTAAGAGAAAGTTTAAAAACTTTATACTATTTAGTATCAATACAACATTCTTAACTCCAAATATCACATAAAAAATAAACTATAGTCTAACAGATCAACAATAGAAATCCCAGTTAGTCCACAAAGTTATTCATAAAAAAGAGCCTGGTATATACATTACAGTAGATGAAATTTGAAATACTTTTATTATTGAAAGTGATGTTAAATTATATATTGTTGGGATTTAATAGTAAAACTATTGTAGCTAATGAGAAACTGTTGCCAATAATATTCCAAGATTATACCAATTCAATAAATTTATGTTAATTTTAATTTAGCTGATGGAATGATTGTAAAAATGATAATTAATATCATGAAAATAATATTATTGCTTGATTTATCCTTGATGTAGTGTTTTGTGTTTTGACAATTATGAACCAAATTATCATTAATTTATTCCAATTCATGATAAAATTAAGGTTTTATAAATAAACATTACTTATGATATTAATAATTTCAATTGATTTCATTGGTGCTAATGCAACAGTTATCTTAGAAATTAAGTAATAAATTTTAATCTTTATAAAGGAACAAGACTGAGAGCTATTAGTTTTATTCATTTCCTGTGAATGACAGAAGCAAAAATAATGTAAATATTCCTCATGAAGATGTAGGATTTTATATCGATAATGGTGATGGCTGCTTATGTCCAAATAATGCTCAGTTGTACATGAGTTTTCAAACTGTTGAAGCTGATGGAACAAATTATCCAACATATGATTGAAAATCTAACAAAAATTTAAGTGAAAAAATATAACAAGACTATTTGATTTTGTCACCATAAACAAAGGAAATAATACTTTCCTTACTATCGAACATCATTTTACTTCTTCATCTTATTTAATTTATTTTCGTCTGTTACTGATCGAATATGTATGTAAAGATATATTATTCATAATGATAAAATAAGGAGTAAAAAATGAAGAACTGTATGCAGTGAGGATTTTTGGCACGTTTTTAAAGATTATAAAAAAATCAATATGGGAAGGAGGTCTTCCTGCAAATTTTACTTGAGATTCGAGTTCACGTGATATTTTTCTATGGGTTGAGAGTCAAACTGGAAAGTATATCACCAGTAGGAGGTATAATCGTAGTTGCAAATATGTAAATTCGAGTTTCAGTTGTTAAATATGAACCGAATTATAAGCTTGAACGATTGAGCTTAATATGGAAAAATCAAGTATATCGATTCCTTTTTATGAATTCTAGACTACAGAGATGGCAGGATTAAATGGTAGGAAAATGTTTGAGATAGATATAACAAACCACTATGATTTGATAGAATTTCATATACCTTATTTTATGTCTTTGATGAATCAGATTAATCATAAAAATAATCAGATGGCTGACTCATCATGACTTTGATAAATTGTGTGCATTATATTTCAAGAATGGGAAAAATAAATACTATCCACAAAAAGAAGTGTGGAATTTATAGCCACTACATAAATTTTAGAAACTTCATGATTCATTTTGTGATTTTAAATTAGTTACGCATTTAAAAGGGGATTTTGATATAAATATATACAATTTCATAACAAATTATCCTATCTATTTCATAAATGTGAATAAATGAGAAAAAAACATTGTTATGACACCAAAATTGACAATTGCTAGTGTAGATGCTAATATACCATCTGATACACTTAATTTTAATAATTTTTTTAAAGTAATCATCTCTCTAATTTTTATAATATTCTGAAACTTTGTCATCAAAAGCAGATTTTTTTATTCCAATCAGTTTTTGTTATCAATTGACCAATATCTGAATTACAAGGCAAATCTAAAAGTATAAATAATCAGTTGTGATGTCTCATTGTTTTTCAGTCCATTTATAACGAAAAATAATAAATTATGTTACTATGCTAAACATTTTTTCTAAATTTCTGTAAGAAATAAATTTCAATTTTTTTAATAAGTAATTTTTCCATTTAAATGAAATTTCTACATTAAAAGTTTAAGAGTGTAAACAATGCAAAACCATTTTGGAAAGTTAAAGAGATGGAAGTGGATGTTTTATATATTATAACGGGATGTGATTACCTTAATAAAAAAGGCGAATTAATTTGTATGGAGATCAATAATAAATGTAAAATTATTTCGCAAACAGATATTTGAAGTTAAGTAATACATTTCATTACCAATTTTCTGAAAATGTAAATATTGAAATTAGAAACAAATGAAGAAAAAAAGACAATTATAATGAATTACAAGCTAATGAGTTTGTAGTTTAAAAATTATAATGCCTGAAGGAAATATTGCAGGAAGTGATATTAAATTTGATGAAATGATGGGATACGATTGCCTATTAAGGAAAAATTTTGTAAGATGGTGAAAAAACTTGAAAAATGATAGAAATATTGAATTAAGATCATCGAAAAGCAATAAAAATGGGTAATTTTGTTTGTAGATATATGATAAGCTATCTATTCTGTATGTTTTTTAATATTTCTGGAAAACTCCGAAAAAAATGTGTTTTTGTCATATTATTGGTCATTTTCCACAATATTTCATTCAGATTTCACGATTTTTTCATTTTCTTAGGAACAGAACATGAAACTCAAAACTATGTCTAGTGTCCCCATCAGAAATATCTGGACTTACACTTGTTACACTGTGTATTCTGAGATTGTCTACATCTCATAAACTACATAAATAGATTACATGATGGTTGGTAAAGTCAAAATTAGCCTCGAATTATGAATACTGATTAGACACATCACTCCAAATTTTGTGGTCTGTGGAATTACACAGTTAACATTCGTTCATTACAAATTTCTTAATAAATCTTGGGAACATATTAATGGAAATATTAGATTGGTGAATAAGTTGAAAAATTTTTCCATAAGTTTAATAAACACAACACATACACGTTGAAGAGAGAGTTTAGTCATCAGTAATGTATTCTACTTCACTATTTATAAGTCTGCCAACAATGGGGTAAGTTTCCAATTCCGCAACTGCAGAAATCAAGTTGGTTTGAGATGATGAACTTGTCGAGCTGTTTGGACCACATTTTCATCTGGAAACGAAGTCCTTGAAGGTTGTTCGTTAGTGAGCAGGAAAGGTGAAAATCTGACGTCGCAAGATCAGGTGAATAAGACGAGTACATAATGACTTCCCAATACAACTCCCATATAATGCTTTTTGTCAGTCTAGTAGAATGTGGGTGGGCGTTATCACGGAGTATCATCACTTCACGAAGTGTTCCTGGTCACTGTTCTTGTATTGCGTCTGTATGATGTCTCAGCTGCTGAAAATAAATGTCAGCAGTGATTGCTACACATCAGGGACGCAATTCATAGTACACCACACGATCAGTATTCCACCAGATGCATAATACGTATTATCTTTTGTAGATGCACACATAAGTTTGAATGGGTAGTTGCTGCTTTTGCTAAGCTCAGTCTTTCCTTTATTCTCCTTATATCAGCACAAAGACACCATTCCTGTCACCAATAACGATACGTGATAGGAATGGTCCTGTTGTTCATGAGCCAACTGATGACGAGCAAGTAGAGATGCACATATGGCCACCCACAGATTTTTGTGATTTTGGCTTAGAGCATTCGGTACTCATACACCCGATTTTTTAACCTTCCCCATTGCATGCAAATGTCACACGAGAGTGGAATTATCACAATTCATCGTATTTTCCAGTTCTCGAGTACACTGAAGTGGTTCATTGACGATTAATGCGTTTAAATAATCTTCATTAAATACCAAAGATCTTCCTGAATGTGGAGAGTCACTAATGTCAAAACAATTCTCCTTAAAACGAGAAAACCATTTTCATGCTGTGCAATGTCCAATAGCGTTATCCCTATACAGAGTGCAAAGTTTCTGGCTGCCTCCACTGCTGTCGCCCCTCTATTGAACTCAAACAGAGGAATGTGTCGGAAATGTTCCTATTTCTCTGTTTCATATCTCAAGTAATAACAGTGAACAACAAATATAAATGCAATTGACAAATAAATGCACAATAAAACAAAAACGCTACAGACTTAAGCACCAACATAATACGGTATTCTAGATTGCCAAAATTCGGGTCCTAACTAGGCACATGGGTGACGAACAAGTTCCGTTTTTCACACGATTAGTCAATAAAATTGTCTAGAGAACGACTCGAAAGCAATGGTATGGTCTCACCGATTTGGGAAGAGCATCCGTACTCCATCGAGATTACACGTCACTAGGCCTCATATAAGACAGAGGACTCGGTAGAGTACTCATTAATGATCACGTGATGCTGAAGATTCAAAATAAAAAGAACAATTTACTTTCAGAAATGACATAACTATACGTAATATTTAATTTAAACAGCTACATAGTTATTTACGCAGCCTATGACTGTAGTGTGGCCCCAGTAATGTCACATGGGCTTCCACAAACAAACAAAGAAATTAATTCCTATCACTGATTCGATACACCTACCTACGAAAAATTTTATCTTCTAAAATCACTCTTAAAACAATTCCGCAGTTCAAGCCTTTAACATCATGAATAAGCGAGAGAACATGAAACAAATAAGAAGTCTAAACGCCACGTGGTTTCAGAAGAAGCACTATGAAGACAACTAACTGTAATCTTTAATTTTTATAGTTCTTCTAGCAAGCATTAGTAAAACCATTTAACAGAGTGTAAAATTCCACCCGAGAAACATGAAATAAAAGTGTATTTCACTTCCGTCGTGCAAGTGCTATAAGCAAAATGCGAGTAGACCTCCGCAATTCCAATGCAAGTCTGCAGGGAGCCCTTGCCGCTCGCCAACTATCTAATCTTTCATAATACATTCCATTCGACCCATGGCCGCGGAGGGTCACAGAGCACCCTAAATCGACGTTTCCGGAAGAGTGTACATACAGTATAGATCTGTTCGTCTCATTCACTGAGACATATCATGTAGTTATTTAGAACGATTGTATCTATGAATCATTGAAAAGGTCTCGATAGTGTGTCTTTAAGTCATCAGCAAACAGGACTTTACTGTCCTTCACAGAATACCAAGCGGTGACAACGTCGCAATTTTTTTTTTTCCTTACATCGTGGTCTCATATATTGCAACTATCGTTTGCATTTGCTGTGACAAAAATTTTTCCAAGAAAAAGTTATTCGATGCTGCATGTAAAGAATGTCCATGGGCTAGGCCTACATATTTCTGGCAGTTTGATTTCTTCCTTTTCTGACTGAACTTCAAAATTGAGAATGTCTAAACACATTGATTAGGTACGTTGGTTCATACCAACTGCAATTTCATTTGATATTTTCTCAGTATGCTTATTGCCTTTACTGCCTGTCTATACATAAGACCATTTATACTGCTGTTTTCTCTGTTTTGTCTGATTCACATGCAGCCAGTGTATATCCAGCTTCTTCATGAAATGAGACCAAAAATGTGAACTTTTGTGAATGACGTTGGGAAGTTGCTGAGCGTGAAATAAGTGTTTCAGTGTAGTTGTGAACGAAACTTATGAACAGTGTGATCTTGTGTATTTCATATACGCTTATTATTATATGCAAAAACTTGTACAGTTAGGTGGTGTAGTGGTCAGGGAACTGAACTCTTTGTCCACCTATCCAGATTTAGTTTTCCTTGGTTTCCCTAAATCGCTTAAGGTGAATACCAGGATGGTAACATCGCGTCTAAGGTCAGTTTGTGAAATCCGAGACTGCGCTATCTGGTAGGACGTTAAATCCTAATCTCATTATGCAAATACTTCTATAATGATTTGACATAACAATACTATTATGCAAGACAGTCTATTTACAAATAGGGTACATCTTAAATTAACGCTGTGAATGAAACACACATGACACTGGTGTAATGTTCTACACCAGTGTCGTGCGTGTGTGCACGCCCTAGGAGATGCAGTCAGGACTGTATTAATATATGGTACTCAGCTTTTGAAAAAGAAAGGGTATCGGTTTATTTTTTCACGGCGGGGGGGAGCGGGGGAGGGGGGGGGGAATTCCAGTAGTCTAAGACCCATCTCGAAGGAGAAGGGAAAATCCGAAGGTGAAGGGCCTAAGCCATGTAGCGACTGCTCTAGGAGGCGGCTCGGAACCGGAGGGAGAGACGTGTTTCTGTCCCGGCTCCGAGAGCCCTCAGTCTCACAAGTCAGGTGATTTTGTGACGTGGTTTGACTGGCAAACCGGCTTTGCTGACAGCGATTCGGCCTATTCCGGCGTGAACCTGTCGATTATTGTCGCATCAGCTGAAAGGTGACTGACAAAATAAGCGGTCTCTTCGAAAAACGTAAACAATGAAAACTATTCGTTTTTAGGGTATCCATGTGCGAAGGAACATCGTGTCGTACTACTTAATAACTCAGGCACTGCTATTCCCTGTCTAGTCGCCAATGTCAGGCGCTCGACCCTCAATAAATATGTCCTTGCTGAACGGGAATATATGTAACGAATGAGTGCAGGACGACGAGAAATGGAACTTTGGGTCTGGCCGTGATTCGTGCACAGGTACCCATATCACTTAAGACGAAAGGTCGTGTAAAGCGGGATATCCGGGTTCGTGTTCCTGTCTGGCACAAATTTTAACTGTCGTCATTACAATATACAACCATAGTTCATTTTCGCATTTTAAATTGCATTTCGTTTAGTTTTCTTTAACTTCATCGCTGTGGTACGTGGTTTAATGGTCATTCTGGAATCCCTCGCGTTCTTACAGGGGGAACACTGCAAAAATTGTGGACATTTCAGTTACTTTTGACTTCTCGTATTCGGAGGTTAATTGTTTTGAAAGTTGCGTAACAAATGGGATCGAAATCGTTGTCACGTTTCCGTAGCACGTCAATGCGAACTGCTACTTACTTCCGTCTACTTCCGTTTCCACATTTTGGTGGTGGTGGTAAGTTCCTATGGGACCAAAGTGCTGAAGTCATCGGTCCCCAAGCTTACACACTACTTAATTTAACTTACGCTATGGACAACACACACACCAATGCCCGAGGGAGGACTCGAACCTCCGGTGAGGCGAGCCGTGGCAAGGCGCCCTAGACCGCAAGGTTACCCAGTGTGGCTTCCCACATATTGCTAACCTACTACGTAAATTACTTTTTTCCCAATTCACCCAGTCTACAACGCGACACCCGACCTCGATCAGATTGAAGGAACAAAACATTTACCTGTATTAATGATAGAGATAGTCTGTCTGCCACTGATTTTACCTTACGAAGTTACGTTTGCCACCCGAGTCCTCCATCTCTTACTAGATTCGCTTCGCGGAAGTAAAGCGAGGGACAGTGGCAGAAAACGCTCCAGTACGCGTATCCCGTGTACGGTTTCCTTTGTGCACCCCAGTAACCTATCTGGTCAGTCGAGTAATGCTGCAGAGATCGACAGTTTGCTCTCTCGTGTTCAATCTTACTACAATAGGCGCACACTGGTGCCAAGCACTTAGCAGCCTTGTCGCCTGGGCGTTTGCAATATGTTCAGCTCACTTCGGCAATGACTACATACGTCTAGGGTGGTGGAAGATTGAACGTATTCCAGAGATTCATCGTGTAGAAATGCGAGTGGTACGATATCCCTTATTGCGCTCAGTGAAGCACAATTTGCCTCACCACTCACCTGTGGGTCAATCCCGCGGATATATACATCTGGACAGTGAGTTTCATTCTCGGTGAGTAGTATCTAATTCCTTTCGCTACTTTCCTCTAGTGCCTATCTACGACGTAACACAGAGCATAGCCTGCCAGCAAAGTGCTCTAAATTCTCTCGGGAATTTCGGCGTAGGGTGGAACGTTGATGCCTATGATAGCTAACAGTATACTTATCTCCATACATGTCCACTTGCCTTTGCTCCGAATTTACACAAATCCCTCTCCTTGAAACTTAAGTTTGGCGACTTCTAACATTACATGGTCACTCCATGCGGACAGTTTCCTCACATCTGTTATATTTTGTATGAAAGTGAGGACATTTTCGCCTGGTTTACCCGCGACGGTGGGAAACATCAATTACAGGTCGGGAGGGAAACGGCTGTCGGAACCCTGGAAATGGGGAAGCGAGGCTATACTCTGTTAATCATAAGAATAAACCTGTTGTAAACATTACGCCATGTATTCTTCCGCGTTTGCTTGACTCTCATTGGATTTAGTTTCACGTGGAGCGGAAGCCAAGCTGTGACCAGCACAATCAAGTATGATCATAAGCACACATTTTATGCTGTGTTACACGCACAAAAACTGAGCAATAACGCGGACAATAGCTATATTGGCACATTAAACCTGGACAGCACTGGCCAGCCATCGGTCCAAATAACTTGCAATGATATGAGCATTTGCAGTTCAGATGTAAAAAGAGACGAGCAAAGAAACAATATAGTTTCGAATGTAATTTAATTTTTAAAGAGTATGGAATAATAGTAGGAGAAACTCCAGCACTACCTCGCGCTTATTGGGTGATCAGCCGGAAAGCATAAAATGCACTCGTTCTCGCCTGACATAGTATTCTAATCACACACCAGAGATGAAAATTTCGAACTTAAACATACGGTTATTTTTCTGAGTAGACTGTGTGTAACGTAAAAGCATACTGCAGGGATTTCACCGTACTGTTGAATACTGAAGCCACTGAAGGTATTAATTACAGTCAATCGTTTGGTAATCTCTTAGCGCCTTCCTTATCCGAATACGAGAAATACATTTCAGTTCTGGAAGTGTCACCTGCTACGTTCATAACGAGCCTATCAACAATAGAATCCAGGAAGCCAACCAGGCGCCGTATTTTCTCTTCTTTTATGACGCGCCGTTCTATATCCGGCCAGCGTTCGGCAGTGACATGTGAAAAACTGCGTGCGTTAGTTCCGGTACGTCTGGCAACTTAACAGTCTTGTTACTTCTCGAACCAAATCCTACAGCTTGGCACCAGATCAGGTCTGTTGGGTTTATATTGTAATGATACTGTAGCAAATGCAAAAATGCAGCATTTGTATGATGTGCTCAATGCTATGAAAATGATTGTTTTTCATGTTTCTACGGTACTTATCTACCTCTGTGGTATGAAAAAATTGACATAGTCCAAATAAAGAGGATTTAGTTTTTAATTTTTGCCTTAAAAATTAAAGTGTAATGTTTTCTTAATTTAAGCTACTTTTATGAACAATCTTTCATAAAACATCGATAATTAGGGATTTATATTTGAAATGGGGACAGGAATTTAGGTCCAATATAATTAGAAACAAGAAGACGTGCATTATTCATAAAAATGATGATTAGTTTTATACTTACGAGATGTAGGTATTTCAAATTGAACGAGAAAAGGAAACGAGACTGGAAAGATTTGATCCAACGAACGGTTAATTGTTTTTTTTTTTTTTTCGTTACATTTGATCGTAGCGGATGTCACATGGCATACATTGTTGAAGTTCGTTGTTGATCCCCTCACTCAGTTATTTTGTTACAGACAGTAACCAGCTCTCTGACCGAACACGCTGAGCTACCGTATTGGCTACCTTTACGCTATCGTCTGCGCCAAACGTATGATTTGGGTTTATGTATCAATGGCTGGAAAACCTTCAATGCCGATTATCTCCGTAAATTTATGAAAAACATTAATAACAGCTTATTTCTGGGCACTTTTTAACCATATTCCACACGCGTGTTTCACTACTGAACAGAAAGCAGCCTCAGACATTTTCATACCGTGCATTAACAGCGCGATAATCAGAGCACAATGCTGCAGAAACTGTGACTGTACAAGATTTTACAAATAAAAACTACATAGCTAATGCCTGATTAAGAAAAACGTTGATGGGTGTTAATACATTTGAATATCTTAAAGTTTCATTTAACGCAACACGTAAGTAGGACCTACTTCCAAGAGCGTAACAACACCAGTGTACGTGTGGCACGGATTCTGACCAATCATCGCGTTTGTGATTGTTTACATCAGGTTTATTCTTATAAAGAACGGATTATAGCTGCGGGTGCAGTGCTCCTTTGCGGGGTCGTATTTACTAATGATTCTTTAAAGCGCCTTTGCAGATCTTCATTCTCCACTCGGAGTTGCTCAAGCCCTGCTTGCATGTCAAGATCCATCTCCAGCAGTCCCTGTAAACTGGTCATAGGCATCCCTTTAAACTACACGCATCATTCAATACAAACAAAAAGTCTTCGGCGGCAGCTCTCGGCGGCATCTCAGGCAGCGTCCCCGGCGGCGTCTTCTTAAAAGCGAAGTTCGTGACATATTTCTTGATCGAAGAACGGCGTGGTAGCGCCGGGCAGCGACACGACGTCGGCACCCAGCTTCGGGTTGACGCTGGGTCATCTTACACGCCACGTGGCCTCGTGCTAGCGAGGCAAAGGCGACAGGCAAGGCCGATTGGCCTGGCGCAGCTGCTGCAGCGGCAACGGCGGCAGCACTGGGTAGACCGGGGCAGGCAGCAAGGACTGAAGGCTCTACGCACTCGTCTGTTGTGTCACAGCACGAAGCCGGACGAAACTGCTCAACGGTTTCATGCATCCGCTGGTGGCTTAGCAATTTGTATACGGAACCTTACAACCAAAAACAGGGTGAATTCGACATCACGATTCTGATGCCAGTTTGTACACCCCTCGGAGATGTAGTCAGGATTGGAAAGCGATGCGGGATTTCAATTAAGATACAGTACTCAGATTTAGAAAAAGAAACCGAATCACTTTATTTGCTCTTGGGAGGGGGGATTGTATCACGGGAATTGCCAGCGGGATGACAGAAGATAACTCCAGTAGCCCAGACCCATGTCGAGGGAGCAGGGAAAATTCAAAGGTGAAGGAACTCTGTCATTTAACGCCTGCTCTATGTGGCGACTCGGAAGAAAAGAAAGAGATAATTTTTGGTCGCGTCACCAAGAGCCCTCAGACTCATAAGTCAGGTGATCTTGAGAAGTGATTTGATTGGCAAGACGTCTTTGCTGACGATGAATTTCACTCTACAGCGGAGTGTGGAGTGATATGAAACTTCCTGGCAGATTAAAACTGTGTGCTGGACGAGGCTCGAAGTCGAGACCTTTGCCTGTCGTGTACAAGTACTCTACCAGCTGAGCCACCCAAGCACAACTGGCGAGCCGTCCTCGCAGCTTCATTCTGTCAGTAATTATTAACCTTTCTATGTTGGTAAACTTGGACAACTTACGTGTTCGCGAGGTTGAGAAAAAGCTTCCCATTGCTTTGCAACTTTGAAGTACATTCCATATAAAGAACACTAACTGCCCAGTAAAAGGTATTTTGAAGTGCAAAACAGTACGTTAGTACTCGACCAAAAACTTTCTTCTTCAAATACTCTACGTGTGTAATTTAATAATGACATAATGCCAGTACACGTGACGAATACTTAATAAAAGTGTGTAACAGCTTGTTTATAAAATTCCAGCCTTTGGGTGTTGGTGGATGCAACTGTAGCAAATTAGCTAAAAAGCACCAACTAACACTGTTCCCCAGCAGATTGCTCATCTGCGGATCTTCTGCCCCAGGGGGGGGGGGGGGGGACTTCTTTCCTTATAGCAGGTGTCTCATCGCCTAGTAAGGAACCTATTTAAAAGCGGGGTAGCCGGGAAGCTATAGATAACGAATGTCGACATAATCTTCAGGACCAAATATTCAAAAATGAACACATAAATGAGAGGTACCAATGTCACAAGTTTCGATAGATCGTCATTCACAGAATGTAGCTACTGACGAGCAATAGACTTCCTCTAGGACAAGTTGAAGGTACATAAGTTCACACAACGAAAATATCTTCAGAATAAAGACAAGTCCTCAAGTTGGGTGACCTGAACTGACGCGAATTCTCAGAATGCGTGACATGGCCGAGCGGTTCTAGGCGCTTCAGTCCGGAACCACGCAATGCTACGGTCGCAGGTTCGAATCCTGTCTCGGGCATGAATGTGTGTGATGCCCTTAGGTTAGTTAGGTTCACGTAGTTCTAAGTCTAGGGGACTGATGACCTCAGATGTTAAGTCCCATAGTGCTTAGAGCCATCTGAACCATTTGAATGGTTTAGAACTGTGTGTGACTCCGTCGTCGCGTGGCTTCAACGACGATTCGAAATATCAGCCAGAAAACCAAGCTAGATTTCACCAATATGAGCGTTTCCTATGTTAATTAAAAGTGAAATGTAAAATTCGTTCTGCTCCCTCCACTCTATGGCCCTCTATGTTGACAATACCTCGGTAGTATTTGCGGACATGGGAAAATTAATTTAGTAGTATCAATTCAGTAATTAAGTTTGATTAATTTTGAATTAATTAATCGACTGGTCTGAGTTAACTATCAGATTACTCGGAATCTTGTTTGGAGCTCGAATCTGTGGTCACGATTAAAGGATTAATTTTATTACTCTTTCAACCTTTGTGGTGAGAACTGGTCTAGACAGATTCTGTGGCCTTGCCACGTCAGTTTGTGCTTGACAAAGTCACTGCTTTAAAAGTTTAACATATTGTTTCTGCATTTGTTGGACACCACGTTCTTACTCTTACGTTCATAGGATGTCTACATTCTGTATCGCAGAAGTACCCGGATCATGCTATATTAGTCGGAGGCGACTTCAACCTAACTAGTATAGACTGGGATGTCTATGGATTCATTACAGGTGGTACAGACAAGCCGTCGTGTGAATTACTTTTGAACACATTATCCGAAAACTGCCTTGAGCAGCTAAATCGACAGCCAACGCGTAATGGAAATATTTTAGATCTGGTAGCCACGAACCGACCAGACCTCATCGACGGTGTCAGTGTTGAGACAGGGATTAGTGATCATGATGTTTTCATTACGACTATGGTTACGAAACTTAAAAGTCAGTCAAGAAGGCCAGGAGAGTATTCTCACTAGAAAGAGCAGATAAGCAGTTGTTAGCATCCCACTTAGTGAATGAATCGACTTCATTTACTTCCGGTACGATGGACGTGAAAGAATTATGGGAAAATTTTAAACACATTGTAAATCACGCATTGGACAAGTATGTGCCGAAAAAGTGGGTTACGGACGGGAAAGACCCACCGTGGTTTAACAGCGCAATTCGGAGAATGCTCAGGAAGCAAAGGCAGTTGCACTCGCGGTACAAGAAAGATCGGGAGAATGAGGACAGGCAAGAGTTAGTAGCGATTCGTGCTGCTGTAAAAAGAGCGATGCGCGAAGCATTCAACCACTACCACCGTCATACCTTAGCAAAGGATCTTGTTGAAAACCCAAGGAAATTCTGGACTTATGTAAAATCGGTAAGCGGGTCGAAGGCTTCCATCCAGTCACTCACTGATCAGTCTGACCTGGCAACGGAAGACAGCAAAACGAAAGCTGAAATTTTAAATTTTGAATTTGAGAAATCTTTCACGCAGGAGGATCGTACAAACATTCCGCCGTTTGAGTCTCGTACAGATTCCCGTATGGAGGACATAGTGATAGACATCCCTGTGGTTGTGAAGCAGCTGAATGGGTTGAAAATAAATAAATCGCCAGGTCCTAATGGGATTCCAATTCGGTTTTACAGAGAGTACTCTACTGCATTGTCTCCTTACTTAGCTTGCATTTATCGCGAATCTCTTGCCCAACGTAAAGTCCCGAGCGACTGGAAAAAAGAGCAGGTGACGCCTGTACGTAAGAAGGGTAGAAGGTCGGATCCTCAAAATTACAGACCTATATCCTTAACATCGGTTTGTTGCTGGATTCTGGAACATATTCTCAGTTAGAATATAATGAATTTCCTTGAGACAGAGAAGTTGCAGTCCATGCATCAGCACGGCTTTAGAAAGCATCGCTCCTGTGAAACGCAACTAGCCCTTTTTTCACTTGATATCTTGCGAACCATGGATGAAGGGTATCAGACGGATGCCATATTCCTTGATTTCCGGAAAGCGTTTGACTCGGTGCCCCACTGCAGACTCCTAACTAAGGTACGAGCATATGGGATAGGTTCCCAAGTATGTGAGTGACTCGAAGACTTCTTAAGTAATAGAACCCAGTACGTTGTCCTCGATGGTGAGTGTTCATCGGAGGTGAGGGTATCATCTGGAGTGTCCCAGGGAAGTGTGATAGGTCCGCTGTTGTTTTCTATCTACATAAATGATCTTTTCGATAGGGTGGATAGCAATGTGCGGCTGTTTGCTGATGATGCTGTGGTATACGGGAAGGTGTCATCGTTGAGTGACTGTAGGAAGATACAAGATGACTTGGACAGGATTTGTAATTAGTTTAAAGAATGGCAGCTATCTCTAAATATAGATAAATTGTAAGTAGGCTGTTTATGTTTTCTTATTGGCAACGTTACGTAACGCTCAATATGAAAATCACTGGCTGTGCTGTGTGCAGTCTGTGGCTGCTTTGCATTGTTGTAATACTCGCCATTGTAGTGTTAGGCAGCTGGCTGTGAACAGCGCGTAGCGTTGGGCAGTTGGAGGTGAGCCGCCAGCAGTGGTGGATGTGGGGAGAGAGATGGCGGAGGTTTGTAATTTGTCATGAACTGATATATATTATGACTTGTGATGATATCAAGGTAAATACATTGTTCGTTCTCTATTAATATCTTTCATTTGCTAACTATCCCTATCAGTAGTTAGTGCCTTCCATAGTTTGAATCTTTTATTTAGCTGGCAGTAGTGGCGCTCGCTGTATTGCAGTAGCTTGAGCAGCGAAGATTTTTGTGAGGTAAGTGATTTGTGAAAGGTATAGTTAAATGTTAGTCAGGGCCATTGTTTTGTAGGGAATTTTGAAAGTCAGATTGCGTTGCGCTAAAAATATTGTATGTCAGGCAAGCTAAAATTGACTCAGTTGCATCTACCGATTCGGTTACGCAACTTGCAAAAACTCAGGAAAACTTAAAGGTCACAGTAGAGACGATTGCAACACAAATGGACACTCTGAAACTTGGTTCAGAAAAACATACAGAGGAAATGATTTCACTATCGGATAAAGTAGCCGAACTTTCAGATCAGTTCACTAACTTATCTACAAAGGTAGATGATGATCTGAATGACACAACACCTGTAGCCTTCACTGACACAGAAGAGTATGAACAAATTAGAAAATTCAAACAAAATCAAAATCAAATCAATACACAGTACAAAAGAGAAATCCGGGAAGTGCAAGATCAGTTGGCACAAGTAGTACAAGAATTACGTATTTCTGAGGACACTCGCGCCCAATACGGGAAGAGGGACATACAAATACGGAACAGACACAAAATAATAACACAGGGCATTTCGGAAGTTATGAAAGAAATTGGCAATGTGCACCGAATTTTGAGATGGAACGGCCGACACGACCTAACAATGACCGATATGCGACTCGCCGACATGATGATTTTGACTATAAGCTGTTCATTACTACACGTAAATTCAAAACATTTAAGAATTCTGGCAACGACATTCATCCACAAGCATGGCTCCATCAATTCTCTCATTGTTTTCCTCCCAACTGGTCGTTAGAACACAGATTAGAATTTATGTGTGGCTACTTGG
This sequence comes from Schistocerca piceifrons, assembly GCF_021461385.2. Lineage (NCBI taxonomy): Eukaryota > Metazoa > Arthropoda > Insecta > Orthoptera > Acrididae > Schistocerca > Schistocerca piceifrons. The sequence continues at coordinate 549,642,120 of NC_060149.1, read as the reverse complement.
AGAATGAACCAGCTGTAAGAATGCGATCGGTAATTCACGATTGCCACAGTGAAGGAGAGTTTTACCATGCCTTCCTCTCAGCATATTGGTCTCAAGCCACACAAGACCGTGTAAAACATAGCATCATGATGATGAAACACTTTGAACAGTCTGAATTTTCCAGTCTTGTGAAATATTTTGAAGACATGTTGCACAAGAATCAATACCTGTCAAACCCATACAGCCCCTCAGAACTCATCCGCATTTGCTTAATCAAACTGCCTAAACATTTACGACATATTATTTTAGCAGGACGTTGCAAAGACGACATTGAAGCATTTCAGGGACTGTTACAAGAACTGGAAATTGACACAGACCGTCGCGGGATGCGAAAACAGGAAAACAATCACTACAGGTCACATCCGTCACAATTCCGTGACGACAGAAACAATAACTGGACACGAAAAGGCTATTCTTACAACGCAAATTGTGACCAAAACAGACACCACCCATATGACAACCGCTGGCAGAGTAATAATTGTTACAGAGAAAGATCGCATTTCCGCGGTAGTGACTATCACAGAGACAATCAGAGACACAGACAATATGGGAACAGAAACAATTCTTATCAAGGGAGACAGAATAACTACAGACGCAACAGTTCTGCGCGCAGTTACGATTCAGGGAGAAATTCTCCACCACATGACCGACACGAAAGAAACTGTGTAAACTACCGACAAAACGACAGACCTGAATTCCATCAGAACTGGCGAGCTTTAAACAGAGCTGGGCCCTCTCGGCAAGGCGAATTTGTGGAAGTTAGGCCTCCTAATCCCAGTAACGACGCGCGGCAACAAAGAGACAGACAATGACTCGCACCGCAGGCATACACGTGCGCCGGCTGGCTCCGAGAAAAATAACATTATATCTGGTACTGCTAATGAAATTTTCATGCAACATTTTGGTTTGCTTGAGAGTGGATCCTGGATTTGAGGTGCTTTCTGTGAAATGCCAGATGACACAGGGTTTGTTTATGTGACAGCTACACGATTTTATCACGACGCTACTAATGAGTGACAATTTACAATGTTGATTTTGCGGTGTTTCTGTTTTATATCTGCACAGTTTTTCTGTATTATTCTGGAAAGTAAAACATGTTTTAGTAGTAACTTTTATGGTATAGCTACAAGGAGACAGCCTTTTCTGTAGCACAACAATACGTTACAGCACAGTAATTTCTTCATCACAACAATAAGCGTAATAACTAAGAAATCTATACGCAAAGCATTTCACTTTTGTTTATCGTGAGGTAAGTACATTGACTTATGCAGAACTTAGCTTTCGGAGGACAATAACTACGACACTTCCACAGAGATTATCTTACAGCAAGACGCACATTTAACGCTACAGGACACTTATTTGAGTGATTAATTTTGTACTTAAAATATTTATTTTTAAAGAGTTTTGAAGTACAAAGAAAGTTTTTCGTGATACATTTCATTCCATTGCTGTAATTTGTAACACCTGAGGGTATAATTACGTTTATCCTCAGGGGGGTACATGCCTACTTTGTGTACCATGTGTGTGGCAACCACAAGGAACCCTAGCTAATATGGTATTTGCTTATACAACTTTACACATCGGTACCATATTTCTCTAACACACAAATTACACAGCTATCTGATCATTTAACTGAGAGAGACAAACATTTATTTTACTATATCAGTGACAGATGTTTACGTAATTACACAGTTGGATAACTTCACACTTATGAAACTGTATTTTGTCTGTACTTTGTAAACTGTTCATATTTTTTCGGAACCATTGTGATACTATCAGAGCTTTGAATGATGTATTTGGTAAAGGGATTATGATTTTTAAAGTACGTTTGAGGCAGATGACACTTTTGACATGAGCAGAGATTTTTTTTAATTATTGGAGCAAGCTACGACGATTTTGAGATTTGACTGAGGTGTTATGATGTTATTTTTACGACGACGATGTGTATTATGCTGCTGAGGTATGTTTATGATTAATAGGCTGATGCTATATGAGTTATTTGATTATGATACTTATCTGTTATGATGCAATATTGAAGAAGTGTCGACGAATAAGGTAAGGAGTAATGAACAGTGGTTAGGGACTCTGATTTATGAAAAGGATGTTGGAAACCAAGAATCGTACTTTAAGAGTTATGACATGTGTGAATCATGTATGAATGTATCACAATGCCACTGAACATTTTTTGGACACTGTTATATTCATAGGATTTTGTTTCTACAGATTTGCAACGCTAATTCTTGACCTGTGAAGTATTTTTATGTGAGACTGTCACTTTAGCGAAAATTGCTGTCGTAAATATTTCCGTACGAAAGTTAAGTGACCACCTGCACGTAATGCGTCGCGGGCACCCAGCTGTATCAGACGCCTGGAGAAAAAGCCATTATTGCGAGCCCTTTTCAGCGGCACAGGTAGCACAAAAAAAAAGGGGAGGCCATTATCCTTGGAAATATTCTTACATCTGCAAACCTGATAATGACAAGTGTCTTTCTACGAGAATTGAGAGCTACTGACTTACGAAATGCCACATAGCTATTGAATGATGTTTTTATGCTTTGGTTTGCGTAATTGCTTATTTCATTTGATACCTGTTTTTCAGCTGTGTTGCAGCATTGCTTTTATAAAATAAAATGCATTTGCTAATGTGAACACTTTCTGTCAACAGATCTATTAAATAATTATTTTATGATCCACATTCTTTAAAAAAAGGAGCACTTGGAAAGGAAAGAACAATAAGAAGGAACTAATAACAGTAACACATAATTTTCTTTTCAAGTACTTGGTAATTTCTTTTGTAGAATAAATTGTGATGCATCACTCTAATGTTAAGATGTGACATAGGTATTAGACATGGCCATTTTAGTGTAATATTTTTTCTGCTTGCGCTATGTCATGTTTAGGTATAAGTTGCTGCTGTTTGCCAGGCATAGTGTTATTGAATTTGACTTTTACTCATTTATGCTGCTAGCTTTGCCAATTTGCATTTTTTTTCATTGCTGTTTGTGTTGATTTGTTATGTGATGCTGCATTGCCTCGTCCCTTAGTTTAATATCTGAGCTCAGTAGATTTAAGTTAGCTTAAGAGGGGGTAGACTATATAAGAAACTAACTATGATGAATTGGAAGAAATGCATTTAGACGCTATAAGAAAATGGTTTGGCCAAAAAAAAAAAAAAAGGTATTTTAGGTAGGATTTTCTTGGAAATAAATGATGAGGTAAGATAATGGAAAATAAAAATGAGGTAAGAGATGTGTGAACATATAAACACAGAAAGCATGCTTAGATAGAATTTTTTTGGTGGAAGCAAAGGTTGAAATAAGACGAAAGATCTATAGAATGAAGTTTTGGGATGGACTGCAGTACCAAATGTTACACTGAAAACGAACCCTGTCCTTTCCTATTGGTGTTATCCCACTATGTGTGTGTGTACCCTTGTGTATTTGTTTTCTTCCTGTCTCTGTGTAGTTTCATAGAATTTTTTCTTCTTTTAATATTAAGCTACATTCACTATGATGAGGAATACTGTTATCCTCAAATATAATTGGCATTAATAATATGTTATTTACTTTGTAAAGATGTTAGACATTATTCATTCTGTTTAAGTGCTCATGTATAAAGTTGATGTTCCAAAAGTTATTCTGATATTTTATGTATGTACTCATGTCATCATTCCTGTAACACTGACGTATATGTCTATTTCTATTCTTTTGTAAAGCCTGTGTTACTACAAATGTTATCTGTATTGTTATGTTCTTTAATGATGTATTTTGTACCTTTGTAATTGTATTTTCATGTTATAAAATTGTAATTGACACCAGTTTATCAAACTAAGTAACTTGTAAGCATTCATTTCACTGCACACATTTCCGTTGGTCATAGTATATGGACAAAATGTGAGAAGTAGGGACTGATAGTGTTTGCATGTGTGTTAATGATTCTGCAAGGGACTGGATAACAGCATTGCTGGTTCTAAGGACAATTCCAAAAACTTTGTGAGTGCACAAGTGGTGTTTTATGGACTTGCTATATTCTCTGCAAGACTCTTCGATGGTGATTGTGCACCTGCACAGTCGCAACAGATGGCTGCTGGCCATTTCTACAAGGACTACAGTGGGTCTGCATCTATGATGACCCACCATGCCATTATTTCTACAAGGACTGCAGTGGGTTTGCACCTCTGGTGGCCCACCAATACCACAATCTCTACCAGGACTCCAGTGGGTCTGCTCTGTGATGACTTACCTACCAATATTCATCAAAACTTCGACTGACTCTGCAGTGGGTTTGCTCCATGGTGGCCCATTACCTGTCTGCATGTCGAGTCAGCACTGTCTTTCCGTTGGAAGGACAACACTACTTCTTCAAGACTGCATGGAAATCCACTACTTCTGTGTGCAATTTCTTTTACTAATGAGACTTTGTGAAAAAAAAACCTGTGATTACCGTAATGAATGATCAGGACTGTCTTTATGGACTGTGACAAAATTTTAGCTTTTGACGAACGTTGTATCAATAAGTGTGTGCATTTGATATCTTTGTTATTGTAACTATGAAAAATTTTTTTCAATTCTGTATTGGCCACTGCCCAATCCTATTTGTAAAAATTTTTGTGGGGAGCATGGGGGCTATGTAAGTAGGCTGTTTATGTTTTCTTATTGGCAACGTTACGTAACGCTCAATATGAAAATCACTGGCTGTGCTGTGTGCAGTCTGTGGCTGCTTTGCATTGTTGTAATACTCGCCATTGTAGTGTTAGGCAGCTGGCTGTGAACAGCGCGTAGCGTTGGGCAGTTGGAGGTGAGCCGCCAGCAGTGGTGGATGTGGGGAGAGAGATGGCGGAGGTTTGTAATTTGTCATGAACTGATATATATTATGACTTGTGATGATATCAAGGTAAATACATTGTTCGTTCTCTATTAATATCTTTCATTTGCTAACTATCCCTATCAGTAGTTAGTGCCTTCCATAGTTTGAATCTTTTATTTAGCTGGCAGTAGTGGCGCTCGCTGTATTGCAGTAGCTTGAGCAGCGAAGATTTTTGTGAGGTAAGTGATTTGTGAAAGGTATAGTTAAATGTTAGTCAGGGCCATTGTTTTGTAGGGAATTTTGAAAGTCAGATTGCGTTGCGCTAAAAATATTGTATGTCAGGTTAAGGTCAGTCATTTGTATAAATTGTTCAAAGGGGACGTTTCAAAATGTAAATTAATGCAGATGAATAGGAAAAAGTATCCTGTAATGTTTGAATACTCCATTAGCAGTGTAGCGCTTGACACTGTCACGTCAATCAAATCTTTGGGCGTAACATTGAAGAGCGATATGAAGTGGGACAAGCATGTAATGGCAGTTGTGGGGAAGGCGGAGAGTCGTCTTCGATTCATTGTCAGAATTTTGGGAAGATGTGGTTCATCTGTAAAAGGAGAGCGCTTATAAAACACTAATACGACCTATTCTTGAGTACTGCTCGAGCGTTTGGGATCCCTATCAGGTCGGATTGAGGGAGGACACAGAAGCAATTCAGAGGCGGGCTGCTAGATTTCTTACTGGTAGGTTTGATCATCATGCGAGTGTTACGGAAATGCTTCAGGAACTCGGGTGGGAGTCTCTAGAGGAAAGGGGGCGTTCTTTTCGTGAATCGCTACTGAGGAAATTTAGAGAACCAGCATTTGAGGCTGACTGCAGTACAATTTTACTGCCGCCAACTTACATTTCGCGGAAGGACCACAAACATAAGATAAGAGAGATTAGGGCTCGTACAGAGGCAAATAGGCAGTCTTTTTTCCCTCGTTCTGTTTGGGAGTGGAACAGGGAGAGAAGACGCTAGTTGTGGTACGAGGTACCCTCCGCCACGCTCCGTAAGGTGGATTGCGGAGTACGTATGTAGATGTAGATGTAGAATCGCTCAGTCCATCACAATATGCTATACTTTGAAGCATTTCAATAACATGCGTACATAACAGTAACTCTTTGAAATATTACATACAGTTGAGATTGTTTTTATTATGTCATCTATTCTAGGGGACGGCGAACTCTTTGCCTGAAGGCAAATAATCACTCATTTTGAGCCGACACCATAATTAACTGTAAGTTCTTTGATCTGAAAACATACAACTAGCAATCTCATGTATAATTTACTGAATAAATTTTTCTGTGATATAATACTATTCGGTTATAAACTTATCTTTCAAGATGTTTATTGCATCGGATGACAGACGTAAAAATTTGAGTACTCAACTCTGTCAGGACAGTATGATGACTGCACAATTTGTTTATTGGAATTGTAACAACTACGTCAAATAATGAGTATCTACTATTTCATAACGTTGGGCAACATGTTGACAGTATATTATGAGAGAATGAGGGAAGATAGCTTCCGACGACGCGGAACTTACATAGTTGCCCCTCGGTGAGGCGATGTGGTGTCAATTACATAAGAGAAAGCCATAGGTGGTGCTAGGCAGCAGTATGTATAATTAGACAAAATTTCCGCGACGGTGAGTGGCCGAAACACAAGGCAGCAATTCCATACCCTGTGTCGCGGGAAATCGGAGAGGCAGTCAGAGGGAGGAGGCCACCACGAGCGTAGGTGTGTCGGTATACAGGGCCCGTACTTAGGTGATTCATGTGAAAAGGTGTCCGACGTGAATGCGGCCGCACTACGGAAATTAACAGATTTTGAACACGGTATGGTTATTGGAGCTAGACGCATGGGACATTCCATATCGGAAATCATTAGGGAATTCAATATTCCGAGATCCTTAGGGTCAAGAATGACCGAGAATACCAAATTTCAGGCATTAACTAACACCACAGACAACGTAGTGGTCGACGGCCTTCATTTAACGGCCAAGAGCAGCGTTCTTAGCGTAGATTTGTCAGTACTAACAGATTAGCAACAATGCGTGAAATAACGGCTGAAATCAGTGTGGCACGTACTACGAATATAGTCAGTAGGACACTGCGGCGAAATTTGGTTTTAATGGGTTGTGGCAGCAGACAACCTACGCGAGTACGTTTGCTAACAGCACGACATCGCCTGCTGCGTCTCTTATGGTGTCGTGACCATATCGGTTGGACCACAGACGACTGGAAACCGTGGACTGGCCAGATGAGTCCCGATTTCAGTTGGTAGGAGCTGATGCTAGGGTTGGTGTGTGGCGCAGACCCCATGAAGCCGGGGACCCTAGTAGTCAATAAAGCACTTTGCAAGCTGGTGGTGGCTTCATAATGGTGTGGGCTGTGTTTACATGGAATGGACTGCGCCTTCTGGCCCAACTGAACCTATCACTTACCATTAGCAGCCTTTCATCGACTTCATGTTCCCATGACAATGTGGTATGACACCAGGCCACAGTTAGCTGCAGCTGATCTGAAGGACATTCTGGACAATTCGAGTGAATGACTGGCCACTCAGATCCTCCGACATAAATCCTATCGAATATTTATGGGGCATAATCGAGAGATCAGTTCGTTGCACAACGTCTGACACCGGCAACTGTTTCGCAGTAATCGACGCCTGTAGAGGCAGCATGGCTCAGTATTTCTGAAGAGGACTTCTAACGAATTGAGTCCATGTCACGTCGAGTTGCTGCAGTACGCTCAGGCAAAATGAAGTCCGACACGATATTAAGAGAAATCCCAGTGTAAATTCCAATTAAAGGCAGGATCATAGTCAGTGGCCTTCTTAGTCAACGTATCGAGAGTGGATTACAACTACATATTCGTGGGTTATGTGTGTGATATCACGTATGTGCATCATACAAGTGTATTCTGCAGTTGCAGACTGGGTATAATGGTGTAATGAAGAGTAAGGTGCAGTGTGTTGACGACACCACTGTATGAATGGAATTACATGGCATCCCGCTTTGAATCGTGTACGCTCTTTACTGACTAGGCCGGTGGCAGAGAATTCCCTTTAGAATCCACCATCACAGCTATACCTGCATGCAAATCCGACGAGTCAAAGAAAAAAATGTTTCAAATGGCTCTGAGCACTGTGGGACTTAACATCTGTGGTCACCAGTCCTCTAGAACTTAGAACTACTTAAACTTAACTACCTAAGGACATCACACACATCCATGCCCGAGGCAGGTTTCGAACCTGCGACCGTAGTGGTCGCGCGGCTCCAGACTGAAGCACCTAGAACCGCTTGGCCACATCGGCCTGCTCCGACGAGTCCACGACCATCCCTTCCACTGTATCGAAATGGACATTATTTGAAGGAAGCAGGTTAGTGGATTTCAGATCAACTACCGCAAGATATGATGGACCTGCATATGTCCAACAATGACTTCGCCGTATACAGTACAAACAGAGACTGATACCAGTCTTGCAAACACAAGTGGAGTGATTTATATCCTGGCAGGGATGGATAGATATGGATGGGTAAACTGGATAGATATGGGTTGTGACAGTGAATCAGTGAATCAAAAAAATGGTTTTGTGACATATTCCGTGACGAACAATAACAGTTTACGTGGTCGTTACATTATGAAAGTGTGTGTAATTCTAAGAACTGTGACATGAGAGTATAAACTAACATTAAGAGCAGAAGGGAGGAAAATAAGGTATGGCTCTTCGATTCACAGAACGACGGGAGGCAGAGGCTTGTGGAGCTGCGCAGGCGCAGTAGCGACGGATAGCTAAACACTGGCACCAACAATGGCGAGTGTGTAGCGGGCCACATGCAGCAGCACCTTGTCTTCTCAGCAGACTACGACGAAAACGAAAGTCATCCTTTGCAATGCGTCGTAGCTCACAGCCCAGAAGACTACCGGCACTACAGGCAACACAAAACGGTTAAGTCTTCTGCTCTCGCATAAAAAGCACATCCGAGTGGTGCAGCCGAAGGACAGCAGCGCAGAGAAAAACACTATGCACCGACAATAGTCAAGCAGTGCTCGCAGACCGCAAGTAGAAATAAGATTTAATTTTAAATTTTCAAGTACAACATTAAAGTTTAACTAGCGAGTAAAATGAGTGACAAAGGAAAAGTGGTTGTCTTGAGGAATAGAGAAGTACATAACACTGAGAGTGGAATAAATTCTGAGCATAAATTTTCAAGAAATAATGAAGAAGTAATTTGGTTAGTGCCACTGAAGGAACTGTCAGAAATACATGCATCACAAATTCTGGACGATATTCGTGTAATACAAAATGTTTCAAAAATATCAATTAGAAATAAACGACGGTATTTCCTCAAGACAAAATATTTTAGAAAGATGTCAATTATAAGGTAAATATTGTTCAAATATGATCAGAGATCTGAACTAGTTTAACCCATTTAAACTCATCGTACTGCTTCGGTACATACGGTGCCGATTGACGATGAGGATAATTTATCAAATGAACGCACAGTGTATTTAAACATAATGAACTGATGGGGTTTCTCATGGAATTTCGGAAAGCAACCATTAAAGTAATTCATAATTCAGTTAAAGCGATTGTAAATGATAAATAAGGAAGCAAATTTAACCAGTACTGAAATTAAGCAAATGAAAGACGAGCTTCGCTTAGAAAGGTCCACTTCGGTTTAAGAATTGGAAGAGAGGCAAAAGGAGGCTTTACAAAAAAATATCAAAACATATAGTACAAAATAGGTAAACAGTGGAGGCTCAGGGACCTAGAATAACTTGTTTAGGAAATGATGTTGCACAATTAGTGAGTTAACTAGAAGAAAGTAAGGATAGGTATGACCTAGTTCATAAACAAATTCAGAAACAGCGGAAAGACGAGATTAAGAACGTTACATTCATCTGTATTCTAAAGTAAATACGTTTAAGAATTCATGCGGCAGTAATGTACGCACACTTCACTCGGAACTGGAGTAGTTTCGTAAAAGACTTGTATAAAGGCCAAACGCGGAATTAGAGGCAGTATCGAAATATGCTAATAAGGTGGAATCTGAAATCAAGAAGAGACTTGAATAGTGGTATGAGCAGGAATAATCAAAAGAGAAAATTAAATATTGTTTTATGTCTGACGATCAGACATAAGTTTCACAGTTTCTCTACAAGTGGCTGTATACACCTAGTAGCATTCAAAAAATAATTTGAAGAGACATTTCCAGAAAAGCGGGATAATAAGAAAAACTTTGAGTGCTTAATTAGTAGAGCAGGAGGTGCGTCATTATCTTGAGAACTGGATCTTAGTGTGAAACCTATAACAAATTTATGAAAGCTTTTATGAAATATTAGGATCGGGTAGCGTTCAGAACTGCGTGAGAGAGGATGTATTTGAAGGTCGCAATTTTAATAGCAGTGGCTATGAAAGTTATAAAAAGTTTTTCCAAGCATATTTAAAGACGAGTTTGTACCTGGACGATCGGCTTAAGGAGTCAGATCTGAGCTCAGTTATAATAATTAAACTACCATAAGAAGGTAACTGGATTGTCATACTAAGTTGTCAATGCAACTACGCAGACATTAAACCAATTAGACTCACTAACACGCAATAATCAAAATTTAGGAGGTTGACATAGGAATAGATGGAGAGGCAACAGACAGGACAGTGTAGCAAGGAATGACAAAGTTAAACATGCTATCGATAATGTCTTGCATGACACAATGGTGCAAGAACAGTACTCAACAGAATCTGATGGATTTGTAAATCCAAGGGTACACCCCTGGAATGAAGAAACCTTAAATTTAAGTAATTTAGAAACCAATAAGAGTAACAATGCATTTGAGGAAAAAAATAAAGAAGACATAAAGAAAGAGAAGCAGGTGACTACAAGTAATGATGACGTGACACTAGTTGACGATAATGCAGAGGTCTTTCACAACGTAATTACGGCCATAATGTTAGCATTGGGGAAGTAAAATAAGACGAGAGTTGATGAGTATGATCAGAACATAATCATATTAGAGTAACGGGCTGAGAATAATATATATTTCGCGAAATCTCAAGTAACAAATACTAATTCATGTAATGGTGAATGGCGATGTGGCGAAAACAGTGACGACAGCCAAGAGTCCAATAGTCGATAGCAAAAAACTGAGGGCTCAGAGACCTTTTGCGAGTATGTAAGTAGCAGTTACAACGCCTCGAACTACAATGGTACTGTTTCCTCATTTATATACCCAAATATGACGTTCTTCAAATAGCTGAAACGAAATCATAAAGCATGTATAATAAAAATACATGTGAAACAAAATATGTGTTATGAGTGTAAAGGGTAATGAAAACATCATAGAGTTGGACGGCAAAACCATAAAGCATTATAGATGAACAATAATAAACAAATTATTATGGCGCTAGGCACTCACAACAAGCCGTATGAGCATACAACCGACACGTGGTAGGCATAATAATAAAGTATGAGCTAGCAAGTAAGTAAATGATCTCATAATAGAAGAGACTCGATAAGTGCGTAATTAAAAAAGGAGGTTTTTTTATGGGAAACCAGCTGAAGCAGATAGCTCAAATTATTAAGGAAGGTAAACGTGCGAGAATAACGCACATGAAGGAGAGATTAAGAACTTTGGTAACCAATGCTGGACCACATTAGTTTAAAAAGAATTTATTGAGCGCTAATCAGGTAAGGTGCCACCCATAAGTAAGAAATTAGTTAGTTGAGGAAGATTTCCGCAGGAAAAATGAATGGAGTGCACACTGAGCGGTACATATCGCAACTTAACAGTAAACTTACAAGGCAGGTACACAAAGAGATTGAAGAAAAATATCATGAATCAGTGTCATAATAATGAGAAGATAAAGATATGAGAAGTAAAGCTAAGTACATGAGAAACCATCCCACTTTATGTGATTCATACCATATTTGGAGAGAGAAATGTGACGAACACCCTTAGCGGGTAAAGAAAGCTAAACACCAAGCAAATACAGACGTATAGAAAATTTTAACGTGGAAGATTAGACACTGAATACCAATAGCCCATCTTGGCAGTGCAAAAGAGAAACTCTTCGAAACTGAGGCAGAACACGTGCATTCCACACAAATTCACATGTAAAGGAGTAATGAATCGTCTACACTACGTGATCGACTGCAAAGAGAAACAGAATAATATTGTAAGTAACAGAATAGAAGCAAGGAAACACATCCTTGAGCTTTAATAAACCGTAGCCAGATGAGCGAATGGCTCATGCCGGAAGCTCGCCCGTCGTTAAAGAGATCACGGCGAGAGATCCCATTCCCTACCCTCGCGATCGAGAAGTAGCAAAATACTGAATGTGGATCAGTAGTGGGACGTCAGGAAGGAGAGACAAAACGCAAGGTCAGGAACGTCCAAACAAAGCACTATCAGAACAATGTATATCCTATTATTAGTAACTAAATGCAATAAATTAATATTTATTTGCCAGGTTTAGTTTATCATTGTCTATCGCCAATGTTTGTAAAATTTCAAGATTTCATGTTGACGTAATCTATGGCCAGGTAAAGAAATGGACGACGGTTGCCAGCCTTGCAGCAACAGCACAACAACTCAAGGATAACATCACAGAACAAGATCCCTTGATAGAAAGCGAACAGCACGATCTGGTCAACCATATGGTCATGTGAAAAGGGACGGCAAGAAGCTGAAAAGTTGAATGCAATGTTAGAATAAAGGTCACAAATACACTCCTGGAAATTGAAATAAGAACACCGTGAATTCATTGTCCCAGGAAGGGGAAACTTTATTGACACATTCCTGGGGTCAGATACATCACATGATCACACTGACAGAACCACAGGCACATAGACACAGGCAACAGAGCATGCACAATGTCGGCACTAGTACAGTGTATATCCACCTTTCGCAGCAATTCAGGCTGCTATTCTCCCATGGAGACGATCGTAGAGATGCTGGATGTAGTAATGTGGAACGGCTTGCCATGCCTTTTCCACCTGGCGCCTCAGTTGGACCAGCGTTCGTGCTGGACGTGCAGACCGCGTGAGACGACGCTTCATCCAGTCCCAAACATGCTCAATGGGGGACAGATCCGGAGATCTTGCTGGCCAGGGTAGTTGACTTACACCTTCTAGAGCACGTTGGGTGGTGCGGGATACATGCGGACGTGCATTGTCCTGTTGGAACAGCAAGTTCCCTTGCCGGTCTAGGAATGGTAGAACGATGGGTTCGATGACGGTTTGGATGTACCGTGCACTATTCAGTGTCCCCTCGACGATCACCAGTGGTGTACGGCCAGTGTAGGAGATCGCTCCCCACACCATGATGACGGGTGTTGGCCCTGTGTGCCTCGGTCGTATGCAGTCCTGATTGTGGTGCTCACCTGCACGGCGCCAAACACGCATACGACCATCATTGGCACCAAGGCAGAAGCGACTCTCATCGCTGAAGACGACACGTCTCCATTCGTCCCTCCATTCACGCCTGTCGCGACACCACTGGAGGCGGGCTGCACGATGTTGGGGCGTGAGCGGAAGACGGCCTAACGGTGTGCGGGACCGTAGCCCAGCTTCATGGAGACGGTTGCGAATGGTCCTCGCCGATACCCCAGGAGCAACAGTGTCCCTAATTTGCTGGGAAGTGGCGGTGCGGTCCCCTACGGCACTGCGTAGGATCCTACGGTCTTGGCGTGCATCCGTGCGTCGCTGCGGTCCGGTCCCAGGTCGACGGGCACGTGCACCTTCTGCCGACCACTGGCGACAACGTCGATGTACTGTGGAGACCTCACGCTCCACGTGTTGAACAATTCGGCGGTACGTCCACCCGGCCTCCCGCATGCCCACTATACGCCCTCGCTCAAAGTCCGTCAACTGCACATACGGTTCACGTCCACGCTGTCGCGGCCTGCTACCAGTGTTAAAGACTGCGATGGAGCTCCGTATGCCACGGCAAACTGGCTGACACTGACGGCGGCGGTGCACAAATGCTGCGCAGCTAGCGCCATTCGACGGCCAACACCGCGGTTCCTGGTGTGTCCGCTGTGCCGTGCGTGTGATCATTGCTTGTACAGCCCTCTCGCAGTGTCCGGAGCAAGTATGGTGGGTCTGACACACCGGTGTCAATGTGTTCTTTTTTCCATTTCCAGGAGTGTATTTAAGTACTTGCGAACGGATCAACACTAGAGGTTAAATCTGTTAACAGAGGGAACAGAGCGCTGCATTTGATGCAGGAAGTAAATGCTTCAAACTCAAATAATCAAATTAGATATAATACAAGAACCTATCAGTAATACCTTGGGTTATTATCACCGTATCAATCACTCAGAGTCGCAGACAAGGGAATTGCTATCTTCTTCATAGCTTTTCAAAATTGTAATTGTCTTTGAGAATTTCCTATTTTGAAAAGAATTGAGAAGAGGAATGTGTAACATTTATGTCAAATAATGGGCACCTACTATTTCTGAATGTTCTGCAATATGTTGGCATTTTATTGTGTGATAAAGGGGAAAGATATCTTCGGAACATGTGCAACTTACAGAGTTGAGATTTGGTTATATGGCTTGGCGTCAGTCACCTAAGAGAACGCAACTGGCGGAACTAGGCAGCTATATATATACCCAGAGAAAATTTCCACGGCGTTGAGTGGCCATAACACAAGGCAGCAGATGCATACCTTGAGTCCCAGGGAGCTGGAGAGGCAGTCAAGAGATAAAATCTTCATCAGTGGCCTCCTTAATCAAAATATCGAAAGTGATTTTCATCGATTAGAATCTAGTTTATTTACTCGTATTGCATATTGGTGGTCCGTGAGTGTGAGATCGCGTATGTACGTCACACAAGTGCATTCTGGATAATCTTCCTATAATAGCTGACTGCATATAACCGTGTAATGATGTGTAAAGTGCAGTGTAGATGACGCCACCACTGTATAAATGGAATTATATGGAATCCCTTTTTAAATTGTGTATGCTCTTAACTGACTAAACTGGTGGTCTAGAATTCCCTACACAGTTCACCGTTACAGCTATATCTCCGCATCTAAATCCGGTGAGTACACGACCGGCGCTTCCACTGCAGCGACATCATCTGAAAGGAACGAGTTAGTGGATTTCAGATCAACAACTGTGTGTTATGAGAGACCTGCATATCTCCGAAGATGACCCGTCGTGTACAAGTATAGACTGATGGCGGTCTTGCAAATGCAAGGGTAGTGTTGTAGTGTTTTACACAACCATCCAGTGGATTGGACGTTAGAAAATTTAGTTTATTAAGTCCATTACATATAGCATAGAACTGATCTAATCTTTGTGAATTTGGACTCGCATTGGAGAGGACGACGGTTCAATCCCGCGTCCGGCCATCCTCATTTAGGTTTTCCGTGATTTCCCTAAATCACTCCAGGCAAATGCCGGAATGGTTCCTCTGAAAGGGCACGGCCGACTACTTTCACCTTCTTTGCCTAATCCAATGAGACAGATGACCTCGCTGTCTGGTCTCCTTCCCCAAACAACCCAACCAATCTTTGTGAACTGAATATACAAACTTGTACAGCACTCACAGCAATAGTTGTGTACTAAGTTCATATTGTGTGTGTCATTACAAGTAAAATTATGATTGAGATGCAACAGTTTGATAACACTTATGTATTATAATTGCTCAGGCAATACATAAACCTCTGAAGTATGGCACAAGTATGCCTGTCAGTATCACAGCACAGCACTTGGTGCACTGATTTGTTGATATCACTACAGGAGAGAGGTGGTTTCTGTTGTAAATAACGATTTTATTCCAAGGTCACTTATACTGTTAGGTTACGCCCTAGGCAACTCGTCTTATCTGCAACATCACCTTCCAGCACCCTCTCACCTTGGACTCCCTGCCATGAAAATTTATTTCAGGTACTGCACGTGGTACATTCAAGGTCCGTCTCCCGCCTCTCTCCCTCCCCCCCTTCCTCCTGTACAAATAAGAATCATACTCCCCTTCACCCTCATCGTTCTTTTATTACTAGAGCAATTGCATGGCTCTCATCATTCTTGTTATGTGCACTGTAGTAGAGGGACCATAATGAAGCACCTCCAGAAACCAGCTACTTTGCCCTAGGAAGAACAAAAAGAATAAGAACACATCCAAGTACAATTAACCCATTCCTCTCATTAGCACTTGCTATTTACAATTTTTAAGTAATCTGTTACTATTTTACTGTTTTCCAGATATCCTGATCTCCATCAAAAGATATATATGTTGTTAACCAATTACCAGAGTACATTATTTAACAATTTATGTCAATATCCCGAGTTAAACGATTTCTGCAGTATATTATATAACAACAAATACTTTTTTGAAGAGGCTTTAAATGTTTGACAAACGCCACAAAGTGATATTTACACAGATTACGTCAGTATTCCATATTAAACAACCTTTGCAATGCATTATTAACAACAAATACATTCCTTCTGAAACTTTAAATGTTGAAAAAGTTTAACAGTTTCCCAAATGCATTTAACTAAAAATAGATTCTTGCTAAATACCAAGTGTACATTCTACAAGCATTATCAGAAATGGTATAAAAATAAACGTCACAATGGTATGTACAATTTTGACTGATTTTCTCTAAAGAAACATGTGTAAAAAAGAGGAGACTAATCAATCACCGCAGTGTAATATTTAGAGAAAACAACGTGGACACCTCATGTTAAAGCACTAGTAAATCGTGATATTTTAACAAATATGCCATTATCCAGAGATGAATAGATTCCACAGTGCATTATTTAACAACAAATACGGACCTTCCATTGCTATTTACGATTTACTCGTTATTCCCAACATAATAACCATAGGGCAACAAATAAACTGTTACTATATGTTACATGAAACTGAATTATTACTATGTGATCTCATAGTGTTGAAAACAATAGCAGAAGCAATCCAACTCATGAACACCTCTCACTGCAATGTGACACAAATAACTGTTACAAGTGGGGACTTCCCCGAGCCAGACGTCCTATAACGTGCATTCCGTATACCCCAAACCACCGCCTTTGCGACATCAGTGGAATAAAGTGAGAGCTCACTGAGGGCAGGGGAGAATTCTGTTGTGTTTTCTGATGAAAGTTGATTATTCCACGGTGCCAGTGATAGCCGTGCGTTGGTTAGAAGATGGCCAGTTGAGGGGCTCTAACCAACCTGTCAGCGGGCTAGACACACTGGACCTACACCTCGAGTAACGGTCTGGGGTGCGGTATCGTATAACAGCAGGAGCACTCTCGTGGTTATCTTACGTACCCTGACTGCGATTTTGTACGTAAGTCTGATGGTTCGATCTGTTTTACTGCTATTCGTGAACAGCATTCCAGGGGTGTTTCCCAACAGGATAACGCTCACCCAAATGATGGAGTTGCAACACATCATGTTCTACAGTGTGTCGACTTGTTCTCTTGGCCTGCTCGTTCACCAAATCTGCCTCCCTTCGAGCACATATGAGACATCATTGGACGAAAACTCCAGCGTCATCCAGAAGCAGCACTAACCGTCCCTATATTGACGGACCGAGTGCTACAGACACGGAACTCTATCCCACAAACTAACAGCCAGCAGCTGTACAATCTAATGCATGCATATTTGCATGCCTGCGTTCAACATTTTGGCGGTTACCGCCTTTATTAATGTACTGGAATTTCACATTTGCAACGGCTTATCTCGCGCTTATATTAACCTGCTATCTTGCAATGTTAATACCTAAACATGTTATCTACACAAATATATTCCCGAAATTTCGTTACTCTGCATTAATTATTATTTGGTATTTTGATACTTTTCCCGTCAGTGTATGTTGTGGCAGCAAAATGCTTTCAGATTGAATCATATGCCATTTACGGCATCGGAGAGCACATGGATTTGCTCATGGTGTCATGAAGTGCAATCCCTCGTGTTTTATGTGGCGAAGAGTTTTCTTCCTAATATTTCCGATTTTTGTTTTGTCGTTTTTCATTAGAAATCTTTCCCAACATATATTTTGCGTTTTGCAAGGTTCTATAGCAGTGGTTCCGAATCTGAGTGTAATTACCCCCTAAGGAGTTAAATGTAGCTTTCTGAGGGGTATAAAAACAAGGGTTCGATTGTAATTTGGTCACGAACGGGAATTATTTTTAAAAGATCGTTACCATTACAACTATTTCGTAAGAATGTAATACTGATTACATATATCATCAAAAATTACACTTTTTCTGACGGTACTTGCATTAACACGTGCAATATTGTGAGAGTTACTGCTTGTGAAACGAGTGTATGAACACAGCGTCTCCCACATATAGTTTGCTGTGTTCTCGCCAATGGAGGCAACCAGGGCTGGCGCGCTGAGACAGTTTTGGACTGGCGGCACAGGCGGCGCTTTGAAGTTCGCCACCAGCCCCCAAGTACGACCCAATCAGAAACCTCAGCGCCGCCTCCAGTAAGATGAATTTCCGCGTAGTGAGAAGCAGCGTCCACAGGCAGCAACAGATGGTTCATGTTCGGCGTTGTCGTATGGCAGTTCTGGTACGAAGTTCCAGGGTTGCAGCTCGTAGCTGTAGTTCGTAGTGGAAAACAGCATGCGAGACTTATCTACAAGTGCAGTCGCCTGTAGCCTTCGCATAAGGACAGGTGTTTACTACAGTGATTAACAATATGGCGCCCAGGACGGACACAGTATTGGTGACATTGTATTCAGTAATGCACGCCTTGACAGGCTATTGCTTAGTTGTATTTCTCTGCAAACACATCCAGTGAGTTGCTGTATAACTTAACTTAAGTATCGGAGCACAATAAAGTGTATATTCATGTGTCACTGATTTGTGTGCACGTCCCATTTCCTCTGTCCACATCGGAGCACTTGAACCTAATGCAACATGTGCGAGCTGTTCTACACAGATGACCTGTAGACATCGTAGTCAACCCGTCACAAATATACTGTGTACGATGTATCTATGAGATTAAAATTGAGAGCTCTACATTATGTATGCTTAAATACGTCATAAAAATCCCTTTTTCGAGTTGTATGTAGTTCCCGCAAAAGACCAGAAATTGCTTCATTCTATAAAACGGTTGTTAGAAATAAGCGGTACCAATTGTCTCATTGATTCATTAGTTCATGGTTTCCTAAAACACCTACAAAAATTAAACATCACTTATCTTTCGTCATTTAAAAAATGAAATTTTTTTCCAGTCTACAGTGTAGTTACGTTCTTAAGTTATTGATGGTGGTCATGGGAGAGTTTATAGCTAATATCTTATTGGACTCAGGAGTAATAGGCGAATGTTGGGAACCCATGCTCTGTAGTCTGTTCAAAATTACGAGTAATTTAGCACTGAGAATTCGGCAAGAGCACATGGAGGCACAAAGAAGAGTTCTCGCGTCCTGCACGCAACTCACACATAGTTTTACATTTGTTTCAACTCACTCAAACAGGCAAATTAGTCACTGAACAAACATATTACTTGTATCAATGTGTTCAGGAAGAGCTACACTACTTAGTTTCATTTGGGCCAACAAATTATTAAGATGATATAAGTACAATTAATGAAAATGCTTTTTCTGAAAACTTTTCGGAATTTCCGACATGCGGGGAATTCTTTGTTATTGAAGTTCGGTGAACACATTACGGGAATGAAATCTTAAGAATAAATCAAACTGCAACTCTGTCAGAGTTTCCTAACATAAGACAATTTCAATTAAATCTGAGGCTCAGTTGTCCACTCATGCGTCAAGTACTGAGCGGCCGTCCTTATAGTTCTGTTACAAGAAAGGAATCTCTAGGTTTATAACCAATCTGTTATTGAGGGGAGTACGTATGGCGTATGGCGGAATTGGTCAAAACGTGACATTTTCGGATTATTATCTCTTATTAATATTTGATCTCTTCTGAATAATTTGATGTATTATTTGTCGAAAAATTCCAATTGGAAGTGTAGTTTTTATCATTTTAAAGTTAATAGTGCGTGTGTAAAATTAACCGGTCGTTCCGCACTGACTTGCCTAAGTATCTCTATCTCTTGAACTATTCAATCTAGAAGGCTGTGGTTTTCACCTCTTTCTTCCTTGTAATCATGTTAAAGTTGGTTTTAAGAGGTTGGATGCACTGTGTAAACAGAAATGGCGGTATAGCACATGCATTTTGTTTATTTACTTTGTGGTTGTCGTGTTTCATAAGTTTTGAACTGAAAACATAGTGGTTTGGTGTGTTATTATACGCTCTTTTCAACATGACGAAAAGAAAGAGTTGTTTAAGGAGCGACGTTTCATGGAAATCAGTATATCACAACATCTGAATCGAGTGTTGATCCTGAAATAGATTTTTCACAGACCCGTGATAAAGACACGCCTACTAATGCTTCGAAGAGGGAACTTGGAGACCATGGGGATTTATTTATTGGCAAAAATCAAAATAGTTTAGGTTACGTTCTTTTAGATTTGAGTGTGTTAGGACAAGTTTTGTAAGATGCTGTGTCATGTGAGGTTTGTGGTGGGCAAATTAGCATCTCTGAGGACTCATCTGCAGGGACTGGACTGGCTAACAAACTTGATATTCAGTGCGAAGTTTGCAGGCTCTCTACATCATTTTTGACTTCTGAAAAGTGCAAGACTGACTTGTTTGAGAGCAATGTTAGATTCCTGTATGGAATGAGGTGCATTGGGAAAGGATTGACTGCAGCTGAAGTATTATGTGCAACGCTGAACTTGCCAAACCCACCAACCAGATCAAGTAAGTACACAGAAGTAATTGGTGAATGTGTCAAATCTGTTGCTGTTGCTTCTATGAAAGCTGCTGCTAAAGAAGCAGTAGAATTAAATAACACAACAGACTTATCTGTGGTAGTTGATGGCACATGGCAGAAGAGACGTCACACATCAAAAAATGCATTTGCAACTGTCACTAGTGTTGACACAGGTAAAGTTTTAGGCATTGAAGTGCTAACTAAATACTGTCATCAGTGTAAATCAGTTGATGAAACAAGTGAAAGCCATAAAACAAATTGTGCTAAGAATTATGAGGGAACTAGTGTGGGTAAGGAGGCTACTACATTTGTTTCTATGTTCAGACGTTCACAACAGGAGAAAGGTGTGTGTTGCACTGAGTACTTGGGGGATGGTGATTCAAAAGCTTACAAATCAGTAGTGGAAAGCCAACCTTATGGTAATAAGCAGATTGTCAAGATTGAATGTGTGGGCCACGTTCAAAAACAGATGGGAACGTATCTCCGAAAATTGAAGCAGACAAAAGAAAAGAGAAGTTGTCAGATGGAAAGACTCTAAATGGTAAAGGAAGACTTACAGACAAAAACATTGATGAACTCCAGTATTATTGTGGAATAGCAATAAGAAACAATACACATGACCTACAAGGGATGAAACGATCAGTGTTGGCGACATTCTTCCACAAATCTTCCACTGATGATACACCTATACACGGTCTTTGTCCACCTGGTGCTGATTCATGGTGCAAGTACCGCAAAGGTCAGGCAGCGGGTAGTGAGGAACAATTTAGGCACAAAAATAGCATACCATCTGCAGTGATGGAAGCTATTAAACCAATATATAGAGAATTAGCTCATCCTGACCTTCTTTCCAAATGTCTCCATGGTCGAACACAAAACCCGAATGAGTCTTTCAATAATGTAATTTGGACCCGCATATCAAAAAATGTCTTTGTAGGAAGGAAAACTCTATGCTTGGATGTTTGTGATGCTGTGATAACATTTAATGATGCTATAAAGGGACGAATTGGGGTACTAGTGGAACTTGGTATCACTCCAGGTGCCAACACACTGCAAGCCATTCAGCGAATGGATCGACTTAGGATCATAAAAGCCCAGCGTGCAGCAGAGGAAATGACCAAAGAAGCAAGAGGCAGGAGAAGAAGGAAGCTTCTAGGTTTGCAGGATAGTCGAGAACAGGATCCAGATAATGCTGATTATGGGCCTGACTGTTTCTAGAAGCTGGCATGCCTCCATGTGTAAGTTAATATCAAATAAAATGTTTGAACTTGATTTGCCGGAAATGACATTTTTTTAAATTATTTGACCCATTATCTCAGGAACTATTACAGATACATATATCTAATTTTACACTATGTTACCACTTAGTATACTGCAGCTACTGAACCTCCCAAAACATCTTTACCTCTAACGGTTTTTCACTTACGGAAGAAAAAGTGGACTTTTAAAAGAAAGTATTGAACAACATTTTTAAAAAATCATAACTAGCTAATTATTTCTCTGTACATTTTTATTCTGGTTCAATAATACATCCCAAAAATTTCAGATCTCTATCTGTGACATGTTCTGAAATAATGGGTCATCAATATTGCAAAGTTAACACTGTGGGTATACGACGTACGTACTCACCTTAACTGTTGTAATCCACCTATGTATCTCTGTTATAACAAGCTACAAGATTTATGCGTGCTCATTACAGTGAGAAGACGTATGTTAAACAGGCTAACCAGTATTGCGAGAAAGAACAAAAATGATACAAAAGACATTATTTTAGTATTCAAGCAGTTCTGAACTTCCTTCGGATTTATTTGGTGGTAAGGCGTCCTTATTAAAACATCAGAACCTACGACAATACTATGTTATTTTACTGCTTACCACTCGAATTTGAGCACTTGAAACATAAAGCGAATCCACCTACATTTCATTTCTATGGTAATACTGGGAAAACTTTACTGACATCATTCCCGTCGCTAAAAGAAATACTTGAAGCGTCACTGTAACTTTCACTGCTGTTATTTACTGGAATAATCACCTCTCTTGCATTTAGTCCTTACAAGGTGGCAAAGACAGCACATAATAAGGTCGGGCCATAGGTGCAATAAACGAAACACTTTGTAAGCAAACAACCAGCTGAATAGTTCAAAGTTCTGATGTGAAAAGCGAAATTAGGTCCACTTCTGGAAGAATGATTGCTTGTCTCACTGCCGTCCAGCTACCAGTGTCTGATCAATATGTAGCTGGTGTCCGGTGTGGTGTCCGTCTGGTCGGTGTCGTAGACGGTGTTCTACACGGTGGTCCAGATTAGTGTCCAGTTTGATCAGTCGAAGGCTCGTCGGTGTCATGGTCTGACTCCTGGGCCACGCTGTCTGAACGTCAGGTCGATCATTTGGACGGCGCTGAAGACGATACTGAGAGGTGAGCTGCAGGGGAACAGCCAGTACTGAGCCTGGAACGTGAATGTTGTTGGCTAGTGGTCGTGCAGCATCTTAAGTAATCCACCGAAGGATTTCCGTGAGGTGTCATCTTATATGCAGGTGCATGCCACGTGGTGTGTGGGAGTGTCGTGTTTGCAACACCGCCATCGGCTGTGCGCACCACTGCTGGGCGGTAACGGTGCCTCTAGCTGAGCCCAATAGGGTTTGACATGTACATAGAGTGACTTGCTGTTGTCTGGCGTGTAGGCAGAACCGTGTGTTGCTTTTTACGTCTGCCACGTGTTGTAAGCACGCAGTTTGTACAACTGCGTGCGTGTTGGTTTGGCAGAGGACATTTAGGCGAACAACAACCTGCTGGCTGTGGATATGATCAGTGGAGGTATTTGGTCATACTACGAGGCCTATTCTGAAAGTAAGGAACGATCGGTCGCAAAATGGAAAAGTGAAAATCAAAACTGTTTTATTTGCCACAGTCAGCCACGCCTGCCAGCTACGTCTCTACATAGTCGCCGCTCCGACTTAAGATCTCTCTCTTAGCGTTGTATCAACTTTCCAGTACCCTTATCATAGAAGGCAGTCTCCTGTGCTTTCCGACAATTTTCTACACTGGACTGTAGCTCGTTGTCTGTGCTAAAATGTCATCATAGGGGTGGCTCATTTGAGCAGAGATGAAAATCAGAAGGAGCCAAGTTCGGACTGAGTGACGGGCGAGCAACCACTTCTCACTGAAAACGATGCGGGAGCGTCCTCATTGTCCCTGCAATGTGCGGCCGAGCACTGTAACGGTGAAGTAACTGCGTAGCAGCTACATTATGTGGCATTACATAAAATCTGGCGAAATCTCTCAGCACGCTCCCATACTTGGCGGGATACACTATTTTCTAGGCATCTTTACAAGATCATTGTGCACTGATAACTGAGAAGAGTGCCGTGACAGTATCTACGGACATACTGGAGACACTGCCCAACACATCTGTGCAAAGCGTCGTCGAATTTTCACCGTGGTTTCCATTTCACGACCGATCGTTCCTTGCCTCCCAAATGGCTCTCGTACAATCGCCTTCTTTCAGTTATAGAAAGCAACTTCACTCTGCCGTGTTCTCTCCGTGATGCTCTATGTGTTTTTATTGGTCTTCATCTAGTCTTCAGAGATGACGTTCCTAACAGCTTCTTTTGTGAGTGCTTAGACTGCAGAAAGGGTACATTTATTATTACTCTTGGCAACGTAACCTTTAATTTGGTTCCATATTAATTCTGTTGGGTTGAAATGACAGTGATACGGTGGTAGACTAACAATTGTATGTCCATATTTGTTTGCCAGTTCGTAGATTCAGTGTATGAGGAACTGCGTTTCATGGAGTGATTTTCGTTCCACAAGCTCACCTTCCTGAGGAAATCACTTACATCCATGTTACGGCACTGCCGCCAATTAATCACTTCCTATTTTCGGTTTGCCATAGTTGGAGCCTTCTGAATAATAATTGAATCGTAAGGAGCATTATTTAAAGAAATTGTTGACAGTTTTGGCAGATTCTGAATTAGTGATTCTATAAACCACTTTTTAGCTACAACGCCGTTCATTTATTCATGATAATGTCGTGTCTCCTTTGATTTCTAAAGTACGAGACTGTTTGAGAGAAAATGTAACGAGATGCAAGCATAACAAAGATTGTCTGTTCCGCTTACTGGAGGGAATTGCCACTGTTTCTTCAGTAGTGTAATCAATCCAACCTTGCTTGACAGCGTGACCAGATATGATCTATGTTTCATCAAGCCACCACTTTGCCGATATTCATGCCACCAATCTGCCTTAAAATTCGGCGTACCATGCAGCTACATCCTGACTCTACATCAACAAATTATGCCCACAGAAATGTCCACAGTGAAGTCCTAGGTAGTGCAAAACTGTACGACTACCCTGAAAAGGATGCCATTCTTTAAGGGTGATGAATAACTTCTTGAGTGCCGGATTTTACCTTCTCTGATGGTCTTCATAAACATGACGACAAATAGCTTTGTCAGCAAATGAATCTGTATTCGTAATCTGCTTCTCATATACCGTTTTTTCTCCATGAGTTTCAAGCTTTGATGTCCTTCCAGCTTCCTTTTATGTCAAACGTTTCCTTGCAGTCTTCACAATAGTGTTTTGTTCATGTTTAGAGCTGCAGCAGTTCTATTGATTACATTGTTAACGGAGAGCAGTAGGCTATCATTCAGATCTTCAGTCTCAGAATAGGCATGTAACACATAAGCCATTTCTCTCGACTGACCTGGTATGGCAATCCCCTGACCAAGAGAACAATGTGGAACTTTTCCACTTGTAATTTCTGACTAACTTTTTTCTGACATTCTTCAGCAATAAATCACAAACAGTAACAGTAAATAAAATAATAGCTTCTGCAACATTAAGAAGGACAACAAACAAAATCACAGGGTGCAACGATCAACCAACTACCCACATACACTGCTCAAAAGAAACGCACATGGATGATTGTCTGTAGGAAAGTTCTTAGCACTTTTGGCAGGCTAGCAAATAAAGAAACACAAATATTCTCGTAAAAATCCTTTTATTAATTTCTGTATATACATTTACACTCAAAAAACAACTCTTTATTTACACTTATTTGGTACAGTTCTAATAAAATCCCACTTACTTTTTAACTGATAATCTAAAGCAACAGTAGAGCCATCTAAATATTCATCTAGCCAGTAATTTGATACGTACAAACAACGAATATTCTCGAATTCGACTGCACATGTAGTTTTTTCTCTGTGTTAACAAAAACAGTCTACAATACACTAATCAGCCTGCAATTTGTTACTGCGTACCACCATTAACAATTGTTCCTAAAAAACTAAGTCTTCTTTGGCATATAAACTTCATAGAGATTTTTAAATGCAGTTTTCTTACGAAAAATAGCCTTTACCACATCGTATCAATGGAATCGTATGTGTAACACAGATTTCCACATAGTTTACAATGAAATATCTTTGCCCAACTTTTAAAACGTCTGCTTCACCTGAGTTGAAGTCTATGATAAGAAAAATCTTCTGTAATACATCAGTCACGTCCCCTTTTTTCTATGTGCAGAATATGCTACGATACGGAAAATATGTGTAAAACGGTAAAAGTTTGTAAAAAATTTTGATACATAAATGGGAATACAGGATATTTTAAGTTATACAGAGGGAGTCATCGGAATTTGTGGCATAAGCAATGGATGTATAGGAAATCACTGACATCACGCAAGGACCTAGAGAAGAAAAGCACTATGCAGAGGGAGTGATCGGAATTTGTGATAGGTGTTGTATGTGACCACTAGGTAAATACAGGAGAGAGATGAAACCACATATATGTATGTATTTTAATAGTGGATGGATAGGACATTCTAGAGAAAAGGTGTCAAGACGAAATCGCCTATTCCTTTACATGTGGGCCATATTGTAACACCAAAGCCATACCAGAAAAAAATTATCATGGAAGCGCTGGAAGCCACTTAGAGGAAACATAAGAAAACCTATGGATATGTTATAGGTCAGCATTAAATGCATGTTGTAGTAGACACGTTGCCTGCATACGTTTACCAACTTATGGATGTGTTCATAATATAAGACACTGCTGCTATTTTTGTATTTTTTTTAATATCCAGATGCAAATGGGATTAGAGATCCTACTGTTGAGTTAGCAAATAGTAAGACTTTTGGCTACGATCAAAGTGTAGTATCTGTTTGTTTTTATCCGCTTAATCGCTCATAAGATACAATGCTGTCCAACACCAAATACGATGTAGGATTTTTAGACCCTTCTTTTTTTCAGAGTGTCGCAGCTGCAGTAGCCTAGCCGACGCGAAACCAATTTGCAGTGAGCCCGCCACTCATTCATAAACCATTACGGTTCTGAACGGCCCTTCGGACTGAGTAGCAAGAAAGTTGCATGCGTCCACCTCCCCTCTCTTCCTAGCCAATGTGTCCAGTATGCAAACTGCTACTGTTGGCGCCAGTGTCGCCTCTCATGGTGAAAAGCTGACCACCATACTGACCGCCCCAAGGGGGTGTGCCACCGCCATGATGCACACTCTCATTCTTCTCCCCTGACAGCCCTTGCGCTGGATCTCTCCCTCATGTTAACATAATCATACGTCTCTCTTATCTTGGCCAGACTGTGGCGCTGCACTCTGGACCAAACCAAGATCTCCCATTTTCTTGCCGCAGTAATTCTACGAGGTGCATTCAAGTTCTAAGGCCTCCGATTTTTTTTTCTAATTAACTACTCACCCGAAATCGATGAAACTGGCGTTACTTCTCGACGTAATCGCCCTGCAGACGTACACAGTTTTCACAACGCTGACGCCTTGATTCCACAGCAGCGGCGAAGGCTTCTTTAGGAGTCTGTTTTGACCACTGGAAAATCGCTGAGGCAATAGCAGCACGGCTGGTGAATGTGCGGCCACGGAGATTGTCTTTCATTGTTGGAGAAACCCAAAAGTCAATAGGAGCCAGGTCAGGTGAGTAGGGAGCATCAGGAATCACTTCAAAGTTGTTATCACGAAGAAACTGTTGCGTAACGTTACCTCGATGTGCGGGTGCGTTGTCTTGGTGAAACAGCACACGCACAGCCCTTACCGGACGTTTTTTTTGCAGTGCAGAAAGGAATTTGTTCTTCAAAACATTTTCGTGGGATGCACCTGTTACCGTAGTGCCCTTTGGAACGCAATGGGTAAGGATTACGCCCTCGCTGTCCCAGAACATGGACACCATTATATTTTCAGCACTGGCGGTTACCCGAAATTTTTTTGGTGGTGGTGAATCAGTGTGCTTCCATTGAGCTGACTGGCGCTTTGTTTCTGGATTGAAAAATGGCATCCACGTCTCATCCATTGTCACAACCGACGAAAAGAAAGTCCCATTCATGCTGTCGTTGCGCGTCAACATTGCTTGGCAACATGCCACATGGGCAGCCATGTGTTCGTCTGTCAGCATTCGTAGCACCCACCTGGATGACACTTCTCGCATTTTCAGGTCGTCATGCAGGATTGTGTGCACAGAACCCACAGAAATGCCATCTCTGGAGGCGATCTGTTCAACAGTCATTCGGCGATCCCCCAAAACAATTCTCTCCACTTTCTCGATCATGTCGTCAGACCGGCTTGTGCGAGCCCGAGGTTGTTTCGGTTTGTTGTCATACGATGTTCTGCCTTCATTAAACTGTCGCACCCACGAACGCACTTTCGACACATCCATAACTCCATCACCACATGTCTCCTTCAACTGTCGATGAATTTCAATTGGTTTCACACCACGCAAATTCAGAAAACGAATGATTGCACGCTGTTCAAGTAAGGAAAACGTCGCCATTTTAAGTATTTAAAACAGTTCTCATTCTCGCCGCTGGCGGTAAAATTCCATCTGCCGTACGGTGCTGCCATCTCTGGGACGTATTGACAATGAACGCAGTCTCATTTTAAAACAATGCGCATGTTTCTATCTCTTTCCAGTCCGGAGAAAAAAAATCGGAGGCCTTTGAACTTGAATGCACCTCGTATACAGAGGGAGTAATCGGAATTTGCGGCATAACCTCTGGATGTACAGGAGATCAATGACACCACACACAGACTTTTATTTTTATTGTAAACTATGTGGAAATCTGTAATACACATCCGATTACGATGATATGACGGAGTATGGGCTATTAGTTGTAAAGAAAATGCATTTCAGATTTATTAGGTGATGTGTATTCTATAAAAGACTGCAGTTCTTTTAATGGAACATTTGTTAATGGGGGTAGGCATTAACGAACATCAGACTGATAGGTGTATTGTAGACTTTCTTCGTTCGCATAGACTACAACACAGAAGAACAGTCAACTTATTGGGGTCAGATCCTTGCAAGCCTACATACATGCATACAGGATACTTCGGACACGAGTGATATAGAGGATGCGGGAGTTTAAATTGTAACATTCTCAAACATTTAGGCTACATTTAGAGTTCGCTCTCTTTATCAATGTTGGGTCAGCCGCAATGTATCTTTTAGCCGGCCGCGGTGGCCAAGCGGTTCTAGGCGCTTCAGTCCGGAACCGCGCGACTGCTACGGTCACAGGTTCAAATCCTGCCTCGTGCATGGATGTGTGTGATGTCCTTGGGTTAGTTAGGTTTAAGTAGTTCTAAGTTCTAGGGGACTGATGACCTTAGATATTAAGTCCCATAGTGCTCAGAGTCATCTGAACCATTTTTTTGTATCTATTAAGACGTGGTTTATCGTTGGGACCTCGTGAAACATGGTATCCAGAAAGTGTAAAAAAAGTAGCCTTGTTTCTAAATGACATCTGGAGAAATGATAGAGCTTATTACTACTTTCCAACTCGTCAACTGAACTATTCCGATTTTCAAAAAAATGGCTCTGAGCACTATGGGACTTAACATCTATGGTCATCAGTCCCCTAGAACTTAGAACTACTTAAACCTAACTAACCTAAGGACCTCACACAACACCCAGTCATCACGAGGCAGAGAAAATCCCTGACCCCGCCGGGAATCGAACCCTGGTCGATTTTCAAGTATTTATTTCATTTACTATGTGCTGTCTAGATGATATGCCGCAGTACTTTGTAATATTACATTTATAGATGCATGTATAAAACTAGTCACCCTTGGGTGGTGATTGCGTGTTTTGGGTAAAAATTAATTTCTCTTGTTACTCGGGAAAGCTGTAGGTTGCGAGAATTTTTTGGAAAGTAAGCACACTCCAGGTGATCGGCAAATAATACCGTGAAATTGGAGTTGTCGATACAGTTTTTTTCGCTCCAAATTGTAAAGCTTTACCAACTTATCGAGAACCGTCCTTAACTAGAGAGTTTCACTAGGAGTCATTCAGTCGGTGTACATAGGAAATAAAAATGGAAAAAAGGACAAATCAATCAGAATATTGTTGAGGAACCATTAAATATTTTATAATTCATTTTAGCTACGTACGTTAAAGGACTGGGCAATGGTTTGTAGGAACCAACTTGGGGCCTGTCTTACAGGATATGTGGTACAATGATTGTAGTTCACAACTATATACGTAAGCAGAACGTATATTTATTAATCCCATGGTATTGATCAATCAGTCACCATGACACAACTGATATGGAGAGGAAGAGCGGCCAGCTTACACCTAGGCAGATGTGAAACGATTTAACAGTAATGTTACGTAGGAAATAAGAGGTAAAATTAAAATTTCCAAACATATTCTGGCAGAAGAATAGCAGGAAGGAATGGAACTAATGGTTAACACCATAAAAGACGTGTTTTACAGGAATTAAATTTGATATGCATGATCGATGAACCATGCACTTTGCCGTTGGTGGGGAGACTTGTGTGCCTCAGCCATACAGGTAGCCGTACCCTATCTGTAGAGAGGCCAGAAACACGTGTGGTGCCCGAAGAGGGGCAGCAGCCTTTTCAGTAGTTTCAGGACCAAGAGTCTGGATGATTGACTGACCTGGCCTTGTAACACTAACCAAAACGGTCTTTCTGTGCTGGTACTGCGAACGGCTGAAAGCAAGGGGAAACTACAGTCGTAATTTTTCTCGAGGGAATGCAGCTTTACTGTATGGTTAAATGATGATGGCGTCGTTTTGGGTAAAATATTGCGGAGGTAAACTAGTCCCCCATTCGGATCTCCGGGCGGGGATTACTCAGGAGGACGTTGTTAATTAGGAGAAAGAAAACTGGCGTTCTACGGGTTGGAGCGTGGAATGTCAGATCCCTTAATAGGGCAGGTAGGTTAGAAAATTTAAAAAGGGAAATGGATAGGTTAAAGTTAGATATAGGGGGAATTAGTGAAGCTCAGTGGCAGGAGGAACAGGACTTCTGGTCACGTGGGTACAGGGTTATAAATACAAAATCAAATAGGGATAATGCAGGAGTAGGTTTAATAATGAATGAAAAGTAGGAATGTGGGGAAGCTACTACAAACAGCATAGTGAACGCATTATTCTGACCAAGATAGATAAGAGGCCCACGCCTACCACAGTAGTACAAGTTTATATGCCAACTAGCTCTGCAGATGACGAAGAGATTGATGAAATGTATGATGAGATAAAATACATTTTTCAGATAGTGAAGGGAGACCAAAATTTAATAGTCATGTGTGACTGAAATTCGATAGTAGGAAAAGGAAGAAAAGTAAACGTAGTACGTGAATATGGAATGGGGGTAAGAAATGAAAGAGGAAGCCGCCTGGTGGAATTTTACACAGAGCATAACTTAATCATAGCTAACACTTGGTTCAAGAATCATGAAAGAAGGTTGTATACATGGAAGAAGCCTGGAGATACTAGAAGGTTTCAGATCGATTATATAATGGTAAGACAGAGTTTTAGGAATCAGGTTTTAAATTGTAAGACATTTCCAGGGGCAAAAAATTCAAATGGCCCTGAGCGCTATGGGACTTAACTACTGAGGTCATCAGTCCCCTAGAACTTGGAACTACTTAAACCTAGCTAACCTAAGGACATCACACATATCCATGCCCGAGGCAGGATTCGAACCTGCGACCGCAGCGGTCGCGCGGTTCCAGACTGTATCACCTAGAACCGCTCGGCCACCCCGGCCGGCTTTTCCAGGGGCAGATGTGGACTCTGACCACAATATATTGGTTATGAACTGTAGATTAAAACTAAAGAAACTGCAGAGAGGTGGGAATTTAAGGATATGGGACCTGGATAAACTGAGAGAACCAGAGGTTGTAGAGAGTTGTAGAGAGTTTCAGAGAGAGCATCACGGAACGACTGACAAGAATAGGAGAAAGAAATACAGTTGAAGGAGAATCGGTAGCTTTGAGAGATGAAACAGTGAAGGCAGCAGAGGATCAAGTAGGTGAAACGACGAGGGCTAATAGAAATCCTTGGGTAACAGGAGAGATATTGAATGTAATTGATGAAAAGAGAAAATATAAAAATAGAGGAAATGAAGCAGGCAAAAAGGAATACAAACGTCTCAAAAATGAGATCGACAGAAAGTGCAAAATTGCTAAGCAGGGATGGCTAGAGGACAAATGTAAGGATGTAGAGGCGTATATCACTAGGGGTGAGATA
Source organism: Schistocerca piceifrons (assembly GCF_021461385.2). Lineage (NCBI taxonomy): Eukaryota > Metazoa > Arthropoda > Insecta > Orthoptera > Acrididae > Schistocerca > Schistocerca piceifrons. The sequence continues at coordinate 549,609,967 of NC_060149.1, read as the reverse complement.
GATTCTGCCTACAGGAAAATTAAAGAGACCTTTGCAGAAAAGAGAACCACTTGTATGAATATCACGAGCTCTCCTGATCTCCCTCTACGATTTTTACCCTCCACGCTGCCCTCCAATACTAAATTGGTGGTCCCTTGATACTTCAGAATTGTCCTACTTACCGATCCCTTTTTCTAGTCAAGTTGTGCCACAAATTTCTCTTCTCCCCAATTCTATTCAATACCTCCTCATTAGTTATGTGATAAACCCATCTAATCTTCAGCATTCTTCTGCAGCACCACATCTCGAAAGATTCTACTCTATTCTTGTCTAAACTATTTATGGTGGACGTTTCACTTCCGTATATGGCTACACTATATACAAATACTTTCAGAAACGACTTCCTCACAATTAAATCTATAATCGATGTTAACAAATTTCTCTTCTTCAGAAACGCTTTACTTGCCATTGTCAGTCTGCATTTTATATCCTCTCTACTTCGACCATCATCAGTTATTTTGCTCCCTAAATAGCGAAAGTCATTTACTACTTTAAGCCTCTCATTTCCTAATCTAATTCCCAGAGCATCAGCCGACTTAATTCGACTACATTCCATTATCCTCGTTTTGCTTTTGTTGATGTTCATCTTATATCCTCCTTTCAAGATACTGTCCATTCCGTTCAGCTGCTCTTCCAAGTCCTTTGCTGTCTCTGACAGAATTACAATGTCATCGGCGAACCTCAAAGTTTTAATTTCTTCTCCATGGATTTTAATTCCTACTCGTAATTTTTCCTGTGTTTCCTTTACTGCTTGCTCAATATACAGATTGAATAACATCAGGGGTAGGCTACAACCCTGTTTCACTCCCTTCTCCACCACTGCTTCCCTTTCATGCCCCTCGACTCTTATAACTGCCATCTGGTTTCTGTACAATTTGTAAATAGCCTTTCGCTCCTTGTATTGTAACCCTGCCACCTTCAGAATCTGAAGGAGAGTATTCCAGTCAATATTGTCAAAAGCTTTCTCTAAGTCTACAAATGCTAGAAACGTAGGTCTGCCTTTCCTTGGTTCAAATGGCTCTGAGCACTATGGGACTCAACTGCTGAGGTCATCAGTCCCCTAGAACTTAGAACTAGTTAAACCTAACTAACCTAAGGACATCACAAACATCCATGCCCGAGGCAGGATTCGAACCTGCGACCGTAGCGGTCTTGCGGTTCCAGACTGCAGCGCCTTTAACCGCACGGCCACTTCGGCCGGCTGCCTTTCCTTAATCTATTTTCTAAGATAAGTCGTAGGGTCAATATTGCCTCACATGTTCCAACGTTTCTACGGGATCCAAACTGATCTTCCCCGAGGTCGACTTCTACGAGTTTTTCTATTCGTCTGTAAGGAATTCGTGTTCGTATTGTGCAACCTTGGCTTATTAAACTGATAGTTCGGTAATTTTCACATCTGTCAACACCTGCTTTGTTTGGGATTGGAATTATTATATTCTTCTTGAGGTCTGAGGGTATTTCGCCTGTCTCATACGTCTAGCTCACCAGATGGTAGAGTTTTGTCTCCAAAGGCTATCAGTAGTTTTAATGGAATGTTGGCTACTCCCGACGAGGGCTAATAGAAATCCTTGGGTAACAGAAGAGATATTGAATGTAATTGATGAAAAGAGAAAATATAAAAATAGAGGAAATGAAGCAGGCAAAAAGGAATACAAACGTCTCAAAAATGAGATTCAGAAGGATGTAGGTTGCAGTAGGTACTGGGAGATGAAGAAGCTTACACAGGATATGGTAGCATGGAGAGCTGCATCAAACCAGTCTCTGAACTGAAGACCACAACAACAACAACAAAAGAAATCCGAGAAGATACTTAGTTTGTCCTTGGAAAATTACAGGCTGGATAGAGAATTAGATGAGTCTATCGTCAGCTAAATTGTAGAACTTCATTCATATGGATGTCAAAGTGGCCTCGAACACAAAAACAAACATATGATTTATACCTTTGTGTTCAGTGAGGGATGAGAATCTATAGTGGGTCTTCGCTACATGCAGATATAAGGAAATAACTAAGGACTAGTATAACGGTGGATGATTGCCCATTTGTGACGTAACTATTTTAATAGCAATTCATTACTGCTAAAATTCTTGCTATTTAGAGAGAAGAAAAAGTTTTTAGTTATTTTTTAAGACTGCTTGCATACTACATTCTTTGGCTGTTTCTGATAGCGTGCTGAGTGCTGCATAGGTGCTGCTGGCAGGTGGGTGTCTTTGAGAAGTGGTGCAACTGTCATCTGGAGGACACAAGGTCCAAACCATTGAGTGGAATGCAGACAATTACTGACCATTGAGTGGAATGCAGACAATTACTGGGTGCTAGACACAGTGGTGGTTATCCATTTATCAGGTATGTGTACGATGTTTTCCAGTGGTTACTGGCAGCCAATGCATGCATGTTGTCCACACCTTGAAGCCTGTCGGTTGCAGATATAGGCACAGTAGTACTACCTGCACGTAAATGGTACATGTATGTGTGGTACAAAGTTGTTTGTTGTGGTAGATAGATAGGAGTAACTCTGTGGAGAGCATTTGGTTGCTACCATCAGAGCATTTTTCTAGCGGGTTGGTGGGGTGGGGGGGGGGGGGGCAGGTAGAATTTGTGATGTCAAGATGGCCGTAGTTCCTGCAAAGAGATGTGCAATACTGTTCCTTGTAGATTCGTTTTGTAGTAATAGCTCACATACTGTTACTTCTGTTCAGTATTTACATCCATATCTGGAATATGGGGTTGGGGATTATCAGAAAAAAATGAAGCAAATTTTATTTTAAATTGCAGTGAGAGGTGGTCATGTATTGTGTATGCTACTGTTGTTAACACTATGACGTCACACATAAATAATGCAGGGACATGTTACTCATAGTAACTGTTTATTTGTTCCACTATGGTAATTACCCAGTCTCGCAATTAGATTTGGCATCTGTGGAAAGAATGGATAGACTGAAATTGTAAACAGGAGTGGTTGGCGCATATTTGTTATTAAATAATGCATTAAAGAAATTATTCAACGCACGATATAGGTGTAGCTGTTAAAATATCACTCTGTGGTAGTGGTGTAACTCGGGATATCAACATAATTTATTTAAATATGGCACTGTGGTAATTGATCAGATTGTTTTTTTATGAGCGTATGTTAAGAGAAAATCAGTCAAAATTGTAAATATCAGGGAATGTGTATTGTTTATGCCATTGTTGATATTACAGGTAGAATGTAGATTTGGTACTCTAGCAAGTAAGTATTTCTTTTAAATAACGCATTTTGAAAATTGTTAATCTTTCACGTGTCTTGTAATTATGTATACGTTTTGGAATACTGAGTGGCGTTCATGCTACATGGTGCTCGAACGCCATGACAGCATTATATTATAGTATTTCTGCCAAAAGAAGAAGGCACCTGTTTTGACATGTGCACTATGACATCACGCACTAGTGATGTACCGTTGAGATAGACTTGGTATGTAGAAGGAGTTGTGCATTTATGGTATTTATTTAATATTTAAAGTCTCAGCAAGAGCATACTTGTTGTTAATAATGCATTTCGAAATTTGCTTACTGTAGAATAGGGATGTAATTTACTGAAAAATAATACTGCGGTATTTGTTTAACGTTTAAAGTCTCTGCAAAATCGTACCAATTACTAAATAATTCAGAAATTGTATAACTCAGGATATTGGCATAATTCAACTAATGAGCAGCAGTAATTCGTTGACATTGTGTTTAAACATATAACTTCGGATGGAGATGTTGGTATCTCTAAAATGGCAAAAATTGCAACAATTTACGTAGGAATTATAAGTAGCAATTAATACTGAGAGGAAGGGTTTATTGTACCTAACAAGTATTCTTATTCTTTTTATTCTGTTTGGTAGGTGGTAGCTGTTCTCGGAACGTGCTTCATGATGATTCTTCTACTACAGTGCACAGAACAAAATTGATGAGAGGCATTCAGTTGCTATAGTAGTAAAATGAGGAGGAGGGGTAGGGAGAGCTTGATTCCTATTGGTCCTCTTGGGAGCGGAATGGGAGAGGGACCTTCAATATACTACATACGTGCATACGCACATAGCTACGGCAAGAGAGTCTGCAATGGGAAGGTGGTGGTAGGTGACCTTTCAGATAACAGGTCCAATTACCTCAGGTGTAACCTGACACCGCAAATGACTCTGACAAAGGTCGTTATCAGCACCAGAAACTGCCCTAATTCGTCTGCTCATAACCAGTTCACAGTAGTGACAAATGCAAATTAATGACACTGCAAATGAATGAATGCTACAGGATCCCTCTTACTGCCCAAAATAGAACTTGGATTTAGGTAACAGTACTCAACTTTTGCTAACATTGTTCGTCACTCTACAGATGTTTAATCATAATCTTGGAGAAAACCAGTAAACGTTTTCGTGTCTGTAGACAATTTTCAAAGGAGAATTCGAAAGCAGTATTACTTGTAAGATTTTACTTGTTTGATTCACTGCAGGTCATTATGCAAGATTTGCTCATAATGCCAGATATGCTTTGGAGTGGGTTCATTATTTTTGTTATGGTCCTTCAAAGTGAAGGTACACAGTTATAATACATTCAGTTAATTGTGACTCATGTTTCTTTACTTTCATATGTCAGTGAGTAAATTTACAACTGTAGACTTTCTTTTATATCTCGTATGCCCCATTAGAGTCAAGACCTAGACATCATCTAGAAAAACAGATTTCTCCTGATTATGAATCTAGAGCACCAAAATATCGTCCTCATTTCTACATGATATCCACAACGATTCTTAAGAGTAAATTAAACCTACAGGAGTAGAAAACAAAGCATGTAGTATTACTTAACACCAACAACAGCAACGCAGTTTCAAACATGTGTAATACCAATGGGGAGGTCATTTATGACTGTGGCAATAAACATAAATTTCGTTTATTCTTCATATCGTTTATTAATAAGATATTTTTTAAAGAAGTGCAAATAGTGTCCAGAATCTGAAAATTTCTATTAGCATTCTCTCCAAAAAAGCATTCTACAATTTTTACTTATGTAATGGAGTGTGCGCTGATTTGAAGCTTCCTGTAGCGGCAGCCGCCGAGCCGAGAGGAGCGCAGCAGCAGCAGCAGCCCTTGTCTGATAAACAGTAAATTAATTTAGTCTTTTTTTTCACGTGCTTCTGCAAAGAAGTGAACAACACGTGTGTATTTTCTGTGTAGACTAGTGGTTAGAAAATTAATCGTAGTTTTCGTTTTTTGCGTAAGTCCTGTGAATATCCTTGTGTACGGCGGCTTCCTAGTGTAAATTTTCCCGTCGCTAGGAACTCCGTCATTTCACTAAGTTTTAATTTTGTGCTAGTAGACAGCATACAGTTTAGATCAGTGCATTCTGGTTTGAATATTTATCTCGTGCAGTAACTTTTCAGTAAACAAGATTTCTAATAACAGGTATCTGTAAATACAGCAACTTCAGTAGAGAAATTTGTTTCTGTTTAATAGCTTGCGGTCTCAGAGCACACTGAGAAATCTGCGCAGCAGTTTCGAATGTTACTTTATTCTCTTTTGGTATATTTTGTATACATCTGAAACTCAGTAGCGCCATTTGAAACCTTACGTCTATATATACACAGTAGGATACAGCTACGGACTGTGCTTGTTGTGAGCGAACACAAGGAGAGTTGGCTGCTGTCTGGAAACAGCTGGAAGCTGCGTTGGCTACTGTCGACAAACTTCTAGCTCATGCTCAAAGTTGCGATGACGTCGGAGCGCCAGTGACGAAACATGCGACACCCTTGATGCCACTCGGACGTACCTGCGGCTTCTGATACGCAAAATCTAACCGGTCCATCCTCACTCCAGAGTGTGTAGCAGACAGTGGCGGGTTCGCGTGTCACTGGGCGGAAGGCAAAGGAGGGAGCAAGCCGAGCAGCTGGCTTCCTACGTCTTAGCAACAGGTACGAGCTGCTACCCAGTGTTGATGATAACTCTGAGCCAACAAGAGATGCCTCTCATGTTGGGCTATCGATCGAGTTTCCTGCCCAGTCAGGACAAGTACAGAGAGTGGGTACGCTTGTCATTGGGAGATGCAATGTTAGGGCGGTGAAGGGCCCCTCAGGGAGATAGCAGGCAAGGTTGAAAAGAATTACGGTGTGCATTTGGTATGTTTGCCAGGAGGTCTCATCCGTGATGTGGAGGAGGCCCTGCCTGCGGCTATCGAGGGCACTGGGTGCAACCGGTTGCATGTAGTGGCACATGTCTGAACGAATAACGCCTACCGCTTGGGTTCTGAGGCCATCCTCGGCTCTTTTCGGCAGCTGACTGATATTGTGAAGGCAACTCGCAACGCACTGGGGGTGCAAGCTAAGCTGTCTATTTGTAGCGTACCCAGGCTTGATCGCGGTCCTCTTGTTTGGAGCAGAGTGGAAGGTCTAAACCAGAGGCCCACACGACTATGTCACGGTATCATACGTGAGTTTCTCGACCTCCACTGTCGGGTTCAGAATTGTAGGGTTCCCCTTAATAGGTCAGGCGCGCACTATACGCAAGGAGCGGCTACTAGGGTAGCGGGGTACGTGTGGCGTGCACACGGCACACGGGGCTGTTTTTTTTTTTTTTTTTTTTTTTTAGATTAGAGAACTCCTTCCTTGGAATCAAAAGTAAATCTGCCACAGTGACCCCAGAGAATCTTGGTCCTCGTAGATAAGAGTTAGAAAAGATTAATATGATTTTCGTAAACTGCAGGAGCATCCAAGGAAAGATCCCAGAATTAGTATAGCTTACTGAAGGTTATAATGCACAGATATTATTGGGAGCAGAAAGCTGGTTGAAACCAGACGTCAATGACAACGAAATCCTAAGTTCATATTGGAATGTTTATCGTAAGGATAGGCTAGTCACCAATGGTGACGGCGTGTTTATTGCAGTAAAAAATTCGATAAAATCTAGCGAGGTTATGACGGATTCTGAATTTGAATTAATCTGGGTGAAACTGAGTATCAAAGAACGGTCAAAAATAGTCATCGGATGCTTCTATAGACCACCTGAGTCAGGATCTGTAGTTGTGGAGCGCTTCAGACAGAACCTGCAGAATATCGTTAGTAATTTTCCTGATCATGCCGTTGTAACAGGGGGTGACTTCAACTTACCAGATATTGACTAGGAGTGTTACGCCACCAAAACTGGTGCCAGAGACAGGGATTCGTGTGGCATTGTTCTGGATGTCTTGTTCGAAAATTACCTTGAGCAGATAGTTAGAGAACCACCTCGAGAGGGTAGCGTCTTAGACCTCCTGGCAACAAACAGACCTGAACTTATCGTATCTGTTAATGTAGAGCAAGGTATCAATGATAATAAGCTTGTGACATCATCTATGACGTCGGGTCCTGCAAGGAATGTTAAGAAAGGTAGGAAGATACATTTTCTCAGCAAGGGTGTCAGGATACAAATTTCAGAATACCTCAGCAGAATACATCAAATATTCGGTGATGAGAACGAAGATGTGGAGAACACATGGAAAAATATTCAAAGACATCGTTCAATAGGCCCTAGAAAAGTATGTGCCGAGTGAAGTTATAAGGGATTGGAAAGATCCTCTATGGTTTAATAGCCGTGTTATAAAAGCGCTACGTAAACAAAGAGCACTTCATCTCAGATTCAAGAGAAGTAAAAACAGATGAACGAAGCGAAAATGAGCGTAAGGAGAGCTATGAGGGAAGTTTTCAATGATTTTGACAGTAAGACGTTGTCAACCGACATGACTAAAAACTCTAAGAGATTTTGGTCGTATGTAAAATCAGTAAGTGGGTCAAATTCATTAATTAATTCTCTCAGCGACCACACCGGCACCGAAATGGAAGATAACAGACAGAAGGCCGAAATACTGAATTCGCTCTTCCGAAGTTGTTTCACCGCGAAAGATTGTAATACTGTCCCTCCTTTCGATCGTCTTACGAACGTCGAAATGGCAGATATTGAGATAAGCGATCGCGGAATTGAAAAGCAGCTACAATCGTTTGGTAGTAGAAAGGCGTCCGCAGCTCGTGGTCGTGCGGTAGCGTTCTCGCTTCCCACGCCCGGGTTTCCGGGTTCGATTCCCGGCGGGGTCAGGGATTTTCTCTGCCTCGTGATGACTGGGTGTTGTGTGGTGTCCTTAGGTTAGTTAGGTTTAAGTAGTTCTCAGTTCTAGGGGACTGATGACCATAGCTGTTAAGTCCCATAGTGCTCAGAGCCATTTTTAGTAGAAAGGCATCAGGACCAGATGAGATGCCTATAAGATTCTATAAAGATCATACGCGTTAACTTTCTGCCCCTCTAGCAGAATTTATTGCAGATCGCTTGAGCAAGGAAAGGTACCTAACGAATGGAAAAAAGCTCAGATGATTTCAGCTTTTAAGAAAGGCCGTAAGACAGATCCACGCAATTATAGACCTATATCGTTGACGTCAATCTGTTGTAGAATTATGGAACATGCTTTATTCTCAAGAATTATGAAGTTTTTGGAAAATGGACGTCTCCTCTACAAAAATCAACGTGGATTCCGCAAACAGAGATCCTGCGAAAATCAGCTCGCTCTGTTCCTGCATGAGATCTACAGCCCAGTGGACAATGGCGCTCTGGTTGATGCTGTGTAAGGCATTTGACACAGTCCCGCACTGCCGTTTAATGAAACACATACGAGCTTACGGAGTATCGGGGCAGAGTTGCAATTGGATTCAAGACTTTCTTGGAGATAGAACTCAACACCTCTCTCGTAACGGAACAAAATCGACAGATGTAAAGGTAATATACGGAGTACCACAGAGAGGTGTGATAGGATCGTTGCTTTTTACAATACATGTGAATGATCTAGTAGAAACCTTCGGTTGCTCTTTAAGGCTATTCGTAGATGATGCAGTTGTCTATATCAAAGTAGCAACGCCAGAAGATTGTAAGAATCTGATGAACGAACTGCAGAGAATTGATGATCGGTGCAGGCTCTGGCAGTTGACCCTCAACGTAAATAAATGTAACATATTGCGCATACATAGGAAAAGATATCCGCATCTGCACAGCTACACTATTGATGGCAAACAGCTGGAGACAGCGTCTGCCTCAAAATATCTAGGCGTAACTATCCAGAGCGACTTTCAGCTGAATGACCATATAAAACAGATAGTGGGAAAAGCAGACACCAGACTCAGATACATTGGAAGAAAGTTAAGAAATGTAACTCATCCAAGAAAGAAGTGTCTTATAAGGCGCTTGCTCAACCGATTCTTGAGTATTGTTCATCCATCTGGAATCCCTATTAGGTAGGACTGATAGAGGAGATAGAGAACATCTAACGAAGATCGGCGCATTTCGTCACGGGTCGTTTAGCGGCGAGAGAGCGTTACGGAGATGTTGAACAACTATTGAAATTTCGGGACAGTACTTTTCAGGAGTAGTCGGACAACATATTACACCCCCACATACATCTCGCGCATTGACCACGAGGAGAAAATTCGAGAAATTAGAGTCAATACAGAGGCTTACCGACAGTCATTCTTCCCACGCACTATTCGCGAGTGGAACAGGGTTGGAGAGATCAGATACTGGTACCGAGAGTACCCTCCGCCATACACCATTAGGTGGCTTCAGGAGTACGGTGTAGATGTAGATGATAGATTAAATTCGTGTGTCGGACTTCGACTTGAAGCTGGGAATTTTGCCTTTGGCGGACAAGTGCTGACTGCCGACTGATGTCCAAGTACTACCCAAAACTCTCCTTCACTGCTTCACTTCCTCCGGTAACTTATCTCCTACCCTCCTGTAAATTTTTAAACCATGTCACCACGATGTTTTTTCTCCTAGGTGTGCTAATCCTGAGAGGTGGTCACGAAGACTGTGAATGCTGAAAGGTAGGAGATGAAGTACTGTCCGGAGTAAAGCCTTAGGCAGGTAGCGAATAGTGTTTGGATAACTAGTTGAGCTACAGCTGCAGAGCAAGCAGCGTAATGGAACAACCAGTGAGAAAAGCCACTGTGAAACTGTGGTTTCCCTTTGTGTGTCAAAAGCCAAAAGTCAGTGGGATGTATGTGTGGTTACATGACAGAATAAGTTTACAAGGCAGCCATGGTTCAAATGGCTCTGAGCACTATGCGACTTAACTTCTGAGGTAATCAGTCGCCTAGAACTTAGAACTAATTAAACCTAACTAACCTAAGGACATCACACACATCCATGCCCGAGACAGGATTCGAACCTGCGACCGTAGTGGTCGCTCGGTTCCAGACTGTAAGGCCTAGAACCGCACGGCCACTCCGGCCGGCAAGGCAGCCATGTTTCGGGTCGCCAGTAAGATTTCTAATCGGTCGCGGTTTATGTCAAAATAAATGATGAGGAAACATGTTGCATAATCGTTCAAGCAAAGGGCGACGCTGCAGATTTAGGGCAATCCAATGGAGAAGTAATAAAGGTGAATGTTGGTAGTATGGCAAAGCAGGAACAAGTACACTTCTGATATCAAATTAATTATGCAAGTTCATTAATTGATAAATTAATTACCCCACCCTCTGATGACATCATGGGTTATCCCCAGGTGGCATGTGGTTCCCTCCCCTCCCTCTCCTCCACTCCTGTCCCCCACTCCCAAATGGTTCAAATGACTCTGAGCACTATGGAACTTAACATCAGAGGTCATCAGTCCCCTAGAACTTGGAACTACTTAAACCTAACTACCTAAGGACATCACACACATCCATGCCAGAGGCAGGATTCGAACCTACCACCGTAGCGGTCGCGTGGTTTCAGACTGAAGCGCCTAGAACCGCTCGGCCACATGGGAGGATGGGTGGTAGCCGTGGCCATGGCCATGGTCGTGGCCATGGCTGTGGCCTTGGCCACAATGATAATAATAATACAGCGAGCTATCCCTGCAGTACAGGGGAGTAGCCTCCTTCCCATCTACAAGTGAATAGCTCTTGCGAGGTGGAACATAAGGATGGGTAATAATAATATTAAAACAGGGACCCACTGTCTCACTGCACCTGTTTTTTTTCTTTTATTGTAATTTCACGACCCTGTCCCATATGGGCAGGGGAGGGCTGGCAGGGGCAAAGTCTTCCACTCTTCAACCAAATGGCTTTACAAAAAATATAAAAAGGCGAACTCATACATGAAAAAGGGTGAAAAAAGAGGGATATAAAAACACAGTAAATGGAGAAAATTGAACTTAAAAGGTACACTAGCACGGGGTCATTCACTGGGGAACAGTTAAAAAAGTCGACATAAAGTTAAAAGAACAGCTGTAAATGTGAGTGGCACTTAAAATTCACTGAAATAACACACAAGTTAAAAGTCGGCCAGAGCATAAAAACACACAGAGCGAGAGACCACTGCATCTTTAACACATTGCCCCTGTATACAGGACTCCTGGAGCAACATCATTTGGGAATAAAACTCAGTTATACCTGAAACTCTTCAGGCGTTCCCGGCGAGATCTTGACATGTGGAATAATCGGGTCTACTGCCGGATGTTTGCGTCGCTCTGGCACAATATTTCGGCTACCTGAGACTGCCAAATTGGACGCTGACGCTGCACTGGTGAGGGTTGACCCTCGGCTTGAGACGGAAGTTTTAGCGCCGGGGCGCTTCGCCTTCCTCATGGCGGTGTGGTGAGTGGAGTCGTGGCGGTAGAGAATGGCTTGGTGGTGTGCATGTTGCTTTTTTTTTTTTTTACCCAAAGAAGACAGGAGAGAGAGAGAGAGACAGTTGAAGTGGTGGAAATCGAAAGGCCTCATATGGCTGGCCTGGTGTGGGTTTTTTTTTTTTTTTTTTTTTTTTTTTTTTTTTTTTTTTTTTTTGTAAAGAGAAAAGGATAGTAGAAGGGACAGTAAGAGAAGCAAGAAGACGAAAGGCTCAATTGACAAGCCGGTCGTTGATGAGATGGAAGAGAAGCAGAAGTGAGAATGAGAGATGAAGATTATAAAAATGAAGACCAGCAGAGCCGGATGGCGACTCTGACGGTGAGGCAGACACTCGTAGATGAAAGTGTCGCAGGCAAGGAGCAGTTGGCAGGGAAGGGGGAGGAAGAAAGGAAGGGGACACAGGGAGTGAGGAGGGGTAGGGAAAAGAGGGGGGGCGACCAGTGATCAGGCGGCAAGGAGGTCAGGCCATCGGGTAGTGGCCAGACGGTGGAGGCGAGTGCCGAGAGAAAGGATAAGAGGATTGGCAGACTGGCGGGAGTGGTGATAGAAGGAAATGGCAGAGGAGCAGACGCGTTCGCGAAGGAGGGGGATTCCAGCAAGATAATGAAGTTCACGGGTGGGGAAACGGTAGGGAGGCGGAGGGCAAGGCGGAGAGCACGGTTCTGTACCGTTTGGAGATGGTGGAGATGTGTAGGGGCGGCATTGCCCCACACAACGGAAGCATACTCAAGGATGGGGCGGATCAGGGATGTGTAGAGGAGGACGCCAAGATGCTGGGGAAGGGAGGAGGACGGGTTAATGAAGGGATAGAGCTGACCGAGACGCCCCAAAGCCTTGCGCCGTATGTCCTCGATGTGGGGACGCCAGGTGACGGCCCTGTCCAGGGTGACACCCAGATATTTGGCGATCCTAGCCCATGGGGCAGGGGTGCCAAGGACAGTGACAGGGGGATAGTTGATGGGCCAACGGCGCCGACACATGATGAGAGCCTGCGTTTTAGCAGGGTTAAACGCTAGGCGCCATCTTTTGGCATACTCCATGAGAGAGTCGATTGCTGATTGAAGATGCTGTCGGAGGAGGGCCTTGCTCCGGGAGCGAGCATAAACAGCCGTATCGTCAGCATACAGGGCGAGATGAACCCGCGGAGTGGCGGGCGTGTCGGCCGTGAAAAGGCTGTACAGGACAGGGCCGAGCACACTCCCCTGCGGAACGCCTGCCCTGATGCGCCGCCTGGTGGAGGTACCACCCGGGATTCGAACATGGAAAGTACGGCCTTCTAGGTATGTGGCGATGAGACGGACATGGGAGGTGGAGAAGCCATGCTGAAAGAGCTTGTACAGCAGCCCTCATGCCAGACTGAGTCGAAGGCCTGGGAGACGTCGAGGAAGATGGCCCCGAAGTACTCCCGACGCTCGATGGCGTCCAGTGCCTCCTCAACGAGGCGGAGGAGCTGGTGCGTGGTGGCATGGCCACGGCGGAAGCCAAATTGAACGTCGGGGAGCACGCGCTCCCGGGCGACGTGTATTAGGACTCGCTTGAGGTACAGCCGCTCAAACAGCTTGGAGAGGGCGGGAAGGAGGCTGATGGGACGATAGCTGGAAGGGGAGCGAGGGTCTTTACCAGGTTTAGGGATGGCAATCACCTCCACATGTTTCCAAGCAGAAGGGAATTGCCCGGTGGAAAGGATGGAATTGAAGGTGGAGGTAAGGATGGGGACGGAGGGCGGGGGAAGCTGTTTGAGAAGCTGGTTGGTCAAGGTGTCAGGGCCGCCAGCTTTCCGAGGATGGAGGTACCGAAGCTCCCGGGCGACCTCCTCATCGGTGACGGGGGTGATGAAGTCGTCAGGGTCATGGGTGCTGAGGAACCGGTGGACATGAGCCGTGACCAGGCGGACGTGGGCGGGGTCGATGGGATCATCGACCGGTGTGAAGCTGCGCGCGAAAACGTCAGCCAAGGCATTGGCCTTAGCGTCAGGATCGCACACAGCCTCAGCACCGACCAGGAGGGGGGGAAGACGGGGACGCGTCTGGAGGAACCGAGAGACCAAGCGCCAGGCAGATGCGTCTTGGAGATTGAGAGCAGAGAGCTTTGCTTCCCAGGCAGCATTGCGATGGGCTTGAATAGCGGCCCGTATCTCGCGCTGCATTCGGTTCACATGCCGCTTGGTGGCAGGGTTGCGGGTGCGTTGCCATCGCGGATGGCCCGGTTCTTAGTCGTGATGAGGGCACGGATGGCCGGGGGTAGAGGATGCAAGTGGGAGGGAGGATGAGGGGGATGGGGAGGGGTGGCAGCAACAGCAGCAGCTACGGCAGCATCCGTGAAGTGCGCGAGGGTGAGGTCAGCCCCCACCCTAGCGGCGTCGGGGATAGTGGGCAGAGCCGCCTCGACGCGCCGCCGATAGGAGTCCCAGTCTATGCCCCGCAAGTCCAAGGAGGCACAGGGTGGCTCCAGAGACCCGACAAGGTCGATGGAGTAGATGTCAGGGACGTGGTCAGAGGCTAGGGCGGCTCGAGTGGTGGCGTCGATAGGGAGGGGGAGACCTTTGACGAGGGCGATGTCGAGGACATCCGGAGGGCCACGATGGGGGAAGATGGTGGGGTCGAATGGGCTGACGACGCGGGCACCATGGGCCTCGACCACACGAAGGAGGCGACGGCCATGGGTGTACGCCAAATTGGAGTATCCTGTGGAGTATTTATGCCCAGAGGGCACTGAGTGCTCTCTTCGCCGTCCGAGCCCACCTGGCGCTGCTTCTAAGGTGTTGTCTCTTTCCCAGTGCTCCCTCGGACGTCCGCGCCCTACTTGGTCGCCATCTGTGGCAGCTCTCTGAGGCCTGTCCCCTGCCGGGCGTTCTGTTCGCGGTCCGCGCCCGCCTGGTGCTGCTCCTGAGGTTTTGGCCCTTCTCTGGTGTCCCACGGACGTCCGCGCCCGGCTCGTCCAACATTTGTAGTCGTGACAGATGTCTGGGGCCGGACCCGCGTTTGGCATTCCGTGCGTGATCCGCGCCCGCTTAGCGCTGCTCCTGAGGTGTTGGCACTTCCCTGGTGCTCCGACGGACGTCCGCGCGCGCCTCGTCCATCATCTGCGGTCGTGGCGGCTGTCAGAGGCCCGTCCTGCGTCGGGAGTTGCGTTCGCGGTCCGCGCCCGCCTGGCGCTGTTCCTGCGGTGTTACTACTTCTCGAGGAGTTTCTTGGTTCTTCCGTTGGGCCCTGATCAGCTCCAGAGCCGGACTCCTCGCCGAGCTGAGCTGGTAACCGCTGTCTCGGTTTATTAGGTTGTCTATGGCCATGATCTCAATGGCCTCCTTTATGACACTGTCCCAAAATCTTGGTGTCTGTGTCACAATTTTGGTGTTGTTGTAGTCCATTGAGTGACCGAGCTCCAGACAGTGCTCTGCTATGACAGATTTGGTTGCCTGTCCGAGTCTGGTGTTCTTTGCACCTGACGTGTACTGTCCTGGTTGTCTGGCCAATGTATGACTTTCCACATTGGCACAGGATGTGTAAATGCCTTGTTTACGTAGCCCCACGTCGTGCTTCACACTCCCTAGCATTGTCCCAATTTTGGAGGGTGGACAGAAGATACTCTTTATATCATATTTTGAAAGAATTCTGCTGATATTTGCAGAAATAGGTCCAGCATATGGCAGGTATGCCACCTTCTTTGCCTTCTCTGGCTCCTCTTCTGTACCCTGTTGTTGGCTGGTAGCACAATGTGCCCATTGGATGTCTGTGGAGGAGTATCTATTTCTGCTGAACACCAGCTGTAGATGTTCTAACTGTGTGGCCAGACTTTCCGTATCCGACAGAGCCTGAGCCTTGTGAACTAATGTTTTAAAGACTCCATTCTTCTGTGCCGGGTGGTGGCAGCTACGGGCTTGCAGGTATAAGTCAGTGTGGGTGGGTTTACGATACACACTGTTCACCAGAGTGTCATCTGCCTTCCTCTTGATCAGGACATCCAAGAATGGCAGCTGGCCATCCTTCTCTAGCTCCATAGTAAATTTTATACTTGGGTGGCGTGAATTTAGATGTTTCAAAAAGTCATCTACCTTCTCCCTGCCATAGGGCCAAATGACAAAAGTGTCATCAACATACCTAAGAAAGCACTTGGGTTGGTAAGTGTCTGATGCAAGTGCCTCCTCTTTGTACCTTCCCATGAAAAGGTTGGCTACCACTGGTGATAAAAGGCTGCCCATTGCCACTCCTTCCGTTTGCTCATAAAATTGACCCCTGTAAAGAAAATATGTTGAGGTCAGTACGTGCTTGAACAGGTCGAGCAGGGCACCTTCGAACTTCTCTCCAATGATACTGAGTGAATCGGTGAGTGGCACTCGTGTGAAGAGCGACACCACATAGAAACTGACCATGATGTCAGAGTCCACGGAGTGTAGCTGCCTTAGCCGTTGTAGGAAGTCCTCCGAGTTCCGAATGTGGTGTGCACATTTGCCCACATATGGTGCCAATATCTTCTTCAGGTATTGTGCAGTGAGGTATGTCGCTGCGCCGATGTTACTGACAGTAGGTCGAAGAGGGACCCCCTCCTTGTGGACCTTGGGGAGTCCATAGAGTCTGGGTGGTACAGCTGCTTTGGAATAAAGCTTCTTGATGACCTGTTCAGGTATACCTGTCTCCTTCAGCAATTTCTGTGTCTCCTGGTCCACCTTGTCAGTGGGGTCGCCATCTAGTGGTTTGTAATCAGGGTCTTCCAGGAGTTGTTGCACCGTCCTATCATACTCAAACTTGTTTAAGATGACCGTGGAGTTACCCTTATCAGATGGCAGAACTACAACGCCGTCATCCTCCCGTAGCTGCCTGAGTGCCACCCTCTCCTCGCTCGAGATGCTGGATTTGGGGGGGGGGCCTCGTCCTGGTGAGTGCCCTGCAGGTCTCCCTGCGGATCTCTTCAGACACGTTGGAAGGTATCGTGTTGACGACTTGATCAACGTGTCTGAAGAGGAAAAACACTGGTCTGAGATATAGATAAGGCTATCTTTTTCCTGTTTGAACTGGTTCAAATTCGCAAAACTGCAATAATCTTCGGTTTGTATGATATATGAAGCTACTACATTTAGACACTTCTCACATAGCTTGTCAAATTTCATTGCCCTCCCTATAACATAGCCGGCAATATGATATAATGCATTTCTTTTGGTGTTACTTAAGTCATACGCACAACTGATTTCATGCTTTTTCCAACCTTTTGGAAGCTTAAATACAGGCTGAGTAACACATGATGTGGGGCGTGTAATGGAATGATGGTCAAGAAAACTTGAAAGGTAGACAGAATCACTCTTTTCATTGGATCCTTTCCCTAAATCTGTGAAATACTGAGCAACACACATAGTTTTCAAATTGCTTTTGATGTGCAGTGCTGTGGCAGCCTTCTGAATACATCTTACACAGGAGAACAAATTTTCTAGGCAATCTTGTGTTAAATACTTCCGCACTTCATGTGGTCAGTCTCACACCACTTTGAACTGGTTTCAAGTGACAAAATTTTCCAATTTCAATCTGCTCAAATATCATCACGACTTCGTTCAGCAACGTGATGGCCTCCTTGTATCTGTCTTGATTGAAGGTGCTGAGGGTAGTAATTGGATGCCTAGAAGTCATTATTGAAAACCACTTGTCAACTATCTCAACAAACCTTTCTGTATTGAGCAGTATCATTTTCAGAGGTGTATAAACTTCAGACCACGACTGGTTTCGTGACTGAGAATAGTAAGTGCCCGAGAAACTTTCATTTTGCTGAACTTATTTTGTTCTATTACATCTGTTGTTAGCTTGGGAGCAAGTTTCAAATCATTATCCTGATATTTCCTTAATGTGATTACAGTCAACAACTGTGAATGGCAACTTATACTTGTCGCTTATCCTCTCAGGAATGTTTATAACAGTTTTGGCCAGTAAACATCGTCTAATTTTTTTTAAAAGGTGTGACACATCTGCACTAAAGTATATTCTTCTACCTGGATCTTCAGGATTTAAAATGTTATTCTGAATGACAGAATTTTTTCCAGAAACAATTCCAAAATGCCTTCACATACTTCTAATTGCAGCACCTATATCTGATGTCACACACTGCACACGTAGTCCTATATGTTCACTGCATTTAATTATTTGTTAAACGACATCACACAAAACTTTACCACTTACATTACTCCCAGTAAAATGATATGCCACTACTTGCTTCCACCTGGAAGAGATACCGTCCAAGATAAAAAGCATGTGTGGCAACACCTTCATGACTTGGAAGGGTAACATGGCCAGTAAACTCACCTGTTCCCACATCACATTCCCTTCTTGAAGTAACTAACGTTTTATCAAGCAGTAGAACACAGTCACGTTCTTTTTCTCTCACACTTTCAACCTCTCCTTTGAGAAGTGTGAAAACTTGGTCTAGAATACCAGAACTGAAGTTCAAATCTTAAAGTCTCCTCCTTAGTGTACGCTGTGATGGCAATGGGAAAACTGAACTCATTAAATAATCAAATCCTTCGCCCCCACATGCAAATTTCAACTGGAGAGCTTTTTTCACACTACTCGGTGTCCATTTCACTTTTTTTATATTTAAACTCTCCACTTGATTGTTATTAAACAATGTTTTTAGTTTATGTGGAGCTGAGTGACACATAGTGTGGAGTTTCTTTTTTAGTCGTGTATTCCTCAAAGTAATACAACTGTCCTTCTTCTTGAGAGCTGAGATCTGTCTCTGTTGAACACGAACGCAACCTTATAGTTTATGTAATTTTTCTGTGAGTTCACATTCTACCAGTTCGCTTATATCACTGTCTTGCGCACTACACTTGGGATCTTCGTCACACTGCTGCTGAATTTCTGCAACAGTCTCTGTGTGGGACTGCTGCTTTCATTTTCTTGAGTTGGATGCTGATGGCATAGTTTAGTTTTCCTTCTTTTAACCTTTGGTACTACGTGAGAAAAAACTGTTGGCATGGCGTTGAATTTGAGCTCCCTCTTGCCATCGACCCTCACTTTCTCCCACTGGTCATCGGAAAAGTGTTTCTATAAGAAAGAAGCAAACGAAAGGAGCTGTGGTAAACTGATATCTGAAAAACATGTTTACACAAATATACTAGAGAGAAAAAATAGAAGCAAACTCCGAAAATAACCTGTGAAGCTTCCTTCTCATGCAGAAGCAATGATACATTGATAAGGAAATAGTCTAGTCATCTGGAATGACAAGAATCTGTCGACATCTGCAACAAAACTACATTTTAATTCTATGCTTATAAGAATTGAATGTGCTATAAAAATTGCACACAGTCAATAAACAGGCCAAATGTCACATCTCACAATAACATCTAGCTTACAACTCATGTTGTATGCAGTTGGAAAGTTAAAACCACTTACTTCCCATAGATAAGAGTAGTTCATCGGTTTCCACAAGGCTCCTGTGTGATTTACATCACCCCTGTTAACTGCGACAGCCCACTGCTTTCTTCTTTCCTCATTCCGCGGAAATGCAGGCATACGAAATCCACCTTCACCTCTGTTGATACGAGGGCAGTTCAATAAGTAATGCAACACATTTTTTTTCTCGGCCAATTTTGGTTGAAAAAACCGGAAATTTCTTGTGGAATATTTTCAAACATTCCCGGTTCGTCTCGTATAGTTTCATTGACTTCCGACAGGTGGCAGCGCTGTAAGGAGCTGTTAAAATGGCGTCTGTAACAGATGTGCGTTGCAAACAACGGGCAGTGATCGAGTTTCTTTTGGCGGAAAACCAGGGCATCTCAGATATTCATAGGCGCTTGCAGAATGTCTACGGTGATCTGGCAGTGGACAAAAGCACGGTGAGTCGTTGGGCAAAGCGTGTGTCATCATCGCCGCAAGGTCAAGCAAGACTGTCTGATCTCCCGCGTGCGGGCCGGCCGTGCACAGCTGTGACTCCTGCAATGGCGGAGCGTGCGAACACACTCGTTCGAGATGATCGACGGATCACCATCAAACAACTCAGTGCTCAACTTGACATCTCTGTTGATAGTGCTGTCACAATTGTTCGCCAGTTGGGATATTCAAAGGTTTGTTGCCGCTGGGTCCCTCGTTGTCTAACCGAACACCATAAAGAGCAAAGGAGAACCATCTGTGCGGAATAGCTTGCTCGTAATGTGGCTGAGGGTGACAATTTCTTGTCAAAGATTGTTACAGGCGATGAAACATGGGTTCAACACTTCGAACCTGAAACAAAACGGCAATCAATGGAGTGGCGCCACACCCACTCCCCTACCAAGAAAAAGTTTAAAGCCATACCTTCAGCCGGTAAAGTCATGGTTACAGTCTTCTGGGACGCTGAAGGGGTTATTCTGTTCGATGTCCTTCCCCATGGTCAAACGATCAACTCTGAAATGTATTGTGCTACTCTTCAGAAATTGAAGAAACGACTTCAGCCTGTTCGTAGGCACAAAAACTGAACGAACTTCTCCTTCTTCATGACAACGCAAGACCTCACACAAGTCTTCGCACCCGAGAGGAGCTCACAAAACTTCAGTGGACTGTTCTTCCTCATGCACCCTACAGCCCCGATCTCGCACCATCGGATTTCCGTATGTTTGGCCCAATGAAGGACGCAATCCGTGGGAGGCACTAAGCGGATGATGAAGAAGTTATTGATGCAGTATGACGTTGGCTCCGACATCGACCAGTGGAATGGTACCGTGCAGGCATACAGGCCCTCATTTCAAGGTGGCGTAAGACTGTAGCATTCAATGGAGATTACGTTGAAAAATAGTGTTGTGTAGCTAAAAGATTGGGGAATAACCTGGTGTATTTCAATGCTGAATAAAACAACCCCTGTTTCAGAAAAAAAATGTGTTGCATTACTTATTGAACTGCCCTCGTACATCTGAAAGCAGCACAACCTGGTATCGCTTCTGAATGTCTGCAGAATGAATTAAAGGTGGTCAACTACATATGCTGCCACTGCCATCGTGCTTACTTCAAAACAGTACTGATTTCATAACAAAACACTTTCTTATCTGATCTCGTATTTAAGCTCGCACGTGTAAATTTCGTGAAAAAAGCTGTCTAAGTAAAGTGCAAACACATAAAGAATGCGCAATAAATCTGTAAATAACTCAAATTATCTTCTAATTGTTTCCAAAAGTCTTGAAAACAGTAATCTAATTCCGAAAAGCACTGCGAACATAGTACTCGAGAGAGACCTGTGGCATAAACATGGAGTTACAGAGGCTCAGCAAATCACATGCGATTTCACCCCTGGCCACACTCTCCCTGTATATAGGCTCTCTAATGGGGTAGGGCCAACAGCGTCCTCTGACGGTGATATTGTCAATTAGGTCAGTTGGCTTTCGAACCTCAAGGTGAACACACAAAATTAGTTATTGCCACCAATAAATTTGAATATCCGGCCTAGTTTTGAATTTCCCACCAAAATTTCAATTTAATGCCATATCCGTGGGTGGATGTTGGGGGAGGGCAGGGCAGGGGGGCGGGGTGGGGAGGGAGGGACCGGAGCGGAGTAGACTGGAGGGGAAAGGAGGAGAGAGAAGAGTAGGGGAGGGGAGAAGAAGGGATGGGGGGAAGGAGGGAGGGATAGAAGCTCAGGAAAACCCATGAGGTTATCAGGGGGTGGGGTTAATTAGTTGATCAGCTAATTAACTTGCATAATCAATTTTTATATCAGTTTGATATCAAACTGATTAACCAGTAACACGTATCCTATTATTTAGTGTTGCAAACAGACATTTACCTCGCTTGAATGATGTGGATCCTTTAGCAGCACAGTCGAGTTCCTCTCTCCAACTCCCAGTTTATTTGCACTATCCAATCCAGATAGTCCTAATATTGTGTAAGCATTTCGTTTTCGTGAAGTTAAATTTAGGCAGTTGCCCAGGCTTTCAAAGGAGCAACAAATTGCGGTTTCTCAATCCATTGTCTAGGTTTTCTTTCTAGCATCTGGTGCATTCCAAAGAAACACAGCTTCCTACGTTTTGTGCACAGTAGTACCTTCGGGGACCCTGCTAAAAACGGCGCTCCTTCACTTTTCACTTCTGCATCATAAAACAGTCGCTGTTGAAGGCATTACGCCACACGCGGTCGTATCTGTGTTGTCTGCGGTACATCCCATGCATCACAAAAGAAAATCCTATGGACTGCATGGCATTCACCCGCGCTTCTCCGAGTGTGTCCTTCGGGAAACCCCCCACGAGGGTAATCTGCTGCCTGCCTGCATGACTCCGCTGCTATCCTGGGCACTGTCACCTCATCCCAATGTCGTTCCAAAGCCCTCTTCCTTATATGAAGCATGTAATTTCGCCAGTCTCCTTCAACTTCGGTTCTTCTTGGTGGGTGTAACATTCTCCAGTACTGGCTGTTTACGTTTTGGTTTTTAGCGGATAGTTAGCCTGAACAAAATGCACTGGTGCCCTCGCTTGTCCACTACCTAACCTAATTCTTCCAATAGATGCTGTAATCCCCGAATATTATGCACGTTCCTGCCAGCTATCTTAAGTCTTTCTGACTCTAACTACCATGTCCTTGAAAAACTATAAGATATCCGACCGTGTCGACTGTGTATAATTTTCTGTCATCATCATCCTCATCTAAAATTGTTCTTGCTTTCCTTTCGACCAATATTCTTCGAGGAAGGGGCGCGTAAATTCGTCATACATCTTGCATTGTCACGCAATTGCTCGCATTTTCGTAACTGAAGCAATCACAAAAAACCTAATTTTCACATCTACACCTACATCTACATGGATGCTCCGCAAATCACATCTAAGTTCCTGGCAGAGAGTTCATCGAACCACCATGACGATAATTCTCTATTATTCCACTCCCCAGCAGCGCGCGAAAAAAAAAACAAAAAAAACGAACACCTGCACCTTTCCGTGCGAGGTCTGATTTCCCTTATTTTATTATGATGATCGTTTCTCCTAATGTAGGTTGACGACAGCAAAATATTTTCGCATTCGGAAAAGAAAGTTGGTAATTGAAATTTCGTGAGAAGATTCCGCAGCAACGAAAAACGCCTTTTTCTTAATGATGTCCATCCCAAATCCACATACCCTTCAAACATCTTTTATAAATCGTTCTGCAATTTATTTTGATCTTCTGATGAGATTACTAGACGATAAAAGACAGCATCAATAGCAAACAACCCAACACGGTTGCTCAGATTGTCTCGTAAGTCCTTTATGTAGATAAGGTACAGCAGTGGGCCTGTAACACTACCTTGGGGAACACCAGAAATCACTTCTGTTTTACTCGATAACTTCCCGTCAGTTACTACGAACTGTGACCTCTCTGACAAGTAATCACAAATCCAGTCACACAATTGAGACGATATTCCATAAGCACGCAATTTCGCTACAAGCCGCTTGTGTAGTACAGTGTAAAAAGCCTTTTGTAAGTCGAGAAATACGGAGTCAATTTGTAATTCCTTGTCAATAGAATTCAGCTCTTCATGTGCGTAAATACCTAGTTATGTTTCAAAACAACTGTGTTTTCTAAATTCTTGTTGACTGTGTGTCAATAGACCGTTCTCTTCGAGATAAATGATAATGTTCGAACACAATAAATGCCTGCTGCATATCGACGTTATTGATGTGAGCCTGCAGTGGATTACTCCGACTACATTTCTTGAATATTAGAGTGACCTGTACGATTTTCCAGTTTTTTGGTGCGCATCTTTCGTCAAGACAGCGGCTGTGTATGATTGTAAAGTATAGAGCTATTGCATCAGTATACTCTGAAAGGAACCTAATTGGTATACAGTCTGGACTAGAAGACTTGGTTCAAATGGTTCAAATGGCTCTGAACACTATGGGACTTAACTTCTGAGGTCATCAGTCCCCTAGAACTTAGAACTACTTAAACCTAAGGACATCACATACATCCATGCCCGAGGCGGGATTTGAACCTGCGACCGTAGCAGTCGCGCGGTTCCAGACTGTAGCGCCTAGAACCGCTCGGCCACACTGGCCGGCAAGACTTGCTTTCATTAAGTTATTTAAGCTGCTTCACTACTCCGAGGATATCTACTTCTAAGTTGCTCGTCTTGACAGCTGCCCTTGATTGGAATTTTGGAATATTTACTTCGTCTTCTTTGGTGAAGGAATTTCTAAGGGCCAACGTGTGGCGAAGATCTTTGCAGTGTATCACGGACTTCTTCAGTCTCTACTTTCTGTTGTAGGCGGTTCGTAGAGTCCGGGAACAATGAATACGTTTGTATCGACATCAACTGCTTTCTGTTTTCCTCCTCGTCAGTGTCACATAATATACCTTCAGCCGTCATGGTGGCAATTACTGGTGGAGCTAAGCTCCCTTATGTGGCATAATCTTTTAGCGAGCCGTCTTATCTCCCGATTTTCTCTGTTGATTTCTTCCTTGCTTTGAATAGTTCCGTTCTCTCTTTCGATATTACACGTCCTTTTCTTTCACAAGTGCATCTAACATCTCCCTGTTCCTACGATTAATGATCTCCTCAGTATTCGTAAGTTGCACTGAAACTCTTATTTCAGGATGTTCGCTTACATTAATTGGCACCATTTTTTCATATTCTGCTTCATGGCGGCGGTTGGAACCTCGATTTACTCTACAACGTCCTCCATCGTATTCTTCTATCTTCTTGTCTAATGACTTCCCTGCTCTTCGCATTTCCTTCTGTGGTCTAATAGCTGCAGTTTCACGGCTCATGCTTGTTCGTCTATTTCTTCTTGTAGCTTTTTGAACTGTTGCTTATTTTCTTCAAACTGTGCATCCCGTTTTTCTTCGCTTTTCTTTAGGAGTTCCGAATGATTCTTAAACTGTTCGTCTTTTTTGTTAATTTTCAGTAAGTAAATTTATGCTTTTCTTAATCTGGGATCTTGCCCACTCGTCGCTTATAGGGTGCCTAAATAATGTCGTGTTCTCGGAAGGCTATACAACAAACCAAGCTAATAAAATTAGTAGTTTTATTTCTATAAAGCAAATTGACAGTACTTAACTTGTATTTCGAAAGGTGCCGCAAGTAACATGCAAACAGCAATAATCATCGCTATAGATAAAGTTCTTGCAAGTTGCCACACGTCACTGATAACTAACGTCTCTGATATGGTGCCGGTCTGAGCGGCCGAGGCTGGAAGGAGTGGCGCGTATATTAACTTCTTGCAGAGGGCGGTGCGGTGCGGCGCGGCGCGGTCCAATTCCGCGCACCATTGGCCGACGTTTCCTCACCGCCTTCTTTGGTTTTCCGTTCTTCGTCTTCGTTCCATCATTTGTGGTTACGCCATAACACTTAAATTGTTCGATTAGAAAACACTGCAAGTCGAATACTGTATGTGGTGGCATCTTGGGCTCACGATTTTCATCATTCTCTGCTGCACTTTCACGGCCTGTAATTTCGCAACTTTCTGCAGTACGTAGGGTTTCACTCTCCTCTCCACTCTTAAGCTATACTTCAGAGACACTGCCATTAATATGCTTCTGATCTCGCTCGCAATTCATATTGCTTTCACCCTGAGACGCTGCTTCACACTGCTCACCGGTATCTACCTCCTGAATATTTTCTTGCGGCAGGTCCATATTTGTAACACTGTCTACTGTTCTTACGTTACTTGATATTTTCCTTCTCTACCTCCCTCATAAATGCTAAACGTCTCGTCTTTACTCTCGTAAACTCTGGCGTTCCCTAACACAATTGCTAAATTCAAACACACAAAGTATTCGAGACAGATGTAATCAAGCTATGATAACATCTTTCAACGCTCACACATGTACTAAAATTCGATCCCCTTCTAAAATATAACATACAGAAATAAAGTAAAATCCCCTCCAAAAGTTCAATGATGAAAAGATCGACGTATGCCAACCTCACCTCACTGAATAAATACACAGATGATAATATGCCAGCAACTTAGAGCTGTTTTTTACATTTAGTGAATTTAATTACCTTCTAGATAGAAAAAAGTCCTTCCCTCGAGTTTGACTTTCCCGGACCTGAATGTGGCGTCAGAAGATCTCAATTTAAAGAACCCTGTGCAGGCATCGCCAAAATGCAAGTTACCAGTTTGTCTGGTAATCTGGAATTGTGTTAACTGGCCTTGTGATCTGGCATGAACTACCGAGAGACTCTCCAATGAAATGAGTTAGGAATTCAGTATGATACAAGAACCACAACTGCTTTCGTTTATTACGGTAAAGTGACTCATAAATCATCTTACAAGCAATAATAATACTTAAGTATTACCTTGGCACACCTGATAAAAGGGTTTGAGGTAAGAATCTAGCATTTGGATATAACATAAAACAGTTGCAATCATGCAGTTGTACCATGTTGTGATGTTAGTATAGGTGGTCTCGCGGTTCTAGGCGCGCAGTCCGGAACCGTGCGACTGCTGCGGTCGCAGGTTCGAATCCTGCCTCGGGCATGGATGTGTGTGATGTCCTTAGGTTAGTTAGGTTTAAATAGTTCTAAGTTCTAGGGGACTGATGACCACAGCAGTTGAGTCCCATAGTGCTCAGAGCCATTTGAACCATTTTGATGTTAGTATAACAGAAAAATAGTACTAGAGAAGAGAATGTATTGCATCGGTGCCTAGAGCTTTATGCAAACTAGTCGTTTGAATCAGAATACAAGACATCGAATGAAGCTTGAGGTTATTGGAAATCTATAAAAATGATTTTACTGTCCCTGCACATCGCCTCTTGGTAGCGGCTCGATCTCACAACCTTGGAAGGTGCTGGACCCTTCCATGAATTTTTCTTCGGGTGGTTAACCAGTAACGTATGATCCATTATTTAGAGTTGAAGAAAGGCATCTCTCTTTGTATCTCTACCTTTGGCCAACGAGCTGGATCCTCAGTAGCAACCCATACTGTGGGTTTTTACCCGCTTTCTAGATGTTATCTATAGTGTCTGGTTTATTCCAAAGAAAAACAGCTTTTTACGTTTTGTGCACAATAGTGGCTTCCTGGCCCTTGTTAGAAACAGCGTTTCTTCCCTTTCCACATCTACGTCATAAAACAGTCACTGCCGGAGGCATTACACCAAAACGGATCGTATCTGTTTTGACTGGGTGCTGGAGGCACCTCAGTTAAAACTGTGGTCCAGTGGACACCATGGCATTGATTTGCACCCCACTAAGAGTGTCTTTCTGCAAACTCCACCAAAGATGATCCCTCTGTGTGCCTACAAGAGACCACCGCTCACCTGAAGACTGTCATCTCATTCCAATGTGCTTACAAAGTCCTTTCACTTATATAAAGAATGCAATTTTGAATAAAAATCTAAATTGCGTTACTTAACTACTGAAAATCACTGGTACTGATATCCATTTCATTTCATGGTGTTTGTTAATTACTCCGTTCTAATAGATCTTCACATTCAGATTTTATATTCATTAAGTACAGTTTTGGAAAAAGCGGCCGTGTAACGATAGCAGCAGCCACAGCGCCACCTGAACAACAGCTGCAGGTCGTTCACACAAAGGAACCCACAGACACTCAGATTATAGATGTGGATAACGACTCAAACCAAACACACTGCGAAGAATGACGACAACCTATACCGGCGTGCTGAAAAATAAGGATTCCGAATTTTTTATGCGAAAATTCTTTGAACTTGTTTTAATTATACAAATTTTAACATTCTACAGCCTTATTTTTCATATTTACTAATTCATTTCTTAACATAGTCATCGTAGCGAGGAGCACATTTCTCTCAACGAGAGATCAGTTTGTTAATACCGTCTCTGTAGAATGTTTGACTTTGTTGATGGAGCCACAATCTCACCTCTCCTTGTACCACTTCATCACTACAAAAGTGTAGTCCTCAAAGGTGTTCTGTAAGTTTTGGAAACAGATTAAGATCAGATGGGTGAATTCGGTACTGTACGAAGGATGATGTCCAATGACAGTAAACCTAAAGTTCTGGATTGTTGCAGATGTAGCAGCGCTGTTGTAGGGTCTGGCGTTGTCATGCTGTAGGAGAGAGTGTTCCATGTGTGGTTGAACTCTTGGAATCCGAAACTCGATTACAGGATGCTCTTCCCCACGCACGGCCATGTTACACGCTACAATTCCGGACCCTCTAGCGGCAGAGGGCTTCAAATATGTGGACATGATGAATAAAGATATGTTGTTGTTGTGGTCTTCAGTCCTGAGACTGGTTTGATGCAGCTCTCCATGCTACTCTATCCTGTGCAAGCTTTTTCATCTCCCAGTACCTACTGCAACCTACATCCTTCTGAATCTGCTTAGTGTATTCATCTCTTGGTCTCCCTCTACGATTTTTACCCTCCACGCTGCCCTCCAATACTAAATTGGTGATCCCTTGATGCCTCAGAACATGTCCTACCAACCGATCCCTTCTTCTGGTCAAGTTGTGCCACAAACTTCTCTTCTCCCCAATCCTATTCAATACTTCCTCATTAGTTATGTGATCTACCCATCTAATCTTCAGCATTCTTCTGTAGCACCACATTTCGAAAGCTTCTATTCTCTTCTTGTCCAAACTATTTATCGTCCATGTTTCACTTCCATACATGGCTACACTCCATACGAATACTTTCAGAAATGACTTCCTGACACTTAAATCTATACTGGATGTTAACAAATTTCTCTTCTTCAGAAACGCTTTCCTTGCCATTGCCAGCCTACATTTTATATCCTCTCTACTTCGACCATCATCAGTTATTTTGCTCCCCAAATAGCAAAACTCCTTTACTACTTTAAGTGCCTCATTTCCTAATCTAATTCCCTCAGCATCACCCGAATTAATTAGACTACATTCCATTATCCTTGTTTTGCTTTTGTTGATGTTCATCTTATATCCTCCTTTCAAAACACTGTCCATTCCATTCAACTGCTCTTCCAAGTCCTTTGCTGTCTCTGACAGAATTACAATGTCATCGGCGAACCTCAAAGTTTTTATTTCTTCTCCATGAATTTTAATACCTACTCCGAATTTTTCTTTTGTTTCCTTTACTGCTTGCTCAATATACAGATTGAACAACATCGGGGAGAGGCTACAACCCTGTCTTACTCCCTTCCCAACCACTGCTTCCCTTTCATGTCCCTCGACTCTTATAACTGCCATCTGGTTTCTGTACAAATTGTAAATAGCCTTTCGCTCCCTGTATTTTACCCCTGCCACCTTTAGAATTTGAAAGAGAGTATTCCAGTCAACATTGTCAAAAGCTTTCTCTAAGTCTACAAATGCTAGAAACGTAGGTTTGCCTTTCCTTAATCTTTCTTCTAAGATAAGTCGTAAGGTCAGTATTGCCTCACGTGTTCCAGTGTTTCTACGGAATCCAAACTGATCTTCCCCGAGGTTGGCTTCTACTAGTTTTTCCATTCGTCTGTAAAGAATTCGTGTTAGTATTTTGCAGCTGTGACTTATTAAGCTGATAGTTCGGTAATTTTCACATCTGTCAACACCTGCTTTCTTTGGGATTGGAATTATTATATTCTTCTTGAAGTCTGAGGGTATTTCGCCGGTTTCATACATCTTGCTCACCAGATGGTAGAGTTTTGTCAGGACTGGCTCTCCCACGGCCGTCAGTAGTTCCAATGGAATATTGTCTACTCCGGGAGCCTTGTTTCGACTCAGATCTTTCAGTGCTCTGTCAAACTCTTCACGCAGTATCATATCTCCCATTTCATCTTCATCTACATCCTCTTCCATTTCCATAATATTGTCCTCAAGTACATCGCCCTTGTATAGACCCTCTATATACTCCTTCCACCTTTCTGCTTTCCCTTCTTTGCTTAGAACTGGGTTTCCATCTGAGCTCTTGATATTCATACAAGTCGTTCTCTTATCTCCAAAGGTCTCTTTAATTTTCCTGTAGGCGGTATCTATCTTACCCCTAGTGAGATAGGCCTCTACATCCTTACATTTGTCCTCTAGCCATCCCTGCTTAGCCATTTTGCACTTCCTGTCGATCTCATTTTTGAGACGTTTGTATTCCTTTTTGCCTGTTTCACTTACTGCATTTTTATATTTTCTCCTTTCATCAATTAAATTCAATATTTCTTCTGTTACCCAAGGATTTCTACTAGCCCTCGTCTTTTTACCTACTTGATCCTCTGCTGCCTTCACTACTTCATCCCTCAAAGCTACCCATTCTTCTTCTACTGTATTTATTTCCCCCATTCCTGTCAATTGCTCCCTTATGCTCTCCCTGAATCTCTGTACAACCTCTGGTTCTTTTAGTTTATCCAGGTCCCATCTCCTTAAATTCCCACCTTTTTGCAGTTTCTTCAGTTTTAATCTACAGGTCATAACCAATAGATTGTGGTCAGAGTCCACATCTGCCCCTGGAAATGTCTTACAATTTAAAACCTGGTTCCTAAATCTCTGTCTTACCATTATATAATCTATCTGATACCTTTTAGTATCTCCAGGGTTCTTCCATGTATACAACCTTCTTTCATGATTCTTAAACCAAGTGTTAGTTATGATTATGTTGTGCTCTGTGCAAAATTCGACCAGGCGGCTTCCTCTTTCATTTCTGTCCCCCAATCCATATTCACCTACTATGTTTCCTTCTCTCCCTTTTCCTACACTCGAATTCCAGTCACCCATGACTATTAAATTTTCGTCTCCCTTCACAATCTGAATAATTTCTTTTATTTCATCATACATTTCTTCAATTTCTTCGTCATCTGCAGAGCTAGTTGGCATATAAACTTGTACTACTGTAGTAGGCGTGGGCTTCGTATCTATCTTGGCCACAATAATGCGTTCACTATGCTGTTTGTAGTAGCTTACCCGCATTCCTATTTTCCTATTCATTATTAAACCTACTCCTGCATTACCCCTATTTGATTTTGTGTTTATAACCCTGTAGTCACCTGACCAGAAGTCTTGTTCCTTCTGCCACCGAACTTCACTAATTCCCACTATATCTAACTTCAACCTATCCATTTCCCTTTTTAAATTTTCTAACCTACCTGCCCGATTAAGGGATCTGACATTCCACGCTCCGATCCGTAGAACGCCAGTTTTCTTTCTCCTGATAACGACATCCTCTTGAGTAGTCCCCGCCCGGAGATCCGAATGGGGGACTATTTTACCTCCGGAATATTTTACCCAAGAGGACGCCATCATCATGTAATCATACAGTAAAGCTGCATGCCCTCGGGAAAAATTACGGCTGTAGTTTCCCCTTGCTTTCAGCCGTTCGCAGTACCAGCACAGCAAGGCCGTTTTGGTTATTGTTACAAGGCCAGATCAGTCAATCATCCAGACTGTTGCCCTTGCAGCTACTGAAAAGGCTGCTGCCCCTCTTCAGGAACCACACGTTTGTCTGGCCTCTCAACAGATACCCCTCCGTTGTGGTTGCACCTACGGTACGGCTATCTGTATCGCTGAGGCACGCAAGCCTCCCCACCAACGGCAAGGTCCATGGTTCATGGGGGATACAGAATATTAATAACGTTTGTTTTACTTGAAACACTTAAAGAGTTTTGACATAAAAATTCTGGGGCATTACCTTTCTTCACGTCCTGCTAGGAAGACCACAAGAAAACAGAGGGAGAAATACAAGAGACAGAACAGAATCTAATGAGCATTCGGTAGCTGTTTAAAAAGGGAAATGCAGGAGATAAAAAAGGAAGATATTCAAGGCAATATGAACCAAGACTCAGGAAGGGTTAGCCTAACAAACCCACAACAACTATTTCCGATGAGGCAATGGAAAGAGTTGATCTTCAACTGCTGAACTCTAAATGTTTGTGGCCTGAATATTTTGGGCAGTGATTGGTCAAGTCACACACACATATTGTGTATTATAGGGAAACTGCACGACTTTAAAACAAAAACACTCAGCAGCAATGACACCGAGTCCAAGCTAAAGGCAAAGACTTTTCAAAGCTACTTATGCGCAGGAGACACAGATATCATTCTTTTGCAAGAAGTGATGACGACGCGCATAAACGAAATATAGGTACGAAGCAGTGATTAACATAGCACGATCGGGAGGAACAGCTGCACTTTTCAAAGAAGAAATTCCATTTCAAACGATAACCATTCTAAGAAATGGAGACATGTAGCAATACCGTTAGAAAACGTGTAATTGATTAACTTCTACGCTTCATGAGGCACCTATAATAAAACACAGAAAGGACAGTGTACACGGAAGATATGTGCCCCATACTGCTGCCCAACGACACAGCTTTAACCTTTGCAACGTCTCCATCGGCCAGCAGAGTGGATCGAATTTACTTATCCAGAACGCTTCAATCTCAAGTATCAAAGCCGGAGTTATCGCTGGTATGTTTTCCTATAATGAATTAAGGATGGTTCTGTCCTTTTGCAAGTACACAAAATGTTTTGTTTTAACATCCAAACATGTTTTACCGCAGGTGTTGCATTCTCAGTGAGTTTTTACTTTCATTTTTCTGAAATACATACATACAGATTATGTTTTGGTCAGGAAGTACGTTACATAGGATTTTGTTCTTATGTAAATTATATATCTTACCTTTTACTTTACATTGTCTGTGTCCTACATCTGCCAACCCAAATCATCCAAAAGTCAAAAGTAGAACACCATGTCATCTGAGAACATAAGGAGTGTTAAAAATCATCTGCACTGCATTTTTGCTTGTACTCCAATCCTCAGAATCCATGTTCAGGTAAAACTCGTGGCATATGCCCGTTTTTGACCTTACCATTGCAGTATTCGACTACTCCTGAGCTGTGACAAGTTTACTTTTGGGTGCCAAACGTGTTTTTAAGTAGTTACGTTTCTGGTCCGCATCTGACTGTCATTTGTTTTCTGTTTTGTTTAGGTCTGCCTTCCATGAACTTTGTTTTCATTCTACTTGCGTGTGTGTGTGTATCTGTCTGCCCGTGCGCTCATGCGTTCCTGCGTGTGCCTGTGGGTGCGTACGCGTGCGCGCGCGCACGCACGCGCGCGCGTTTGTGTGTGTGTGTTTGTTTGTGTTTTATTTTGTGTTGCCCGATAATGCGTTTAGAGTGTTGAATAGCGTTTTGTGTTTTGTTACATACTACTGTTTGGTCATTGATAACCATCTTGCCTTGTGTGACAACTTTTTAGATGTGGTGATATTCTTCTATCGTTAAACGTTGTTAACAGTTGTTTCAATGCCACTGAGGTGGTGGTTGTTTTTAATTAGGTGGTCTGCAAATGTAGGATGTGTACTCTCACTTTTCAGTACTCGTAAATGTTGTGAGTATCTTATCCTAACATTTCTGCATGTTTGTCCAGGCTATACTGCATCACTGTCTTTGCAGGTTAGCTGGTTTATACCATCTCCGTTTCATTTATTTGTTTTTGTGGTGGATAATTTTAATACTTTCTGCAGAGTTGTTTGTTTAACACTGAAGAGGCAAAGAAACAAGTACACCTGCCTATTATGAAGTACGGCCCCCGCGAGCACGCCGAACTGCCGCAGCACGACTTGGCATGGACTCGGCTAACGTCTGAAGTACTGCTGGAGGGAAATGACACCATAAATCCTGCAGGGCTGTCTATAAATTCCTAATAGTACGAGATGGTGGAGATGTCATCTGAACAGCACGTTGTAAGGCATCCCAGATATTTTCAATAGTGTACATGTCTGGGGAGTTTGGTGGACAGGGGAAGTGTTTAAACTCAGAGTAGTGTTCCTGGAGCCACTCTGTAGCAATTCTGGATGTGTGGGGTGTCGTATTGTCGTGCTGGAGTTGCCCAAGCCCGTCGGAATGCACAATGGACGTGAATGGATGCAGGTGATCATACAGGATGCTCACGTTCGTGTCACCTTTCGGAGTCGTATTTAGACGTCTCAGGGATCCCATAACACTCCAACTGCACACGCCCCACACCATTACAGAGCCTCCATCAGATTGAGCAGTCCGCTGCTAACACGCAGCGTTCATGGATTATTAAGGTTGTCTCCATATCCGTACATGTCCATCTGCTCGATACAATTTCAAACGAGACTTGTCTGATCAGCAACATGTTTCCAGTCATCAACAGTCCAGTGTCACTGTTGACGGGCTCAGATTTATGTCGTGCAGTCATCAAGGATACAAGAGTGGGCTTTGAGCTACGAAAGCCGATGTAGATGATGTTTCGTTGAATGGTCTGCACGCGACATTTGTTGATGGCCCAGCATTGAAATCTGCAGCAATTTGCGGAAGAGTTGCACTTGGAGTACTTCTCATTGGGGTAGCGGCCGCGATGTTAAACATGAATAAAATATATTAATGTGACAGTAACGGCTAACTACCACTACTGCTGAATCAAAAGCGATATTGTAAATTACTTGTATTTATTGTAAATTATCTCACGATAGAAATTAGATCATATTGAACAAATCATGAATGAAAACAAATTAAACAAATTGTACACTGTTCTTAGATATATCACACTGGTAAGATTGGCTCTCAGCTCTTAATGTTAAGTCGATGCGAAGTTAGATTTCATTATGGCCCTGGATAAGCAAATAGTAAATGCAATGTGACTGCGTTCCTATAATCTCTTTTGTGTCTGAAATAATACGTACTTCGGACACCGCCACCAAGAAACAAACCAAACAACATGCAAAAAGACAAATAACCAATAACGAATCGTAAGCAAAACTGCACGGATGCTCAGTGGATGGCAAGAACACGATCCAACAACTATTTCAGAACTTTACTGCCGCTGCTGCAAGTTTTACAATACCGTCTACCAGCGTGCTGGCTCCGTCGATACTGCTGGGGCGACGACTGCAGCTGCAAAGTCGCTGAATTAAGATAAGTCTCTCAAATATCTTGAGCAGAATAAACTACTCAGAAATTACTAGTACGACAAGTCCTATATTTCCTCTAAATGGTATACAACGCTTTCAAGACTGGCTCAACAACCTTTAAGGTGCAGCCCAGTGTGTCTTGTACTAACGTGTAATACCAGTATGATAGCTCTGTGCACTGGTTGACTACGTTCAATGGTGACTGCCAGCCTATAAGGCGGAATCAACTGCAATTATACTAGTAATCAATGCAATGCATATCGTGGACGCTGATGTCCTACTGTAGCTGCAGACTCTAGATCATACACAGCACAATATTCAGAATCTAAGTCCCTATCTCAGAGCTACCGAACTCTGCGACTCTCCCGCTTTCACGGCACCAGACACTCCTCCGCTGCCTCGCTCTGCCCGATCCTCTTCCGACAATGTTGCCACCAAACTCTAATCAGCCAATCGCGACGCTGCAAAGGCCTCCCACATCTCCCTCGCGGAGTGATTCAATTTCTCCACCTATCCAAAAATTTATCTGATCAAACAGCGGGCGTTGACCCTCAGCGTTTCCCGCACTTTCTTATGAACTGCCCAATCAGAGCTCAGCCCATTTGCTGCTAAAACAGCGCGCGACCGGGAGGCGCCGGCGCGTACGTTGGACGCTCTCTGTCTGCTCGACATTTCCCCTCTCTCTCTCACCTGTCACTCGGCGGCGTTCCTTTTGATGCTTGCCGGTCACTGGCCCCATCCCCTGGGACCCCTGGCCCCGGCACAATGCTCGTCCGGCGCTCGCCGGCCTTCGCCTCCCCGGCTGTGCCCGTCCACTCCTCGCCTCCACTGGCAAATTTACTTTGCTTACACCTACAACATGCAACTAAGTATTACCATTACCAAAGCCCGTTTTATTTCAGACATGTGTTTTATCATCACGTGTCTCTCTTTCTAATCCACCTAATAAGACTTTCACACTTCTGTAACGCTGAACGATTCTTTTCAGTCGTCGTTAGCACCATCCTTGCAGGAACCTTCTGCGCCCGCAGCGATGTCGGAGATTTTATGTTTTACGGATTCCTGATATTCACGGTACACTCGTAAAATGGTCGTAGAGGAAAATCCCCACTTAATCGCTACCTATGAGATGTTGTGTCCAATCGCGCCAACTATAGCACCACGTTCCAGCTCACTTAAATCTTGATAACCTGCCATTGTAGAAGCAGTAACTGATCTGGCAACTGCGCCAGATACTTGTTGACTTATATAGGCGCTGCAGACCGCAGCACCTTATTCTGCCTGTTTACATATCTCTGTATTTGAATACGCATTCCTATACCAGTCTCTTTGGCGCTTTAGTATATATGTCACATTTGGTCCCTTCGGAATTTACACACATTTGTATATGTTACATGTATATCCTGTTTTCTGATGCTGTTTCCTATTCTCTATATTATTTTGCTGTCAAATGACAAGGTGTGCCATGTTTTCTTGCTGTTTGTGGTTTCTTCAGGTTGTGTGCCTTGTGTGTTCTCTAGTGTGTGATTGTTGTTGGTGTATTGTGTTGTGATATTGTTGTGTATTTTCTGTGTATGTTTTTCGAATCACTGTGCTCAACATGTTTGATTTAAATGCAGTGTGCAAAAAGATTACCCTTGTAGGGGTCTGTGACAGCTGAATATGTCGCTAATGCTAGGGACATAATTAAAACGAGGAATTTTTACACCCACTTTTTATACCGACTACACTCGTAGTTACAGATCATTAAACTTATTTTACATAAACCATCGAATAATATACCACGGTAAAGGCTGCGAGGAATGAGAGCACCAGTGAAAACTACTTCATTTACTTCGGAAACTGTACGCCGATCGCGACAATTTCCGAAGAACATCCTTACAAATGAAACCGGTCAAACCTAAGCTTTTTTTTCTTCACACGGCAAGCTCTGCAGGAACGAAGAGTAAGAGCGAGTAATGACTACGAAATAAACGACGGAAATACTTCCCTCTTTCACATAATGCAGCAACATAAAAGCGCCAAAATAAAGTTGATTTCCCACTTAGCTGACGACCAAGGCGTTTCTCATAAGACACGGGCGGAGATAGAATATCAGATAAAAACATAGTATTCATCATTGCATGCAAATACATCAACCAATGCGGAACAGGAAAACAATATTCTTCAATGCATAACCTTCATCCAGATGAAGCACAAACGCTTATTGCCCTTTTCGCAAAATAAGAGATAGGCGGCACGATTAAAACAGCTCCAAAAAATAAATATCCAGGAACAGATGGTTTACATCTTTAATTGTGCTTCTCAATATGGGATACAACACACACCGAATTCATCCATTTGTACAGAAAATTTCTCACAGATTTAGATCTACCGGAAGGTTTCAAAGAGGTATTTCTAATCCTAATTCCGAAAAGCCAAAGACCACTTTTTCTGAAGGTGTGTGGACCCGTAACTTCATTAAACTCGTGCTACAAAATTTACGCGCATCTCCTAAACACCAGGTAGATACCTTGTTTCAACTATAATACGGTGTCCATATCACGCCAATGCTGCCGTAAGACGTGATATAGGAACTTAATTAGCCGAGTACTGACACATTACACTTCTTTCCGCTCTTTACCAAACAGATCTGGGTATGAGTTTTTCGATTGCCACAAAGCTTATGACAGTTTCTAGCCAGTACCATGTGAAAGATAGGGTTCACCCTACAATTTATTGAAATAATCTATAGACTTATCAAAAGCCGCTTTCAGAATAGCAATAAACGTCCACTTCACAGATCCAGTTTCGTATCGGACGCTCCCCAAGACAGAGATGCTCGCTATCAGCAACCCTGTACGTCATAAGTGTCGAACCACTACTTAAAACACTACACACACAATTGCAGGGCTTGAAAATTCTTGGTGCCAAAACCGTTGAATAGGCATATGCGAAAGACATCAGTTTCACCGTTAATAACGCAAGTTAAATACAGTGAGCCAGACACATAACTAACAACTACCTCGATGGAACAGGAGATAATATAATTTATCAGAAAGCCCTTCTGGCCGGCCGCAGTGGTCATGCGGTTCTAGGCGCTACAGTCTGGAGCCGCGCGACCGCTACGGTCGCAGGTTTGAATCCTATCTCGGGCATGGATGTGTGTGATGTCCTTAGGTTAGTTAGGTTTAAGTTGTTCTAAGTTCTAGGGGACTGGTGACCAAAGCAGTTAAGTCCCATAGTGCTCAGAGCCATTTGAACCAGCCAAAGCCCTTCTGATGGAAATAAGACATATAACTATAGCCTTTTAACGAAACTAGATCACAACAATGGAGAAATGACGTCATTAGAGTTAAAAATCGCAGCTAATCCCAGAGAGATGTACCTCAATAACTGGACACATAAACTTAAAATTTACGGGAAACATTTCAAGAACACAGTCGAAGAATATTAAATCGATATCACAGGGCAACATTTTCAGTCATACACGTTCTAAGTAAAACAAACTACTTGGCGGATATCTTGCCCCCGCCCGGGATAATTATCAAGAAACTTCAAAGTATTGCCGATTGGAATATATGACGCGGCAGAATTGAAGAGAATTTCACGTAATGTCACAACAAAAATAGAAGGAAGATTGGTGCAAAGAATGTGTCAGCACAAACGACAGCATTATTCGTGGAATAAACCTAAAAAGCAATAGAAAACCACAATAACACCACAACAAAACGCCTCTTTAAGGAACTTTGATTTAAAACTTGTGTGGCATCGGTCGATGTATGATCCATACATCGAGATCTGTTTTTCGTACGACATTAGTATCTGGAATGTAGTTATCTACAGGACTCACACTTCAAGAAATTAAAAACGCTTCTACGGAACTCGTGAAATATGGCCCATCGGATATCGGCTCATCGAGTGGAAAAGGGTGTTGAGAATCATCAACAACGCAGTCTTAGAATCCATTGCGTCTCAGTATTGTAGAAGGTGGTTAATGATAACAATCAAGGAAAAACTGAATAAAATACACTTCTCGTAAACAATCCTATCCACTGAATGCCAAATAATTGACTCCCAGTTGCATAGATTTACATGGAAAGCACAATTATAAACATAGAAATGTAGTAGAAACAAGGTGGCCAAAATTATCACCACGAATCTCTTATTAATTACAACAGATATCATCACCAAACCGAAGCGGCTCTAGCACCCCAAAGTTATACTAATTTATATTAAGTTATAGTAATACTTTTCGTGTTTTATACAGTATACAACAAAATTCACTTACATGCAGTTTTGGATCGCTGCATATTCAAAGCTAAATCAAAATTCCAAATACAGGGACTAGGTACAGGATTGCCTTGATACAATCATCCGAAATTGAAAGGTTGTAAGTCCATATAATCTACTTCACAGTACACCAAGCCAACCTAAGAGCGGAACTTCTTAATGGAGAGCAGGCACTGGCTCTTACACAGCAAATCGTTCAAAAGTTGCAGGAAATGTATGAGGATTTATATTCATGTATTGATATGTGGTGTCTGTTCCGTTAGACATGTCGATGGAACAGACTCCGCATGTCATTATGTATAAGGAACGAGGACGGCTGTAGGTACTTTCACCATATCTTCTGAACCCCTGAGGGACTTAGCCAATGCTACGAGGAGTGGGGCTAATGGATGGAAGCTCTTGAAATTTTGGGTTGGAAGAGAAGCGTGACCGGCTGGCAGAGGTGGATAACAAAGCCGGTTTGGCACAAATTTTCAGCCTCCAACATTAATTTACTTCAATGCCTGTAATCGGCTGAAGTCCTGATTTCTCGTAATGTAGGAGAGAGTTAAATTTCAGCATTTCAACAACATGCCTCAGTTTCTGAGAAGGATCCTTTACATGTAGGGGACTTGTCAAGCTTTATTTATTTATTTATTTTACAAGTGTCATTTGCTTTAAGCTTTGTGGACAGAAGACCTTGTATTTCCCTTCGTTTACTTTCTCTTTTCCAAGAAGACAGCCTGAATACTCATTTTAATTGTCGGTTAGACCATCATTGAGAGGCTGCTAATAAAGGCAAGTACACCTTCAGTTTCTGAATTTTATTTACGAGCTTCAGACAGGAGCTACTTATTTTCATTTATCTCTGTAGATACTAGTTTTTTTTTTTAATTTCTTGTGTGTTCTTATGTCTACTAAGCGCAGTGTTCCGTTCTCATAACAGTGTAGTGTACAGTTTTGCCGTCTTTGTTGTGGATACGGGCCTGTGACCACTGTGTTCAGATGCAAGCTGAGTTGGTAACCCTTCACACAAAGTTCCAGGCAGTATTGGTTTCAGTCCCATAGATTGAAGCTGTTGACAATGGGCATCACTGTGGAGGGCCAAACGTGGAGATCTCTGGGATGTCCAATGCGTCCCACATTTCCCCCGATCGGTCCATTATTGTGACCATCCCAGGTACTGCACACACTGAAGCTGACCCCTCACCCGTGGTCCTGTTGGAGGTCGCTCCAAAGTTTGGTTCGTGGCGAAAGACTTTCTGGGAGGATGATCGGAGGGCCTCTCCAGTTCAGCTGACGACTAGGTTTCGACCGCTAAATATGACTGAAGCAAATATCACTGAGCCGGATGCAGCCGCTCACCCAGTTCCAGAGGAAGCCTCTCGGCCAGCAAGGTCTGGTCATTCATAGAGGGTGGGATTACTGGTAGTTGGGAGTTCCAACGTGAGGCGCATAATGGAGCCCCTTAGGGATATGGCTCCTATGGAGGAGAAGGAATCCTGTGCGCAATCGATGTACATACCGGGAGGAGTCATTCCAGATGTGGAAAGGCTGCTTCCGGATGCCATAAAGAGCACAGGACGCAGCCAACTGCAGATGGTTGATCATGTCGGTACTAACGATGTGTGTCGCTTTGGTTCAGAAGAGAGTCTCTCTGGTTTCAGGCGGCTAGCTGAAATGGTAAAGACTGTCAGCTTTTCTTGCGAGATGAAGGCGGTGCTCATCTTCTATAGCTTCGTTGACAGAACTGGCTGTGGTCCTTCGGTATAGAGCCGAGTGGAGGGTCTGAATCAGAGGCTCAGACAGTTCTGCGATCGCATAGACGGCAGATTCCTGGACTTGCACTATAGGGTGGTAGGTTTCCGGGTTCTACTTAATAGATAAGCGGTTCACTCCACACAGGAAGCGGCTACACGGGTAGAGGGCTCTGTGGGGATTGGTCTTGGTGGTTTTTTAGGTTAGAGGTTCTCGGGAAACTACGGAGAAGGCATCAGTCTAAAAGGGTGCAGGACAAATGCAGGAAGGCGAACCTAGAAACAATAGGTATTGTAGTCATAAATTGTTGTGGCTGTGTTCGAAAAGAATCACAGCTACAAGGGCTATCAGAAAGCACTGAAGCTCAAATCGTTGTAAGTGTGGAAAACATCCTAAAGCTGGAAAAAAGTTTAACAGAAATTTTTGCGAAGGAACATGCAGTGTTTAGAAAGGATAGGTTAAATAGAGTTGGTGTAGGAGTCTTTATTGTTGTTAAAGTTAGTTTACCTTGTAGTGAAATTGAAGTACATAGTTCCTATAAGTTAGTATGCGTAGATGTTACACTTGACAACCGGAATAAATTAATGATTAGTTCCTTTAACAAACCCCTAACTCAAATGATACTGTTGGAGAACAGTTAAAAGAAAACTTGCGTCTCATTTCGAACAGATACCCCAGTCACAAAATTATAACGGCTGGTGACTGTAATCTACACTTGATGTGTTGTCGAAAATACATGTTTGAAGTCGGTGGTAGGCACAAAACGTTGTTCGAAATCGTTCTAAGTGCACCATCAGAAAATTATTCTGAACAATTAGTTCAGGAGCCCATTCAGAGTGTGAATGGTAGCGAAAACATACTTGACCTTTTTGCAACAAATAATCCTGAGCGAATAGGGAGCATTATGTCAGATACAGCGCTTAGTGAGCACAAGATCGCTGTAACGAGAATAAATACTGTAACATTAAAACCCACCAAAAATAGACTCAAAACATATTTATTTTAAAATGGAGATAAAAATTCGCTTGACGCCTTGATAAGAGATAGTCTCCACTCCTTTTTATCTGACTGTGTAAGTGTAGACCAGATGTGGTTTACATTCAAAGAAATAGTATCGGCACAGTTGAGAGACATATACAAAATAAACTAATAAGAGATGGTGCTGATCCCCCACGGTACACTAAACGGGTCAGAACATTATTGCAGAAGCAACAAAACAGGCATGTCAAATTGCAGAGTACGCAAAACTCCCGGGATTTGTGTCATTTTTACAAAAGCTCGAAACTTACCGCAAACTTCAATACGAGATTATTGTAATAGTTAGCACACAAAAACGTTTTCTCGGAAACTTTTAAATGTGTGTTAAATCTTATGGGACTTAACTGCTAAGTTCATGAGCCCCTAAGCTTACACACTACTTAACGTAAATTATCCTAAGGCCAAACACACACACCCATGCCCGATGGAGGACTCGGACCTCCGCCGGGACCAGCCGCACAGTCCATGACTGCAGTGCCCCAGACCGCTCGGCTAATCCTGCGCGGCTCTCGGAAACTGGCACGAAACTCCAAAGAGATTCTTGTCATGTGTGAAGCACATCAGTGGAAAGACACAATCATTAACCTCATTGCGCGATAACAATGGTGATGTTACAAATGACAGTGCCACTAAAGCTGAGTTAATAAACACAGTTTTCCGGAATGCCTTCACTAAAGAAGAACAAAGTAAATATTTCTGTATTCTGTTCATCAAGAACAACTGTCAACATCAGTAATAAGAGGTAGATATCTTCTGTGTAGCGAAGTAGCTTAAATCACTTAATACAGGCAAGGTCTCTATTAAGATTGTAGCCGTATATGTATGAGAGTTCTGGACTAAATAGCATATTGTTTAAAAATTTCTTGATATAAACCAAGATTTTAGTTTTACTGTATCCCCCATTCAACAATTTATCTATATGCACGAAACAAATTTTCGTTTAATTAAAAAAACAAAACATCTAATAAAATTATTCATTAGAAATAAGTTCTCCCAGATCGTGTTTACCTGTACCAAAAACGTTATTTCCATTTTATTTAATAAAATAAAAAATTTAATCAATTTTTTCTTCATGAATAAGTTCTCCTAGACCGTGTTTACCTACATCCACAAACGACAGTCGACTTTATGTAAAAATATAAAAATGTGAAAAAAATTTTCCTTCATAAATAAGCTATATCAAACCTCATCTACATACTCTAATGATCGAAATTTTCATTTGAAAACTCAAAGGCACACTTCAACCATAAACGTTTTTATTTTTAAAAGTCTAAATTTTTTCTATATAAATAAAAGGAACAAAATGTACTCCAAAACTGAACTATTTCAAAATTAGAAAATTATTGCAAGGAGAAATGTGGATGTAGTTTTATGTATTTAGAAAATTATTGTAAAAAAAGATATTCAAATGTAACTAGACAAGATATCTTGGAATTTATTGATTATTCTAATATGAAACAAATGAAGAAGAGAAAAACTAAGATATCAAAATATGAAAGAACTTCGATCAATTCGCAAAACAAAAAATTTAAAGAATTATTACAAACATACTAAAGTAAAATTAGTCGATCTTATTCTAAACCGTGTTGAAAATATTAATAAGGTAACGTGTCTTATAAATTCTGGAGACTTACATTTTTCTAAATCTGACAGTCTAGTTTCTACTATACGAAAAGAAATAAATACCGAAAAATTAGTACTAATAAAAGCAGATAATATTATTCTGTTTGTGTCTATAAAAAGAATAAATATAACCAATAAACTTTGTCCATATCCTATTAAAGAAATTAAACCACCTAATAGCCTACAGTGCATTTAGAACCTTTAAAAACTGACGACAAGAATTAGAAAATTTAAGTATACTCGTACAAGAAAGAAAACTAGAATATTTGGATACGACAATCTTTTAAAAACTATATAAAACTATTCTCAGGAAAGTACAAAAAATAAAATAAACAGAAGAAGGAAAAAAATTAATTTAAACAATGGTGGATAGATTTTGGTGCAATTGGAGTTTATAAAATTTATGCTTTTATAATTAACGATAATGACAAAATCACATACGTTGGCGTTTTGGGCGAAAAAAAAGATAAACAATCTGTATATATGGTTAAAGGACCAAACAAAAATGGAGAAAAATGCTGATATACTTAAAAAAGAAGTGTTTATTTGTATTCCATACACTAGTCTTTGACAAGAATTAGAAATACTTTATCATCCTAAAGAAGGACGTTTACTTGTGTGATATGTGAAATGAGGTGGCAGTTATTAAAACAAAGACGTTTTACGCTGCGGTAGGACCTTCTCACAAAATTTTAATCACCAACCTTCTCCTCAGAGCGTGAAAACATTTTGTTGGCGTCCATCTGCAAAGGGAGGAATGATCATAATAATAAAACTAGAGAAATCAGATCTGGTTTGGAAAGACTGCAGTGTTCCTTTTTTATGGGTGCTGTTAGACAGTTGAATGCAATAGGAATAGCTTAAAGGTAGTTCCATGAACCGTCTGCCAGGAACTTAATTGTAAATTGCAGAGTAATCATGTAGATGTAGAGGAAAGACCCTAGTGATAAGATATTCTAGTTCTATCGAAAGCTATATTCGTTTATCAGTTTTTTGGACTACGACTTTCTTGTGCCATTTTGGCATAAATGGCAGTAGCGGTAAGTGGTAGTGCAAGTGCTCAGTCGTAAGTGTCATACGATAAGCTTAGACATTTTTAAACGTAAAGCCATCAAAATAGTAGTCGATTTTTGATTGCATCGTCACGTCATTCTCGACTGAAAATGTCAACTTACGAGCCCAGTTCTCGTTATTTGCTGTAAATGTAAATTTTCTGCTTTAACACGAAGAAATCTGAGACTG
Organism: Schistocerca piceifrons; assembly: GCF_021461385.2. NCBI lineage: Eukaryota > Metazoa > Arthropoda > Insecta > Orthoptera > Acrididae > Schistocerca > Schistocerca piceifrons. Next base: position 549,565,669 of record NC_060149.1, on the reverse strand, counting down.
AGGCCCTTAAAATGCTGGGTAAGGCGTATGGTAAGGTGCCCATTTGTGAAAGAACCTACGGAGAATGGTATCAAAATTTCAAGAACGGTGATTTTGATGTCAAAGCCCGGAATACCGTCGGAGGAGAGAAGGTTTTCGAATCTGCTGAAACCACCGGAAACAATCATAGAATATCGTTATCAAAAAGAGCTGACATGTTTGAGCCAGAAGGTGAAAGACAAACGGCCACAATACAGCGACAGACATGTCCCATAATCCCTCAAAACATACTTGGGAACGTGGCAATGGTAAACGCTACCCCACGCACCCTATCTCCAGTCATTGCTTCCTCCGACTTCCACCTATTTCGGTCATTGGCACCCGGCCTAGCTGACGAGCACTTCTGGTCATATGGACAAGTGCAAAACTTGATCTAGTGGTGGATCTCCCTGAAAGACGCCCAGTTCTTCCGGCGCGGGATTCGTGTGCTGATGGAACGATGGGAGAAAGTAGTGGCCAGCGATAGGAGATACTTGAAGTAGTGAATTTTTTGTACGTTTCTCACAGAAAAGCTTCGAACTTCGAGAAAAAACGGCGGAAGCGATGTTGTAGACTTAAAGATTTAGATTACAATCTGGATTACGTGAGGACTTCACGATATGATGAAGACAGAGTTAATTTCTCAACGAAATATTTATTCACCAACAAGAATTTGCTTCACTAAGAAGACTTATTGAAACTTTAATAGCGGAGGAGTCAGGTAGGAGACGGCAATGATTGGCTTATGAGAGGAGGGCTTTAAAGAGAGAAGGGATGCCCATTAAATAAATAAATAAAGATAGCTCAGTTGGTAGAGCACTAGCCCACGAAAGGCAAATGTTACAGTTTCGAGTCCCAGTCCGGCATACAGTTTTAATTTGCGAGGAAGTTTCAAATCAACACACACTCCGCTGTTGCGTGAAAATTAATTCTAAGAACAAAAATATTAGTTAGCACTTTACACCTGAAACTTTCTTCGTTTTTCGATGTACAAACATATATTTTTATCTACAACGTCTCTAGTTTGAGTAATCGTTTACAAATAATGTAACGATGTTATACGGATATATATTTTCAAAACGCATTAGGACAGAAATACACGAAACGTTGGACTGGCTACGAGACGCGAGGGTAGAGCTCTATTGACCAGTACGTACGGATTTCGGGGAGAATAGGCGAGTGTGTTCGTATTGGGCAACGTGCTGCAGCGGAGCAAAACGGGAAACTTGGCAACTGGGAAGGACATTCGGCGCCTAACGAGCCAGTGCGTAGCTTGAGGTGGAGAGCCCTCCACTGGAGGGGTCCGCTAGTCCGCTCGTCAGTGCGGCTGCGCTGCGCATTGTTAGCTCTCCCTGCTCCTTTCCTTATTGTCCACTCACATCGCAGTCGCTACAGATACTCGACTATTATTTTACACACCTTGTGGAGATCATTACCATTAGGAGTATATATTTTGACTACCTGTAATCGGAGGTAGAGGTAGGCTTCAGGCGCCGGTGAACGGTTCTCCTGAGAAAGTGTAGGTGCGGTGAGAGATATTATATTTATTATATTCATTATATGAATGACATTGCCTAGAATCAAATGTAATCCGAATAGAAGTATTTTGCCATAGCAGAGTTCGTATACTCCATTATATTTCGAACATAACATTCAGAAAGTTGTTTAAAAGGCGTGTACGAATACATCCGACTCCTTTCTAAACTAATGTTGAGTCTACAAATTTTGGTTGAGGATATTTTCATTCCCATTGCTGCAAACTTTCCATTTTACAAATTTTCTGGGAAAACAGAGATAATGGCAACGCTGAAGGTCAGAGAATACCTTTTACTTCGGTGTAAATGACTGGTCTGCAAATACTATGCTCTCATAATGTTTAGTACGTTATCGAAATCAGATACCAGTACTCGAAAATTTTACGTTACAATGGAAAAAAAAAAAATTCAGTAATTCAAATGCCACTGGTCTTTGACTGGAGAGTATCTCATGTGACGACAGTGAAAAAGAAGTATAAAAGAAAAATAAGTATAAAATAATTATTAGAATTACAAAATGTAAGAAGATTTATAACAGAAAAGCACAAAATTGTGAATACTATAATGATATTGTTCTACTAAGTAGCGGCGGAAGATTCAGTTCACTGTTGGAATAAGTCTCCGCATACTACTCTCGGACCATACCAATTATAACTCTTATAAAATGCGTATGCCTTCCTCTTGTTATTTTCTTCAGTCCAAAGACTGGGTTGATGTAGCTCTCAACGCTACTCTATCCTGTGCAAGCCTCTTCATCTCCAAGTAACAACTGCAGCCTACATCCTTCTGAATCTGCTTGCTATATTCATCTCTAGGTCTCCCTCTACGATTTTTACTCCCCACGCTTCCCTCCAGCACTAAATTTGGATCCCTTGATGCCTCAGAAAGTGTCCTACCAACCAATCCCTTCTTATAGTCAGGTTGTGCCACAAATTTCTCTTCTCTCCAATTCTATTCAGTACCTCCTCATTAGTTATGTGACTTATCCACCTAATCTTCACCATTCTTTTGTAGCACCACATTTCGAAGGCTTCTATTCTTTTCTTGTCTAGACTGTTTATAGTCCATGTTTCACTTCCATTTATGGCTATAGTCCATATAAATACTTTCAGAAATGACTTTCACACACTTCAACTCATACTCTATGTCAATAAAGTTCTATTCTTCAGAAACGCTTTTCTTGCCATTGCCAGTCTGAATTTTATATCCTCCCTACTTCGACCACTATCAGTTATTTTCCTTCCCAAACATCAAATTTCATCCACTACTTTAAGTGTCTCATTTGCTAATCTAATTCCCTCCGCATCACCTGACATAATTAACTACATTCCATTATCCTCGTTATTATTTTGTTGATGTTCATCCTATATCCTTCTTACAAGACACTGTCCATTCCGTTCAGCTGCTCTTCCTAATCCTTTGTTGTCTCTAACAGAATAACAATACCATCGACAAACCTAAAACTTTTTATTTATTCCCCCTGGACTTTAATTCCTACTTCGAATTTTTCTTTTGTTTCTTTTACTGCTTGGTCAATATACGGATTGGATAACATTGGGAATAAGCTACAACCTTGTTTCACTCCCTTCTCAATCACTGTTCCGCTTTCGTGCTCCACGACTCTTATAACAGTCATCTGGTTTCTGTACAAATTGTAAATAGCCTTTCGCTCTCTGTATTTTACCCCTGCCACCGTGAGAATTTGAAAGAGAGTATTCCAGTCAAGGTTGTCAAAAGCTTTCTCTAAGTCTACAAATGCTATAAACGTAGGTTTACCTTTCCTTAACATACCTCCTATGAGAAGTCAGTACTGCCTCACGTGTTCCTACATTTCTCTGGAGTCCAAAATGATTTTCCCCGAGGTCGGCTTCTACCAGTTTTCCCTTCTTCAGTAAGGGATTCGTGTTAGTATTCTGCAGCCGTGACTTACTAAACTGATAGTCCGGTAATTTTCATCTCTGTCAGCACCTGATTTCTTTGAAATTGGAATTATTATATTCTTCTTGAAGTCTGATGGTATATCGCCTGTTTCATATAGCTTACTCACCAGATTGTAAAGTTTTGTCGAAGGCTCTCCGAAGGCTATCAATATCTCTAACGGATTTTTATCTACTTCTGGGTTCTTGTTTTGACTTAAGTCTTTCATTGCTTTGTCAGGTTCTTCACACTGTATTATATCTCCCTTCTTATCTTCATCTACGTCCTCTTCCATTTCGATAATATTGCCCTGAAGTACATCGCCCTTGTGTAGACTCTCTATATATAGGAATGAAATATTCACTCTGCAGCGGAGTGTGCGCTGATATGAAACTTCCTGGCAGATTAAAACTGTGTGCCGGACCGAGACTCGAACTCTGGACCTTTGCCTTTCGCGGGCAAGTACTCTACTATCTGAGCTATCCAAGCACGACTCACGACCCGTCCTCACAGCTTCAATTCTGCCAGTATCTCGTCTCCTACCTTCCAAACTTCACAGAAGCTCTTCTGTGAACCTTGCAGAACTAGCACCCCTGGAAGAAAGGATATTGCGGAGACATGGCTTAGCCACAGCCGGGGGGAAGTTTCCAGATTGAGATATTCACTCTGCAGCGGAGTGAGCGCTGATGTGAAACATCCTGGCAGATCAAAACTGCTCGACTTGCCTGCGAAAGTCAAAGGTCCCGAGTTCGAGTCTCGGTCCGGCACACAGTTTTAATCTACCAGAAAGTTTCTCTATACACTCTTTCCAACTTTCTGCTTTCCCTTCCTTGCCTAGCACTCGTTTTCCATCTGCGCTCTTGAAATTCATACGGATGGTTCTCTTTTCTCCAAAGGTCGCTTTAACTCCCCTGTAGGCACCATCTATCTTACCCCTAGTGATACATGCATCTACATCATTACATTTGTCCTCTAGCCATTCCTGCTTAGCGAATTTGCACTTCCTGTGTATCTCATTTTTTACACGTTTGTATTCCTTTCGCCTGATTCATTTATTGCATTTTTATATACACTCCTGGAAATTGAAATAAGAACACCGTGAATTCATTGTCCCAGGAAGGGGAAATTTATTGACACATTCCTGGGGTCATATACATCACATGATCACACTGACAGAACCACAGGCACATAGACACAGGCAACAGAGCATGCACAATGTCGGCACTAGGACAGTGTATATCCACCTTTCGCAGCAATGCAGGCTGCTATTCTCCGATGGAGGCGATCGTAGAGATGCTGGATGTAGTCCTGTGGAACGGCTTGCCATGCCATTTCCACCTGGCACCTCAGTTGGACCAGCGTTCGTGCTGGACGTGCAGACCGCGTGAGACGACGCTTCATCCAGTCCCAAACATGCTCAATGGTGGACAGATCCGGAGATCTTGCTGGCCAGGGTAGTTGACTTACACATTCTAGAGCACGTTGGGTGGCACGGGATACATGCGGACGTGCATTGTCCTGTTGGAACAGCAAGTTCCCTTGCCGGTCTAGGAATGGTAGAACGATGGGTTCGATGACGGTTTGGATGTACCGTGCACTATTCAGTGTCCCCTCGACGATCACCAGTGGTGTACGGCCAGTGTAGGAGATCGCTCCCCACACCATGATGCCGGGTGTTGGCCCTGTGTGCTTCGGTCGTATGCAGTCCTGATTGTGGCGCTCACCTGCACGGCGCCAAACACGCATACGACCATCATTGGCACCAAGGCAGAAGCGACTCTCATCGCTGAAGACGACACGTCTCCATTCGTCCCTCCATTCACGCCTGTCGCGACACCACTGGAGGCGGGCTGCACGATGTTGGGGCGTGAGCGGAAGACGGCCTAACGGTGTGCGGGACCGTAGCCCAGCTTCATGGAGACGGTTGCGAATGGTCCTCGCCGATACCCCAGGAGCAACAGTGTCCCTAATTTGCTGGGAAGTGGTGGTGCGGTCCCCTACGGCACTGCGTAGGATCCTACGGTCTTGGCGTGCATCCGTGCGTCGCTGCGGTCCGGTCCCAGGTCGACGGGCAAGTGCACCTTCCGCCGACCACTGGCGACAACATCGATGTACTGTGGAGACCTCACGCCCCACGTGTTTAGCAATTCGGCGGTACGTCCACCCGGCCTCCCGCATGCCCACTATACGCCCTCGCTCAAAGTCCGTCAATTGCACATACGGTTCGCGTCCACGCTGTCGCGGCATGCTACCAGTGTTAAAGACTGCGATGGAGCTCCGTATGCCACGGCAAACTGGCTGACACTGACGGCAGCGGTGCACAAATGCTGCGCAGCTAGCGCCATTCGACGGCCAACACCGCGGTTCCTGGTGTGTCCGCTGTGCCGTGCGTGTGATCATTGCTTGTACAGCCCTCTCGCAGTGTCGGGAGCAAGTATGGTGGGTCTGACACACCGGTGTCAATGTGTTCTTTTTTCCATTTCCAGGAGTGTAGATTAAATTCAGTATCTCTTGTGTTACCCAAGGATTTCTACTCACACTCGTCTTTCTACCTATTTGATCCTTTGCTGCCTTCACTATTTCATCTCTCAAAGCTACCCATTCTTCTGCTACCGTATCCCTTTCCCCTGTTCTTGTCAGTCGTTTCCTAATGCTACCTCTGAAACTCCGTAGAACATCTGGTTCTTTCAGTTTATGCCTAGTCCCGTCTCCTTTAATTTCTGCCTTTTTTCAGTTTCTTCAGTTTTAATCTGCAGTTCATAACCATTAACTTGTGGTCAGAGTCCACATCTGCCTCTGAAAACGGCTTACAGTTTAAAACCTGGTTCCGAAATCTCTGTCTTACCATAATATAATCAATATGAAACCTTCTGGTGTTTCCAGGTCTCTTCTACGTATACAACCTTCTTCCACGCTTCTTAAACCAAGTGTTAGTTACGATTAAATTATGCCCTGTGCAAAATTCTACCATGTGACTTCCTTTCTCCCGGTCCATTTTCACCTATTACTTTTCCTTCTCTTCCTTTTTCTACTATCGAATTCCAGACCTCCATGACTATTAAATGTTCGTCTCCCTTAACTACCTGAATAATTTCTTTTATCTCGTCATATATTTTCTCTATCTCTTCCTCATCTGCAGAGCTACTTGGCATATAAACGTGTACTGTGTTGGGTGTGGGCTTCGTGTCTATCTTGGCTACAATGATGCATTCCCTATGCTGTTCGTAGTAGCTTATTGGCGTTCCTATGTTTTTTATTTATTATTAAACATGCTCGTGTATTAGCCCAATTTGACATTGCATTGATAACCCTGTATTCTCCTGACCAGAAGTCCTATTCCTCCTACCACCAAACTTCCCACTATATCTAGCTTCAAACTATTGATTTCCCTTTCTAATTTTGTAACCTACCTACCCGATTAAGGGATCTGAAATTCCACGCTTCGATCCGTAGAATGCCAGTTTTGTTTCTCCTGATAACGACATCCTCATGAGTAGGCCACTTCCGGAGATCCGAATGGGGGAGACCATTTTACTCCCGGAATATTTTACGCAAGGGCATGTCATTATCATTTAACCATTCAGTAGAGCTACACACCCTCGAGAAGAATTACGGCTGTTGTTTCCCCTTGCTTTCAACCATTCGCAGTAACAGCACAGCAAGGCTGTTTTGGTTGCTGCTGCAAGGCCAGATCAGTAAATCATTCAGGCTGCTGCCTCTGCAGCTATTGAAATGGCTGCTACCACACGTTTGTCTGGCCTGTCAACCAGATACCCCTCCATTGTGATTGCACCTACGGTACGGCTCTCTGTATCGGCGAACCGACCTTCCGCTTAAATACTTAATGGTAAAAGGCAGAGCAAGCTAATTTCTTCATTTTTAAATTCCATGTAGCTATAAGGGGCAGCCAAATGAAAACGAGGCAGATAGAAAAAAGTGAATAAACTGTCTATTATTACAAAAGTAAATTCCATAATTATTAATGCGTTTATCCCACTGTGTGACAAGAATATCAATGCCCTCATGGAGAAATGTTTGCGGTTGGCTACGGAACCACGATTTTACTTAGGGGTACTCCTGTTGGAGCCACGATTGTCTTTCTACAGGATTCCAAAAATGTGTTAATCGCACGGGAAAAGATCGGGATACTATGAAGAATGTGCAACGGCTTCCCAGTAGGATTATGTAGCACAATCGAAACATCCTTGGCTGCATGTAGGCCCTCATTCATATGTATGGAGGTAATGTAACTGAAATTAGTGTAGGGCGCCTGCTTCTCGAACAATGTTTATGGTATTTATTCTGTAGCCCCAAAGACTGAAAGTTATGTCTTCCTTATAATTCTTTGTTATAATGGACTTCAGTTTTATATTTTGAGAGAATTACTTTAACGTATACATTGAGACTTATCAGAACTAACTTTCAGTTTGTTTGCCTTGAGACGATCGTAAATATTGAAAACGTGCATCTTTTCCCACAGATGTGGTGGATTCCATTGCCTTCTACTAATTTTGCTTTTACCGTCAGCGTATATTTGTCTTCACAGCGTTCATACCCACGTAGCTGACATTATCTTCTGAATGAGTAAAACACTGGTAACATATGAGGGCACAGTAATCGCCCTACATCATCTCCATGCTCGGCTAAGGGTAGGAAAGGTAGATAGAGGGGCTTGTAGAAATGATACAAAGAAAAACGGCTTCTACTTTTGAATTTTTTGGATTGAAAATAGAAATGAACACCAAAGCGAATGTATGGAAACAGGAAAGTGAATGTTCGGGACCTAGAGTTTATATTAATTTTTATTGACATGTTTAACAAATATATGAAGTCGCATTGTGTGTGAATGACATAACGAAAATCCGCAAGGACAGAGCACTTGCGCATCAAGTTACCTATACTCGACCATATATCGCTCTGATTCGGTTTAGTTTGACAGTAAGTATTGCTAGTTTTTGAACTTGCTTTCTCTATGGAAACTTAACCGAAAGACGGCGATTATGTTGATACTGTGTCCCGCAGAGTGTAACGATTGCTTGTAGACAGTTGAGCGAGCATCGCTACTCGCATCGCGGACTATCGTGGCTCCTCTCCAGTTCTCAGATCTCTTTCTTACAGAGCTCTCTCTCTTTGCTGTGTACTTAATACCTGCGTTTAGGTATGGAGAGGGGGAAGATCAAGTTTTGTCCCTACAACTGTTTCTGTGAATGAATTTCAGACATGTCCTTCATCTCATATCACTGTCAAAATTTACGTGTGTTGATAAAATATCCTCTAATATTTAAGTCATTGTTGGCCTTTTCCCTGCCTCCATTAATTAAGTTACAGAAAGAAACACTGCCTGTGATCCACTTTCTCTTGCAGTGTCGATTGTAACATCACCTTAAGGCGGGGAAGGTTCATAGGCCTACAGATATGCGCATGTCACACAGAAAGCTTCCTAACCGTTGTTCATAATAGTTTATGAAACTGTAGTCAATTGAAAACGGTCTTGAGCAAGTACTTTGCGCGTAACAGATTGTAATTTTATTGTCGTGCATTGTCTCGTGAATACAATAGAGTGACTACAATTGTTAACAGTTCTTTTCAAATAGTGGCTTTCAATATTGTTCCTTAAACCAGATTTCCTGTTTACATTTCTATTTACTTCTCTTGAGTATATCGACCATATTTTAATAAGAGCTTAGCAAGCCGCTGAATTGGTTCAATAGGTTCCCTCACACTGCCTAGATAAGTACCGTGAACGTTTAAGCAACGTTGAAGAACCAGTAACATGAAAACCGTATGAACAATCTGCTTTACCGTAGTAATCATTATTAATATTTTTCTAACAATTTACAGTCTCCAGTTTGCCCTAAAGATAACATTTTTACTCCTATATCTATCGCTTTCTGATGTTGAAAGAAGGAATGTGTAACACATTTTTTGTATATGGTTTTTTGTATGTGATACTGAAAGCAAATTTTAAATAATACAGCATGCCGTAGTTACTTTTTTCCCTGCGTTACACCAAGCATGTCTTTTTTTTATTTCATAGCGCTGTAAGCGTTAACCTATTTCTGCATCTGACGTCTATATTTGTGTGGGTCTGGCCTTCCTCTGTTGCTTATTACTCGTCATCTTATGTTCTCAACGTATTATGATCCCTCATCACCCAGAAAGTCACACGGACGCAACACATGAGTTAGAATTCATTTTAACAAGTAACGTTAACTTTCACAGCGCTTAAAAATGAGGATGGACTCCGAAAGTCATTGCACTATCTATGAATAAACTTCATTCATGCAGTAACTTTATTATCTAAATCAGTGGGTCTGTTCTCACTTCACAGTGTGGCAAGGTATGAATTGTCTTCCGTGATTATGAAAACTTTCTTTCTTTCGTTTCTTGTCAGCGTTTATCCCGTCTAGCGCGGGTCAGCTGTTTCAAGTGTCGAAATTTTTATTTTTATTTTTTTTTGTTTAACTTCGTGGCGGAGTGCTCTTTCTGAAGCCAAAGTCGTCAGGGCAACATATGAGATGGAAATCTTTTGCAGTATCTGTCTGTGAATCGTGAAAACTTTGTTCTATGGGTTATTGTACTTTAACTATTTGTGTGCCGAAATCTAGGAGCTAGCCCAGCGTTTGCCTAACGAGCGTGGAAAACATCCTAAAACCCCATTCAGGCTGGCCGGCGTACCAGCCCATAATCATTTATCCGTTGCACGTATGCTATTCGAACCTCGCCTGCCTCCCTATCTCGATAGCTAGAGCGCTGTGCGATACGTTTTACGAGCAGCTCATCATATTTACATAACAAAAAAGTGATAAATGTGATATATCTTCTAATTCTTGGAATGAAGATTTTTCGTTATTGAGAAACGTCAGTATACGTGAACTTTGGACCTGATTAAGGCTTTTTCTCACTTACTTGGTGCTTCAGGGGGAAGTACCAAGTTGTCCGAGGCGTGAATGGGAATTTGGATTGAGGAGGGAGGCGTGCTAGGGTAGTCCGTGCAGTTATGCAAAGCTATTGTGCCAGGGTGGAGCACTGGTTAGCGCATCTGCCTAGTGAGCAATCCCGGCCATTGTACAAATTTTCATTTGTCGCTTCAGTCTGCATAAATATATCATAAATATCTGAGACTTGAGAAGGCCTCTGTAATCATAGAGTTTCACCTGATTTGTGTTTTCCTTAAATTACTTTAAGTCCAAGATGATGAATTTACAAGGGGCACGATAAAGTTTCTTTCCTTCTTCGTCCATTCTGAGCTTGATCGCCTATAATAATAACGTCGTCAAAAGGACGTATAACTCTATCCTTCCTTCTTACCTTCGTCAGCAACTTTAGCGGCTCGTTCCACAATCTCATTACCTCACAGTGACAGTACGTTGGCTGGCAACTTTTATTGTTTCGCGTGCCGTCCATTTTGCCATTCTGTGTTTACAGTAGGGCGTTGTTACATAAGCATAATAATTAAGGTTTCTAAGTCTAATGAACTGTGAGGTCAAGATAGACAAAAACGCCATCTACATATATATGTCATTACCCTAAAATCTCTTTCCTTACTACACTCGGTCACGGTCTCATTACTAGTGTTGTTAACTAGCCTGTTTTTCCTAAAACTGTACTGATTAGACAAGTGTCCCTTTACGTCCACAGACATGCCTTTCTTTTAAGTTGGCGAAGAAATTCGACGCCATTTAGGCCCAGAGCATTTTACTGCATTTGGGTCTTCGTCTTTCCCTTCTTTTATTATGAAAACCTCAACATCCATCTGTATGGGAAGAAGTCTGCTGTTCTCGAACTATTAAAGCAACAGTGTCGTTGTAGAGGGTCAAATTTTAACAGATTGAAGTCGTGGGAGAGATTGACTGGAAAGCACATGTGACTGATACTGATTAGAGAAGAGCATCGGACTAATAATGAATATACAAGTTGTTGCATAATAAGAGACTCTTACGTTATCTCTTGGGTTTGTGTACAACACCAACAGATGGCGTAAGAATCGATTGTCGAGCGGTCCAATTGGTCATCCACCTTGAGATAGACCAAGGTGGGGAGGATGTTGGGGAATAACAGAATCTTACGCCATCTGTTGGTGTTGTATACAATACTGTAAACTATACCGCCCTCTGCAGTGTGTGTATATAATTGTGACTGAAACTAAGTACACACTGGAGAACGCTTATGACTGCACGAAGACACTGTACTATCTACTCTACTGTTTGATATCCACCCACACTTTAAGCATCGTAGCAGCCTAGTGCAGTCACCGGATATTTGGTTCTTACCTGTAATTTGTTTTTCAGCCCACTTGACCCTGTAACATTAAGCTGAAAGGAAAGCGATGCTACACTATTTGTTGCAGTTATTAACCATGCAACTGAATAGCTTGGTCTTGACTAGGTTGTTAGCAACAAGTTTGCATTTTTAATTTGAAGCTCATCACATTCTGTTGCTAAAAGAGATGTTCAATCTGCAGACAGAAGACCTATTATAGCAAAAAGGAATGAAAGTTGTGAACACAGTGTTGTGGATGGGTGCCAAGTGATTTATTGTTTTTTAGCTACAGTGCCCTAGTTCCTCTTGGTCTGCGCCACAGGGCCCCGCAATGCTGAGGAAGCACCCAGCAGCCCATGTAATGCAATGCTGTGTCGAGCAGGTCTTGTACGCCAGCAGAGTTCCAATGATGTCAGGATGGCTGCGCCAGCAGACGACTCAGTGGCCACCATCCTCGATGTCTCCGTACTCTTCCATTGGGAGCCGCTGCACGGTCAGCTGACAACCGTATGATGTCCGCGCCACATGTCCTCATCGGCGTGGCCTGCGTCGCGGCACCAACAAGCGCCCGTGATATGGTGTCCGAATCTGCGCCCTCGCCTCAGGATGTCTCCGGCGTGTGACGGGAGCCGAGACGACTGCCCTCGGTAGCGAGCCAAAGAGTGGCCTACGGCTGGCTGGCTGCAGACCCAGTGTCAGCCTCAGAGGGTCGAAGCAACAACCTGCCATGGACTGGGACACTGCCGCCCCATCTGTTGCTGCGTGTAGGCAGGCGGTGTGATACGCCCCGCTATCAAGGAATGACACCTATCCATACTCTGTTGTGCCCCTCTGTTTTGCTAATGCTCCACTCCGAGTCACGTACACAAAACATGCTAGGCTGGCCAGTCGCCCCCTTCTGCCTGCAGCTTGCGCCATGCAAACCGCTGTGTTTACGCTTTTCAGTGGTTCGACGGCCCTATGGCCTCCATTCCATTTTGCAACCGCTGGTATGCGTAACTCACTGCAATCCGGCCCGCACCTGGTTGTAACTTGTGCTCGAATATCGCACAAAACTAACTTTTCCTATCCTAAATGGTGGCGCTGCTACAACAGAAAGAATGTGATTCTGCATCAAAGATACAGTAAATTCATGCAGTAAATGAATCGTGGAGACACACCTAGAGAAAATCACTGAGCAGGGTGCTCCGATCCATTTACAAATATACCTTCATCATTGTGTTTCTCCCTTAAAGTTTCATTAAAAATGAATTGAAACATGCCTAGGAGAGCTGTCTCTCCTGTACAGTACCAAATATGTAATTATTCCAGGCCTCTTTAGTAACCAAGGTGGCAATGGGTTCCAACCATGGATGAGTACTCGTGCACTGGTTTGCAGAAGTTAAGGTCGAAGGTAACTCGCACATGATGTGTCACTGTTAAGTCACATAGCCTGATGGAACTTGAATCATACACAGAAAGATTCAAGTGGCTCCGAGCACTACGGGACTTAACATCTATGGTCATCAGTCCCTAGAACTCAGAACTACTTAAACCTAACTAACCTAAGGACATCACACAACACCCAGTCATCACGAGGCAGAGAAAATCCCTGACGCCGCCGAGAATCGAATACACAGAAAGAACTGCTACAGTATAGTAAAGAAAGGAACTGAAAGAAATACGCCGTGAGAGAAATAAAGATGATGCTTTTAGTCAGAGACAGTTATTTCATTGAAGTAACAGAGATTTAAGGTGGTCTCTTGGATATTACAATAGGCTGGACATGTTCTCAATAGCTGTGTGATCACCACAGATGGCAGTGTGTGGTGTGCCACGTGCTCTCATTCTGGCCGCAACTTTGGTAAGGATTTCCTGTGGCAGGACTTTACACTCCTCCACCAGCAAGGCTGACAACTGCTGGATGGTCCTTGGTTCATATGGACGTACTGCATTACGTCTTCCTGACGCATCCCACATGTGATCGATGGGAATGAAGTCGGGGGCGGGGAGGGGGAGGCAGCATAGTCCATCCTCTGAATATCCTTTCATTCCAAAAGCTCCTCTATCTTCGCTGTTCATCCACAAAAAGGAAGTCAATATCGTATGCAGCACTGAAAAGACAATAATCTTGACCGTGTAGGTTGTAGACTTTTCAGGCTGTGAGATGAGGTGTTGGTTTACCAGGCTCTATTTAATACGTCAGGTGTCCACTACACGCAAGAGGCAACTACACGGGTAGTGGGGGCTGTGTGGAATGTACTGTGTGTGTTTTTTTTATGTTAGAGGATCTTGGGAAGTGCAGAAAGGGCTTCAAATTCCAAAGGTTCAGTACGAACACAGGAAGAGGACAGACATAGCAACAATCAGTACTGTAGTTGTAAACTGTCGTTGCTGTGTTGGGAAAGAACCAGAGCTGTAAGCGTTAACAGAAATCACTGAATCTCAGATCGTTACAAGTACCGAAAACTGACTAAATTGGAGAGAAGTTCAACGGAAATTTTTGCAAAAGAACTGTCAGTCCGAAAGGGTAACGTTGTTACTCTGTTACATTTCTTTTGCAAGATTCTGACATCAAGCCACGATCGGCTTTCTTTCCTGTGATATACTCAAAACCTATGGAGGTTATTCTTTCGCACATCCTATCCCAATTTTCTTGTGTCATCATGCCCTTTCTTGGTTTTGTTTTGTGTGTTGGATAATCGTCAGATGTTTGAGCTGAGTGTGTCTGTCGCCTTGAGCGTGTCGTCTACTACGTGTGGGGGCGAATGTCATGGATTCTGCCACTGTAATTCCAAGTCGCTATCAACTTATGACCGCCATTCTTGGGTGTAGAAGTGAAAGGTGCGAACGGAACTGCAGATGCAGTATGCCTTGGTTGGCTATCCTTACGAAGTCCAACTCTCCTCTCTGCAAAGACCGGAAGGAGAGTGTGTCTTCGAAGTCATCATGCTAGACACTTGGGCGGTGACTGTGAAGGAGCGACGTTGAGTTTTGTATGTGCTCCGAATGGCATCAAGAATGTTGGCATTGTATATGAGATTTGTAAGGTAAATTCGCTACTAATCCGTTTCTTTCACAGGAAATGCTTACAGAAAGCAAAAGAGGAGATTTGTTTTGTCATTTCACGTTAAGATTTTTAGTTAGAAAAGGCTTTGTTAATTAGGTATTTGTCTTGATAACGATGACTAAACCATGCGTATGCGTAGAGATAAGACTGAATTATTTATTGCGTGAGGTAGAATAAGTCCTATATTTAATCTTCGTGTGAAAAATTTGGCTCTGGCAAGTACGATTTCATGGTAAGTAATGGGTTACTTTAGCTCCAGTAGACCTCGTTGTCGGGGTCTGGACAGACAAGGTGAAGGCTGTGTGCTAGCTCCGTATTAGTTCAAGCTACGTTGCATAGCTCTGAGTTTAAATAATTCCGTGTGGAGTAGCTGTTGGGCAGGTGAGGACGTTTAGTAGAAACTGAGCAACTGCCTGGCTGACGGTATGGCCTTCAGCCGTGCGATCAATGGAGACGAAATGCATTCAATGAAATTCTTTTCGTGTGTAGTTATAAGTTTTACAGCTTGCGAGTCACTTCTTCCTAACTTCCAGGAACGGACACATGGAAGTAAATGCCATTGTTCTCACAGCCCCATAGACGGCCATGGCATGAGGCAATGTGAAGCGCCGTTCATGAGGCATGCAAAGAACAGTATTAGGCAGTGCGCGAGTGTGGTATACCCATGAAAAAAAGGCCATGTGAAGATTATTTAGTCAGAGTGGCAACAAGGTGAGTGAGATAGAGCAGAATTAGTCTGCTGATGGACGCACTATAGAATGTGCGAATTTGCCACCCTTGACTGTGTCAGTTTTAGGATTTATAGTGTGTGAAAGAAATTGTTTAATTCGGTGAAAGAATTTTTGATGGATCTCTAAAATTGATCATTGGAAGTAGATTATGGTTTTGTGGGGACTCATGGGATGTAAGCTTTTTGTTATATACGCAGAGGATTTTATTATGTATTATTGGTACCGAGTGAGGTGATGCAGTGGTTAGCACACTGGACTCGCATTCGGGAGGACGTCGGCTCAAACTCTCGTGGGGCCATCCTGATTAAGGTTTTCCGTGATTTCCCAAAATAGATTCGGGAAAATGCCTTCCTTTGAAAGGGCATGGCCGACTTCTTTCTCCATCCTTCCTTGATGCGATGGGACCGATGAACTCGTTGTACGGTCCTCTTCTCCCAAGTTCAAATGGTTCAAATGGCTCTGAGCACTATGGGACTTAACTTCTAAGGTCATCAGTCCCCTAGAACTTAGAACTACTTAAACCTAACTAACCTAAGGACATCACACACATCCATGCCCGAGGCAGGATTCGAACCTGCGACCGTAGCGGCCATGCGGTTCCAGACTGTAGCGCCTTTAACCGCTTGGCCACCACGGCCGGCTCTCCCAAGTCAACCAACCAAGTTTTATTAATACTTTAGAGCTAGAAGAAACTTCTAAATATGATTCAGTATGAGTATGTGAGAACGTGTGTGAGGGTGTATAACAGAGTGAACAATCCTAATTACCTAAGAATGAATACACCTCCTTAGCAGTTTCTCGTTTTGCGGTCACGACATACGTTTACATAAGACCGCTTCGTTTGTATTTGAAAGAGTTCGGTAGCAGCTGATGATGATAAATGTAAGGTTGACTTATACCGATAGTTCCACAGCCTATCAAAGATTTAATTATTATTCTGACACACTCTTTTCATGCAAAATGTAGGTACTTTTCAAGCTGAATAAATCGCCATGTTGTTCAGAACAAAATTAGGTTGGTGTCCGTATTGTCCGTTCCCTGGTCACAATAAATCCTTTCCCTCGATTTTGTCCATCCATTCCGACATTGTTCACAATCTCAGAAATCAGCTGGCAGTATGTAAGAGCTTTGAATACCTAAGTGGGATGTGGACGACCTGTAGGTCATGTTTATTGAGTGCCTCACTGAGCGTTACCCTCATTGCTTCATTTGTTTTCTTTGTTAGCGTTATTCGTTTCATTGCTAAACAGCTGCACACCATAAATAAGTAGGATTGTATAATCAGATAGGGTCGAAGCTTTTTCACATCAGAGTCATTATTTTGATGGACGCGCATCCCTGTTTGGGCCTCAGCAGCATTCTTTGTCCACATCTCCTATCTAGCGGATATGCTCCTAGATACCTCAGAGTGGGTGACTATATGCTCCAGTAAGAAATAACATCCACGAATGAACTGACCATTTAACAACGTAAAACCAGTAATTACAGAGGGTTAACAATATCTTTCCACCGGAATGAGATGGGTAGTCACTTCTCAAGAGTTTAGAAAGATATATTACATACGGTTGGTGGCAGAGTTTTTGTTGCTTTAAAAGTAGTTTGCCCTGTAACAAAATTGAAGAGTTAATATGGGCAGAGATTATACTTGACAACTGAAATAAATTAATAATTAATTCCTTTAATGAGCCCCCCCCCCCAGACTCGAATGATACAGTTGTTGCAAAGTTCAAAGAAAACTTGAGTCTCATCACAAATAGGTATTCCACTCATACAATCATAGTTAATGGTGACTTCAATCAACTCTCGATTTGTTGGGGAAAATACATATTCATAGCCGGTGGCGGGTATAAAATATTTTCATAAATTGCTGAAAATGCTTGCTCCGAAAATTATTTTGAACAATTAGTTCAGGAGCCCACTCGAAGTGTGGGGGTTAGGAAAACATAGCTCACCTCTTAGTAACAAGTAATCCTGAGCAAATAGGGATGGGTACAGGGAATAGTGACTACAAGACCGTTGTAGCGATATTAACTACCGCAACATAGAAATTCACCAAAAAAAAACGCAAAATATATCTATTTAAAAAATTAGACAAAAATTCGCTTAATGCCTTCCTAAGAGACAGCCTCCACTCTTTCCCAGCTAACTATGTAAGTGAAGACGAGATTTGACTTAAACCCAGCAATACCAAAGCATTTTCCGTAATCCGTACTACCGTGAGGGGGGGGGGGGGGGAGGGGGACACGGGAGTACCTTGTGCCCACCACCAAAGAGAACAAATTTCGTTAATCGTGCTACGTTTTATCAACATACTTTTTAAACAGACCCTGATGCATAAAAAGTGTCCAGAACCTGAAAATATGCTTTAGCACTATTTTAGCAATACCAGCGCATTTCATATAATGTTTACACCAAGAGGAGGGACTTTGTGACTATGACAAAAAATATTGAGAAATTCAAATTTCGTTAACTTTCATAGGCTTTGATTCGTAACATACTTTGTAAAGATATATCGGTGTGTAAGAATGGTCCTGCACCTAAAAATATGAATATGACATTTGTTTCAAAAAGTTACATTCTCTACTGAGACTTATACCTTTCAGACCCTCTGAAAATAACTGTGTACATTACCATTTACTGTGTATTCACTGTAACAGAAGTATTTTTCCCTCTGGAAACCGGAGGCACAAATTTGTGAATGTTCAAGCTTTTCATCATGTGGAAGTGTTGCCAACCGTTGGGCGTTACTGTGAAAATATTTGTAGGTCAATGTAGCAGTGCGAAGCAGCTCGTGAGCAACAGAATACACAGAGTGCTTGGTTCGCTGTATTCCACTGAACATTGGAATATTGTTATTGTTATTTTGCATGGTACTTATTGAAAGATCATTTTACTATTTATTACAGTAGAGAATATTTCGTAGTTAGCTGTTTTAGTCGATAAAATGAAGCCAAGAGTACAAAGTATGTTTTGAAAATGGGTATATATTTTTGAAAAATCTTCCATCTAAAGTCAGTAAAAAATCACCTAAGAGCATTACCACATCAAGAAAAATTTTCCGTCCTTTAAGAAAAATTCAGGCCGGAATGGGTTAAATTTTTTACTTTATGTTTTACTGAAAAGTTTAAAACCACAGAATTGAGTATAGGAAACGATTAAAAGCTATAAATATTTTTTCCAAAAATTTAAGGTGTAAAGTGCATGACTAGATTACAATTGTTCAAAAAGTAGGCATAAAGTATCCCCTCTCCCCGCGCTTTGGTACTGCGAGGGCTTAAGTTCGAAGAAATAATACCTGAGGCAATTGAGAGATTTCTACCAAATAAATTAATAAAAGATGATTCTGATCCCCTGTGATACGCAAAGCAGGTGAGAAAGCTGTTGCAAAGCAACGAAAAACATGCCAAATTTAAAAGAACACAAAATCTCCAAGATTGGCGAAGTTTTACTGAAGCATGAAACTTACCACAGACTTCAATGCGCGATGCTTTTAATAGCTTACACAATGAAACTCTGTCTCGAAATCAGACAGAAAATCCGGAGAGATTCTGGTCGTATGTAAAATACACCAGCGGCAAGACACAATCAGTACCTTCACTCCACGATGACATCGCAACTAAAGCGAAGTTACTGAATAAAGTTTTTCAAAAATATCTTTGCCATAGAAGACGAAGTAAATATTCCAGACTTACAGTCGAAAACAACTGCCTACATGAGTAACTTAGAAGTAGATATGCTCTGTGTAGCGAAGCAGTTTAGAGCACTTAATTAAGGCAACGCCTCCAGTTCAGATAGCATTCCACTCCTTTCAGAGTATGCTGATGCAATAGCCCATACACAGCAATCATATGCAATCGTTCGCTCGACGAAATATCCGTACCTAAAGACCGGAAAGTTGTACAGGTCACACCGACGCAAATAGGAATAACCCGATGAATTACATACCAATATTACTAACGTCTATTTGCAGTAGGATTTTGGAACATATACTGTGTTCGATCATTATGAATTACCTCTAAGGTTACGATATATTGACACACAGTCAGCTCAGATTTAGGAAATATCGTTCCTGTGAGAAACAACTAGCTCTTTATTCGCACGAAATAATGAGTGTTATCGGCAGGGAATCTCAAATTGATTCCATTTTTGGAAGGCTTTTAACACAATTCCTCGCAAGAGACTTCTAATCTAATTGCGTGGCTATGGAGTATCACATCACTTGTGCGACTGGATCCTTGATTTCGTCTCAGAAAGGTAACGGTACGTAGTATTCGACAAATCAACGAGTAAAACAGAAATGTTATCCTGCGTTACCCAAGCAAGTGTTACAGGCCCTCTGCTTTTCGTAATCTACGTAAACGATTTAGGAGATAATTTGAGCGGGCCTCTTGGATTGTTTACAGATGATGCTGTCAGGTACCGTCCAGTAAAATCGTCAAAGGATAAAAACCAGTTGCAAAGACAGATACGATATCTGAGTGGTGCGAAACGTGGCAGTTGTTTCTCAGAAAGAAAATTGTGAGGTTATCTACATGGGTACAAAAACAAATCCGTTACATTTCGATTACACGATAAATGACGAACATCCAAATATTGTCAATTCTACTATTTACTTACGAATTACAATTAGGAACAACTAAGTTGGAACGATCACATTAATAATGCAGGGAAGGCAAACCAACTACTACGCTTTACTGGCAGGATTCTTACAAGATGCAACAGGTCTACTAAAGACACTTCGTACACTACGCTTGTTCTTTCTCTGCTAGACTGTTGCTGTGATGTGTGGGATACTTACTGGATAGGGTTGACAGAGGACATTGAAGAAGCCCAAAGGCGGGCAGCTCGTTTCGTAATATCGCGAAGTAGACGAAAGAATGTCACGGATATGATAAGCGAGATGGGATGCAAATCATTTGAACGAAGGCGTTTTTCGTTGCGGCGAGATCTTTTCAGGAAATTTTGAAAGCTAACTTCCTCCTCTGAATGTGAAAAGATTTTATTGTTGCCAACATTCTTGATGAGAGAGATGATCATCATAATAAAGTAAGAGTAATCAGAGCCCGTACAGAAAGATTTAAGTGTTCATCTTTACAACGCTACTTTGTTTGTGGACTATTTGCAAAAGTAGCTTATGGCGGAGGCCGATTACAGTCTGGTATGCCAATGAATCTGGAACAGCAGAGAACCTGTTAGACTCACCCACCATAAAGAGCTGCCGTTGGATGGCTCCCCAGTCTCACTTACAAATGCTACATCTGACCCTACAGGCGCCTGTCTCCAGCCTAATCCCCTCACTGTGGATAGCAGCAAGGATATCGAGGTTACTGGGTCTCGCTGATCCATAAACTGTGCATCCATGAACTAGCCATGATTGTACAAAAGCTTCCTAAAACTTGAACAGACACGCCCTGCCTGCTTCCCACGTCCTGTCAATAAGGCACTTCAAAATATTCAGGGACTTAGGAAACCTTGCCTTTAGGTCCTTTAGGCATGACAATTTCGAATCAAATATGAGGCACAGAATCCTCGTTGAATCTTTGAAACTTATAACTGTGACCCTTATTTGCAGACCGTGTACAAGGAAATAGAGACGAGCACACTTAAAATCAGTAAAACCAGCCCACTCTTCCAATCTTTTGAATGTAAGCTGCATTTGACGTGTTACTGTAGCAGAATTGGGAGAGTGACAGAAGACCGCAAAAGCCTTCACAAATAAGGAACACCGCATTGGGCTGCTTGACATGGACGTTGTGTCACTGCTATCACTGGCTGAAAAATAGCTGTAATAAGAAGGTCAGTATAGTAATAGACAGTGTCTGCAAGCATCACCTACAGATTGAACAGCAACAGTTAGAAATCAAAATAGTGGAGCAGCCACAAGTCTCATGTAACTGTTCCTTATTTATATATTTTACTTGACAGACGCGAAAGTATTTAGAACTGTGGAAATACAATGTATTACAACATAGTTTAATGAAATATTATTAAGAAACTGATTTGCAATTTGACAACCAACCTGACATTTACTAGTAACACATGAAAATTTTTATACCGACCGGATTTTGTGAGATTCCCTCTGTTTTGGATTTATTTCATTTTCTAAATTTTATGTTTACTAGAAATCGGCAGATAGCAGAAGTAATTCGCTGCCTTAAGCAGCACTGAAGATAAGATGGCAGGGAGTGGGAAGTTGATTCCTACGTACGTAGTACTGACGCGTGGACCACGTAGTGCTGTAGTGAATCTTGGGATTGAAGTGAAGTATGTGAACCTTGAAAGTGAATCCAGTGAGTGTGCTTGTCAGTCAATACATAGGCGAACCCCAAGTGTTCTGGCACAAAACCCAGACTCTGCTTTATTATATATTAATTATAAGTCCACTTTCGATGTAGCAAATAACAGGAGGAGTGTACGAGTCACCAGGACTTTAATATCATAATAGCACTATGCAGTAAACCGGTTATTTGAGTAGAAAACTGAGTACACAGAGCTACGTAGTTCTTCGATGTAAGCAAGACATATTGCCAGTCGATGACAGCCTGCTCTTACGATATAGATGGTCTTACGATGCCCTCGAATTTTATTAACTCCTTGAGAGGAATCATTTCAAAATGTTAAACTCTTACTGTTTACTAACAAACGCATCATAATGGCATCCCGGGACTTATTTCAAGTACGTTAGCTGTCCGCATGTCCACTTATAATCACAGTTAGCCTGCTTGCATCTTCTGAAGGACCCAATACCCAAACAGAACTGCTTCGAGGAACTACTTCTGCGAGAGGTTCAAAGAAAACAGGTAGGAGGAAATACCACGCACCGATTCATTAGCTTAACTAATGCAGTATCGGGTAGGAAGGCATGACCAGTTAATCTGTACGTCAGCTACATAACTTTCTACGAGATCGCAGCTATACTGAGAAATTTTTATATCGGTTTAGTACAGAGAAGGGATAAAGCTACTCGAAACCTGATTTCGTGCTTATAGCAAGTGGTCACCTGAACAACTTCGGCTATCCGTTTCGGCTATCCATGCACTCTCTCCAGACCGATCCAAACCTCCATACGTCACACAGTCTATATCCCCTAATGCTCGCAACTTTACTTGGATTGCCACAACGAGGGGAGAGAGAATATTATTATTGGCTTTTTTTCAGCTCGTCTGGTCATGCAATAATTATTTTGTAATATCTGTGTTACACAATGCCTGTATACAATGGCCATGCTGACGATCCACAGCTGTATTCCATATTAAGAAAGGCGACATTTACATGTGAGTGTGATGTGTCGTTTACTTTTGTCTCGATTGTCTGTATTACATTATATTTCGCTAGTCTAAATTTTACTTAATTCTGTGGTATAACTTCGTCACATCACGTTACTGATAACCATTGCGTACTGCAATCTTTTTAATAGGCTGTACACCTTTAGCCCTTACCTCGTCTGTGAGCGGCTACTGAAATATCATATACACTGCTGAGTTTAATGTGAATTGATTCTTCTGGTGGTTTGAAGAAGTATTTATGGGCGGTTTTGACCTGATTATTAGCTAAATCCGAAGTTGGCATAGCCTGAAATAGTTGTATAATGTCCACAAGAATGAATGTGATACATCATTCCACCGTGAATAACTTTTAACTGCCTGCCGTTCTATCCACAAATATGTAGGAGGTACTGGGTGAACCAGAACTCCGTCGACAAACTTTCAGAGGTCACAAACAAGAAAAACATTTGAATGAACATGGTATCTAAAGTGCATACCTTAGGAACTATGAGCACTTGTTCATGTTAGATACTGTGAAACACATCTCTTCTATTGAACAATTAGTGATCTTGCCATTTGCTGCCTTGCTAAAATTTGAAAGATTCAGGAAATTTGAAGTTAATTGCGTGCCTTACACAAACATGTGTTTATATCTCAAATAAGTAAATGTGTATTTTTTGAATAGCTTAATTTACATATATAAAACTTTAATGAACCGTAGACATTAGAGGAATCATATCACTACGTCTGATTGGCATGTTTAATCCAAGCTAATTTACGATCTAGTTTACTTATAAAGGTATTAATCGCTTGTTGCACACACACATATATATGCCTGTAAATCAGACGGTTATAATTTTAGCATGTAATTCCTCTGTGTCATTTTAAATTTATTTTAATAACCAATTATGACTTTTAGGCTTGTAACAGTTAATGGCCGTAAAAGCGGCGGGTATTTACAGTAGTTTAAAGATATTATTGGTGTTTGTGTTACATTAAGGTTAATAAAGTAGTTTCCAAAAAGTATAGGGCTCTGACTCACTCAACAAGAAATGATGTGTCTTGCTGTTTAATCTTAGAATGTATCTGGCTAGAGAACGTACAGTAACTATAAACAACCAACTTACTCCATTTTCTGTATGACGATGACACTATACACAGAAGATGTACTTAAAGTGCATCCCTTGGCTGCTTAATGTAAGTTATCACGTTGTACCTGTAAGTTGAATTTGTGATTTTTTTTATTTACGTTGCAATGCCTGTTTTACACATGCATGTCTCAAGGGAATTGTATAAAGAAATCGTATAAAACACACATTCCAAACTAAATATTTCACGCCTAGACAGGCTAAAAAATGGCAATAATAACACTGTCACCCCAGTTTGCGGGAATCTAAATAATGTTGCGAGCAATGAAGAATGTAGACAGTGCGGCATATTAAGGTTTGCATCGGTCCAGGTATAACATTATTTGTTTATGGTTTATTTAAATTGTTATATTTTTTTTGTTTTAAAATGTCCGCGTATTGGTAATATATTTTCTGTATATGTAAAGTAAAATGTAGTATACTAGAGGCTGGAGTTATTTGCACTGTGTGTGAGTAATGTATGTAAAATACTATGTAAATTGTTAATACGTTAAATAATTTTCTGATGACATGTTGTATTTAAAAATATTTGTTTGTACAAACTGTTCATGTTGATGTAAATTTGACAGTTGTAAGAAATGGTCACGCTTAGGAACACTGTAAGAAATAGATGTTGTGTAAAAGCCAGTGTGCTATTGATTGAAACGAAATTGGCTCTGAGGAGTGGAAAAGGTGGCGAGGGCGAATTGGCGCGCTACCTAGAACAAGTGCAGGAAGTAAGTCACACAGCCTGTAGGCAGCAGTGATTGAGGCAATACCCTTGTGGAGCAGGAGAAGCTTTCCCTGCAAATTTGCACAAAATTGCCTCGGATGGAGACTGCAAACGGCTGACGGCATACCTGCGAGTTGGGATACTGTATTTAAAATTGAGAGACGCCAAGAGGAGAAATTGAGCGCACACGGCAGGATACTTGCAGGCCGTACTGTGGGCACTGTAGCCGTCATAACTGTTCGCCACACCCAATCCTACAGCCACCACATAAGATTTATTTGTGCTTCACTTTCATACAGCGTGAACCATTAATTTAAACAGTGTTTTAATAATAAGTCTTGAACTTTAAACGAACTGGTTCACCCTGTTATTGCATCCTAATCATACACCTATATAGGGTTCCTTTATGGTGTTTGATTGATCCGAGTATCCTGTTTTACAGACTTACGAAGTGCCAAGTTAATATAAAGCGGCACCATTTAAATTGTTTTTATGTAAATAATGAAAAAGTTTTCTTAACTACTGCAAAGTATTATAGTAAAAGTTTGTTTAAGTAAAATTCAGTCAGAGTGAAGCCAAGTTACTAGAATCTGTTAAATGACTATACAGTGTTAGTTCAAAGAATAATAGTTTTTGAAAGTAAATTCCAGAACGATAGATGTTTCCTTGAAGTGAAATGTTCAGTATAAAAAGTGTATGCTGAGTATTTTAGTATTTACGTTAGTTTACTATGGAAAGTGCTTTTCTGAAGGTCTCCCATGGCAAATATTTTTTTTTAACTTCCTTGAAGTTGTCCACTTGGCTTTTAATCTTTTAAACACTTAATGTATAGGGGTGTAGTAGTCAAAAAGAAATTACAGTGTCTGCACCAGCATTGTTTACGTGGATTATTATGTATTAAACAGTAGCAAGGAATCAGGCAAAATTCATACTTCTGCTATTCCAATAATTCACTGTTTCATTGCATCGATAGGCTATCGAACGTTAGTACATATTTTAAACCACTAAATGAACTTGGAACTGAGTTGTCCTAGCTACAATATAATACTATTCATAATGCGTTTCTTTCTAACCGCTGGGTAAGATCTTAGGAAAGAACTGAATAGTCTGATTTACTTACCCATTCGACAAATCCTGTAAAAAGGGTAACTGTATTGATCAGCTTTTCCTGCTAACAGGACTATCCTCCCATAGTGTACATTATTTGGAAATTAAACATAGTGATAGGGTTTTCTGTTATTTGGATAAAAGCATACTAAATTACGATAGTAGTGGTAGGGTTATACAGGGAGATTGTAGGGATAGCTGTAGTGGTTAAGGCGACCACTTGGGTAAAGGAGGAAATCTGAGTTCGATTCCAGATACAGATAGGGCACAGATTTTGATTTTTCACTAATAACTAGTACAGCTGACGTTCAATTTCAGTGCTTGGCTGCGTTTGCGTCGAAATGTCGATTTTGAGTACAGGTTTGTTAAACGCGGAGCAAAGGATATAGAGAAACTGGGATTTTGCATGGCCTTCTAAACTTTTTTGTCTCAGCGTGTAGTACTCTCTTGTTTATTTTACTCCCTTTTACCTTTTTTCTTACTTAAATATTCTGGAGTTTCGGTTCCAAATTGCATAATCACCACCATAGTTGACACAGAATTCGGAAACGAAACAAGTGACTCATGATTTATGTTCTCCTTTGCCAGATTTTTAACACGTGATCTGTCCAATGCATGACAGAGTTATGTGGCGCTGTTGGGGTTTGGAACATATAGCTGCACCTTCAGTCGGAGTAATCATGCGTTAATATAATCAGCAGATTCGGTGAGCCAAAAGTTATAATAAATGAGTCAGTCTTTTGAAGTTCGCCGTTGACACGCTTCATGTTACGCACATCGGTTACTCCTTCATCATACCAGTCCACCAATAATTTCTGAGTGTGTATTGTCATAATATCACGGTAGGAGACGAAAGCTCTAACTGGGTTAAGGAAATTATATTTCCATACTACAACAGGGAATTATGCAAACTTCTTGCTTTTAAGTAGTTCAGCTGAAGTTGTTTCTAAGATTAATGCCCCACTTTTAATTCGCTTATTTCAGTTTAACAATGTAATTATACAATTCAGAGATTTCTGAATATAGAAAAGAGATGCCTTTCCGAATGTCCTCTCCTCCCTTTTAATAACAATAAATACATTGTGATACAACACTGATCATTCAGAACATTATTACCACCTAAATAATAGCCGGTATGTCCACCTTTAGCAGGGATAACAGCGGCGACGCGTCGTGACTTACAAGCAATGAGGTCTTGATAGGTCGCTTAGTTCCGGTAATTTCCCGGTAGGGGGGCGATGAGCTCTGACGCTACGTCCAATCATCTCCCAGACGTGTTCGATCGAGTTCATATCTGGCGGCAGTTCAGATCTGGGGCCAGCACATCAATTGGGACTCGCTACTGTGTTCCTCGAACCACTTCATCACACTCCTGGCCTTGTGACATAGCGCATTGCCTTGTTGAACAATGCCACTGCCGTTGGGAAACATGATCGTCACGAAGGGGTGTACGTAGTCTGCAACCAATGTACGATGCTACTTGGCCATCATGGTGAATTGCACGAGCTACACTGGACCGATGGATGCCCACGTGAATGTTCCTCAGAGCGTAACTGAGCAGCTGCCAGCTTGTCTCCGTCCCGCAGTACAGATGTCAAAGAGATGTTCCCCCGGAAAACGAAGGATGGGAGCATAGGCATGATGAAGAAGGTATTGGGCTTGTCCAGTGCCGATGGTCACATGTCCATTTCGGTCATGGTTGCCGATGTCGTTATGTTAACATTGGCACCTCCACGGGTTGTCGCCTGCGGGGCCCCATCGTTTGCAGTGTTTGGTGCATTGTGTGTTCAGACTCACTTGTACTCTGCCCAGCATTAAAGTCTGGTGTTAGTTCTGCCACAATTCGCCACCTGTCTTGTTTTACCTGTCTGCACAGCCTACGACGTCCAGCGTCTGTAATGAGGGGTGGCCGCCCAAACCCACGACATCTGGACGTGGTTTCACCTTGGTTTCACCACGTGTCCAAGACACGCAACACAGCACTCCGTAGACACCCAAGTCGTACAGTTTCCGAAATGTTTGTGCAGAACCTCTAGGTCCTCACAATCTGCCCTCGGCTAAACTCAGATAGATCGCGTGCCTTCCCCATTCTACACACAAACAGCACGTTCATTGATCCTACATGCACCGTCCGTGTGTCTGACAAGCAGTCATTCATCGCCAGGTGACGCTGCTATCGCCTGGCTGGGTTTATATCGATAGTAGGTCGCTGGTCATAGTGTTCTGGAAAATCAGTGTATGTACCCCGCTGCCGATCACATGTGTAACAGTTACTGGTGTTTCCTCTGGAGGACAAGATTGCTGAGTTCTCTTAGATGGTTGGATGAATGGGCAGTAGATGCAAGTGGTCCATCCAACTCACTGGAGGATTATTTGATTTCAAATCACGAGGCATCTTTGTCCCATGAGCAGCTACGGATGAAAGAGTCCAGCCAAACTTAACACAACTTACCGGGGTAAGCCTTATACAATGACGTACAGCAGGTGGCCTGTGAAACATGACCAGAACTCACAGCTACGCTGGGCTGGCAACTCTGACCAGTTCCCTCCTCAGGGAACTTGGGCTTGGCAAACCGGTACCGACCCAACTGAAGCTGAGTTCCCTGAGATGCTGGCTATTTAGGATAACGGGGGGTGTGCATGCAGATTTATAGAGAAGATCTCAGACGCGACGATCAGTATCTTCCTTAATCACCCATAAATGGTGAACTGTCCCATGAATTCTCCAGGTTTAGTCAAATGATTCTTTCTGGATGTTTTAATTTCTACAAACAATAATACATCATTCACAGTATACTCCTATATCGGAAAAAGCGAAAAAGCTAAACAGACATTATGTATTTTACTCTTGTTCTCCACAAGGCGGCGAATATTTATTGCACTTTGTTGTCCTAAAATATTACCAAAGTCTTGCAAGATGATTGAAGCAATCATAAAATAAATTAAGAATAACGCAGCAGAGCTGCGAACGGATATCGTACAAAACATATGTGTTCGCCTCATTCCTTCAATTACTGTCATTTGAGCCGGCCGGTGTAGCCGTGCGGTTCTAGGCGCTTCAGTCTGGAACCGCGTGACCGCTACGGTCGCAGGTTGGAATGCTGCCTCGGGCATGGATGTGTGTGTTGTCCTTAGGTTAGTTAGGTTTAAGTAGTTCTGAGTTCTAGGGGACTTATGACCACAGATGTTAAGTCACATAGTGCTCAGAGCCATTTGACCCATTTTGAAAGCATCTCAGAGAGGACTATGGAAAAAGCATGAAGTTCTCTTTGTATCCTATCATTCTATAAGCCTGAACACTACAGGATGGCCCACGCGACATAGAACATTTTCTGTTGGCTACTCTGTTAATTTGCAGATGTGCTCGCGTCATCTAACGCATCTAATTGGATCCATATAGTAAGGGAGAGTGTTGTACTTTGGTACACTTTCCAGACTTTCACCTCTAGTCAGAAGTTTAATATATTTTCTAATTCCATTTTTATTGTAAGGAAATAACTTTTTATGTGCTGTAGTTTTTTTCTGAAATTACAAAACTCACTCAGGAAAGTTAAGGTCTCTCCAAATACGACAACATGTCCCAATTTACCAAATTGTCATTTACGTAGGGACAAATATTCTATTGAAATTTAAAAGCGTTGCAACCCAGAAAATTTGTCAATGCTATATTTAATCGTATATCTGTTATATGGTTCTCTACTATACACCCATAATCAGTAAGTGAAATCGAATTTAGCAGAAGTACACTGTAACACACACACACACACACACACACACACACACACACGCACACACACACACACACACACACACACACACACACACACACACACACACACACACACAAAACGACGCACCACAAAGGAATGATCATAATGGGACGGAAATCGGCAGATGTGGTGTACACACAGAGATAAACAAATGACTGCAAATTCAGAATACTTGGATGATTTATTCAAGAGAAAGAGTGTCACAAATTGAGGAAGTGAATAATGCATTGGTCTACCTCTGACCCTTCTGCAACCAGTTATTCGTTTGGTCATTGACGGACAGAGTTGTTGGATATCCTTCTGAGGACTATCGTGCCAAATTCTGCCCAATTAGAGAGTTAAAGCGCCAAAACTCTGATCTGGTTGGAGGGCCCTGCCCATAATGCGTTCTCAACTGGGGAGAGATCCGGTGACCTTTCTGGCCAATGCAGTATTTGGCAAGCACGCAAACAAACAATAGAAACTTTCGGTGTGTGTGTGGGCGGGCATTACCTTGCTGAAATGTAAGCCCAAGAGAGTTTCCATGCCACGCGGGATTAGCCGAGCGGTCTCAGGCGCTGCAGTCATGGACTGTGCGGCTGGTCCCGGCGGAGGTTCGAGTCCTCCCTCGGGCATGGGTGTGTGTGTTTGTCCTTAGGATAATTTAGGTTAAGTAGTGTGTAAGTTTAGGGACTGATGAACTTAGCAATTAAGTCCCATAAGATTTCAGACACATTTTTGATATCTTCCATAAAGGGCACAAAATGGGGCATAGAGTAACTTCGACGTTCCACTGTGCTTTAAGGGTGCCGCAGATGACATGTTTTTTGCTCGCGTATCATGTCGTTTTTGGAAACCCAGAATCTACTCTGTAGGAATCAACATGGATTCCGGAAACAGCGATCGTGTGAGACCCAACTCGCTTTATTTGTTCATGAGACCCAGAAAATATTAGATACAGGCTCCTAGGTAGATGCTATTTTCCTTGGCTAACGGAAGGCGTTCGATACAGTTCCGCACTGTCGCCTGATAAACAAAGTAAGATCCTACGGAATATCAGACCAGCTGTGTGGCTGGATTGAAGAGTTTTTAGCAAACAGAACACAGCATCTTGTTATCAATGGAGAGACGTCTACAGACGTTAAGGTAGCCTCTGGCGTGCCACAGGGGAGTGTTATGGGACCATTGCTTTTCACAATATATATAAATGACCTAGTAGATAGTGTCGGAAGTTCCATGCGGCTTTTCGCGGATGATGCTGTAGTATACAGAGAAGTTGCAGCATTAGAAAATTGTAGCGAAATGCAGGAAGATCTGCAGCGGATAGGTACTTGGTGCAGGGAGTGGCAACTGACCCTTAACATAGATAAATGTAATGTATTGCGAATACATAGAAAGAAGGATCATTTACTGTATGATTATATGATAGCGGAACAAACACTGGTAGCAGTTACTTCTGTAAAATATCTGGGAGTATGTGTACGGAACGATTTGAAGTGGAATGATCATATAAAATTAATTGTTGGTAAGGCGGGTACCAGGTTGAGATTCATTGGGAGAGTCCTTAGAAAATGTAGTCCATCAACAAAGGAGGTGGCTTACAAAACACTCGTTCGACCTATCCTTGAGTATTGCTCATCAGTGTGAGATCCGTACCAGATCGGGTTGACAGAGGAGATAGAGAAGATCCAAAGAAGAGCGGCGTGTTTCGTCACAGGATTATTTGGTAGCCGTGATAGCGTTACGGAAATATTTAGCAAACTCAAGTGGCAGACTCTGCAAGAGAGGCGCTCTGCATCGCGGTGTAGCTTGCTGTCCAGGATTCGAGAGGGTGCGTTTCTGGATGTGGTATCGAACATATTGCTTCCCCCTACTTAAACCTCCAGAGGAGATCACGAATGTAAAATTAGAGAGATTCGAGCGCGCACGGAGGCTTTCAGACAGTCGTTCTTCCCGCGAACCATACGCGACTGGAACAGAAATGGGAGGTAATGGCAGTGGCACGTAAAGTGCCCTACGCCACACACCGTTTGGTGGCTTGCGGAGTATAAATGTAGATGTAGATGTAGATGTAGAAGGGCTCCTGCTATGAAAAGAAATAGCAGCCCAGACCATCACTGATGGTTGTCAGGCCGTACGGGGGGTGACAGTCAGGCCGGTATCCAACAGCTGTCTGGGGCGTCTCTAGGCACGTCTTCAGCCTAGAATCTCATTGACTGGTGTAGAATTCTCTTCAATGACGACCGCCGCATCGGACTGAGCAACGATGAGCAGCGAAGACGTGTCTGAAGACGTTCTGGACAGCGGTGGGTCATCAACCTGACTGTGGCCCGCCATACTGCCCGACAGCGATGAGTGACAGTCTGGGATGTCATTTCTTTCCATATCAGGACCCCTTTGTCCTCCGCGGCACCCTTGTAGCACTGTGGTACGACGACAATATTCCACGCCTGTTTTGTTGCCATTAATGGTAGGCCATCCTGGCCATACATTTCAGCAAGATAATGCCTGCCCGCAAACGGCCAAAATTACTATTGCTTGTCCTCGTGATTGCCAAACCCTACATTGTCCAGCAAGGTCGCCGGATCTCTGCCCAATTGAGAACGATGGGAGCAATATGGGCAGCACCCTCCCCTCCACTCCCCCCCCCCCCCAACGATGTCGAGATTATTACGATCTAACGCACCAGTTGAACAAAGTTTGCTACTATATCCCTAGGAAAACATCTAACAGCTCTATCAATCAATTCCAAGCAGAGGAGTTAGTTGCATAAGGGCCAGAGGTAGACCAACGTGTTACTGACTTGCCCAGTTTGCGAAACTTTTTCCTTTGAATAAATCATCCACTTTTTCTGAAATTCTAGTAATTTGTTTGTCTGTACATATACATCTCATCTACTGATTACCATCCCACTCGGGTACGTCGTTGGTAGTGCATTGTTTTTTTGTCTCAGAATGTATTATCAAAAACCAGTAACAAATTATTTTGAAAAAGAAGTTACTGAAAACTGAAACATATTTCTGTTTTCAAAACAAGTGAAATTATTAAGACATTCATAAAACTCAGTTCATCTGCAAATATCAAACGTTACATAGGAGAAGACCGTTTTTCTATTTCAAGGTAGAAGATGGAGCGCTACCGAAGAACTATGGCTTAACTGTAAACATGTTATACAAATATTTTTAAAAAATATGTAGCGTTTCACTCACCATAAATTTCTGTAACTAAGTAATGAAAAGTGTATTCTAAATAGTTTTAATACAGTGTGCAACAGTTAAATATGCAGAGCACGAAATATTTAACAGTCCTGCACAAAAACCGATCTCATGTTTAACAACAACAAAAACTGTAGAAAATGTCGGAAACTGCTTAAAGTGGTCTTTAATATGCATTCCTTCTTGTGGTTATAACATCAGTTCAAGAGTGGAGTACCTGACATCATGTGGTCCCAGGTCTTCGAGGTGCCACACTCTACTCTTTGCCATTCAGTTCGTCATGAAGCGTTGGCCAGTGCAGGTGCGTTCTGAGGCAGTGGAGGAGTTCTCTCGTACGCAGAGTGTGGCGACTGTGCAGTGCGTACTACTCCACGAAAGAAACACCCATATATGTGTCCAAGAAAGAAAACAGTGTCCTGGACGACAAAACAACAGCATGAGACATTTCTGCAAACCAAAGTGAAAGGTGAGAGACTAAAATGACAGTTCAATCGTTGCAAAATGTCCAAATACTTCATATAGCCCTGCAAGAAAGCCCACAGCGATCTGTCCGTCGCTCTTCCAGAACGCCGGCCGGAGTTTCCGAGCGGTTCTAGGCGCTACAGTTTGGAACAGCGCGACCACGACGGTCACAAGATCGAATCCTGCTTCGGGCATGGCTGTGTGTGGTGTCCTTAGGTTAGTTAGGTTTAAGTAGTTCTAAGATCTAGGGTACTGATGACCTCAGAAGTTAAGTCCCATAGTGCTCAGAGCCATTTGAACAATTTTCTTCCAGAACTTTACAAATCCATCGCAAGTCTTTACAGAGAATTGTAAAACAGGATTTAAAGTTTCATTTTCGTAAGCTTCAAGTGGCTCAACAAGTACGCCAGGGAAATAAAGTAAGTTGGTGCAATATCTGCAAGAGATAAAAAGAAACGGACCACGTGCACGAGTTAAGAAACGATCTGGAAGGAAATAAGCCGTGCCCTCACCCTTGGCATTCGCCTTAGGTGATTTAGGGACGTCACTGAAAACCTACAGCAGAATGATCTCGAGATAGATTTGCAGCACCGTGCTCTGTTAGTTACTGCGATCGGCCGCGGTGAAACTGAGCGCTACTATCCAATTGCTGAATGGCGTTCTGATTCAGGTGTTGTGCAGTACACGTTAGTAGTAGTGCTCATGCATATGTACTGATGCTTTTATTGGCATACTCTTCGAGGACACGAAAAAAGTGATTATA
The DNA here is from genome assembly GCF_021461385.2 of Schistocerca piceifrons. Lineage (NCBI taxonomy): Eukaryota > Metazoa > Arthropoda > Insecta > Orthoptera > Acrididae > Schistocerca > Schistocerca piceifrons. The sequence continues at coordinate 549,531,736 of NC_060149.1, read as the reverse complement.
CGACGCTGAAATTAAAGGAGAAGGGCTTGAGTAATTTCTACGTCTTTATAAGGAAATGTGGTGTTTTGAAGACCGTTTCTTCATTAATTTTCGTATGTCTTGCAAAAAGTTCGAAATATTATGCATGCTCATGGAATAATTAAAAAGAAAATTTCAGCTAAATCCAGTTGGGGATTGTCAATCGTCCAAGCAAAAAATAAAATGGGAGAAGTTGGAGATATCCGAGAATTTTATTCAGTTATCCTTCAGAATGACAGAGCTATAACTAAAGCCCGGGTTTCTAGACACAATATGGTAGTAAAATAAGCAAGGAAATAAGCATAAAAATAGTGAAAATAAGCATCAAACCAAGCAACAACGAATATATATACACACAACTCTTAACTTTTTGAAGGCTGTTTCAGTGCACAAGGAAGGTCATCCTGAAGTTTTCCTGTGTGAAACTGCTCTGTCAGTCAGTGAAGAATGATCTGTACAGTCAAAATGTTGTTTTAACGTCGCATGTCGTCGCAGGTGCATGTGAGAAACACCACAGTTCTTCTTCTATAAATTCCTCTTCAGTTTTGTTTCTTCACCAGAAAGTGCCGGCCAATGTGGACGAGCGGTTCTAGGCGCTTCAGTCTGGAACCGCGTGACCGCTACGATCGCAGGTTCGAATCCTGCCTCAGGCATGAGTGTGTGTGATGTCCTTAGGTTATTTAGGTTTAAGTAGTTCTAAGTCCAAGGGAACTGATGACCTCAGATGTTAAGTCCCATAGTGCTCAGACCCATATGAACTAGAAAGCTTTTAAAAACTTGGCACAGTGTTTTGTAACAGGAACTTTTTATAGCACCTGATTTAGTTTTTAGAACACAAGTTTTGAAACCCCATGTGTTTTTGTCAACGATGTTACTAAAATTTTGTTGAGAAAGTAAATGTTTCGAGGAATTATTTCGAGCTTACATCTATTTTAAAATATCAGGTATTTTGGAGGAATAATTATGGATGTATTGTATCCTCCCTTGGATGCCGGTTTTAGGAAAAAAAATATTGGGCTGATGTAATACTGAGTACTTCTTCCGCCTTTAGGGCATTGAAAACATTTTCCAAAAATGTTCAAATGTGTGTGAAATCTTCTGAGACTTAACTGCAAAGGTCACCAGTCCCTAAGATTACACTCTACTTAACCTAAATTATCCTAAGGACAAACACACACACCTATGCCCGAGGGCGGGCTCGAACCTCCGCCGGGACCAAACATTTTCCACTTCAGTAAAATTTTCCACGTTGTATGACACAGCCTGTAACCACGTTACCCACCGATTTAAAAATGACTGAGGAGGTAAACTCATAAGTTGGAGGAGTTCACGGACTATTTGAATTGTAAACGGTAACCTGACAAACACTTTCTTCATACTATCAACAAGAAGTCCCACGTCACTATACTGACTTCCGATAGCTTCACCGACACGATGTAATCCGAGAGCAAGGAACGTCAGGTGAACTAATTAGGTGTTGATGATGATGTTTAGATTGTGGGGAGCTTAACTGCGAGGTTATCAGCGCCAGTACAAATTCCCAACCTTTGCTCAGTCCAGTTTCGCCCCCTTCATGAATGATGATGAAATGATGAGCGCAACACAAACACCCAGTCATCTCGAGGCAGGTGAAATTTCCTGACCCCACCGGCAATCGAACTCGGGACCCCGTGCTCGGGAAACGAGAAAGCGATCGCGAGATCCCGAGCTGCGGACGAACTAATTAGGGTGGAGAACTTTTAATACTGCTCCCGTTTTAACGATATATGTCACAGCATCACTGAGAAATAACAATACACTTACATACCGTATCACTTCTTGCCACAAAAAAGAGAGGCACTGAAAGATGTGGCAACAGTGGAATGATTTAATCGGTCGAGTTTTTGTATATTAAGAAGGAAAGATCTGTTCTCCGTTTTCATAGCACCAACTACAGTACTACATACGCACTGTCACGATGCCTATGGTTTCGTCAGTAGAAATCCATTTGTTTTCGTGCCTCAGTGTATTTCGAATATTACAATTTACTTCTTGAAAACACTGTGACATATAGTTTTTGCACAATGTACGAGAGCTATTCGGAGATTAATGTCCAACGGGTCGCGAAATGGAAATCAACGAGAAAATAAAAAAATTTTTATTTGCCAGAGGGAGCTACATCTTTCAGCTACTTCTCTACATAGTTACCGCTCGGAATAGACGTCTGTTGTGGCGCTGTACCAACGAAGAAGTTCATCACTTTGTCCACATAGGCTCAGTAGTTCAATAATTGGGTGGCTCCACACAGGAAATGCTACTTTGGGTTGTTCTAGGTATGGAAGCTGCATCGAAGTTGACAGTGATTTGGTAAGACCGAGACCTAACCAGATATATTAAGTTGAGAATGCTGAAAGCTCCGGTGTTTCCAGTTTTCCTTTATGGTGCTGAGGCATGGGCAATAACTGAAGGCGAGCGCAAAAGAATCGATGTTTTAGAGATGTGGACATATCGGAGGTTGCTGAGAATATCATGGACGGACAGGTGCACCAACAAATCAATCCTTCAACAATTCAAGGATGAGAACAAGTTGTCCAATAACCGTTCTGAGAGAATCCTGCAGTTCTTTAGTCACAGAATTCGAAGACAGGAGGTTAATTTGAAAAAGATGATCTTCCAAGGCAAAGTCAAAGAGAGAAGATTGAAGCGAGGGCTACCGAGACGATGGACTGAATAGATAAAGTAGAAGACACACCAAACACGGTGCAAGCAACTCCGAGATACAGAAGTCTGGGAAAGCTGTAGACAGACAGTTAAGAGGGTTGCTGGTGGTGACACGTAGCTGTATGTTATTCGATTTCCACAACGGAATGTCAGAACTCACTAATGCTACGCACAAATCTTTGAAAAATGTATCACTACAAGTCAATTGTTCGCCAATATTTATTCTTAAACTTTTCCTTATGCTGCGTTATATTAATGGCTGCACAATGTCATATTTTTCTCTTTTCACATACCAAACAAAATAATATCCTGCCACCGTAACTGAAAATGTTTCTTCCAAATTCGTTTACGCATTTGAGTAATAATGCTGACTAGGAGGTTCTTGTGGGTGACATTCACTAACTACATCAGCGAGCAATGATGCATACTTAAACCAACGAGCGTTGCACAACACACTGCAGCTTGGAACTCGAGGATTCACCGTTCATGCCAATGACGTAATTCCGATGCGACAGCTGATTGATGAGGTGTCGTGTCACCTGCCCAGTCTCAGCAAGTTTATTCTTGCAGTATCATTTCACAACATCCGAGTTATACGTTAGCATTACTTTTCTACTTGCCGGCCGAAGTGGCCGAGCGGTTCAAGGCGCTACCGTCTGGAACCGAGCGACCGCTACGATCGCAGGTTCGAATCCTGCCTCAGGCATGGATGTGTGTGATGTCCTTAGGTTAGTAAGGTTTAAGTAGTTCTAAGTTCAAGGGACTGATGACCTCAGACGTTAAGTCCCATAGTGCTCAGAGCCATTTGAACCTTTATGAACCAACTTTCCTACTCGTTCGACAGAAGTTACTTTCTATAAGTCGATAAGAAAGAGAATCACTGATTGATAAATGACGGCTGTGAGTGAAATGTGATTTTTTCAAATAACAGTTTTCGTTAAAATATGATACTTAAATAAAGAAGTGATAAAATACGTAAGTAGAAGCATTTTCTTTCAAAATAAGCGTAAATAAACACAAGCAAACATAGTTAAAACTGCTTATGTACGGGTGTCTTAGAAGTAAAACCTTTCCGCTTTTACCTAAAAATACTAAAAAGCTTACGCATTTTCCTTCGAAATCCTGGTTTTAATTATTACTATGTACATTCGTAGTCTCTGCATAGGCAGTAATATGAATTCTAGGATTTTTAAGTTCGTGCAAGAGTATTTTTATATCAACGGAAATATACTTTACACACCAATAGTCATATGATTGTATATGGTATCCAAGTATGCATTTATTTGTACATATATGGAGTAAATTGATGCCTGTTCAATTCAGACGTGCGTACATTTCATTCTACTTTGCCGCCGTTCTTTGCCGATTTTTGTATTCTGTATTGCGTGTATCTACAAACATCCGCTTGCACGCAAGAAAGCCATTAGACGTTCGATTTCTTCTTCAGTCGTTTCTCACATTTGTCCGCAGCGGTCTACGCAGGAAAGTAACACCTGTCATCTACCTGCCACAGGCAAATGCACTCGAATGAGGAGAACATGGAATGTGTCATAACCCCATTTCCCAGAAACTTCGCTCACTGGAAGGGGAATCGAAATAAACTTACACTTGTCTCGACGTGTACGTAGATATTCGACCGTTTTGCAGCAAACTACCGTCAAACTTTTCGACATAATTAGATGCCTTTTAGAGTGCACTGCTCTCATCCGGAATGGTGGCGATGGGGCAGCGTCGCAGTCTTTCATTTTGGGCCTCGTGTTCGAAACCCGATTACTGTTTTACCTATTTTATTGATTTATTTCTTTCATTTATCTACTCATATCCGTAGAAGATTACTTCTCTAATGTTTCTTATCAAGTTAGGGTATGCGAGGGGTAATATTAATTGTAAAATTGCAATTTAAATTCATTCACCAGATACACAGTAAGTAGAAAAATAATGACAACGTTATTCAAAAATACACTGAGAAACTTCCGTGTAATAATATTCTACGAACATAGGTAGGTAAATCGAAAAAAAAATAAAAGTAATAATCGTGTTTCAGACACATGGCAGAAAATTGTAAAACCGCGTAGCAAGCCACTGCACCACGACTTCGGATGAGTAATTTACCCATTGAAAGGCATATATAGTTATCTTGAAAACTCTGACTTTTGTTTTCTCAGAAACGGACGACTATCTACGGATAATCCGAGACACATGTTCGCTTAATTGAACTACTCTTCCAGTGAGCGAAGTTTCTAGGAAATCGAGTTATGCCACTGGAAGTGTTCTCCTCGTAAGCAAACTAGGGTGGGCGGCTGTCCCTTGTTTGACCAGGACGATTCCACAGCATTATGCATAATTTTAATAAGTAGTCGATCTTGAGTGGTCATGGAGCAGTCGGCGTATGTGCCCTCAAGTATATGTTTGGCTCTGCACGCCGTCTCTGCAGATCGCTAAATATGACACCTAAAGGTCTAATCATGACCTCCATAGATGGAAACCGTTACGCTGAAGAAAATATATCGCGATTAAGACTGAGAAATTTATTCACAGTTAATCTAGATAGCTGTTTTCCAACCATATTATCGTAAATCATTAAGCGTAACGTTTTTTGAAGTGTCTTGTGGACACTTCTATGACTATGATCGTCGACATAAATCATACTTTGCTTTATGTCTTGATCGTTCTCAGAAAAATTAAAGAAAAACCACAGACACACATACATAGAATTCCCTACTTTTCTGCTACACGATGACAGTTCAAAAATGGTTCAAATGGCTCTGAGCACTATGGGACTCAACTGCTGAGGTCATCAGTCCCCTAGAACTTAGAACTACTTAAACCTAACTAACCTAAGGACATCACACACATCCATGCCCGAGGCAGGATTCGAACCTGCGACCGTAGCGGTCTCGCGATTCCAGACTGTAGCGCCTAGAACAGCACGGCCACTCCGGCCGGCTTCACGATGACAGTGCTATACGATAAAAAGTGTACTACATTGTAGCCGGCCGAAGTGGTCGCGCGGTTCTGGCGCTGCAGTCTGGAACCGCGAGACCGCTACGGTCGCAGGTTCGAATCCTGCCTCGGGCATGGATGTGTGTGATGTCCTTAGGTTAGTTAGGTTTAACTAGTTCTAAGTTCTAGGGGACTAATGACCTCAGCAGTTGAGTCCCATAATGCTCAGAGCCATTTGAACCATTTTGTACTACATTGTCGTTAATACTGAAATATAATACCACCTATAAGGGACCAATGATGGAGATAATTTCGCTCATTTTTCGGGAATCCTCTCAGACAGTTATCACAGTCATCAGAGTCATTACATTATTACAGTTTTCTCTTGCACTTTGTCTTTCGTCTTACATGAGGGATGGTGTCCGTCTACTCTCGAATAATTTCGTTGAGCAGAAATTTGGAGATTAGTATCCTAACAGGGTTTCATCAGTCTTGATTCATAAAAGGAATTAGTTTTTGAATTCTTGTGTCCCTCATACTTACAAACGTGTACATATAGTTCCATCCAATTTGACACAAACAGAGTTGTTATTTAATTCTTTACTGATGTTAGTTGAAGAACCTGTAAGCTATCCCATATATTGTAAGCTAAGATTTGTAATACTTAGAAGTTTAGATTAGCCGTTTATGCCCTGAAGTACAGCCACAAATATAAGAAACAATTTCAAAAGGATAATGCAGTCTACTTCGATTGGTGATGGGGAAAGCAGGTTAATGCAAGATCGTAACAAACAAGGGGGAAGTACAATTAACGGTGACGTATTACTGAATATTAAAAACTAATTGTGAACTTTGAGTTGTTCATTTAATTATTTCAAAGTGTAATGGAAAACACCTGAGCCGTGTCAGTAAACTCCGAAAATGTCCTTTAACCGCAATGGACGATTACTGTTTAATGATCTACAAATATCTGTCTCATCTGCTAGAAGATCTCGGAGAATACAACATGCGCGTCAGACTTACCTTACGACTAGAAAAAAATTACTTACGAGGGGTAAATTCCAATGGTACATGCTAGTGCAATGCTACCCTGAGAATACCAGGCTGTACGGATCATATGAGCTCGTAGAGCGGTTTCATTCAAATTCTAACATGGATGCCAAACAAATGCGCAAGAGCATCACTTTGGAAAAAGTAGAAAATAAATTACACTATCTGTTCAAAGTATCCTGATACCTGGTGGTGGGCATTAATACAGGGTGTGTCCATCCTTTACCTTTATCACGGCTTGAATTCTGCAGGTGACCCGTTCTATGACGTGTCTGAATATGTTTGGAGGAATGCCAGCCTATTCTTCGTCAAGAGCCAAAACCAGAGAAGGTAGTGATGTTGGACATTGGAGTCCCCAGTGATGTCGACGTCCTAAATTTTCGCAAATATGTTCCGCAGGTTTCAGGTCTGAGCTCTGGGAATACCAATCCATTTCAGGAATGTTATTTTCCACGAGCCAATGCCTCACAGATACTGTTTTATAACATGGTGCATAGTCATGATGAAACAAATGTTCAAATGTGTGTGAAATCTTATGAGACTTAACTGCTAAGGTCATCAGTCCCTAAGCTTACACACTGCTTAACCTAAATTATCCTAAGGACAAACACACACACCCATGCACGAGGGAGGACTCGAACCTCGGCCGGGACCAGTCGCACAGTCCATGACTGCAGCGCCTTAGACCGCTCGCATGATGAAACAAACAATCATCTTTTCCGAACTGTTGCTTTGCTGTATGCAGCACAAAAAGCTGTATAATGTGTTCAAATTCTTCCACATTCAGCGTTTATAGTTGCAGTAAGGGGACCAGGAGAAACACACAGATACCTTAACAACATCACAGTATGTCAACTGTTGTTACTAAACATGTAGACAGGAATTCGCCAAACCTAAACCATTCCATTGTACTGCCACAGGGTACAGCGTGATTCGTCACTCCAAATGAGTCCTTTCCTGTCACCCATTATCCAGTGGCGGCGCTCGTTACACCACCTCAAGTGACGCTTAGCACTGTCTGTAGAAGTTTGTGGCTTGGAGGAGCCTCTAGACAAGAGTACCCCATTCTATTTAATATCCTCCCCACAGTCACTATGCTATCTGGGACACTGGTAGCACTCTAGACGCTCACGAGTGATACCTTTTGGTGATTTTATACGCCTTCACACAGTCATCTTCCGCATTACTCGGCGGACCCTGTCCGTCAATACATGAGTCCTGCTTGGTCATGGTTTAGCTGTGGCTGTTCCTTTGCGTTTTCACTTCACAGTCACATCACCAACTGCCCACGTGGGTTGAGCTATTGCTCATGGAGTTGTTACGCAGGTGACCTACAATGACTAGTACACTTTCGAAGTCATTGTACTCTCCTGACCGAGCCATTGTGCTGTTACTGCTCATTTACTACAACACAATACTCCCCAGCTCCTTTCATTCCGGCATGTCAGGCTCTCGTGAAATCTAGTGGTGAATTCCGCATTACATAGGGCTGTCCAGTTGCTTTTAATCAGATAGCGTGTCTCCTGCTTATAATTAAATTGCCTGGAGCTATAACTGAAAAATGATGTCAGCTATCCTACGCAGCACTGGTGGCTCTACTCCCTCTTACGAATGAATTAATTTTACATATTTTCTGAAAAATGTCTAGGAACGACAGGAAAGAAAATAATAAATCATATGCAGTAAAAACATAGTTTAAAGTGAGAAAGTCACTTACGATACGCCGGCCGCGGTGGTCTCGTGGTTCTAGGCGCGCAGTCCGGAACCGCGCGACTGCTACGGTCGCAGGTTCGAATCCTGCCTCGGGCATGGTTGTGTGTGATGTCCTTAGGTTAGTTAGGTTTAAGTAGTTCTAAGTTCTAGGTGACTGATGACCACAGCTGTTAAGTCCCATAGTACTCAGAGCCATTTGAACCATTTTTTTCACTTACGGTACAGGATGTAAACGTAAACTCCGTCCACAGGCCCTGGCTGGCTCGTTGGTATCGCCTCTGTTGTTGACAAGTCAGCGCGGCTGACTACTATGCAGAGTATCCTGGTCCAGTCCTGGTGGTGGTGGTGATGGTGGTTAGTGTTTAACGTCCCGTTGACAACGAGGTCATTAGAGACGGAGCGCAAACTCAGGTTAGGGAAGGATTGGGAAGGAAATCGGCCGTGCCCTTTCAAAGCAACCATCCTGGCATTTGCCGGAAACGATTTAGGGAAATCACGGAAACCTAAATCAGGATGGTTGGAGACGGGATTGAACCGTCGTCCTCCCGAATGCGAGTCCAGTGTGCTAACCACTGCGCCACCTCGCTCGGTCCAATCCTGGGGTGCCAAGGATTTCTCCTTGGTGGAAAGAGTGGAACGAGGTGCACTCAGACTCGTGATGCCAGTAGAGGAGTTACTTCAATAAGAAGTAGCAGCTCAAGGTCACGCAAACTGACAACGACCGGGACAGCTATACGTTGACTCCACGCCCCTGCGTATTGCATCGAATGACAAATGTTTTCTTCTGGTAATTGTCAGCAATGACTATATGTTTCAGGAAACTCACGACACTTGGCCGCGTTAGAAAAATGTATTAATTTGGTACCTGTTTCAGTCAACGACCACCATGTGGTACGAAAAATTGCGAGTCACATGCCAATCATGTTGAATATAAAATTGTATTAACTGTCAATTTCATGAATAATAACATAATGATGATGATGATGAGGTCCCATACTCCGAGGTGCGTAGGAACGGTGCTGGAGACCCGCACCGCCGACTAGGCAAGGTCGTAGCAGAGTTGGTTTGCCATTGCCTTCCTCCGACCGTAATCGGGATGAATGATGATGATAAAGACAACACAACAACACCCAGTCATCTCGAGGCAGGGAAAATCCCTGACCCCGCCGGGAATCGAATCCGGGACCCCGTGTGCAGGAAGCGAGAACACTACCGCAATACCACTAGCTGCGGACAATAATAATATAGAAGAAAAATAATTTTCTCACATCAGTAATCTTCGTCACAGACAGATAACAGGTTCATGATGAAGGTTACTTGCGTGGGAAAACTATTTTTCTTCTGTATTATTCTTTATGAAATTTACTGTTAACGAACTTCATATTTCAAAATAAATGACATGTAACTTCGATTCAAAATTTTTTGTACCAGGAGCAAATTAATAATGATTATAAAGAATCCACCTCGATTGTAAATAGAAACCGGATGTTGACCTAGGTTTCGTGGCGGGTAACCGCTACTTCTTCGGAACGCACTAAAACTACAAACTACCTAAAGAGGCATGGTCCAACATTAATAGAGAACGGCCAAAAGGGCAAAAGACTCACATAAAATGTAATCAATAAATAAACGGTACGTGTGTACCATGTCAATAGCTGTACTTATCTCAAACGTCAGAAGTGTGCTTCCTCACCCCAGCCAACTTTTGGTGGGCCGCGGGCTCTCAGGTAAACTGAGATGGCGTCGGCAGCTAGGCTGTGAGAATGTCGGAAGCAACGCGCATGCCCAAATTGAAAAATCGTCTTCCATGTGATTGGCATAAAATGTGTTACGAAAGTGATCCGATGACCGGGTCGAAGGCGCAGTAAGTTAATGCGTGTGTATGTGTAATGTCCTAGCTCGAGGACGACTTTATAGAAGTATACAACGTAGATAGGATGAAACTATATGTGTAGGATAGCAAATTCCACAGATGGTCAAAACGTATGCACGCAGGACACACAAAATACCATCAGCTAGAAGCAGGCTAAAAATATGGGGGATGAATAACCCATTTTTCAATTTCTTGGGGTCGGTGATAGTATTTGATGACTACGCTTGGATGAGATTGTAAAGTTACTATATTAAGTTCTAAGCGCTATTGACCAGGAAAGGGTCGAATTAGTATGACAGGCTTAATGTAATTGCGTGAAAGGACGTACAACGTCGCCTTCATCGCCCTTAATATCTAATGACCGACAGAGGTCATTTTGAATCATCGGCTATGTACCAAAATAGTTCAAAAAGAACCTAAAGCTAAACTAGTTTCTTAAAATCAGGTACTGGAGGTACTGAACCATGAAGTTTAATCAAGTGAGGTCTGTGGAGGCATATAGCGTGGAACAGACAAACTACCTTTATGCTCTAATAGCTGTTGACGTGAAAGGTCAAATGATGTAACGGGCTTAATATACATTTGTGAAAGGACGTACAACGTCGCTTTCATCGCCATTATTATCTATTGACCGACATAGGTCAAAGTGATTAGTGCTATCAGGTTTTGCCAGAATGGTATGCAAAGTTATGTGTATATGCGTGAAGAGACGTACGACGTCACTTCAACGTTTTTTAAAAAAGTTGAGGATTTTTTTCCTAATTTTAGGCCAGAGCTCGGACTTGGAACTAATATGACTAAAAACATCCTTGCATCACCATATTCAACTTGGATAATTATAACTAAGTGGGAATGGCTGTTTGAACCATATTAGAAATATTGAAGCTTGTAAGAAGTGAGAATACTGTGAACATGTACAAGAATCACTCACTATAAAGCGTTAAATGAAGCACGCTTCTGACGTTTCAGATAAGTACAGCTATTGACATGGTACACACGTACCGTTTATTTTACATTTTATGTGAGTCTTTTGTCCTTTTGGGCGTTCTTTATTAATGTTGGGCCATGCTTCTTTAGGAAGTTTGTAGTTTTAGTGTGTTCCGAAGAAGGCGTGGTTATCCGCGCCGAAACCTAGGTCAACATCCGGTTTCTATTTTCAGTCGAGGCGGATTCTTTATAATCATTAAATGATTCACGATTGCTGATGCGCTGCAATGTTAAAAGTTCTCCAGCAAGTTAATATTCTTTTCCAATGCAGGCAGGTGGCACGAGTTTCCTGAACCATCCAATGACGTCATTGGCAGAGGGTGACATGGCAGATGGTCGATTCCAACATTATAGTATGCCTACCACTGAAATAGATTGCGAATCGTACGTGCTAAGTGCTGAGTCGTAGAAAGACCCACATATCGCGCAGGAAATTACAGTCCCATAATCAGATAGAGAGGAGCTCATTTGGAACGAAACTAAAACGCAAGGCGTACAGCAGTATGTAGTTTCATTATATCACATCAGACTAGGATACTTAACAGTTTTCATCTTGTGCACTAGAGAAGATGTCTGAATAACTACTTCAATGTGGCGTGCTCCGTTAGCGCGCCTGCCCCACCGAACGAACCTCTACCTGCATCAGAAGAGCGCAGAGTGCCCTGTATGCTCAAAAGCGATTGACGGAAGAAATCGCGTGTAAGTAGGCTCTTTATGTTTTCTCAGGCTGTTTATGTTTTCTCTATGTAAGTAGGCTGTTTATGTTTTCTTATTGGCAACGTTACGTAGCGCTCAATATGAAAATCACTGGCTGTGCTGTGTGCAGTCTGTGGCTAGTTTGCATTGTTGTCTGCCATTGTTGACATTTTGACATGCAGAAAATGTGTCTTGACTTATTTGAGAAAACGGCGAGAACCCAAAACCTGAGTCTACAGTATTCGCAAAATTGTGTCCTGACATTCCCGATTCCTGAGGCAAGCTGTTGCCGACCGATCGATCGATAATGCGTCCCTCTTCACTAATTGTTTCACTGTCCACGCCATTGTTTGCCGCCTGCTCCATTTCCCTATGAACAGTTACCAAATTACTACTTTGAACATCAGTTAATTCATTACTCGGTGGCGCTAACACACTGCTTTCATTTTCACTGTCATTTCTCAGTTTACTTTGGAGCCTAGTATTACGTTTTTCACACGCCATTATTGTCACAGTATTTCACACGACAACACAGAAAAACACAATTTGAAGATCAAAAATAAGAGAACACATTAACATAGCACTGAAAATAATATCTAGTTAATTGCAAGCGCAGCTGCGAAATACTTGGTGCAAATCTACATGCATGCCACAACTGTTTTACTGTACAACAATGAAAAACTACAACTACAAAGGAAATTCTCTCTATGATTACGCGCTACCAATAAACAATAGCTACACCAATTACACAAACTACAAGAAAAAATCAGAAGATTCCAGTGAGGTATCCTCGGCTAAGGGTCGACATATGAAACTTCCCCTTTGAACATTTCTACATGACTGTGCTTAACCTGACACACAATATTTTGTTAGCGCAACGCAATCTGACTTTCAATAATTCGTACAAAAGAATGGGCCCTGACTAACATTAACCTATACCTTTCACAAATCACTTACCTCACAAAAATCTTCGCTGCTCAAGCTACTGCAATACAGCGAGCGCCACTACTGCCAGCTAAATAAAAGATTCAAACTACTGAAGGCACTAACTACTGATAGGGATAGTTAGCAAATGAAAGACTGAGTTACATAACATTGAATCGAAATGTCAAAAAGTCTGTAATGACGTAAAAACACAAATTTGTGAGCATTTTCAACCTATTTTTTCGCGGCATGAAAATGCATTACAGAATCACGAAGCAGCCATAAAAGAGCTGCAAACCATTGTTCATGAAAATCTTGAGACCTTGTGGGCTAAATTTGACTCAGTTGCATCTACCGATTCGGTTACGCAACTTGCAAAAGCTCAGGAAAACTTAAAGGACAAAGTAGATACTCTGAAACTTGGTTCAGAAAAACACGCTGAGGAAATAAGTACACTATCGGAGAAAGTAGCCGAACTTTCGGATCAATTCACTAACTTATCTACAAAGGTAGATGATGATCTGAATGACACAAGACCCGTAGCCTTCACTGACACAGAAGAGTATGAACAAATAAGAAAATTCAAACAAAATCAGAATCAAATTAATACACAACACCAAAGAGAAATCCAGGAAGTACAAGATCAGCTGACACAGGTAATACAAGAATTACGTATTTCAGAGGACACTCGCGCTCCAACACGGGAAGAGGGACTTAGAAACACGGAAAAGCTGCAAAATAATAACACAGGGCATTTCGGAAGTAATGAAAAAAATTGGGAATGTGCACCGAATTTTGAGATGGAACGGCCGACACGACCTAACAATGACCGATATGCGACTCGCCGACATGATGATTTTGACTATAAGCTGTTCATTACTACACGTAAATTCAAAACATTTAAGAATTCTGGGAACGACATTCATCCACAAGCATGGCTCCATCAATTCTCTCATTGTTTTCCTCCCAACTGGTCATTAGAGCACAGATTAGAATTTATGTGTGGCTACTTAGAGAATGAACCAGCTGTAAGAATGCGATCGGTCATTCACGATTGTCACTGTGAAGGAGAATTTTACCATGCCTTCCTCTCAGCATATTGGTCTCAAGCCACACAAGACCGCGTAAAACATGGCATCATAATGATGAAACATTTCGAACAATCTGAATTTTCCAGTCTTGTGAAATATTTTGAAGACATGTTGCACAAGAATCAGTACCTGTCAAACCCATACAGCCCCTCAGAACTCATCCGCATTTGCTTAATCAAATTACCTGAACATTTACGACACATTATTTTGGCAGGGCGTTGCAAAGACGACATTAAAGCTTTTCAGGGACTTTTACAAGAATTAGAAATTGACACTGACAATCGCGGAACGCGAAACCAGGAACACAACAATTACAGGTCACATCCGTCGCAATTCCGCGATGAAAGAAGTAATCACTGGACACGACAAGGCTATTCTCACAACACAAATCGTGACCAAAACAGACACCACCCATATGACAACCGTTGGCAGAGTAGTAATAACTACAGGGAAAGATCACCTCTCCGTGGTAATGACTATCACAGAGACAATAAGAGAAACAGACAATATGGGAACCAAAATAAATACTATCAAGGGAGACAGAATAACTTTAGACGCAACGGACCAGCGCGCAGTTACGATTCAGGGAGAAATTCTCCACCATGTGACCGACAAGAAAGAAACTGTGTAAACTACCGACAAAACGACAGACCTGAATTCCATCAGAACTGGCGAGCTTTAAACAGAGCTGGGCCCTCTCGGCCAGGCGAATTTGTGGAAGTTAGGCCTCCTAATCCCAGTAACGACGCGCGCCAACAAAGAGACAGACAATGACTCGCACAGCAGGCAGCTGCGTGCGGCCGCTGGCTCAGGGAAAAATAACAAAGACGCTAGCCTTGAGAAAAGATTTAGCATTCTTTACCGATGTAAACAACATGATAATTGCTTTGAAGCTGAAAGTCTGCGTACTAGGAAGAGTAAAGGATTGCACCACACTTCACATGTAAAACCGCTTACTGAGAGATAATCTGTTTTTTAACTTCGTCATTGCCATAAAACTTTTCGCTTCACATTACTAATATGCTTTGTCAGACTTAGAATCTGTTAACATACAACAATGTTTGAAGTTAAATATCCAATCAAGAACCAAGATAACTTATTTAAACAGAAATTACGAATGCATTGTCATAGTGAACAGACGTCACAGTGTTATTGTGTGTGTACATTCTTGCCTGTTTGTTGCACGATTACGTAACGACTATAAGGCTCACATACTTAGAACATTTACCAGTACTGTTAATGAGATTTTAATGCAACATTTTGGTTTACTTGAAAATATATTCTGGATTTAAAGTACTTTCAGTGAGATACCAGATGACACAGTGGTTAGTTTATGTGACAGCTACACGATTTTTATCACGACGCTACTAATGAGTGACAATTTACATTGTTGCTTTTGCGGAGTATCTGTTTTATACCTGCACAGTTTTTCTGTATTATTCTGGAAAGTAAAACATGTTTTAATAGTAACTTTTGTGGTATGGATACAATGAGACAGCCTTTTCCGTAGCGCAACAATACGTTACAGCACAGTAATTTCTTCATCACAACAATAAGCGTAATAACTAAGATATCTATACGCAAAGCATTTCACTTTTGTTTAGCATGAGGTAAGTACATTGGCTTCTGCAGAACTTAGCTTTTGGAGGACGATAACTACGACACTTCCACAGAGATTATCTTACAACAAGATGCACATTTAGCGCTACAGGACACGCATTTCAGTGATTAATTTTGTACTTAAAACATTTATTTTTAAAGATTTTTGAATCACAAAGAAAGTTTTCTGTGATACATTTCATTCCATTGCTGTAATCTGTATCACCTGAGGGTATAATTACATTAATCCTCAGGGGGATACACGCTTACTTTGTGTACCATGTGTTTGGCAAGCACAAGGAGCCCTAGCTAATATGGTATTTGCTTATACAACTTTACACATCGGTACCATATTTCTCTAACACACAAATTACACAGCTATCTGATTATTTAACTGAGAGAGACAAACATTTATTTTACTACATCAGTGACACATGTTTACGCAATTATACAGTTGGATAACTTCACACTTATGAAACTGTATTTTGTCTGTACTTTGTAAACTGTTCATATTTTTCGGAATCATTGTGATACTATGAGAGCTTTGAATGATGTATTTGGTATGAGATCATGATTTTTAAAGTACGTTTGAGGCAGCTGACACTTTTGACATGAGCAGAGAATTTTTTTAGGCTTAGAAATTATTGGAGGAAGTTACGACGATTTTGAGATTTGACTGAGGTGTTATGATGTTATTATTACGACGACGATGTGTATTATGTTGTTGAGGAATGTTTATTATGCTACGTATTTCTCATGATGAAATATTGAAGAAGTGTCGACGAATATGTATATGTATAATGAGGTAAGGAATAATGAGTAGTGTTTAGGGACTCTGATTTATGAAAAGGATGTTGGAAACCAAGAAACGTACTTTAAGAGTTATGAAATGTGTGTGTATATTCGTGAATGTATTACAATGCAGACGAAAATTTTTTTTTGGACACTGTTATATCAATAGCATTTTGTTTCTACAGATTTGTAACGCAAATTCTTGACCTGTGAAATATTTTTATATGCGACTGTCTCTGTAGCGGAAACTGCTGTCGTAAATATTTCCGTAAGAAAGTTAACGGACCACCTACACATAATGCGTCGTGGGCACCCAGCTGTGTCAGACGCCTGGAGAAAAAGCCATTAGCGCGTGCCTTTCAGAGCACAGGAAAACACCTGGAGAACAAGCCATTAGGGTGTGCCTTTCATCGCTAATGCGACACCCTCGTTACTTGAAAACATATGATTACTCGCACTTTGTGCTAATTGCTGAAATGCTTATGAATTGATGGGAAATATTCGTGCATCTGCACACCTGATTATGACAAGTGTCTTTCTATGAGAGTTGAGAGCTACTGACTTACGAAATGCCACATGACTATTGAATGATGTTTTTATGCTTTGGTTTGCGTAATTGCTTATTTCACTTGATATCTGGTTTCCAGCTGTGTTGCAGCATTGCTTTTATAAAATAAAATGCATTTGCTAATGTGAACACTTTCTGTCAACAGATCTATTAAATAATTATTTTATGATCCACATTCTTTAAAAAAGGAGCACTTGGAAAGGAAAGAACAATAAGAAGGCACTAGTAACTGCATACATAATATTCTTTTCAAGTACATGGTAATATTTCTTTTACAATAAGTTGTTGTGGTGCACCACTTTAATTACATAGATATTAAGATGTGAATATACATTTCCCTTATCTGCATTGTTGTTTTTACTGTATTATTTTTTCTGCTTGAGCTATGTCGTGTTTAGATATAAGTTATTGCATTTGCTGTTGCTGTTTGCCAGGCATAGTGCTACTAAATTTCACATTACATTACTCTGTTAAGCCAGTTTTACAACTGATTTTTTTTTGTTGCTGCTCATTGGCTCATATTAGTTGTAATTTTGCATTTTATCTGTTAATTTAGATTTACTGTAGCTTGCTTTGCAATTTTCCAATTTTTTGGTCATTGCTGTTTGTGTTACTTATTTTGTGCTGCTGCATTGCCTCGTCCCTTAGTTTAGCATCTGAGCTCAGTAGATTTAAGTTAGCTTAAGAGGGGGTAGCCTCTAAGAGAATGAGTTGCGATGAATTGGAAGAAATGCATTGAGAAAACAGGTTTAGGTAGGATTTTCTTGGAAATAAATGATGAGGTAAGATAATGGAAAATAAAAATGAGGTAAGAAACGTGTGAACATATAAACACAGAAAGCATGCTTAGTTAGAATTTTTTTTGGTGGAAACAAAGGATGAAATAAGAGGAAAGATATATGAAGTTTTGGGTTGGACTGCAGTACCAAATGTTACACTGAAAACGAACCCTGTCCTTTCCTATTGGTGTTATCCCACTATGAGTTTGTGTACCCTTGAGTATTTGTTTTCTTCCTGTCTCTGTGTAGTTTCATAGAATTTTTTCTTCTTTTAATATTAAGCTACATTCACTATGATGAGGAATACTGTTATCCTCAAATATAATTGGCATTAATAATATGTTATTTACTTTGTAAAGATATTAGACATTATTCATTCTGTTTAAATGCTCATGTGTGAAGTTGATGTTTCGCAAGTTATTCTGATCTTCTATGTATGTACTCATGTCATAATTCCACTGATGTATATGTTTATTTCTATTCTTTTGTAAAGCCCCTATTACTACAAATGTTATCTGTATTATTATGTTTTTAATGATGTATTTTGTACCTTTGTTATTGTATTCTTATGTTATAAAATTGTAATTGTCACCAGTTCATGATATTATTAACTTGTTAGTTACATTTCACTGCACACGTTTCTGTTGGTCATAGTATATGGATAATATGTGAGAAGTTGGGACTGTGAGTGTTTGCACGTGTGTTAATAACTCAGCAAGGGACTGGATAACAGCATTGCTGGATCTAAGGACAATTCCAGAAACTTTGTGAGTGCACAAGTGGTGGTTTATGGACTTGCTATACTCTCCGCAAGACTCTTCGATGGTGAATGTGCACCTGCACAATCGCAACAGATGGCTGCTGGCCATTTCTACAAGGACTGCAGTGGGTCTGCACCTCTGGTGGCCCACCAATACCACAATCTCTACCAGGACTACAGTGGGTCTGCTCTGTGATGACCTACCTACCAATATTCTTCCAAACTACGACTGACTCTGCTGTGGGTTTGCTCTGTTGTGGCCCATTACCTGCATGCATGTCGAGAGTCAGCACTGTCTTTCCATTGGAAGGACAACACTACTTCTTCAAGACTGCATGGAAATCCACTACTTCTGTGTGCATTTTCTTTTACTGCTCAGACTTTGAGAAAAACACTGCTATTCTCCTGTTATGTACGATTAGGACTGTCTTTATGGACTGTGAGACAATTTTAGCTTTTGACCAAGATTGTATCAATAAGTGTGTGCATTTGATTTCTTTGTTATTGTAATTATGAAAAGAAAAATTTTTGTCAAATCTGTATTGGCCAGTGCCCAACACCATTTGTAAAAATTTTTTGTGGGGAGCATGGGGGCTATGTAAGTAGGCTGTTTATGTTTTCTCAGGCTGTTTATGTTTTCTCTATGTAAGTAGGCTGTTTATGTTTTCTTATTGGCAACGTTACGTAGCGCTCAATATGAAAATCACTGGCTGTGCTGTGTGCAGTCTGTGGCTAGTTTGCATTGTTGTCTGCCATTGTAGTGTTGGGCAGCGGCAGCTGGATGTGAACAGCGCGTAGCGTTGCGCAGTTGGAGGTGAGCCGCCAGCAGTGGTGGATGTGGGGAGAGAGATGGCGGAGATTTGTAATTTGTCATGAACTGATATATATATTATGACTTGTGATGATATTAAGGTAAATACATTGTTTGTTCTCTATTAATATCTTTCATTTGCTAACTATCCCTATCAGTAGTTAGTGCCTTCAGTAGTTTGAATCTTTTATTTAGCTGGCAGTAGTGGCGCTCGCTGTATTGCAGTAGCTTGAGCAGCGAAGATTTTTGTGAGGTAAGTGATTTGTGAAAGGTATAGGTTAATGTTAGTCAGGGCCCATTCTTTTGTACGAATTATTGAAAGTCAGATTGCGTTGCGCTAACAAAATATTGTGTGTCAGGTTAAGCACAGTCATGTAGAAATGTTCAAAGGGGAAGTTTCACGCGTTACGATTTTTCTGACCTAGGGTCAAATACTGTAGCGTCAGGGATTAGATCACCGTACATTCATAGAAGCAAAGACGCATAGCACCCACGCTTTGTTGTCGACTCTTTGATCGACAGACTGACCAAACAAGTGACAAACACAATGTGAATTGCAGATTCGGGAGGAACGGAAATTTGAGTGCCATTGTTTAGTCAACTTTCAAATCAGTTATCAAGTCGTACACAGTCTCATTCACAATTAACAAATTAATTACTTTCGAAATGTTAACCATTATTATGAACTATTGATAACTTGTTGGTTCGATGTGGTGTTTCACACTGATAATGTTTCCTTTATGAAGGAAGAAACTGAGAAGTTTATGAACCGGGAAGAAGAAGTAAATAAATTGCGTAAGTAATAAAGATTGGACTGTAAGTATTAATATTTACTCGGTTTCAGTTTGCGAGTGTCTAGTTTCACCTCCACAACAACAAGACCCGTAAGCGAAAGAAAATTGAATAAAATGGAAAAATAGTGAAACTGATGAAGGTTCAACGTCCTGCCGACTACGAGGAAAATATGGGACCGATGGAGAAGGAAATGAACCCTGTTTTTGGAAGGAACTATACTGCTGGTCCGCTTGAGCGATTGAGGGAATTCACGGAAAATTTGAATGTGGATGATCGAATGCACAGTTCGACCACCGTCCTCCTAGTATCTTACGTCTGCACCACCTCACTCTATTGAAGGAAATGCAATGTAGTACTCCGGAACGATGGTATTCTCCTTCTTAGAGCCGTCCCGCTGGAGAGATGTCCTCTTCTTCAGTCAATTTAGGGCTTCCACGCGCTCTCTGGCGATCTTCATTCAGATGAGAGACTAAGCTGTTGACTGCAGTAGATGGTGCATGCATGATTTGTCCATACCACAAAAGTCTCGATTCTTGCATCTTTTCATTGATTACACCCACTCCAGCTAGTTGTCGGATCGTTGAATTGTTGAAGTGGTCGATCAGAGAAATGCCTAATGATCTTCGCAGTATCCACATTTCCATGGCATGTAGTTAGTGCTCAGCATTTCTAAGTGTTGGCCAATACTCACAAGGGAACCTCCCCATCGCACCCCCCTCAGATTTAGTTATAAATTGCCACAGTGGATAGGCCTTGAAAAACTGAACACAGATCAATCGAGAAAACAGGAAGAAGTTGTGTGGAACTATGAAAAAATAAGAAAAATATACAAACTGAATAGTCCATGTGCAAGATAGGCAACATTAGGGACAATGTACGCTGAGGAGCGCCGTGGTCCTGTGGGTAGAGTGAGCAACTGCGGAACGAGGGGTCTTTGGTTCGAGTCCTCCCTCAAGCGAAAACTTTACTTTCTTTATTTTCGCAAAGTTGCGATCTGACCGTTTATTCATTGACGTCTCTGTTCACTGTAATAAGTTTAGTGTCTGTGTTTTGCGAAAGCACCGCAAAACTGTGCGATTAGTAGACGAACGGACGTGCCTCTCCAATGGGAACCGAAAACATTTGATCGCAAGTTCGTAGGTCAACCGATTCCTCCACAGGAAAACACGTCTGATATATTCTATACGACACTGGTGACGGCATGTGCGTCACTTGCACATAGGCGAATGGGTAAAAAGATTCTTCTATCTTGCCCGATTTAGGTTTTCTTGTGGATGTGATAATCACTCACAAAAAAGCGATGAAAACACAAGTGTTTGTCACATAAACTGCAACAAATCAATGCAACCGTTTCGCAGTCGCACAGTTTTCCCTGTGCTCTGTCAAAACATATGTTTTTTACGTTTTCAAATGTTTCCGTGTGTAGACCGTAAAATTGTGCATATGTACAAGCAAATCTGAACATGTCCTGGAATGTTGGAGAGCGAAGTTGATTATGTGTGGGAGCCTGAACTTTGATAATTATCTGAAAATAAAAAAATTAAACTTTTTTCTCGAGAGAAGATTTGAACCGCGGGCCTCTCGTTCCGCAGCTGTTCACGCTAACCACGGGACCACGGCGCTCGTAAACTGGCACTCCCATTGATGTTGCCTACGTTGCCATTGGACTACTCAGTTTGTATATTTTGCTTATTTTTTCATAGTTCCACACAACTTCTTCCTGTTTTCTCGATTGATCTGTGTTCAGCTTTTCATAGCCTATCCCTGTGCCAACTTATAACTAAATCTGAGGGGGGTGCGATGGGGAGGTTCCCTTGTCAGTACTTTATAATGCAACTGGCCTCACCATTGTGCGATATATCTTTGATTTTAGGTGGATAGGCATCTTCTTATAACAAAGAACACCTGTGACGTCTCTGAATCACCTCAAGGTCGCTTTGATTCTTGCTCGCCCCTCCTCAATCACATAGCCGTCACTCTGAAATAGAGAACCTAGGTATCGGAACGTGTCAACCTAGGTAAGAGGAGCTCCAATAATTTATATAGTTCCAGGAGATGGGATCGCTTTGAGGTACTCAGATTCGTGGATGTTTAAACGAAGACCACATCTTTGTAGACGAACATACAATGTGTGCTTTGAGGTACTCAGATTCGTGGATGTTTAAACGAAGACCACATCTTTGTAGACGAACATACAATGTGTGCACTTAAGTTTGAATATCCTCCCTGGTATCCGCCGCAAGTATCACATCATCAATGTATAGCATTGTCTATGGACAAACATCTGTAAGTCGGTAGTTATTTTATCCATTACGGTAACATAGCACAGCGGAGACAGAGATGAGCATTGATGAACGCAAACAGTCGTAGGAAAACTGCCAGTTAGGCGTGCAGAATATCAAACACAGCTGCTAGTGTTATTTACAACATTTTTATCCAGATGATGTAGATTTCAGGAACTAGATGACCGCGCAGAGCATACCAAATCATCTGATGTGGTACTTGCTCAAGTGCCTTCTGAAGGTCAAGAAAGGCAAGATGTAGTGACTTCGATGTCTGGCGAAATTTTTCCATTAGCTGGTTGGTTCGTTGATTTTGGTGGGTGACCAAACAGCGAGGTCATCGGTCCCATCGGATTAGGGAAAGATGTGGAAGGAAGTCGGCCCCGCCCTTTCAAAGGAACCGTTCCGGCATTAGCTTGAAGCGACTTAGGGAAGTAATGTGAAACCTAAATCAAGATGTCCAGACGCGGTTTTGAACCGTTGTCCTCTCGAATGCGAGTCCAGTGTGCTAACTACTGCGCCACCTCGCTCGGTATCCATCAGCTGGCGCGCAGCAAAAATTGTCTTTCATGCCGCATCCCTTCACGAACCTCCACTGATTTACTGAGAGCTGGACTATGTTCCACACCTTGTTATATGGCACGTTCGAAGATCTTCATAGTGTGGGAGAGGAACCGTATATGGTGGCAAATAGTACATTCTTCAGGGTCACAGTTCCCTTAAAAATAGTACTGTGATACTACACGACCAATCGGTGGTTGTATGGACCCAATGAATTATGCTGAATAATTCTGCTAGCCAGGTAGTAGTTAAATCCCTCAATTTTCCATATGTCTGCGGGAAGGTCGTCTAGTCCTGGAGCCTTTCCATTTTTCATGTTACGAATGGCAAGTTTGACCTCGTCTGTTGTGATACATGGGTCTGGTCTCGTCGTGACATTGCACTTTAGTATTGGTGCGTGAGGAAATTCGTATTGGATATTGCACTGAAATACTCTCGCCAGCGTCCAAGAATCATCTTGCTGTCGTGAATGAGGTGACCATTCTTATCTTTTATACGCCATTATTCTACTATATCCTGGCCTGCTCCACACGTGCTCGGGCCAGTCGATAGAGGATTTTTTTCTCCTTCTTTAAATTCGTTTGCTGTTTTATATAAACAGTTTTATATAAACATTTATATAATGTTGCTGGTGATTTGCTTTGCCCTCTTCGAAGGCTAGTTTCGCTTCTTCTTGATGGCTTTTTAGTTCTAAAGGTTCTCCACATTCTACGAAGGCTTTTAGTGTTTTAAAGCTGCATCTTTTTGCATGCACTTCTTCTTACACTTTGCCTGTCCACAACCAAGTTTGTTCATTAAGTCAGCGTGTACCTGGCTGTGTTACATCAAACTCAGCTTGAGCTATACTAGTTACAAAGTGGTTAAACAGTGACTAAGTGAGGTCAATATGACCAGAATAAGCGGGAGGGAACACAATCTTCTCACTGATGGCCACTTTACGCTCTTGTAACTTCCACCATTTGGTTCTGACTTCACCTTTCAGATGGGGCGTTGTTTTGTAACCTTTCATTCGGATGACGGAAACTAGCTGTTTATCTGGAGAAGCTAGGCATTCATATTGTATGACCTTAGTGTCTGTGAAAATTGGGAGGTCACATCTGCTGAATAATATGTAGTCAATATGACTTTTGTGCCCACTGCTACAATATGTGATCAGGTCTTATGTGCATTTCTTAAACAACGTATTAGTGACAATTAGGTCATTTGCTTCAGCAAATTCTAGGGTTCTGTGCTCATTTCCATTTCTGATACTATAGCCAGAATTTCCATGGCACCCATACCCCTAGCTGATACTGTCAATATGCCCATTAAAATCTCCACTGAGTATGGACAGATCTTTATTGTATGTCAAAACGGTATCTTGAACTTCGTTCCACAATGTGTCTTTAGTTGTCTCACCGCAGCCTGTCTGTTGAGTACGATGGTGCTGCAAAAATACAGAACTGAAAAAATAATGTAGTACTTACGCCGATTGAATGGTAATGTGTTCTAGAGACAACAGGAACAGGAACTGAAAACATAAAACTCAGGATGTGGGTTAGACAACGGTTGCTACTTGTAGTTTCACAGTAATTGTAAAATCTCTGTGGAGGCCTAATATCAAACAATACCATATTACAATGTTGTCTGCAGTCCCACTATTTTCAACGATTTCGCTCGTTACTGAACATCGTCAGATGCTTTAAAATAAGAAAAAGACATTAATCTCGACACAAATATCATAAATAAAACAATGAATGCGATGCCTATCGTAAATACAGAGCAACCAGTTGGTTCCATGTGCTGTGACACCAAAATGTCTATTAGACACTAATATTCAGGGATTACAATGACAGGATTTATAAACGAGCTTAGTGAAACGTATTATGAGGGGTAGTAGGCTACGTGTTGTGCATCAGATTCATAAATTAATTATGTTTAAACCACTGCACTTTTACAAAGATAACATTATGGGTAAACACAAAGAAAAACTAGAACATGAAAAAGTCTTGGAACACAGTGTAGTCAGTCGTGAGTCTTGAGTGTACTTCTTTACACCAGAGAGCGTCGTTTCCTTAGTTTTTGAACACGCTCAGTGTGCTGTCTAAACAACTCTGCTCCTCGAGCTAGGCTCGTCGTGGTAAGGCTGCTCCACCCGCCATCGTGGCGGCGTAACTGATTTTAGCGTGAAACAAGAGGTTTATGTCACTAAAATACCTTTATAAAGGACATTGAAGCTATGCCTCTGAAAACGATACGCTATCATGTGCTGTTCCATATTTTATGGTGAGTCCATCGTACGGTTAACGTGTGTAACGATCGTAGTTTTCTTATTTATGCCTGTTTGTTCCATCAGTCAGGCATTGAAATTGCGGCCAGTCGGTTCTACTCTACATTCAGTTAATTTTATTTCTTCTGTGTCGTAGTTGATATTATGTCGAAGTCACGTTTTATTGGAACGTACCGTACGGAAGCCTATGTTCTAGGAAAAAGTCTTACTATTTTTTGTGACATGTTTCTCCTCTGTATGAACCTTACATATTCCAAACTTCGGTAGCGTTTCTTCGTTTCTAGAAACTTGTTGCACTTCTCCGAGTTCAGTCAAGGACTGTTTCAAACGTCTGATAGTCATAGTATTAAAGGTAGCTTTTATACGGCGTGTAAGAGACAGTAATTTGTCACTTCTTTTTTCGTGTTGACAGATCAGTTATAATTAAATTTTGAACACGTGTCCTTTACTTTTAGATATCGCTAGGCGTAAAGCATTTATTGTTTCATTTCTTTACGTTCAACTGAAACAGAGTTTTGAAAACTATTAGTTAATTCTAGCTGTTAGGCGTTGGATGTCCTGCTTTTGTATCTTAAATGATATGTTCGAGTCAAATATTCATCTTTTATATCATCCTGATTGCGAGATGTGAGTAATTAGCGAAAAAAAGGTTGCCTACACGTCTGATGAAAATTTCAGCTAACAAAAATGAAGACAGTTTCTGACCACTAGGCCGTAGTTCAGTTTGTAAAATCTGTGTCTAATTTCGAAAAAAATTGAAATTTCATTTTCTTGAAAGATCTAATAAGGCATCTGTTTTCACAAACTTTAGTTTTCCTGCTAGTTACGACATTCTGCTTTATAATATCCGATGTTTCTCTGATGAGCATGCCAATGTAAAGATTAGTAGTGATGAAACCAACAGTTGGTACAATGTTATCCTTGAGATAATTAGAAAATTGATTCCTTTTTTTGTATTTGTATTTTAGAACATGTACACATGTTTTAGTCTATCGAATAATAATGCTTCATTCATATCGTCGCATAAAAAACTGAGAAGCACAGTCATTGTAGTGTAGTGGTTATGATACTAGACTGTTGCATGGAAGGTCGTGAGTTCAAACTCACCTGAAGTGTAAAATCTTAATTTCTATATTCGCTTCGAGTACATTCTAAAAGTATCCACAAATTTCAAAAATCATTGTACTAGAATGTTCTGTAACTGCATATATACCGTTTGTGTTCTGGCCCGAGCCAGATCGCTCCGCGCTCTTGTATTTGCAAGTGCAGAATAAACCCTCGTTAAGTGAAGTTAGTGTTCGTCATTCATCTAATTACACATTCCTCTACGTGACATTATTCTGGTGGAGACGTTGGGTATTGGAACTTATGATAGCGCACATTATCGACGACACAGTAGCTCCCATCAGGCCACGACACAGCCGCCGTTTACGTGGCGAAGAACCCGAGTTAGAGCCATATTCAACAGATCGCAATCTATCGGAGACAGTAGAAGAAGAGGACGTTATTTTGACAGCAAATGTGTGCCACCACATGAGACATCCTTCCGGTTTCTCTGGTGACGATGGCCAAGATCCAAAGAAGTGGCTGAAGGTATATGATCGTATAGCCAAGTTTATCAAATGGGATGACACAGTGTGTTTGGCTAACGTATTTTTCTACTTGGAGGGCACTGACAAGCATTGGTTTGAGAAAAACGAGGAGAAGTTCACAAGCTGGGAAGTATTCAAGGCGGAACTGCGCAAGTTTTTCAGCGACACACAACGACAGAAGTGCAAGGCTGAAGATAAATTAAAGTGCAGGGCACACCGTCCAGGAGAAACGACAGCATCCTACATTCGTGACGTCTTGGAGCTGTGTAAAATAGTGTATCCTAGAATGAAGGAGGAAGATAAGGTTGCCCATCTCATAAAGGGTGTTGCTGAGGACATGTACCAAGCCCTGCTCCTGAAGGAGGTTTCGACAGAAGACGACTTCATGGAATGGTGCCAGTATATCGAGACAATGCATCAAAAAAGAATTACACGCAAGAAGTTTGAACGGCTTCCAAATGTCGTATCGATGTCTGTGATGGAGGAAGAAACTGATTTCACAAGTGTTCTTCGTCAGACAGTGAGAGAGGAAGTCAGAAGGCACTTGGATTGCACGGCGAGAAAAAAACCGAGACGCTTCAAAAGGTCATAAGGAAGGAAGTGGAACAGACATTGAACCCAATCTCTCGTCCTTCATTTCCCTTTAACACGGTAAAAAAAGTCGAAACCCAAGCGAAGTTACGTTGCTACAACGCCGCATGAGGAACCTGTTTGCGCACCAAGGAGGACTGACGCCTCGAGAGCCCAGGATAACCAACCAGTATGTTTCCATAGCGGACTACCGGGATAAATGGTTCTAATGGCTCTGAGCACTATGGGACTTAACTTCCAAGGTCATCAGTCCCCTAGAACTTAGAACTACTTAAACCTAACTAACCTAAGGACATCACACACATCCATGCCCGAGACAGGATTCGAACCTGCGACTGTAGCGGTCGCGCGGTTAAAGACTGTAGTGCCTAGAACCGCTCAGCCAAGTCGACCGGAAGACTACCGGGAGGATATGTGGTGTGCTATTGTCAAGAAAGGCGGGGGTTATTTGATGGTGCCCGCGCCAGGAGATAGCAGACCTATTTTAGCAGATGTCAACTCCGGGACGACGAAGATGCACAAGAAGATGTGGGTGCAGGACGACGTAGGTCACCATCGCCGCAAGCTAGCCGCTGGAGAAGACGCTCCCCATCCCGCCGATCAAGGTCTCCATCGCCGTTTAGAAGCTCCAGCCGATCACCCAGCCACCACAACCTGGAAAACTAATGCTTGCGACCTTCCTTGGAGGTGAGGCCGCTGAAGAGAAAAATCCTGCACCGTCGATCAGTACAAAAATAATAGTGAACTACGTCGATATCCTCATGGATGGTCGCCAAGCCCAAGCTCTTGTGGACTCTGGAGCATCATATTCAGTCATTTCGCAGAAGTACTGTCGCCATCTGCAGAAAACCGTATTCGTTGACAGCAAAACATCTCTGCTGATGGTGGCTAATGGGAAATATGTAAAACCTACAGGAAGATATGTCATTCGTGTGGGTATAAGTGGCCATACACAGCTCTTAGAATTCATTGTCTTACAACAGTTTAGTCATGACGTCATTCTCGGATGAGACTTTTTGAAAGCATCTGAGGCAATTAAAGATTGTGGTCGCTCGAAGATTATGTTAGACGAGATGCGATACTGTGGACAGGAAGATGCGCATCCGAGTGCGTGGAGACTATGTGTGCTGGATAAAGTGATCATTCCTGCAGTCAGCGCTAGAAAGGTACCTGTCATGTGTCATGCCGTGCATCAACCCATGGATCTTGTAGTGGTATGTAAGAGAAGCATACCACTAAAGAATAACTTGGTCATCCCGGCCTCTGTTGTCTCGTTTAAGAACGGATTCGGTGAATTGTGGATAGTTAACTGTCACCGAGAGCCGCAGATCCTTCCAAGACGCATGTGCGTAGCAAACGCTGAGCCGTTAATTGCAGAACAGCTGAGCGTCTTAGAAACCTCCCACGCCAAGTCTCTGGGCGAAATTAGCGCTACCACTATGAGGCAAGATCTTCTAGCTTCACTATCACCAGATCTAACTAAGGAACAACAGAGGAAACTACTTGCCATTCTTGAAGAGTTCTCTGAAGAGCAAATCAGACAAATCGACGGTGAAGCACCGGCTTAGCACTGGAGACTATGAACCAATAAGCCAGAGAGCATACCGTGTGTCAGCAATGCAACTTCGAATAATTCGTGACGAGGTAGAGAAAACGTTGAAGAATGACATCATTCAGGCTTCTCAGAGCCCATGGTCGTCACCAGTGGTTCTCGTCAGGAAGAAGGATGGCAGTTGGCGCTTTTGTGTTGATTACAGGAAGCTTAATAAGATAACTAAAAAGGATGTTCACCCTCTTCCACGAATTGACGATACACAAGATTGTCTGAAGGGGGCTACATTTTTCTCAACCATGGACATGTACTCGGGATACTGGCAAATCGAAGTATATGAGGCTGACCGTGAGAAAACTGCATTCATTACCATTGAGGGCCTGTACAAATTTAAGGTAATGCCGTTTGGTTTGAGTAATGTACCAGCAACTTTTGAACGGATGACGGATAATCTTCTAAGTCATCTGAAGTGGACGATGTGTCTTTGTTATTTAGATGGCATTATAGTGTTTCCAGAGACATTTGATGGACATGTAAAAAAGACTGAGGGACGTTCTTAAGTGTCTCCAACAAGGCGGACTGAAACTTAAACCAAGAAAGTGTCTCTTTAGAGTAAAAGAATTCAGAATACTGGGGCACCTTGTGTCAAACCAAGGTGTGCTGCCAGACCCAGAAAAGGTGAGATCTATAACGGAATTTCCTATTCCTATAAGTATTAGAGATGTGACATGCTGCCTTAGATTATGTTCTTATTACCGTTGTTTTATCAGAGGCTTTTGTATCAAAGCCAGGCCACTCCAAGAATTGTTAAGAACCGATGCTAAATTTACCTGGGGCGGTGCTCAACAAGATTCTTTCGATGTGCTGCGAAAAGCCCTAACGACTGACCCTGTACTTCGTCTGTATGATGAGTGACCACCTACAGAACTACACACAGATGTCAGTGAGTATGGGATCGGTGCTGTTCTGGTGCAAATTTCGGATGGAAAAGAGAAGGTTATAGTCTACGCTTCTAGGACACTTAGAAAAGCCGAGAGAAACTACTCAACTACAAAAAGATAATGTCTTGGTGTGATCTGGGTCATATGCAAATTTCGACCGTATTTCTAGGGAAGGCCATTCACAGTTGTTACTATCATTCACTTTGTTGGCTGACAGGTCTTAAGGATCCAACAGGACGACTTTCCAGGTGGACACTACGTCTTCAAGAGTACGACATTACCACAGTATGCAAAAGTGGAAGAAAACACCAAGATACCGCCTGTCTCTCAAGAAACCCTGTGCAATACCTTCAAGACTTTGATGAAGATAGTGACTGTCTCGCTGTACTCCGTTATCTCTCGGCTGAGCAGAAGAAGGACGCCAAGATATCTCAAATTATGCTTGCCTTAAATCGGTCAGAGGATGTGAAAGAACAATTTGAGGTAGTTAATGGATTACTTTCCAAGAAAAACTTTGATTCGTTTGCCGGCCGGAGTGGCCGTGCGGTTCTAGGCGCTACAGTCTGGAACCGCGTGACCGCTACGGTCGCAGGTTCGAATCCTTCCTCGGGCATGGATGTGTGTGATGTCCTTAGGTTAGTTAGGTTTAAGTAGTTCTAAGTTCTCGGGGACTGATGACCTCAGCTGTTAAGTCCCATAGTGCAGAGAGCCATTTGAACCTTTTTTTTCCATTCGTTTGGAAAGAGGTGGCTACCAGTAATTCCTAATCACATGCGCTTAGATGTTCTACAGAAATTCCATGAGACACCTGAGGCCGGACATTTAGGATTAATTAGGACACACGATAGGATGCACAAGAGATTTTTCTGGCCAGGTTTATTTAGGAGTGTCCGTCACTATGTGTTTCACTGTCGAAAGTGCCAGAGGATAAAGGCAGATCCTCAGAAACCACCCGGCCGACTCATACCAATTCCACCAGCCGAAACGCCTTTCCATCCTGTTGGGATTGACCTCCTCGGACGATCTGCAACGTCTGCTAGTGGCAGTAGATGGATTTTTTTTGTTTTTAGCACTGAATGTCTGACACCTATGCCATTACAAAAGCCGTGAAAACAGCCGAAGCATTCATCGTAGAAGACGTTGCATTAAAACACGGTACCGCAAGGTCGTTAATTACTCATCGAGGGAAAGTTTTACAATCGAATCTTGTGACAGAGATCAACCGTCGGTGCAGCATTACTCATCACATGACGACTGGCTACCCTCCGCAAACTAACGGGCTAACTGAACGCCTTAATAAGACCTTGATCTACATGCTATCAATGTTCGTCAGTGTTGAGCAGAGCATCTAGGATGAGGTGCTACCTTTCGTGACGTTTGCTTACAACACCGCCAAACAAGACAGCACAGGATTTACGCCATTTTTCCTGGTGCATGCGCATGAGGTGACGGCGACGATGGACACTGTGTTTTCGTTACATCCTGATGACGTGGGCGACGACTACATCGGCCAATTGTTAACCAGAGCTGAGGAAGCTCAGCAATTAGCTCGACTCCGCACGCTGCAGGCTCAAAAACACTATCGCCGAAGGTACGACGCGAGTCACCGCCCTGTTGTCTACCAGCCTGGTGACCTCGTCTGGATCTTCACTCCTGTTCGGAAGGTTAGACTCTCTGAGAAACTCCTCAGGCGCTACTTTGGACCTTATGAGGTTGTAATACAGTTATCTGATGTTACTTATGAAGTTGAAGATTTCAACCCCGACACAAGACGACGAAATATCAGAGATACGGTCTACGTCCTTAGAATGAAGCCTTACAAGGATCCAGCAACCCAGGGTAAATTCGAAGCTCCAGCGACAGGCAACAAGCGGAAAGGTGACGAAGAGCGTAGCGGCAAGGGAAGTTAGGGAAGTTCTAAGAAGATCACCGCCAGGGCGAACATCAGTCATGGGAGTCGGACCGATGACTCGTTCCCGAACTAGGACGTCGTCACACCGAGACGCTGTATTCTTAAGGAATGAGCAATGTCGCAGAAGACACTGGGTACCACAGTCGCTGTAGTGTAGTGATTATGATACGAGACCGTTGCGTGGAAGGTCTTGAGTTCAAAACTCACATGAACTGTTAAATGTTAATTTCTATATTCGGCTCGGGTACATTCTAGAAGTATCCACAAATGTCAAGAATCATTGTACTGGAATGTTCTGTAACTGAATATATACCATATGTGTTCTGGCTGGAAACAGTTCGCTCGGCGCTCTTGTATGTGCAAGTGCCGAATAAACTTTCGTTAAGTGAAGTTAGTGTTCGTCATTCATTTAATTACACCTTTTTCGACATGAAAATTTCACTGTTAGGTGTATCGTGCAATAACAAATACCTCCGCATTTTATGGTAAATTTTGTGCAGTTTTATTTGAGGTATTGTCATGGTTGTTCTTGAATTCATAGTAGGAAAGCTATGTTTTACCGTTAGAGCGAATAATAATCGTATGACTTCTTTTTATTTTTTGCGTGAGTACACACATAACTCGAAAAAGCATAAGCCACAAAGTATAGGATGGGAGTGTTGCATGTTATATGTTAACCGGTGACCTAGAAACGACGGAGAGGCTCTGTCCCCGCAGCAGCCGCAGTGGTCTACAGCCCCACGGACTGCTGCAGTCCACTTCACCCCTCAGCCGCCCCACACCGAACCCAGGGTTAATGTGCGGTTCGGCCCCCAGTGCTCCCCCCCCCCCCCCCCCCCCCCACCACCACCCCCAGGGAAAACCTCACACCAGACGAGTGTAACCCCGTTGTTTGCGTGGTATAGTAATGGTAGTTTGCGCCTACGTGGAGAACTTGTTTGTGCAGCAATCGCCGGCATAGTGTAGCTGAGGCGGAATAAGGGGAACCAGCCCGCATTCGCGGAGGCAGATGGAAAACTGCCTAAAAACCATCCACAGACTGGCCGGCGCACCGGACCTCGATACAAGTCCGCCGGGCGGATTCGTGCCGGGGACTAGGCGCTCCTTCCCGCTCCGGAAAGCCGTGCGTTAGACCACTCGGTTAACTGGCGGGCAGAATGGGAGTGAATCATACAGTTCCAAAGAGCAGTTTCCTTGAGAAACTGTAGTACCTTGAAGTTTTGTGCAACATTTGTCAGATTGGGTCAAACTGCCCATTGAACAAAACGAGTTTCAGATGCATAGCTTCTTTGTAATTTACGAAGCCATTTTATAGAGATATACCAACCGTTCTATGCCTAAATCAGTTACGCCAGCACGACGCGATTGGCGCAGCCTCGCCATGACAAGACCAGATAGGACAACGATTTGAGCAGACAGCACACTGGCTGTGTCCCAGAACCACCGGAAACGGCTCCTCTAGTATAAATAAACACGCTGAAGACAAACGATTAAATAAACTGGGTTCCAGATGCAAGATTCTCTTCAGTTCCAATTTTAACTTGTAAGGGTACAGATATCGAACCAGCGCATCGAATCTGCCCTTACTCATCTTTGCTCCGGTGAAGGAACATCGATGATGTGGTTACGCACCATTCTACAAGCAGGCATGGTTTGGCGTCTCGCGATATTTGGCACATGAGTGAGTCAGTCCGGTTGTAGTTAGTATGCCCAACGGGCCACGGTTGCTAGTAGTGTGCGTGACCACGTGTAAAATTGTGTAACTTTTGGTGATCGGCTTCAATTTCGTAATCGAGTAAAGCAGATATAATTCGCCGTAAAGTACCAAGCAGCAATGGATAACTAAAAATTCCGTGCTAAGTGAATGATGGTGCATGAAGTAAGAGTGGTTCAGGATATTTTGCTTGTGCAGAAAGACTAATAAAATTCGACTGTTATTTGAACTACGTTTATCTTTAAGAAAAGTTTGTCATTCATATTTAAATATTTTGATGGTAATTAATGGACAGAAGTAGTAGAAGTCTAGGTAGGATAAGTGTCAGTAGACTCATGGTTGGGGATTTCAATAATTTTATATGTGCACTTGGGAGTAAGCCTGCGCTCCTGTGCTGTCTTAAATATTCAGTACGATACACAATTATTTCATCAGCAAAATACATCAAACACTTTTACAGTCACAACGGGGAGGATATTTTCAATCGGTAGTGACCAGATGGTGAAGGGCCACAATGATATAGGTCGAGATGAGGCAGGTCTGGAGACACTGGTGGTGGCCAGTGGTGCCTAGAAAAACACAGCTAGAATGTGAAACATTTTACTCAACTAGTGCTACGGCATTCGTAGTGTTGTGATGCCTCAGACAATCCCCTCACATGTGGGACGTGGAGGCCCTGCTGGCAGCTGCAGAGGCTGATTGCCGACCATGTGGCTGGCTCTGAAGTCCACGCTCAGCAATGCTGACACTTGTTTAGTCCACTCAGCAACGTTGCACCACTTGGCATAGGATGGGGTCATGCAGCAGGTGGCATTGGTGTGTACGATTTCCTGAATTTTTGTGGAGCCCATGTGGACCCAGAAAAATTGCCTTGCCAAGTAGGCGATTATGGCGGGGTGCTGAATTGTTCACCCTTGAGTTGGTGTGCCTGAAGCCACACTGCCTGGAACACAAACTGCTGCCCTCCAAGACAGAATTTCGGCAACTGCCGTATAGAAACTTGAAGCAGCTCATCCGTCACTCATAACTAAGTGCTACAGTGGCGGACTTAATACGGGGAGCTGGTCTGGCAGTGTTGGCGGCCTAGAATGGTGTCGGCTTCCTTTTAACCCATAAGCTGGGGCTGAAAGGCCAGACCCTTGCGTCATTGTGGGACAGACCAGGTGTTGTTACATATGTCACTCTCTTCTCTGGAAAGTGAACGAAGAATATAGTGTCCTTCTTGGATGATCTGGTGGCGATAGTAACTGGCGTGGATCAACGATGTAGTAACTCCCTGGCCCGTTCCACAGTTGCACTGGACTTCTGCTGCGTCATCAGCATTGCGAGTCACAGAATCGCCCGACTCGTTATACGTAAATAGGCCTGTTGATGAAATCGGCATTCCAAGCCTCAGCGCCCATCGGCTGGTCATGGCATCCAAAACAGCCATAGTAGAGCTGCTGTTTCCAAAGTAGCGCCGAGAAAATTAGAGGCGGAACTACAGAAGTTTATACATTGACCACAGTTTTACCTTTGTGATTGTTTAGTGCATTAAGTGCAATGACTTTATTATTTTAATGTAAGTATGTAAACGGTGACACCTCCTAATTCATCCCACCACTGCGTTAAAAATCCTGCCGTTATACACGTTATACAGTTGTGTCTAATGAACACTGTTCACAACAAAAGAAACTGACTGGCTTAACTGCAGCAACGATGGGTGCCGCGTACAGTGTACTATCATATCTGTGTTTCCGATCAGTCAGGCGAACTCAGTGATGCCTTTCATTTATTTCTACAGATTTTAGGACATTCAGAACAGAACGAAAACTGTGATCATTCTCAAAATAAGTGTGACAGTAGATTAGTTTAAATGACATTGTAGTAAATCCTTTATCACGGATTTTCCTCACTTGTCCGAGTGTAAAACTTTCATGATTTTTTAATCACGCCATACATAA
Organism: Schistocerca piceifrons; assembly: GCF_021461385.2. Classification (NCBI taxonomy): domain Eukaryota; kingdom Metazoa; phylum Arthropoda; class Insecta; order Orthoptera; family Acrididae; genus Schistocerca; species Schistocerca piceifrons. The sequence goes on along the minus strand of NC_060149.1, from coordinate 549,496,280 downwards.
TACTATTTATATCAATACAGTCCATCGAAATGTATTGCAAAGAAAGCCTCCTGCAAAAATAGTGAATCTGCTAGCGCCTAGCCGGCCGGGGTGGCCGAGCGGTTCTAGGCGCTACAGTCTGGAACCGCGCAACCGCTACGGTCGCAAGTTCGAATCCTGCCTCGGGCACGAATGTGTGTGATGTCCTTAGGTTACTTAGGTTTAAGTAGTTCTAAGTTCTAGGGGACTGATGACCTTAGAAGTTAAGTTCATAGTGCTCATAGCCATTTGAACCATTTTTGTTACCGCCTAACACGTTTAGAATTGCTCTTGCTGTCTTTAGGGAACATTCTTGTAATGAAATTACGGTTAAACAGATGGCGAACCTTCGGTTACTTAAGAAGATAACACCTCTGAAATCTATCATTGCTAATCTTAGTTTGTAAGACAGACTCAACTCGAAATATCGATCAAAAACGAGGAAAATGCGTTCTCATACCAATGATGCCAGTAGTACTTTCACTCCCGTTCTACCACTCAGAAGGCTCTGCACTAAGTTGACAATAGCAGGAGTATCGAATGAAGTTGCGTTAGTGCTGAAATCAAGATCTGGATTAGATCTGACTCATGACTTCTAATGCCTGAAACAAATGAGACATGTTATACGTTTCATTTCACCATCAATAGTTAATGTTAAATTTCTTTCTATGTAGCAATAAGTGTTGATTCTGTCATCTGGAATTTATGCATTTATAGAAGATTAAAATTCTGTCATAAAGAAAGGGAAATGATGTACTTGGTGACATAATTAATTGGAAGCACTAATTCTACTTTCTGAAATTTGCCTTCTTAGGACGACGAAAAACATTCCAACCCTACATTTTCGTCGTCATAAGCAGCTGTCTGTTGTGGGCCAGAACGAATGTTTTTAGGCCTGCTGTGTGCTGGGCTCTAGAAAGTGGAGCACCAGCTGAAATATTAAAGCAGGAAACGCAAAGCGAGCAGGCATGACTTGCAAGATGGAGGAGCGTAGATGAAATACGGCTGTAACCGTTTCATCCCTCGGCCGGCACGGAATATTACAGTTCGTACAGTCAGCAACTTTCACTGAAATAAATACACTTCCTCATATACCGGGCCACAGGCTTCCATGCGCTCTCTAGTCTTCCGAATACTGGTTTCTCGACGCGAAAGCTGAGGAAACTGGTTCTTTCGTTCCATAACACGAATATTACAGTTGCTCAGAAAGTATGGATTTGACGATAAGACGAACAAAACTGTTTAGCTCCCAACCAGCAATAGGACAATATGACAAATTTTGTTCAGTTCCTATTTCATAGCTACAGTCCTTAAACTCGATCACGGTAATCAATAGAAAATTCAGTTTCTTTCAAAAAATTTCTACTCACTCTTACGTTCAACTTCGAAATGGCAGATAATGAGATAATCGATCGCGGGATAGGAAAAAAAACTACAGTAACTTAGTAGTGGAAAAAAATCAGGGCTGTATGAGATACCTGCAAGATTCTACAAATATTACACGAAAGATCTTGCTCCCCTTCTAGCAGTAGTTTATCGTACATCACTGGAAAAACGAAGGGAATCTAGCGACTGGAAAAAAGCGCAGGTCATTCCAGTTTTCAAAAAGGGTCACACGACAGATGCACATAATTATAAGCCGATATCGTTGTCGACAATTTGTTGTAGAATTATGGAAACTATTTTATGCTCAAGAGTTATGACAATTTTGGAGAACAAACATCTCCTCTATGAAAATCAACATGGATTCCACAAACAAAGAGCTTGTGAAACTAAGTTCACTCGGTTTGTCAATAAGATTCCTAGCGCTGTAGACAATGGTGCTCAGGTTGCTGCAGGGTTTCTTGACATCAGATAGGCAATTGGTACCGTCCCGCACTGCCGTTTAGTGAGAAAAATGCGAGCTTAACGAGTATCGGACCAGATTTGTGAGTGGATTCAAGACTTCCTTGCAGATAGAACTTAACACATCGCTATTAACGGAACTAAATCGACAACAGTAAAGGTCATTTTCGGAGTAGTGTGATAGCATTGTTACTGCTCACAAAGTCTGCTGATGATCTAGTGGAAACTAGGACTGTTAGCAGATGATGCGGTCATCTTAAGAAAGTAACAACGCCAGAAGACAATATCTATTTCGAGACTGATCTACAGAGGCTTGACCAATGGTTCATGCTATGGCAGTTGGCCCCGAACGTAAATAAATGTAGTATATTGAACGTGTTTAGAAGAAGAAATCCACTACTGTACAACTACGCTATTGATGACATATTCCTGGAAGCAGTGTCTACCGTAAAGTAGTTAGAAGTAACTATCCCGAGTCACTTTAACTGGAATAACCACAAACAACAAACAGTAGGAAAAGCAAATGCCAGACTGAAATTCATGGAAAAAATCTGAGGCAAATGTAACTCATCCACGAAAAAAGTGGCTTATAAGGCTGTTTCTCGACCTTTCCTTGAATATTATTCATCAATCTGGGACTTTTACCAGGTAGGGCTTATAAAGGAGGTACATAAGATCTAACGATTTGCGGTGAATTTCGTCACGGGTTCGTTTGGTCGCGAGAGCGTTGCAGGAATGCTCAGCTGACTCCAGTGGCAGACGGTATAAGACAGGCGCTATGCATCACGGAGAGGTATACTACTGAAATTTCGAGAGGGTGTCTTCCAGGAAGAGGCGGACAACATCTTGCGAAATGACCAAAAAGTGATAATTCGAGGCATTAGAGCTAATGCTTGGACGCACCAACAATCATTGTTCTCGCCCGCAATTCATGAGTAGAACAGGGAAATGGGGATCAGTTAGCGGTACAAGAAGTGCCCTCCACCACACATGGTCAGGTAGCTTGCGGAGTATTGTTGTAGATCGAGAACTTTCTCACAACGGGGTTGTGATTAGTGAAGTAGAAGACACCTGACATCTGGACCTGAAGATAGTAAGGAACAAGTGTACAACCTGCTGTAGAAGACGACTGTATGTACCTCTATGATTACAATATTACCCTCTGCCGGCACATGAAATATACCGAAATGTTTTTACCTTGCGAATTTCTGTTCGTGTACGACATATGCTGTAGTATTTTAGGGTAAATAAATCCCCTCAGAAAGGGCATTTATCTCCAAAAGTGAGTTTTCCGAACTGTATGTGGCGTTAATTCACGAAGCAGGTGTTTAGTTTTATTTAAAGACTTGGTAATTCATACTCTAGTACCGCTGGACATCGACTCCTTCACGATATACAAAGCTGACAACACGAAATTGTTTAAAGGAGGCAACACCATCGCTTAAGTGATGGTGCTGTCCCTGTCTGCACAGAGGATATGCTGAAATACTGTTCAAAAATCGGCTAGAGAACTTTGTAAACAAAATTTTGAGTTGTCTTCCAAAACAGGTGATGACTGGTAGTGTGAATTTGTAAGTTAATCAGACCCTAACTGACATTTTTCGGCCCATTTATCGTTTCGATATCCTTAATTCTGTAATGGAGTATAAATGAGTGATTCTCATGAAGTAATAGAGATTAAATTCGATATAGACAAATTTAGGGTCTGGTTGACATTTTTATTAGATTCGTAATTCAATAAAGTGTATTGGGAAATAAGAAATCTGTTCCAGTATATTCAAATTCATTAGCTGAAATAACCATCCGTATTTTGCTTTTCCACGATTTTGCCAAATATTTCAGGTAGATGACGAGACAGTTCATTCCATCAGCCTTTCGCCAACACCGTCCTCCTAGTCATAATCAAAACTGTAATAAAGTTTTAATTTATTTTTAGTGAAAATATTCTTACTACTTTCAGTGTGATTTTTATTGTGTCGCTTCTCAACATTCTGTTTTACTCTTCGTCTTCTTTTTCTTTCAATGGATTCCGTGTATGTTTTGTATATTTAGTGACACATGTCAAACTGTATCAAAATGTAAACAATTAGGAAGCTTACTTCTGCTGCTGATTAAAACAGAGTATAAGAATATAGTGTAACAGAAGTATTTGGCACACGACACTAACCGCCTGAGTCGCAAAATTTGATTCATAACATCACGTGACATACATCAGGAATAAATTTTATCGGATGGACTCAAATTTATTAGTTCATGAATACGTTAGTTGCTAACTCTGTGTCCATTCTCTCTGCTAAATAACCATAAACTCAAATTACACATTTTTATACTGTTGACACAGATGAGAGGTAGCCACCTTCTGTGTTGTCAGTTGTAGCTTTGCTGCCCTTAGGTGTCGTCTGCTCATGTTCTGCCGCAGGCCTGTATGTGTGTGTGTGTGTGTGTGTGTGTGTGTGTGTGTGTGTGTGCTAAATATGATGTACTCTGTACCCTCACCCTAATAGTTTCTCTTGAAAGCTGTATATCTAGAATTAATAATAAGCAAAAATTCATGTGAAGAGTGTCTTTCAAGATTGTATCAGGGCATGCTGAAAAATAATGCCTCTGAGTTTCTGATATGAAAACTAACGACTTGTCAGTAACACAGACGGTATTAACATTCTAAATTTGTGTGTTTCATGTCTACATATCTGCTGCCCTCTGCCGCTAGAGGCCTCCGAACTGTAGCGCGTAACATGCTGGTGTGTAACGTAACTATGCCGGTGCATAAGAAACAGCGCAATGTAAACGAGTTTGGAACTCTAAGAGCTCCTCTACACATAAAGCACCCTCTCCCTCAGCATGACAATGCCAGCCGACACACGAGCGCTGAGACATCTGCAGTAATGTGATGCTCTGGTTTCTCTGTCATCGATCATCTTAAGTACAGTCCTGACTTGGCCTCATTATATAATTACCTACATCTACATCTACATGGATACTCTGCAAATCACATTTAAGTGCCTGGCAGAGAGTTCATCGAACCACCTTCACAATTCTTTATTATTCCAATCTCGTATAGCGCGCGGAAATAATGAATACCTATATCTTTCCGTACGAGCTCTGATTTCCCTTATTTTATCGTGGTGATCGTTCCGCCCTATGTAGGTCGGTGTCAACAAAATACTTTCGCATTCGGAGGAGAAAGTTGGCGATTGGAATTTCGTGAGAAGATTCCGTCGCAACGAGAGACGCCTTTCTTTTAATGATTTCCAGCCCTAATCCTGTATCATTTCTGTGACACTGTCTCCCATATTTCGCGATAATACAAAACGTGCTGCCTTTCTTTGAACCTTTTCAATGTACTCCGTCAGTCCTACCTGGTAAGAATCTCACACCGGGCAGCAGTATTCTAAAAGAGGACGGACAAGCATAGTGTAGGTTGTCGCCTTAGTAGCTCTGTTACATTTTCTAAGTGTCCTGCCAATAAAACGCAGCCTTTGGTTAGCCTTCCCCACAACATTTTCTATGTGCTCTTTCCAATTTACGTTGTTATCATAGTAATGTCCCAGAACGTATTTCTGTACAGCCGACGTAAAAAAAAATAATTGTTACTAAACAGGTGAAGTCTGCTAGGATGTGGTATGTTAATAACGACTCATTACTGGAAATTAGCTTGAAAATTAGACAAACATGAAAAAAAAGTATTAGAGCTCTTAAAAACTAGTGCAGTGGCTACATTCGCCTCTGCTGCGTACTCTATACATTGACAGGTAACGGCTTGCCAGTCTCATCTCAGTGGTGTGAATAAGTGTATGTGTATGCGTGTATGTGTGATGCTTCTGGCCATTGGCTCGTGTGAGGTACAAGCGATGTTTTGATGGTGGGTTGACAGTACGACTGAGAGCACCCAAGCGGCCAGCTCTCTCTGTCCCTCTCTACATCTCTCTCTCTCCCTCCCTCTCTGTCTCTACCTGTCTCTCTCTCTTTCTCTCTCTCTCTCTCTGTCCAGTAGAATAACCAATCAGGTGTGTGGACCGTTCTGCCTGTGTGATAGAAAGAGGCTATTCACTGTCTCCGTCGTACTCGAGTAGGGTAACTATTGTCATAGCAGGAAGAGGAGTACAGCGAACCGGCAGTATAATGTACGGACAAAGCAGAGGTTGCGCTCATTTAAGGAGTGGATAACGAATGATATGTTTTTGCTAGTTTTAAATAAACTGGATAGCTTTACTGCTCCTGTCCAACGCTAGTGTTGGCAGTAACAACATTGGTGGGGAGAACTGTGTACTGCGTAACTGAGAGTGTTTTCCTTTTTAAGTAAAATGCCTTTCTGTGGAAATGCTCCAACTCTGATTTCACGCCATAATTTACTAGTCTACTCCAATCTCACAGATGACGAGTCCCACGTTAGCTGTGAACAAGAGTCTTCCGACAGATTTGACAATAGGTAATAGATGACCCTGGTAAGTGAGTCTTAGGTGTTGGAATTGGGAAAAATCATTAACGGTATACAGCTGGGAAAAATAGGGACTCAGTAACTACTGAATTGAAATATTGGCCCAAGTGCACCTACGTTTGCAGCAATCATTCTCAGTGTGCACATATCAAACGTAGCATTAACATGATTCTTAATGTTACACGCGGTCAAAGCCGTAGTTAATTGGGTCAAAGAAATGACAGAAAATCAGTAGTCAACCAGGCAAAGTTCTCTGGAAGGAATCCTGCATTTCAGAAAAAATTGGTATCCTAACAACTTAAATGCAGAAAACATGAACTCTGGTGGTTACTCAGTGTTTGTAATATCATATTGATCAGAGAAAGGAAAACAAGCATGCAACTACTCCAGTTGGCCTGGTCATGGGTGAGGCCTGACTTCACTCCTCCCTAACCAGCCGATGCGTCCATATAATCTCACCATAACCGCTGTGCCGAGACTCGAGCTAAGTATGGTCCCAATGGCTACCATTTCCATTCGTCTAACAACACACACCCTGTATCTAAGAGCAGAAGTACTGCTCGTTGCTGCATCTCGTCGCTGAAGTTCGTAAGCCCGCAGTCTTATTTCTGAACGAGTGTACTCTTCGAAATCTTATCACCAAATTTTCACATCAGTCCTGGGCTTAAAAATGTTTCCACTACATTTCTATACCTAATCTTAGTATAGTCCATGCACAAAACTCAATCCTCCAATGAAAAAAACTGTGCCAAATTCTGGTCAATAAGGAAACTGTTTAGGTTCTGTCTGTTCTCCAAACAACTAACCGGTGCCACTTGAGACTTCAGTGGTGTCAAGAGAGACCTAATTGGCAGATAGGCATGGAGGTCTGTTGTGTTTGCTGATGAAAGCTGGTTCTGCCTCAGTGCCAGTGACGGCCATGTGTTGGTTAGAAGGAGGCCAGTTGAGCGCACGCAACCAATTGTCTGCGTACCAGACACATAGGACCTACACCTGGAGTTATGGTCTGGGGTGCGATTTCGTATAACAGCAGGAGCACTCTCGTGGTTATCTGACGCACCCTCATTGTAAATTTCTACGTCAATGTGTTGATCCGTCCTGTTGTGCTGTCATTCACTAAAAGCATTCCAGGGAATGTTTTCCAACAGGATAACGCTCTCCTACATAACGTTGCTACAACCCAAGATACTCTACAGGGTATCGACATATTTCCTTGGCCTACTCGATCAACAGATCTGTCTCCAGTCGAGCACATATGGGACATCATCGGACGACAACTCTAGCGTCATCCACAACCAGCATTATCTGTCCCTGTATTGACCGAACAGGTGTAATAGGCATGGAACTCCATAACACAAACTGACGTCTGGAACCTGTCCAACACAAGGAATGCACATCTGCATGCTTGCATTCAACATTCTGAAGGTTACACTGGTTATTAATGTACCAGCATTTTACATTTGCAATGCCTTGTCTCCCACTTATATTAACCTGTGATTTTGTAATGTTAACAACTTAAATATCTTATGTAGAGAAATGTATTCGCAAAATTTCATTACTGTGCGTTAATTATTATTTGGTGATGAGATTTTTTTTCCTGTCAGTGAGTTTTACTGTTGACAGTATTACCAATTACTCATGCTTGTTTTCTTTTTCAATGCCACAAAATCTGTGGAGAACTGGCCCTCTGCTTCCATCTTCCTCCTGTTCAATCAGCAGCAGCAATAGTGATGATTCTGCTGAAAAAGACTACCTGAATTTTGTGGTCACCATCGTCGATTCTGTCAAATTCAGACCAAGTAAAATATTCCGTTATAATTGCGTAATTATAACTCCCCTATGCCGGTTCCAAGCCTGGGACCTGTCGTGCAGGTGACTTGGAAGGCGGAGGAGAGGAGTAACAAAGTCGTAATGAAAACAGGGCTCACCTTGCCCAGGTGAAGGCATCCAGTGCTGGCTCCATGCTAGGGTTACAGTGAAGACTTCAACGCTAGTGAAGACGGGAAGAATTGGTCCTGCAACAGTGGGACTGGTGGAAGAAGCAACACAAGGGAAAACCCACAATGCGTCTGACTTGCAACAAGCGACAAAAATACATTTCTCAGCGCTAACAAACCTGAGTAGTATCTTTAGAGATCTTGTTTCCCCAACTCAACAAGCAATAAACAAAGGAGATGAACTTTGTAAGAGATTTTACCCCATGGAGCACCCAGTCTCCCATTTTTAAGGAAAAGAAAAGTAGGCATCAGGATTCTGGGAGCCTAAAACATAGCGCAAAAACAGTGTCGGAGCATTCGGAAACCTGCTTTAAAAAAAACTATAAAATCAAACGCAGAAACGTAAATTACATAGCCACTTTTACAGGACCAAGAGTTAGGTAAAACACACCCACTTTCGAACAGGTTTCATTACAAACAAAAACATATTAAACTAATATGAAAGATTTTCCACACTAACATTTAAATCATCAAACAAAGTTTGCACTGTTTTAAATACACATGCACCAACAAATGAGTAAAACAGAGCACAGAAAGAGAAACAGAAAATTTTTGCAAACTGTGTCAAACACCCTAGATAACGATCCACCGAAAAACACAGTGTTACTAGTTGGAGATCTTTATGTGCAAATTGGCAAAGAACGTCAGCACAGATCAATAGGCGGAAAATTCCCTGCACATAAAAGAAGTAGCGTAAATGAACAAAGACTCATAAGCCTATGCAGGCAGCATAGCATAGAACTAAAATCTACATTCTTCAAAACATTTCCTGGAAAACAAACTACATGGGTTTCGTCAAATTCGATTTGTGGTGAATAACACCTCGATCACGTTGCTATAATCAGACACTTTGCAATTGGGGTAATCAATGTAAAAGTTGCCAAGAGTGGCGGTTTAGATTCACATCACCATCTGCCTATCATTAAATTCAAGGTTAGACCAATATTTAGAAGAAAGAATCAATACCAACCCATAAAGTTTGACATACAGAAGTTATCTAGAGAAAATTATTACAAAATGCAGCACACATAAATGATGAGAACAACTTCAAAAAGACATAATTGAGACTGCAGAAGAAACTATCCCTCTTAAAAAGAAATGGAAACATGCTTGGTGGAATGATGATTGTGAGAAGTTAATTATAAAGAGACGAGCTAGGAATACCTGGAACCCAGATAAAAATTATAAGAACAGGAAAAAATTTATAGAAACAAGGAAAAGCACATCAAAAGGCCTACGGAAGATAAGATTACAACTTATAAAAGATCAACTAACGTCAACTGACACGAACGTTAAGCAGAACAACACAAGGAACTATTATAAGACATTCAGAAATAGTTGAAAAAAGTGTACACCATCAAGTTTACAGTTTATACATCCAAAACCACAAAATACTGCAGATAATAATACAAAGAACAGCAGAAAACTTGCAGACTACTTCAAATAACTACAGAACTGCGATCCACCAACAGAATAATTTCATTTTGACAATGTAATCCAAATAGGACCAGACTCAAAGTCACATCAATGGAGGAAGTCAAAGAAGTTATAAAACAGCTTAAAAATTGCAAAGCATCAGGTGAAGACCATATGGTTGCTGAATTATGGAAACACTCAAGTGACAACATTATTCCCTGTCTAACAGAAATCAATAATGAGATTTGGACAATGATTAGCTTGCCATCAGAACTGATATCGGCATTAATACATCCACCACATAAAAAAGGGAAGAAAACTGATCCCATCCATTATGGAAGGATCTCCCATTTCCCATGGCACATTTAATCAGAGATGAAGAGATTCTCGACCCACAACTAGGAGAGTATCAAGCAGGATTTGGGAAGGGAAGGGCTTGTGCAGAGTAAATACCAAATCTAAAGAACATAAATAGAAGTGACGAAAATCAGAAACCTGAAATATGCGACAGTTTTCGTAGACTGTAAAAAACCATGTGACTCAATTGGTAGAAAGGCGCTAATCAACATTTTAAAGGAATTTGGACTCGACAATAAAACTACAGGTTTTATTAAAGGAACTTTAATAAACTCAACATCCAAAGTAAAATTTTTGGGGAACTGTCAAAACCTTTTGAAATAAAATTAGGTATATGACAGGGAGATGGTTTACCATCCCTATTTTTAACTGTGCTTTAGGGAAGGCAGTGAGATAAAGGAGAAAATCCACCAACATTAAGTGTGTTCAACCACGGAAAAACCCAAATAAAATCACCACAGACTGTCTAGCTTTTGCAAATGATATACCATTATGTACTGACTCACTGGATAATGCTAAAGAACAAATCATAGAACTACAGAAACAAGCAGACAAAATAGCACTAAAAATATGATTTGAAAAAACACATTTTATGAGAAATATCTGTGATGCCCCTCTGAATCTTAAAATTCATGACACCACAACAAATAAAACAAATTGTTTTTAACATCTAGAATAATGGATAACAAGCAACACAAAAGTAAAAAAGTCACAGAAAATAGAGTATATAAAATGAAAAAGGCATTCCAAATGACAAGAATATATGTAACAAAGGAACTTTGTTCTGGAACACAAGTAACATTAATGTTGAATACAAATTAAGATCAAACAGAGAGCTCTATTTGAAAATGGAAAAGCTAACTAATGTAATGAGGAAAAGAAGACTACAGTTTTATGGCCACATATACCGAACGAGTAATACCAGACTAATCATGTAGATCTTTAGTTTACTAAGCAGCTACAACTCCAAACCCATACGGTTGACAGAAATTGACAAAGATATGGAAAAACACAAGAATTAGAACTGACGCAATAGATAACAGAGTACTTTTGAGAAAAGCAATATAAAAACAGGATATCAAGAAAGAGAGAGATCTGCAAAAAAAGGAAGTGGACCTTGGAATAAAAAGAAAGACTATCTCAAAGGATGAAGGAAGTCTGGGTGTAACGAGAATTAAACACAAAGAAGCAAAACCGAAGTTGAGTTATCGTGACCTCCGAAGGGTTATTGGAATAATCAAATAAAGTGTTATAAATGATGGGTGAGCCATTTACAAAGCGTTGTGACGATAGTCTAGAATGGGTTAGTGAGAATTTAGCTTTCAAACATGGAATATGTACTGATGTAATAGCCAGTCATGAGCTGAAGTATCAAATAACCTATGCACATCGTTTTTATTAATAGCATAAATATATAATGTCCTCAAATGATATACTGGGCTATCTGTTTGTGTATAATACCCTTTAACATTTGTTTGATAAAATTTTTCCAGCGTACAATCGTAATAAGAATCTGCAAGCAGTGTCTTAGAACTGTCTACAATAGCCGTTTCTGCAGTTGTAGGTTTGTCGCAAACAATGTTTCATCCACTCATTTCCATTACAACTAAATTTACATTAAATACGATCCCGCACTTGAAATTAGGTATTTTAACGAGATCAGTAGCTCCGTATCTGCGTTCCCGACTCATTACCAGTTTCGATTCATTTTTCGAACATTTTTGAACAGTTTAGGCAAAAACAGCATTCTTCATAAATTTGACGGAATTTCATTTGATGTCGTACTTTGCATTCATCCATTTATCGGCATTAATATCTGTATATGGATTCACGAGGCTGATTTCTGAAATGACAACACGCGTAGAAAAAGTTTATTCTTAAGACACTGCTTAATTTTTGTAGAGTAAATTTGGGAATTAGCTCTTCGGAATACCCAGCTTGTTGACGCTAGGTGACGGTACAATTTTCTCTCAGAGTGAAGTTAATAGAAATTATCTGGATACTCCAGATCTGCTTCTAGAATACAGCAGTTATGCTAATTGTGTCAAAACCCCAACACCCTCCATGTCAACTCAGTGCATGGTATGTGTTACATCACGGCCCAACTGTACAGATTATTAACATTGAGGTACAAAATATATGACTCATCCTTGTTTTTTGCTTATCCTTATACCTGTTGTCTGGAACTGTGTGTCTACGGGATCAGTGAACAATAACACCTCTGATACCATGCTCGAAATATTGTAATTGCTCACTATCAGTAATAAGTTGTCAAGTTTCTTTAGTCGTTTTCAGTAACTTGTGCCGTGCCAAGCTCGGTGATGTTACGTAATAAGTGGGATCTAGATCGTATGTCTTAAGACAGAGTGAGCAGAAGTTTTCAAACAGAATGCCTAGAAGTGATACGTCGCTTTAAAGTACAAGTTGTAGTATTCACCCAAAGTCTTGCATTTATAAGAGCTCCACACATTGCATTGTCTTTGATAATCCCGTTCTTTGATTGCTCGGCAAGCTTTCAGAGGCCTCAATCGACGGTAGCTGTTTCTCCGACAAAACAGGTCCACCTGTTTCATGCTCGTCGTGAAATAAGCCCCTCTTTTTGATGCAATTAAACTTCTCACTGTAAGCGAGATACGTGCTTGTTATCTTTAACCCTTCGAGCTCCAAATATCTGACTCTCTTTTTCAGTTAGCATGCCAGAAAATTGAAGGAATCTACAAAGCTAAATTTCATGTCGCTGCGATAGACCACTGTGATAGATTTTATGGATGTTTTGTGTAATTCCATATTCCAGCAGTAAAAACAGTTGTTTAAGAAACCACTCCATGTAGTCTGCATCTTGGTATAGAAAAATATTCATGACTATAACTGCAGTGTGCATATAAATCTATGCCACACGGTTTATGCAAATGTTCCTGATAGGAATACGACCAAGACCTAGTGCTACGTCTGCAACCAGCAAACCAATGTGCATTCTGTATTAGTATAAATCAAGATAGGCAGTCTCAGTCTAGTGATAAAGCTCATTTTTCATTATATTGATGAAAAACTTTAAATAACCATTGTAATTGCATTTTAGGTACAAAACGTTGAATATGAAAATGCAAATATTTTAGATCGTATACTTTTTCAGTGAATATTCAGTCATTCCTTGTACTGCACAGACACTGCAAAACCATTTGTAAGTTTAAAAAATTGTATGAAAATTTTTATAGTGAATTTCATATGTAGCCCATATATTTTTGTGTTCCAGTTTTCATTCCTACTGCCTCAACAATTTCTTTCCGCACAATATTAGCGAGTGTCTACCGCCCTCTCAGTTGTGCTGCATCTTATAAGGATAGCTGAGATATGCAGAGACAACTCATTCGGCATTCAGGCATCCTCTGCCTCGCAACAGCACGGGTAAACTGTAGTCTGTGTCGAAAAAATTGAGAGATCGGAATATTTAGTTTTTATCTACATGTGCCCCCCCCATGAACCATGGACCTTGCCGTTGGTGGGGAGGCTTGCGTGCCTCAGCGATACAGATAGCCGTACCGTAGGTGCAACCACAACGGAGGGGTATCTGTTGAGAGGCCAGACAAACGTGTGGTTCCTGAAGAGGGGCAGCAGCCTTTTCAGTAGTTGCAAGGGCAACAGTCTGGATGATTGACTGATCTGGCCTTGTAACAATAACCAAAACGGCCTTGCTGTGCTGGTACTGCGAACGGCTGAAAGCAAGGGGAAACTACAGCCGTAATTTTTCCCGAGGGCATGCAGCTTTACTGTATGATTACATGATGATGGCGTCCTCTTGGGTAAAATATTCCGGAGGTAAAATAGTCCCCCATTCGGATCTCCGGGCGGGGACTACTCAAGAGGATGTCGTTATCAGGAGAAAGAAAACTGGCGTTCTACGGATCGGAGCGTGGAATGTCAGATCCCTTAATCGGGCAGGTAGGTTAGAAAATTTAAAAAGGGAAATGGATAGGTTGAAGTTAGATATAGTGGGAATTAGTGAAGTTCGGTGGCAGGAGGAACAAGACTTCTGGTCAGGTGACTACAGGGTTATAAACACAAAATCAAATAGGGGTAATGCAGGAGTAGGTTTAATAATGAATAGGAAAATAGGAATGCGGGTAAGCTACTACAAACAGCATAGTGAACGCATTATTGTGGCCAAGATAGATACGAAGCCCACGCCTACTACAGTAGTACAAGTTTATATGCCAACTAGCTCAGCAGATGACGAAGAAATTGAAGAAATGTATGATGAAATAAAAGAAATTATTCAGATTGTGAAGGGAGACGAAAATTTAATAGTCATGGGTGACTGGAATTCGAGTGTAGGAAAAGGGAGAGAAGGAAACATAGTAGGTGAATATGGACTGGGGGACAGAAATGAAAGAGGAAGCCGCCTGGTCGAATTTTGCACAGAGCACAACATAATCATAACTAACACTTGGTTTAAGAATCATGAAAGAAGGTTGTATACATGGAAGAACCCTGGAGATACTAAAAGGTATCAGATAGATTATATAATGGTAAGACAGAGATTTAGGAACCAGGTTTTAAATTGTAAGACATTTCCAGGGGCAGATGTGGACTCTGACCACAATCTATTGGTTATGACCTGTAGATTAAAACTGAAGAAACTGCAAAAAGGTGGGAATTTAAGGAGATGGGACCTGGATAAACTAAAAGAACCAGATGTTGTACAGAGATTCAGGGAGAGCATAAGGGAGCAATTGACAGGAATGGGGGAAATAAATACAGTAGAAGAAGAATGGGTAGCTTTGAGGGATGAAGTAGTGAAGGCAGCAGAGGATCAAGTAGGTAAAAAGACGAGGGCTAGTAGAAATCCTTGGGTAACAGAAGAAATATTGAATTTAATTGATGAAAGGAGAAAATATAAAAATGCAGTAAGTGAAACAGGCAAAAAGGAATACAAACGTCTCAAAAATGAGATCGACAGGAAGTGCAAAATGGCTAAGCAGGGATGGCTAGAGGACAAATGTAAGGATGTAGAGGCCTGTCTCACTAGGGGTAAGATAGATACCGCCTACAGGAAAATTAAAGAGACCTTTGGAGATAAGAGAACGACTTGTATGAATATCAAGAGCTCAGATGGAAACCCAGTTCTAAGCAAAGAAGGGAAAGCAGAAAGGTGGAAGGAGTATATAGAGGGTCTATACAAGGGCGATGTACTTGAGGACAATATTATGGAAATGGAAGAGGATGTAGATGAAGATGAAATGGGAGATATGATACTGCGTGAAGAGTTTGACAGAGCACTGAAAGACCTGAGTCGAAACAAGGCCCCCGGAGTAGACAATATTCCATTGGAACTACTGACGGCCGTGGGAGAGCCAGTCCTGACAAAACTCTACCATCTGGTGAGCAAGATGTATGAAACAGGCGAAATACCCTCAGACTTCAAGAAGAATATAATAATTCCAATCCCAAAGAAAGCAGGTGTTGACAGATGTGAAAATTACCGAACTATCAGCTTAATAAGTCACAGCTGCAAAATACTAACACGAATTCTTTACAGACGAATGGAAAAACTAGTAGAAGCCAACCTCGGGGAAGATCAGTTTGGATTCCGTAGAAACACTGGAACACGTGAGGCAATACTGACCTTACGACTTATCTTAGAAGAAAGATTAAGGAAAGGCAAACCTACGTTTCTAGCATTTGTAGACTTAGAGAAAGCTTTTGACAATGTTGACTGGAATACTCTCTTTCAAATTCTAAAGGTGGCAGGGGTAAAATACAGGGAGCGAAAGACTATTTACAATTTGTACAGAAACCAGATGGCAGTTATAAGAGTCGAGGGACATGAAAGGGAAGCAGTGGTTGGGAAGGGAGTAAGACAGGGTTGTAGCCTCTCCCCGATGTTGTTCAATCTGTATATTGAGCAAGCAGTAAAGGAAACAAAAGAAAAATTCGGAGTAGGTATTAAAATTCATGGAGAAGAAATAAAAACTTTGAGGTTCGCCGATGACATTGTAATTCTGTCAGAGACAGCAAAGGACTTGGAAGAGCAATTGAATGGAATGGACAGTGTCTTGAAAGGAGGATATAAGATGAACATCAACAAAAGCAAAACAAGGATAATGGAATGTAGTCTAATTAAGTCGGGTGATGCTGAGGGAATTAGATTAGGAAATGAGGCACTTAAAGTAGTAAAGGAGTTTTGCTACTTGGGGAGCAAAATAACTGATGATGGTCGAAGTAGAGAGGATATAAAATGTAGGCTGGCAATGGCATGGAAAGCGTTTCTGAAGAAGAGAAATTTGTTAACATCCAGTATAGATTTAAGTGTCAGGAAGTCATTTCTGAAAGTATTCGTATGGAGTGTAGCCATGTATGGAAGTGAAACATGGACGATAAATAGTTTGGACAAGAAGAGAATAGAAGCTTTCGAAATGTGGTGCTACAGAAGAATGCTGAAGATTAGATGGGTAGATCACATAACTAATGGGGAAGTATTGAATAGGATTGGGGAGAAGAGAAGTTTGTGGCACAACTTGACCAGAAGAAGGGATCGGTTGGTAGGACATGTTCTGAGGCATCAAGGGATCACCAATTTAGTATTGGAGGGCAGCGTGGAGGGTAAAAATCGTAGAGGGAGACCAAGAGATGAATACACTAAGCAGATTCAGAGGGATGTAGGTTGCAGTAGGTACTGGGAGATGAAAAAGCTTGCACAGGATAGAGTAGCATGGAGAGCTGCATCAAACCAGTCTCAGGACTGAAGACCACAACAACAACAAACATCTACATGTGACACAAGAAATGTTGATGTATTTTTTTTTATGTTGTGAGTGATGGAATCACATGTCTGTTTAAGGATTACTGTACTTGATGAAATAGATACAGAGATAAGTTTGTGAGAGAGAAGAAATGATTACTTCCGTGTGGTCTCATTGGTATATGACTGTGAGAGAGAGGGGCAATGATTACTATGCATGACAAAGATCAGCTACATCTACATGGCTATCCTGCAATTCACAATTAAGTGTCTGGCAAAATGTTCATCGAAGCACCATCCAGCTATTTCTCTACCATTCCACTCTCAAAATGCGTGCAGGATAAACGAACACAGTTCTTTCCGTGCTAGCTCTGATTTTTCTTATTTTCTTACAACTGTCATTTCTCCCTATGTAGGTGGGCGCCAACAAAATATTTTCGCATTCGGAGGAGAAAGTTGGTGGGTGAAATTGCATGAGAAGATCCTGCCGCAAAGAAAATAGGCTTTGTCTTAATGACTGGCACCGTTTTTCGCGTATCATATCCGTGGCATTCTCTCCTCTACTTCGCGAAATACAAAAGGAGCTATTCTTCTTTGAACATTTGCGATTTCCTCGGTCAATGCTACGTGATGCGGGTCACACACTGCGCAGCAATACTCCAGAAGAGGGTGAACTAGCGTAGTGTGGGCAGTCTCTTTAGTAGACCTGTAGAGTTATCTAAGTGTTCTGCCAAAAAACCATAGTATTTCGTTCGCTCTCTCCACAACGTTATCTACGCGACTGTTCCAATTTAAGTTAGTCGTAATTGTAATCCCTAACAATTTACTTGAATTCACAGCCTTTCACTTTGTATTATTTATCATGAATCCGAAATTTATCAAATTTATTTTGGTAATCATATAGATGACTTCCACTTTTCATTATTTATAGTCAATTGCCACATTTCGCACAATACAGCTATCTGGTGCAAATCAGTCTGCAATTGATTTTGATAATCTTATGACTTTACAAGCCGGTAAATGACATCATCGTCTAGGAACAACCGAAGAAAGCTGCACAGATTGTCTCCTAATCCGTTTATATACATCAGAAACAGCAGAGGTCCTATAGTACTTCCTTGGGGAACGCCAGATTTTAATTGTGTTGTACTCGACGACAGTTACTACGAACTATGAACTTTCTGACATGAAATCACGAATCCAGTAGCACAACTAAGCTGATACTCTGTAGGCACACAGATTGATTAGAAGTCGCTTGTGAGGAACGATGTGAAAAGCCTTCTGGAAATCTAGAAACATGAAATCAGTTGGACATTTCAACTCGATAGCGCCTGTGAGGAACGATGTCAAAAGCCTTCTGTATCACGGCGTAAAGTCAAGCGCCGGCACGCCAGTCGGGAAAGACAAAGAAGAGAAGACGGTGAGAAGAGATCAGCCAATGCCACGCTGACCGGACCTCCCTCCAGGACGCTAACGCGACAGCAGCGGCCCCTATGTCAAGAGGACATAAGCGCCGTGTCCGACTAGAGAGGGCCGAGCTCAATAGCTGCTTCATGATTAGCGACTTGGATAGCAGCGTCAACGCTAGTCGCTTCGCTTGTACTCTCCGTGTATCAAAGACTTGGGATTGATTATTTCGTATGTCGCCCTTTGTTTGCGACACATCTGCGTAATTGCCAAAGTTAAGTATTGCATCTTTTCTTATTGTAATAAAACTCATTAATACGACTTATTCGATTCTTTGTCTAGCGAACCGAGGATGCAGGCTTTCTATACACTACATATTTGGCTGCCACAGATTTTGTTTTGTCATGGGCTTTTGTGTTTTGCTGTCGCCTTAATTCTACCTTGTCTTTTCTTTGCAGGGGTGTTTGGATGTTTTAACAGTGTTTCTTTCAATTCAGTGTTTTCAGGTGGGCGTTGCAGAGCATTTCTTTGCTTGTGTGCTTATCTTACTTGCTTGCATTGTCTGTTTACAGCATTTTCCTATTCCAAAATCAGCAACCCACCTCTCCCACCCCCTGCTCAGGCGCCTCAGATGCAAGTGATGGATGCATCGCAGCTAACACAGATGTTTCACTTTCAGACGCAGCAGACCGCATCCCTTCTAAACACAGTACAGCAGTTGTTGGCGAACCAAGCCACTAACGCTCAGCAAAATGCAACAATTGTAGCACCGAGTGCTATACCTCCTTTTCGCCAGTTTAACGAAATGGAATGCCTCGAGTATTTGCAACAGTATGAAGCCCACAGCACTGTTCACAACATATCAGGTACTGTGAAACTACTAGATGAACCGCTCCACACCCACACCGACATGATGGCCAACTCAAATGGTCTACTGCCCTCTCTGCATAAGGGTTAGTTTTCACTAATACGAGGTGTTGCAGGCTGTGGGTACTGCGATGTTTGCGCACATCTGGTTAAAGTTAACCATTAATATGCGCCCATCTGGAGATAGATTGGGTCGAAAAAAAAAGGGTAGTGGTTTGAAGGGCAAAGGGGAAAAAATGCCAAAGCAAGCGCCAAGGGAAAAAAATATCTGCGATAGGGAGGTCGGGTAATAAGAGCAGTAGTGGAATCTTGCTGACTGCGATAGGTCATGCAAGGATGAGTTAAGTTAGCAGTGGGTATCATGCAAGCAGATATCATGTGAAGCCGTATGTTCGTCGTAAGAGATCAGTCCGTGACGGTGCTGCAGCACGGTGTACTGCTGTTCAGATTGTGAGAGCCCCCTGCCGCGTTGCGTCAGTGGTGACTTGGCGCGGGGGAAGGACCATGTCGCCCATCGGTGTCTGGTGGACGAGCGTCGAAGCCAAGCGCTCGGAGATGGGTGGTCGCGTAGCGGCACCACTCCTCACTCGATGGTTGCGCTGACAAGCTCTGTGAGGGCCGCGGCTGTGTCTCGCCAGTGTAGCAGACGGCGTAGCCCACTCGCCGAAGTGGAGCTGCTCGGAACCGATGGGCTTCGGCGTTGTTGCGGCGGCTGCCGTCTTCCTCTTCGGTGTGTCAGCCGCAGTGTGTCCTTCTGCCGGCTGCTCCATATGGGGAGCGGCGGCAGGTGTCATCTCTTCGTCTGTGGCGTCCCCACGGATGTCGTGCACCATCTGCGAGCGTAGTAGCCGCAGTTGGCTGCATGCCTCCTCAATCTCTGCAGTCAGGGAGTTCTTAAAAGCTGTCCTATCTGCGTCCACGGCGGCTTTGAAGGCTGCAATCACCTCCTCCGCCGCAGCCGCCAGCATGGCGCGCATCTCCTACACTTGTGGCGCCTTCTGTGCTACTGTCGGCGGCCGGTCCCCGGCGTCACTCTCACTGGCGCAATATTCCGGCCGCCTGTTGGCAGTGGGAGCTGTATGCTCTCCTTCCGGTGTATCCTCGTTCGGTGGCGCTTACGGCGATGTCGCCATGTCTTCTCGGTTTGCGCCTTGTCTCCAGCGCGGTCGTCACTGGCGAAAGCTGGGCAGCCACGCCAGTTTGCCACATGTGGCCCGCCGCAGCGAGCACAAGCTGGCGCCTCTTCTCGTCGTCTGTCACAGGCCCGGGTGTTGTGAGCGCAGGCGCACTTTACGCACCGCGGCGAGTTCCGCCAGTATTGTGCCACGTGCCCTTCAGCTTGACACCTGAAGCCCTGTGGCTTAGGGTCCATGCCTAGGTGGAGAGCTTCGGCGGTCTCAGGAAAGCCTAAGAGCTTCCTTATTCCGAAGATGCCGCTGCCATCCGTCGCAGTTCCCACTACGACGGTGTACATCGGCGGCCTCTTATTCGTCCTGTTGTGCAGCTTAGTAGTTGCATCCCCTCTTTGACCGTCTTTTCAGCACAGATCCAAGGCAGCCCTCTGATCAGGGCCTTGGACTGCTTCTCGCGTTGTTTCGGCGCAGTCGTCTTCTCCACAGTATGTGGATCAACAATTTGGACTGCCACAGCGCCCTTCAGTGCGCGGTAATCGGCCACGCTCGCTGCCTGCAGCTGGGAGATGGCGTCTGAGTCAAGGGACTCTACGCCTACTTCTTCCCTGTAGCATCTGGCTATGACATCATACATCTCTGCCCATGACCCTCTACTGCACTGAATGTACAGTGGGCGACAGGTGTATGACGTTCGTCGCGCTTCCGTTTCGCATACCTGGTGGGTTGCGGTGTCGAAGGCTTCTTCTCTGTGTCTGACTTCTTCTTCTGCCAGTTTCTGCCCATTGCGAGTCGCGAGGACACGATAATTTTGCTGTGTCGTGATAACGACGCACGACAATTTGCTTAGCGTCACGCCACAGTCCAAGCACAGCTTCACAGATCTTCTTCTGGTCAAGCACAGTTAGCGCGCAACTCTTCAAGGTTGTAAAATCTCTTAACTAACTATTACGACCAACAAGTGAATTGTAACTGATTTGCAGGTTATGACGAGGACATCCAAATTCAAATGTGCATGTGGTGCTTTATATTCAGATGTTATGTTGCGTGATGCGACCACGTACAGTGTACCCGATGTCAGATTCAGAGAACAGATTTTGAAACAGTCAGTTACATCATTTCGGCACTTACAAGGGAACCTCCCCATCGCACCCCCCTCAGATTTAGATATAAGTTGGCACAGGGATAGGCCTTGAAAAACTGTACACAGGTCGATCGAGAAAACAGGAAGAAGTTGTGTGGAACTATGAAAAAAACAAGCAAAATATACAAACTGGGTAGTCCATGCGCAAGGTAGGCAACATCAAGGAGCGTGTTAGCTTACGAGCGCCGTGGTCCCGTGGTTAGCGTGAGCAGCTGCGAAACGACAAGACCTGGGTTCAACTCTTCTCTTGAGTAAAAAGTTTAATGTTTTATTTTCAGATAATTATCAAAGTTCAGGCACTCACACATAATCAACTTCGCTCTCCAAAATTCCAGGACATGTTCAGATTTGCTTGGACATATACAGGATTTGACGGTGTACGCACGGAAACATTTGAAAATGTAAAAAACGTATGTTTTGACAGAGCACAGGGAAAACTGTGCGACTGTGAAACTGTTGCATTCATTTGATGCAGTTTATGTGACAAACTCTTATGTTTTCATCACTTTTTTGGGAGTGATTATCACATCCACAAGAAAACCTAAATCGGGTAAGGTAGAAGAATCTTTTTACCCATTCGCCAAGTGTGCAAGTTAGGTGGGTCGACAACATATTCCTGTCATGTGACGCACATGCCGTCACCGGTGTCGTAAAGAATATATCAGACGAGTTTTCCTGTGGAGGAATCGGTTGACCTATGACCTTGCGATCAAATGTTTTCGGTTCCTATTGGAGAGGCACGTCCTTTCGTCTACTACACGGTTTTGCGGTGCGGTCGCAAACCACAGACACTAAACTTATTACAGTGAACAGAGACGTCAATGAATGAACGGACAGATCGTAACTTTGCCAAGATAATGAAAGTAAAATTTTCACTAGAGGGAGGACTCGAACCAAGGACCTTTCAATCAGCAGTTGGTCACTCTAACCACGAGACCACGGCGCTCCTCAGGGTACATTGTCCTTTATGTTGCCCATCATGGACTACTCAGTTTGTATATTTTGCTTATTTTTTCATAGTTCCACACAACTTATTCCTGTTTTCTCCATTGATCTGTGTTCAGTTTTTCAAGGCCTATCCACTGTGTCCATTTATAACTAAATCTGAGGGGGCTGCGATGGGGAGGTTCCCTAGTTAGTACAAATTCTAGATTAGTATAATTCAGGTACTGTACCGGCCGATAAATTTGAGCAGTCGCCAATTTGTCGAGTTGAGTTGTCCCTTGCTCACAACGGTCCAGTAGGCAGCAACAGCATGTGTGCACCAAGCCACATAAACGGCTCTACAAACAGGTGAAAAGAATTAAGTCATGCCCTCAGTGCAATTCACGGCACAAACACCAAGTCTGCCCGTCCAGACAATCCGTATGTTTGCAACGGAACAAACATAAGAATTCTGCCCACTCACAAAATTCTCATCACAAGGTCCATGTAAGTTGCCCATGTAAGCCAGGTGACGCCGGCTAAACTACGAACGGATTCATTAAAGGTCGATCAGCAAGATAAAATACCGGCAGGTACAGGGGAGGTAGTTTGGGTTTCGATAAATACGGACTTATCAAAGGAGACGTTGTACATGGTGGGGCCACTCTCGAGTAATGCGGAGTTGGATAATGCACACTGTTTTGTGAGGAGGAGTTTAGCTCACGCAAGTTGTGTGGAAGGAGATTATAGAGTTCCTGTAAGTATAGGTAACTTCGGCAGAGCGGATTTTAGCTTGTCGAAAGGGTTGTTATTGGCCACGTTGGGGGTTTTTGATGAAGATGACCTCGATAGGGGGAATTTAGAGGATAGCCATAAGCAAAATGTCTATGCAGCGCAATTGAGGGGAAAATTACAGCATTTGCAGGGAGGAATTATTATTGACATTTGGCGATTTATTCGGAACGGAGGGTAGGTTACCGGCAACACCGATTACAAAGCATCACATACCAACGGGGGGTAATACACCAGTGTTTAGGAAACCATATTGGATAGCACGTTAAATGCAACCGCTACTAGAGGAGTTTATAGAACAACAACTACAGGATGGAATCATAGAGCATAGCGATAGTCCATATTTAAGCGATGTAGTTCTCGTACCTAAGAAGTCGGTGGATGGTACAAGAAAATGTAGGTTTTGTTGTGATTATAGGTTTCTGAGTGCGAAAACCATTTCGGACTCATATGCGATTCCGAATATCACGGACGCATTGGACAATCTGGGACAATGTAAGTATTTTACGACGATGGATTTACGGAGTGGATACCATCAGTTGGAAGTAGTGCCAGAGGATAGGGCAAAGATAGCTTTTACTGTTCCTGGGGGACACTATCAGTATATAGGTTTGCCGTTCGGGTTGAAGAATGCACTGGCAACTTTTCAGCGATCATTAGATGGGATTTTAAGGGGACTGTAACCAAAGACATGTATGGTTTACCTAGATGACATTATAGTATTTTCTAAGGATATACTAGGCCATGTAACGCGTTTAAGATAAGTCTTTAGAAGATTGCAGGTGGCATGGTTAACATTAAGTTTAGAAAAATGTAATTTTGCGCAGACGCATGTCAAATATTTAGGTCATGTGATTAGTGAACAAGGGGTTCAAACCGATCCTCGGTTAACAGAGGCAGTTAAAAATTTTCCGACACCACGTACAACGAAGCAATTACAATCGTATATTGGGCTATGTTCATATTATCGTAAATTTGTAAAAGAGTTTGCTAAAATAGCCGAGCCGTTAACAAAGCTTTTAAAGAAAGGGGTTAGATTTCAATTGACGGTGGAATGTCAGGAAGCTTTCGATGAATTAAAGATGAGATTAGTTTCTGGTCCGGTGTTGGTGTTTCCGAATTTTCAAGAAGACCTCATCTTGTCATGCGACGCTTCAAATGGCGCAGTAGGATGTGTTTTGGGGCAAATTGTGAATGGACACGAGCATCCGGTGGCGTATGATTCTAGACAGTTAAACAGGGCAGAGCGGAATTATTGCACAACGGAAAAGGAGATGTTAGATATATGGAGTCACGTATTTTCGTTGTTACCTTTATGGCAGGAGGTTTAAGGTCGTGATAGATCATGCAACGTTGAGATAGGTACTGGGACTCAAGAATCCTTCTAGTCGATGAACACGGTGGGCTCTAAAATTAAGTGAATTTGACTTTGAAGTAATTCATAAGCCAGGGAAGAAACAGGGGAATGTAGATGCATTAAGTCGCAAGTTAGACGCATTAGAACTAATGGGTAAGAGTGTCGCGGAATGGCAAAAGGCACAAGCAGAGTGCTAGGGTTGCAGAAATCAACCACATTTCATTGTGGAGGGAAATTTTCTTGTGTAGAGTTACCAGGTGCAGACCACAGGTAGTGTTGCCAAAGAGTTTGACAGAGGAAGTCTTAAAGCAGACCCATGATCATGTGCTCTCGGGACATGGTGGTCATCGAGCAACAGGAAGACGAGTAGCAGAACGATTTTGGTGGCGCACTCGGAGAAGGGATGTGGAACAATACGTAGCAAATTGTGTGCCGTGTGCGCAGCGAGCAGATGCGACACGCGCAAGAATTCCATTGCAATAGTTACCAGAGGCCTCAAAACCATTCGAGTTTATCGGGCTAGATATTGGCGGGCCATACAACAAAACACCGACAGAGAATCGTTACATTTCAACTACAATTGATCACTTTTCGCGGTTTATAGCCATGGTCGCAATACCAGACCAACAGGCAAGTACGGTAGCACAAGCTTTAGTCAATAACTGGTTATTGAAGTTTGGGGTGCCTGATACCATAATTACGGATCAGGGAACGAACTTCATGTCCGAATTAATGTCACAGTTGTGTCGTTTATTGAGAATTAAAAAAATTATGGACCAGTCTATTTCATCCGCAGGTGAATGGGAGAATAGAGCGAGTACATAGGACAATTTTCAAAATGCTAAGTTATTATGTGAATGAAAACCATGATAACTAGGACGTTTATCTTCCATAAGTGGCATCGAGTTATAACACTAAAATACATTCGGGAGTCTAAATGTCACCATTCGAGGTGGTCTATGGAAGAAAGATGCCATCGCTATTTGACGTGCTATGTCCGAAATCGGGAGCTAAAGGGGACGCAGTGAGGGAATTTGTACGGACAATACGGGAAATCTGGAAGAGGGTACAGAAGACCAATACGAAAGCGTTAGAGAGGCAGGAAGAACCGAATAAGCGCTTGGGACGTTTAAGACAGTACGGGGTAGGTCAATGGGTAATAATCACGAATCCATATACACCTAAGGGAAAGACGAAAAAATTCTTGACAATTTACCACAGACCATACCAGGTCGTGGAGATGACTTCGCATGTGAATGTTAAAGTGCAGCTGCCAACAAAAACATCCATTTTCCACGTGAGTAGAGAAAAGCCTTTTAAAGGAATGGTGGAGAGATTACATCAGTTAACAAGGAAGTGACCCGATTGCAGAGGCTAGGAGAAGCAAACAGAAAAATGGTTCAAATGGCTCTGAGCACACTGGGACTAAACTTCTGAGGTCATCAGTCCCCTAGAACTTAGAACTACTTAAACCTCACTAACCTAAGGACATAACACACATCCATGCCCGAGGCAGGATTCGAACCTGCGACCGTAGCGGTTGCGAAGCAAACAGAAGGAGAAGGTCTCAGGGGAAGAACAACAGCGGACGCGTAACGTTCCGTATGCGTTACGGTCACAGAAGGAGTACATTATTGTGTGTGTAATATTGTATGGCATGTTTACATTTTGTGTTTTAGTATCAAGGAATAATTTGCGTTTTTTTTGTATGTGTGTGTGTGTGTGTGTGTGTTTTTTCCTCCCCCTTTTTTTCACGTTTTGGTGGGTCTGATAATAGTTACGTTTTTCTTGTTTGTTGTTTTAGCTTTGTCATTGTATGGGGGAGACTGGTTTTTTTTTTCAGGGAATTCGATAGGGGCAGAGTGAACAGTCGGGAATTTTTGAGGATGTCGTACGATGTTGTGGTAACTTTTAGAGGAAAAGAGGTGGTACACGCACTTTTCGTTCCATTTCTTCGCAGGGTCAGAACGTATGTGGACGTGCAGAATGTTAGCCAGGGGAATGCTGATCTGTGGTCACAGCAGTGGGGCCGGGCATCAATGGATAACGGTCCAGACCTTGCAGTCGTGGGTACTGTATTCGCGGCAGCCAGGGTCGTTACGAACAACAATAGAGGTATGGAAGATCGGGAATGAAGTACGAAAATTACAGGAATTATTTTCGGAATTATATACCGAGGGAAAAAGGAATCACATATCGAAAGAAGTACAAGGGGAGTATCAAGAATTACAGTTCACTTACAGTAAACTTAGGCAGCAATTCTCTTTTAGTGGAGAGTGTGCCATAGGCGGTAACTAGGCGCAAGAGGGGATGGATAAATGCAGGGGGAAATATATTGAAAACTGTGTTTAGTACAGTGGATGACGATGATGTCCGAGCATTGAATCAATCGGTAATGCACGTGGAGCAAGGGGTCAGTGAGGTTAGAGGAACTGTAGAGTGGCACACAGCACGCTTGTCAAGCCTAGAAACGAGGGTCTTGTATAACACCGAGGTCGTACGAACCTTAGCGGAGGAGTTGACTCGATTCGCGGGAGAGACACAGAAAATTATAAATAGCGATTTAGAGATGCTGCAGAAACGATTAAACATATTGCATGGTAAGCTGGCTATTGCCAGGTTGCTCAGGGCATTAACAGACCGATTAAGTGACGCACGTACAGAAGTTACGATGTTACAGGAAGCAGCATATCATGCGGTAAACGGGCATCTTGGTCCAGTGTTAATCTCGCCAGACGATCTTTTCAGAGGATTACAATTAGCGAAGAGGCAATTTTCATCAGATATAGAACATCCAGTGGAGGTAACAAGGGCCGCTACACCAATATTCCTTAATGTATCGTTGGTACAGGTGAGAACGGATGGGGCATGAGTTTACATCGACGTCAATTTGTCAGTAGTCGGAGTTGACTCACGTTATGAGTGTTACACTATTCATCCACACCCAGTGAAATGGAAAATCGGTAAATGGGTGCAGATTAGGACGCGAGACGCACATTTTATTTCGGCGAACTACAATTGTCGGACTTGAAGCACTGTACGCAAGGACGAGTGATTATTTGCCCTAATCGACCAGTTTTTTCGGATAATACTAAATGTGAAGTTGGATTGTTCCTGAGGATTACGAATGGCTCAGATTGTGAGAAAGAGGTGTTATCGACACATTCCTACTTCCAGAAGGTAGGGAGGCATTGGTTATATTCGGTATTTACGCGGATATGGGTGATGGTCACTTGTTATACCAGAGAGCGGATATAATAAGGAGGTTGCAACTGTGGGAGAGTGGAATAATTATAAATGGTACGGTTTGTGAGATTGTGGGGGAGTATTTCCGTCTTTCAGCATCACGTACGGGTGAAACAGCTTTAACTTTGTCACAGGGAACGTTGTTTTATCCGTGAGGTGTTCTGGAGATTTTATCAGAGCAGAATGTGACATATTTAAACTCCACGTAAGACCCAGAGTTTTTCCAAAAGTTGCAATCCTTTATTAATGCGCAGGAAGGATCTATCACGGTTAATAAGGTATTGGAACACGTTCGAACGTTGCAACAGCATCGGAGCACCAGGATAATGACAGTGAGCATTTCAGCCACATGGTGTGCCATTTTTCTACTTTTCTTGAGTATTGCTTTGTGGAGAATGTGGAAACGTGCACCAGTGGAGGAGGTGCCAACACATCAGTTGCCTACAGCACGGGTAACCAGTGTAAACAATGTATAGGTGTACAGTTAATGTTTTGATGTTCTCATTAGTTTTAGTCTGTGGAATGTAAGTTTTGTGAACAAGGTATGTTTATGCAACCACAGGCCACGTTTGTTTTATCTCGATTTGCGACTAATATTTTTGAAAGGAGGGAGGTGTGCTGCGCTAGTGTCAGTCCTAGTCGAGGGAAAGAGAAATTTTATCAAAATTCAGTGAAGGCGCAGTTGGGCGATGAAATCTGGGGCCGCTGGCAGAGTGTGGTAACTGTCGACAGCCAGTGGGCCAGGCAAGGTAAACGTGGCACTCGCGAGCGCAGAGCTCCGATGTCAGTAATGCACGCACGATTTGAGTGGAGCAACAACGAGGCAGGAAACCGCAGCGTTGCTTTAAGATACTGCGATGTATGAGGCGGGGCACTAGGCCAGAGCCAAGAGTGGCGATTTGTAAGTGGCTGACACGTGGGGATTTATCCCTGCCATAGTTTCTGTCTCTCTCTGGCACTACGTCAGATGCGAGGGAGAAACCAATATAAATAGACGGGTAATTTTAGCTTGGGACAGAGTGTGCCAGGTCAGTCGAGTGTCGGGATGGACCTGTGCTGGTCTTTGCTTATAGGGGCCAGCCTGGCAGCAATGTTATAAGTATTCTCCATAAACTTGTACTTTGTTTCTATGTACTTGTTCTGGCTATATTTTGCCTCTGGGGACACAACACCGGGGCAGGATGGAAGAGCAGCCTGGATCTTGGAGATCACACGGTCTGCTATCTGCATCGGGTCCAGGAGGGGCTCGGTTCCACTCGAGTCTACAGGCCACGTCCAGTTCCCACCTGGCATACCGGGGTCGGGGCGAGTCGCACACTGATGGAGGCGCGACAGCACTGCAGCAGCACCAGAGACGGTGGTGGGTGTTGCCATCCGGCAAGCACCACTAGCGGCAAGTTGTGGCACAGTATCCAGGAGGGCGCAAGTTCCTGGGAGCAGCGACGGCCCAAGGGTCACGGGTGACCAGTACACCTACCTTCTTCCCATGGTCAAACAGAGCAGGCCAAACGGGGCAGAGGGCGGCGAGGACCATGGAATTGTAGCTGTGTCCGGAATCGCGGGCAGCAGCGTGTCGCAATTCGCAACGCATCGGCGGGCGGCGACAAGGAGAGCACGGCCGACTTCCAGCAGAGCGGCCTTGATGACGGCAGCAGTGGCGTCGGTATACGAGGAGTCTGCTGGGCCGGCTGGACATGCGGGACAGCGCGCAGACGGCACGCCGACACTACGCTTTACCCGTGGAGTACTGTAAATTATCGGAATAAACAAATATTACCGAATACCGCTCTATCACTCTGCACTGGCTCTTGACGCTCTTGAACTTGCTCAGCTTCCTGACGAAGTACGGCACGGTGGTTCCCAGCGTCAGCTCTGCCAACTGGAGTCTCGATTTCGACCCCCTATCCCGCAACAAATGTAAAGAATACAGAACGCAAACAAATGCAACGTGCATAGACATAGACAATCGTCTTAGTTTTTTCCATTCTGTCTGATTTGCAGACACATTCTGACAACTGATTAATGGGTTCGGTATGGGGTGTGACCACCTCTGGCAGCAATACAGGCCTGACGGTGCATGCTGTGAATGATGTCGTCGATCTTATGTCGAGCCAATAACGCCTATTCTTCCTGCAGAGCTGTTCACAAGTCTTGCAGAGTGGTTTTTGGATGCTGCCGCGATGCAGTCCGTCTCCCTAGGGTATCCCAGACACGGTCTATGGGATTTAAATTGAGAGGTGGCATGAGCCCCCTCTCATATATCTATCTTACTCTGAGTAATTCCATTTTCCTCTCTAATTGTATGTGGTGAAAAGTCGCTATTCCTTCACACGCACCGAGCGAGGTGGCGGAGTGGTTAGACACTGGACTCGCATTCGGGAGGACGACGGTTCAATCCCACATCCGGCCACCCTGATTAAGGTTTCCTGTGATTTTCCTAAATCGCTCCAGGCAAATGCCGGGATGGTTCCTTTGAAAGGGCACGGCCGAATTCCTTCCCCATCCTTCCCTAATCCGATGAGACCGATGACCTCGCTGTCTGGTCTCCTTCCCAAAACAACCCAACCCAACCTTCACACGCGGACTTTCCACGCAGCATCTCTCGTCACCCGGGTGGTCCGGTGACAGACAGGTTTTGCTGAACTTGAAAGGGTTAAGCCGACAGGTGTGAGGGAGTCGAGTGGATGCTTTCCAGACGCCGACATTGTCATAAGAGCGGGAGCGGCATGCCCACAGGGGTCTGACGGAGCGGCTGGGCTAGAGATTCCGTTACTTAGCAGAAACTTACTGAAAACACTTTCTGGCGGGCTACCAGCGAGGCGTGGGAATGACAGGCAAATTCCCGCGTTTTCTGCAAGGTCATAACTGTGATTGGCTGGCTCAGGGGATGGCACTGTGACGTAGCAAAATCGGCGCAGAAATTGGCGCCAAGTATCTCCATTGGTGAAATAGTAGTGCATCGGCAATAGATTGGAATTTTCCGCCCGTTTTCGAGTTGCTGATTGGAACGTTTAACCACGGCCACTTTCGTGAGGGCGGGAATGTTCTGTGTTCGGCTTGTACAGGTGCTCTTGAGAGAGTCGGCTCTCGCCTTTCGCTAGGAGTAGGTCACAAGACTGAGCTCTCGCTGCTCTGGACAGCCTGCCCTCCGTTGGCTGTCTAATATACTTTCATCTAATTGTAACTGTTTGACGAAGTTGCTGAAGTTTCGACTTCAACGTAACTTTCCGAGTACAGTTGGCAATTGAGCGTTCTGCGTACAAGCGACCTATGTTGTCCGTCTTGAGAGGTTTTGGCTAAAGTTGACTGTATCGGAGTTACTGTGTGACTTTGCTTGTTAAAATCACTCACTGTACCGTCAGTGATTGTGTAGCGAGCCTTCTTCTTCTCCCTCAGAGGCGAATTTGTGTTGCTAGGAAGTCTTTAGCCTGGAACAACCAGACCAGGATAATTTGTTTCGGGCTGTACTCACGACATTATCATCACCACGACGGGAATCGAAGCAACCAGCCATCGCCTCCGGTATGCCAGGTCGTTTCCTTGCAGTTAAGAAGACAGCTTGTTAATGTATGTCCACAGCACCGGCAGATTAGGGCATTTTACTAGGTGATAATCAGAGCTCAGCAGAGCGCGCCTGTTCGTCTTTTCTAACTTTTTTCTGTCTTGGGTGTTCGTTGTCTGAGTTCTCCCTACTGTAGCAGCAATTAAAGTTGGGTTGGCTGAGTGTTTCTCTTAAGATCTGAGTTGCAAGGAATTGGCTCCACATACAACTTGGTCATAAATGTCACAATCTAGTTTATGGACAACTTCACCTTCACAGCATTTATTTGGGTATACAATTTGATGTATTGTAAATGTTTCATGTGTTTTGTTTATTATTTTGAGTTAGTCATAATAAATCAAATTGTTATTGTGGACAGAACTTTCATTCTGTTAATCAGTAGAGCAACCCTTTCATTTCTCACTACGTTAATGAAACTTTCCTTTACCTAAGTAATTTCTACCCAATTAAATTATTGCAGGTGCCAAACTCTTTTCTACTCCACTTGCAGGGTCGATTACAGTCAGTTCGCGTTTCTTCTTAATCCATGTGCAACAGCAAAAGTCGGAGTTAGAAAAGTTGGGGGCCTAGAGGATCATTTCCATATGAAGATTCGAGAAGAATTTCGTGTTAAATACACTGCCAGCCCCGGCACCTCGCAAAATCGGGAGAACGAGCAGGCCACGCCATGCGCGCAGTAACTTCTGCTGCCGAGGAAATATCAGCCATCTGTGCTCTATAAGGTCGAGTATTATCGTCCATGACTACGAAGTCTGGGCCACAGCACCTCGCAACAACCGCACATGAGGTCCCAAGTTCGCGTCGCGACACCTGACAGCAGTTAAACCTTGCTGATTCACCTGTACAATTTCATGAAGAGGTGTTCGAGTGGTCAATATAATCTCTGCCAAGATCATTAGGGATCCTCCTCGATATCGATCTCTCTCCACATTGTTTGGGTATTGAAATCGAGTTCCACGTTCCCTCCAGATACGAATCCGCCGTGAATCACTCTCCAGACCAAATTGGGACATCTGTGAAAAGAGCATTGGCCCACTGTTCGATCATCCAGATGTCAAGTTGACGATTCCAAAATAGACGTTCCCTTCTGTGAAGACGTGTCAGAGGTACAAGTGCAACAGATCTCCGACAGTAAAGGCCACTCTGTCGAAGCCTTCTGTACACCGTTTGCCTCGGTGCAACTCGTCCAGTGGATGCTGCAAGGTCAGATACCAGTTGTCGTGCAGTACTAAGATGGCACCGTCGTTCTCTTACAGCCTAATAACGGTTCTCCCTTTCTGATGCAACAAGTGGTCGGCCCTATTTTGGTCTTCGGGATACAGTTTCGGTCTCTATAAACCGTCACGACATCCGAGATGGAACAGAACGATTCACATTAAGCCACTGGGCCACATCAGTTTGCGACTGACTGCTTCCATTCTTCCTATGGCCCTTCACCGTAGAGAGTCTGGTAGGCATCTTCTCTGTGCCATAATGCACTGTCTGTGACTGTGTACACAACGATTGTGGATGTGGGACTACCCGGAAAACACTAATCCGTTTGATAGGGCCTCCAACTCATCGTTGCTGTGGTTGTCCGTTGACCGGAATGCTATCTTGCTAACAGAACATGTTTGTTTGGACATCTATTGACATTTTGTATGACTATATCGAGAATTAGATATAGGATGGGGAAGTAGCGGTTTGTTGCTTTAATATTGGACACCAGTGTAGCATTGACGTCACTGATGATGTCACTGATAAGGATGAAGACGTCAGTATGTTAATGACATTGCTGTGTCAGAGATGCCAACGTATGCAAAGCTAAGGAAAGAATTGGTAGACACACTACTTACATCAGAAATTAAGATATTTACTGCCATTTTTATGTATGATAACTCTGCAGCTGATGAATCTCTGATTATCCTTTCATTACAATGCACATACTTTGAAAGATGAAACTCAAGCAAATGGAATAGAAATAAGAAGGGCAACGGCGGGGGGGGGGGGGGGGGAGAACTTGTTTTAACTCATCCTTCAGGCCTAGATCAGGAAGGGGAAGGAGATGCTTGATTTCCCGCCATTTTCATATCACACAGTTGGCCTTGGTCAATGGAAGGAGGGGGACCTTCATTTTGGCGCCAGAAATGGCTCAGTGGGTGACTGACCTTGAAGAGGTGTCTATCTGGACACGTGACAGGTACTATGTTGCATTGTGACCTCCCAGGGACGCGGGCTGGATATATAGTTACATCGTGATCTTGAGATAAGATCTGGCTTCGTTCTCCTTTTGATCCACTGCCGTTGACGTGCTGCAATATCTCTCCCCAACTCATCCCACCTGTATTACATGGGATTTACGTCAGGGGAATAGGCGCTGTTTTATGTGGTCGCACATAGTCATTCGTAAAGATGAAGGCAGGGCCGAATGCACCTCTGAAAAGATGCACACAGCGAAGGAGTCCAGTGTTACAATAACATTGACCGGTGAGAGTACCGTGTTCAAAGTTTTTGAGGTCAGTACGCGCATACTACTTTGTGTCTTTCCACATCGTAACACCTGGACCACAGAAACGATCATGTTTGACTATGCTGAATGTATCATCGCATGGCGAGAGGGGGGCACACGTAACATTCCTAGTAACACTGCCGCACTTGATGGTTGTGATAGTGCAGGTGATATATTGTTGGGAGGCATAATGTAGCATGGACGTATGAAGCTTCAAATCTTTGAACTCGACACTTTCACCCGTCAACATCATTGAGACAATGTATTCGTTATCTACGTGCTTATTTTCAGGGGTACAGTCCCCACTTTTATGGATGCCAAAGCACGACCGTATCTAACTGCTCAAGTGGAAGAACTCCTGGAAGAAGAAGATATTCGGTGAATGGACTGGCATCCCCGTTCACCCGATTTGAATCCCATCGAGTACGTGTAGGATGCGTTGGGAGGATGTACTGCAACAAATCCACATGCACCATTGACCATCCAACAGTTGTGAACTGCGCTGGTGGAGGAATGGAACATCCTATCATAAGGATTCCTTACCAACCTTATGGCCAGCATGGAAACAAGTTTCAGAACATGAATTGCCGTACGTGGTGATCACACACTGTATTAGGATCCATGTTCCGCATTTTGTAATGGCCAAGGTACCATCACAAATGGCGGCGAATTCGTTGTAATTATAGTCTTTGAATAGACGTCTCATTTTCGTTCGTCTCATTACCATATATTTTTCAGTTACTTTCTGCACTAAACTGTAGCAGTTCACTCGATGTATCGTCCAAGTTTCACCAAGCTATGTTACCTGGCAGTGTCACATCATGTGAAAGTTTCATTCCTCCTTACATTTTGCTCACCAGTGAACTTTTGTACTAAGGATGTACTTCTGCTTCTACCGTTATTCAGTAGATAACGAAAATATGTTCATCGTTGGGTCTATCAGTAGATCGGTATTCACTAGGCATGCAGTGCGCCGCTATAGGTATGGGAAGGGGAGACTGTCAAAGCTTATAGATGTAGTGGGTGGTGGTGGTGAAATCATTCATGAAAGAATCCCTGTAGTAGCTGGAGTTAGAGCTGCAACTTTTTAGATTAAAGTCAGCTGATAGGTATACCTGCTTAAACGAAGTCCCTCCAACCAACGGCTCACGTTCAGAGGACAACATGTTTCCAAGTAGAGAAGGAATTAGCATATTTCATCAAAATATAAGAGGTATTAGAGATAAACTTAGTGAACAGCTTATGGATGTTGACTCTGAAATTATTGGTATATCAGAGCACAGCTTAAATAATTTGACAATTCAGAGGCTTCATGTTCCAGGATACAGATTAGCTGGCTGCTTTTCAGGGAGATTTTTACTGAGTAGGAGGAGGGGCCATGTACTTAAAACATTATTCCTTTTGAGTCCATAGACGTATTACGACATTGCACTGAACAAATATTTGAATGTTGTGCAGGGGCAGTTGAATTTAGTGAAACTAAACTTTTAATTGTTGTTGTTTATAGGTCCCCTAACTCTGACTTCAGGGCATTTCTGCTCATGCTGGAAAGGGTTCTTGATTCACTTCGCAGGAAGTACCAAAAATTTTGTATATGATGGTGCAAGAAAAAGGATGTTGGTAGATCTCATAAGTTCATATGATCTGATGCATACTGTGATTTCTCCAACCAGGGTGCAGGGGAACAGTAGCACAGCCATAGACAGTATTTTTATTCGTTCTTCGTTACTAGATGGGCATTCTGTTAGTAAAAGTGTGAATGGCCTTTCAGACCATGATGCACAAATTTTAACACCAAAAGGCCTTAGTAGCCAAACAAATGTCACATTTAATTACAAACTAAGTAGGGAAGTTAATCCAACAGCATTAGAGAGTTTTTTAAACCTTGTCAAGGAACAAGAGTGGCAGGATATTTATAGTGCCGATAACATAGAGCCGGCCGTGGTGGCCGAGCGGTTCTAGGCGCTACAGCCTGGAACCGCGCAACTGCTACGGTCGCAGGTTCGAATCCTGCCTCGGGCATGGATGTGTGTGATGTCCTTAGGTTAGTTAGGTTTAAGTAGTTCTAAGTTCTAGGGGACTGATGACCTCAGAAGTTAAGTCCCTTAGTGCTCAGAACCATTTTTTGATAACATAGATGATAAATATAATACTTTCCTTAAGACATTTCTCATGCTCTTTGAGAGTAACTTTCTAAACTGGGTACTACCAGTAATAGGCACCCCGGGTGGCTGACTAGCCGGATAAGGATATCATGTAGAACAAAGCGGAAATTATATGAAATTGTTAGAAGTAGTCACAATCAAGCTACAGTAATCCATTACAAACAGTATTGTAAGGTACTTAAAAATATTGTTAGGAAGGCAAAGAGTATGTGGTATGCAAATAGAATAGCTAATTCACTGGATAAAATTAAAACCATATGGTCAGTTGCGAAGGAAGTGTCTGGTCAGCAGCACAAGGTCGACGATACAAAGTCAGTTCGTAGCAAAAATATTTCGGTTACCGATAAGTATTTAACAATCATTTTATGAGCATTTCTGGTGAATTAAATAAAACTTTATTTTCTACAGAGATTCATATAACTTTCTTGCCAAATGCCTTTCCGAGATTGATGTCTGAAATACTTCTTTGTGATACAGACAAGGGGTAGATTGAGTCAATAATTAAATCACTGAAGACTAAGGACTCTCATGGTTATGATGGACTGCCTAGCAGAATATTAAAGTACTGTGCTGCACATATTAGCCCTATATTTGGCCATAGTTGGAATTTTTCCTTTAGGAAAGGTCAGTTTCCTGAGCGATTAAAGTACTCAGTAGTAAAACCGCTTTATAAAAAGGGAGAAAGGGATAATGTAGATAATTTTAGACCTATTTCTATGCCATTAGTATTTGCTAAAGTCGTTGAAAACGTTGTGTATATAAGGGTAACAGATCTTTTTAAATCATACGATTTGTTATCAAATGTACAGTTCCGCTTTAGAAGTCGTTAACAACGGAAAATGCTATATTCTCTTTTCTCTGTGAGGTACTGGATGGGTTAAACAAAAGGTTTCGAACGCTAGGCATGTTTTTTAATTTAATTAACTCATTCGATTGTGTTGATCACAAAATATTGCTCCAGAAGTTGGACCATTATAGAATACGTGGAGTAGCCCACAATTGGTTCATCTCTTGCTTTAGAAACAGACAGCAAAAGATGATTATTCACAATGTTGAGAATGGCTGTGATGTGCGGTCTAAGTGGGGTACAGTCAAGTGGGGGGGGGGGGGGGGTGCCCCAGGGATCAGTGTTGAGGCCACTCCTGTTCCTTATTTGTATAAATTATATGCCCTCTAGTATTATGAGTAACTCTAAAATAGTTCTGTTTGCTGAAGACACTAGCTGGCTAGTAAAGCATGTTGTGTGCAACATTGCCTCGGTTTCAAATAGTGCAGTTCATTACCCACGTTCATGGCTTGTAGAAAATAAACTAATGCAAAATCACAGTAAGACTCAGTTTTTACAATTCATAACACACAATTCAACAAACCCTCAAGTTTTAATTCCACAGAATGAGCATATGATTAGTGAAACTGAATACTTCAAATTTGTAGATGTTCAGATAGATGGTAAGCTGTCGTGGAAAGCCCACATTCAGCATCTTTTTCAAACATTTAATGCAGCCATTTTTACTATTCGAACGGTATCTGAAGTGAGTGATCGTTCGACACCAAAATTAGTCTACTTTGCTTATTTTCATTCGCTGATGTCGTATGTTATTATATTTTGGGGTAACTCTTCCTACTCTAAAAGGATATTTTTGGCTCAGAAACGGGCGGTTCGGGCAATAAGTGGTGCAAGTTCACGAACGTTTTGTCGACCCCTGTACACGAGTCTGTATATTTTGACGTAGGCTTCCGTACTGTCACTTCTTGTTAACAATATTAGCTTATTCTCAAGAATAAGCAGCTTACACTCAGTTAATACTGGGCAGAAATCAGACCTGCATTTGGATCGGACTACCTTAAGTCTTGCGCAGAAAGGTGCGCAGAATACTGCTGCATCCGTTTTCAATGAGCTACCACTCGAATTCAAAAATCTTAGCAGTAATCCACGCGCTTTCAAACTGAAGAGCTTCCTCATGGGTCACTCCTTCTATTCTGTCGAGGAGTTCCTGAAAAAATTAAGATGATTTTTGTTCTATTGTTGATTTCGTTTACTTAAACTTTTGGATTGACTCTTTTCGGGTTCATAAACATTTATTTTTATCTGTTATAACTTTTTTGCTGTAATTTCATGTACTGACACGTTCCATGGACTTGGAGATTTACTCCTCATTTTGGTCCTAGGTAGGGAACATGACGTGTAAATAAAAAAATAAATGAATAAAATAACCGTACGTGAAGTTCGAGGTACTATGTGAGTAGGGTACTCATGTGGGCCTTTTTCAAGCTGTTCAGTCGAGGACCAACGTACCGTACGTGTGGGATGTGGCACAATGAATCGTTTCATGACTTTCGCGACGGATCAAGACGAAGAAAATAATCGTCACAAACTTCCATCTCTAGTTATCACTCATAATTTGAGCGACATATGGTCTCAAGAGAACGAATAAGTCAACGATACCTGCTGATATTTATTTTATAGACTCCTAAGAATCTCAGAAATTTGATTTGCCTGCCAAAATGAGTATTTCAGATGTATACGCGTTTGCGAATATGGGCAATTAGCAGCTGTGTAATAGAATGACGACAACGAAAATTCTTCTGGACCGGGACTCGAACCCGGATTTCCAGCTTGTCGCGAGCGGTCGCATACATGCATATCTGAAGAAATATTGCATTGTACTTCTGACCAATACCGGCACTGCAATAGCACATTTTTCCGATGACATCGGACAAGCACTTTCAATTAAAATCTTTACATTGTACGGAGATGTACATAATGGATGTAAGCGTGCAGGTTGTAGACACATGGTTAACAACATACGGAAGTTTGTTGATGAATTTTTTTCGGGTTATCAGCCGAGTGGTGGCGTCGTCTTGTCGCAACGTTTCAATTAATTTCGTTCCCATCATCCATCACAAACGGAAGTTTGTGTCTGGCCGTGAAGCTTGCTCGGATAGCCTAATGGTGATGCGATCTCTCGCAACAAACGAGAAATTCAGGTTCGAATCCCGGACCGACACAAATTCTCGTCGTCATCATTCCGTTATAAAGACTTTGGTTGTCGAAGTTCGCAATAGCTAATACATTTCATGTATTACATAACAACTATAACACTATGCCTTTTATTTCGGATATGCATGCATAACCAAATGAACATTTCATCGTACATCTGAAATACGCAGGTATTGCAGTATCGTATAAAATTAGTATTGGCTGTACGGAGCGATTTCATTGAACAACATCCGACAGCGCGTTTGCTGTACAATGCATTGCAATCCATACTTCTATTAAAATCACTTTATGCTTGTCATTTCAGCGAACCGAGGGTTGAGGTCACTAGACAGTCAATCGTAGTTTTTTCTCGAGCATAATGTGCTCGCTTTGCTGTCTGTTTTGAGGGCTATAATACGTCAACCACAAAGTTAACTGAATCAAGCTACAGCTAGGTTACTGAGCAGTCAGAAACATCAAAGTTGCGTCATTAATGAATGTTACAGTGTGCTAGAGGAAGCGCGCTCCAGCCTATATAATTATTCGCTCCACAAAATATTCCAGGGAAAGTAGAAGCAGGTACCGACACACAATTGTGTTCGAAAGACGTCAGGTCAATGGTGGAAGACTTCTTATTTGGGAACACATCGTGTTGGAAGGAGGTACGGCGCATCACTTTTCCCGTTGGTGTCACGAGGAATAGTCTTAATAGCCAGATGTACAGATATTAGGGACTACAACAACAAGTGCGAATTTTCAGGTGTGGTTTTGGTCGGGGTTTATTATTCTTTTATGATATTTCAAGCATGTATCGCATTGTTCTGGCGGGTGAATTTATTACTCATGAAAATACCCACTGCATGGACTGACCAGCGTGGTTTTTTGGACTAAACGTTTCCTAGCATTGAGGCCTGTGGTAAAGTGTAGTAGAGCTGTATTAGGCGATAAACTGTGCTCCGTGGGTGAACCAAGGTGAAAGGGGAGTGGGAGTATGTTGGGTAGAGGCGCGAGGGAAGGTAGGTCGCCGAATTGCGTTCATGCACTTCCCTCCTTCACATGTTCGCAAACGGAAGAGCAGGCTGGTGATTTCCAT
The DNA here is from genome assembly GCF_021461385.2 of Schistocerca piceifrons. Classification (NCBI taxonomy): domain Eukaryota; kingdom Metazoa; phylum Arthropoda; class Insecta; order Orthoptera; family Acrididae; genus Schistocerca; species Schistocerca piceifrons. The sequence goes on along the minus strand of NC_060149.1, from coordinate 549,456,315 downwards.
CCAGAGAAGCAGCTGCTAGGTGATTCATAATGTAATCCCGACCCTCCAGAACGTGTCTTATGAAGAACTGTTGGCATCGTGCGCAGACACGCCGGGGGGAGTTTATTTTCAACACATTGTGTTAACACTACTTGGAATCGAGATACTAGCCACTTACTGTATTAACGCAAGTAACGCATTTGGACATTATCTATGTAAACCTCTGCACACGTTCTACACTGCTAGAGAGGGAATTGATTCTTAATCATCCTGTACTGTGTCTGTAGTGTTCTTCCGCAAAATGCAACTTCTGCCATCACGAGCGCTATTCGCTTTTCAGTTTACAGACAGACCATACCTCCCCAGCTTTTTTTGTCTATTTCCACTTTAGAGGCACGAACTCAGTGAAGTCTCAGCCTTTTGCTACTCACATAGATTTCTACCGAGTAGGTAACTACTAAAGTATCACTAAGTACTTTCGAAAACTCCTTCTTATCAAGGCATTACGTCTACTGGTCTAATTGGATCGTAAGTCTTACGAAATAGAACCAGTGTAACAAACGCAAATTTTTATCTACCCATGTATCGTTGCAGTTATTTAACGAGGAAATCGAAACGCAGTTGTATCGTATCCTGCTAAATATTGTTGATCTATTTTGTACGTTAAGCTTCTATTTATAACTACAGTATTTACCCTGTGGTCCCGGCGGAGGTTCGAGTCCTCCCTCGGGCATGGGTGTGTGTGTTTGTCCTTCGGATAATTTAGGTTAAGTAGTGTGTAAGCTCAGAGACTGATGACCTTAGCAGTTAAGTCCCATAAGATTTCACACACATTTGAACATTTTTGAACATTTACCCTGCACAGACGAAGAAGATGTTGTACTATTTTACTGCGAGTGCAACCAAAGAAATGATGTTAGCATGTGCACATGTTATCCTTGTCGAGTGTGGACCGGGCTGTAAAAAGTGGTGAAATAGCCAAAAATGCAAGTTTACAAACAACTGACAGAATTAGGTGCCTTGCGTCAAGATAACACATCACCTTTTGAGTAATTGCATGGCTGCGTTTAACTTGATTAAGGGCATTGCCTCCACTATAAAAACCAACAAACACCGTCCGAACAGGCCTATAAAACCTAACGACACCGACCGACCACCATGTCATCCTCAGCCCTTAGGCGTCACCGGACACAAATACGGAGGGGCATGTGGTCAGCACACCGCTCTACAGGCCGTTTTCGTTTTTGTGACTGGTATCTCTACTTTTCTATTAAGTAGCTCCTCGATTGGCCTCACAGAGACTGAGTTCACCCTACTAGCCAACAACACTCGCGAGACTTAGACGGCGTCTCATCCAAGTGCTAGCAAAGCCTGACAGTGATTAACTTCGGTGATCTGACGGGAACCGGTGATATCACTATAAGGAAACACGAACTTTTGGAACACACCATATCAGCAAACACTGCAAAGTGCAACGGCTGCCCGACTTCTGCGTCTTCACACAATAAAGCGATAAATACAGCAAAAAATTCCATGAATCTACAACGTGAGTCGCCCTCTCAAGTGACGCTCACACCAACTCTTCTACACTAAAAAAGCGCTCATGGATTGTTGACTATACTCAATATTTTAAATACTGTATTATATCTACTGATACAAATCATCACTCCATGACCGCAGAACAACATGAGTCCATTTCAGTATGTCTATAAAGTCTTCTTAGGGCAGAGACACAATTAATAATTTGTGCTGTGTTCTGATTACTGTTTATGATATTGACAGATGAGCATTTTTCTCTTGAATGTCATATGTTCTTCGAGAGACCATGCAGTGATATTCCTCTTTGCATCTGCAGCTACATCGACTAAATGATTACATTTATTTGCAGCATCAGAAAGGGTAGGTGACAGACGGATGACCGCAACTGTGTCTCTACTTACCGAGCACTTTCCTAAATAACGATAAAATGACAGAATTCCTCCCTATACTGTGAGAGTAAGTTGTTCGGAGAAATACACGGGTACATGCTGGTCTGGTTTACAATCTCCACAGTAAAAAATCGGCATCCAACATATTTTCTCGTGATAACTATATTCCACATCTATTATTCCAAAGGGATAAGTGTCCCTGTCTAACAAACAACTTCCATAATTTTTTGTAGATAACACATCACGAAAATCAGAAACGCGTTACGAATGGGACAAACAATTATAAATTGTACTAAATATGATGGGGAAGGCGTGTATATTGACATTAGCGTAGCGTGTTGGAACTGTAGCACGTTTCCACATATCTATTGTAGCGTTAAAATACTAAGCTCACACAGAGAAAAGTGACTTCACAGTCATGTGACCAAAGTATAAACTCATAACAGGTAATGCGTTAAGTCTGATCGACACATTGACTCCTTTAGGTATTTATCCCTTTTCTTGCAGACAGTTAGGTCTGTAGAGTGTGTAGCTATCCGTTGCACTCCTCTTACTAGATTTTGTCATTATTCTTGACATCAGCAAAGGAAACAGCTGGGAAGGTGGTGTTGTTGCCAGCTGTAGTAAGCGCAAGTTGTAAGCACGTTTACCAGTACCATCATCTTATCAGGTCTTGACCCTACAGCTAATATCTAACCCTAGAGACATAGCTGGCGAATCGAGCAGTACAATATAGAATTCCATCAACAGGTTGTCACAATGCAGCCGTCTATATTGCTGTTTTGCAAGATTGTGTAATCAACTGCCACGCAAGGTAATTAAAATTATAGCCCTAAAGAGCATAGTTGTATAACCAAATACCTGTCGTGCTTGTAATAAGCAACAGTTATATAATACATGCTGGATGCTGGCAAAGTTTCCCTATCATAGTGTAAATGCATACATATTGTGTAAAAGTGTGTGAAGTGATGAACAAACTGGCCATCACAACGGAAGCAGACAGATGATGCTAATAGGAAAAAGCCGCCGATAATGACGCAAGCCGGCACCCAGCATTATGCTAGAAGTAGAAATGTAACTTCCGGAAAACCATCTGAAGATGAACCTGAAAAGGTTCGAAAACTGGTTCATGGAATGATAAATAACTATTCAAAAAAGTGACTTGTTGGAGTTTTATGTATTTACATAATTACCTCTGCATCATCTGATCTAAATCGACTACATTCCATTATACTTGTTTTTATTTTGTTGATATTCGTCTTAAATCCTTCTTTTAAGACAATTCCCATTCCGTTGAACTGCTCTTCCAAGTCCTTCGCGGACTCTGAAAAAATTATGTCATCGTGAAACCTCGATTCTTCTAACTTCCATCTTGTTCCTGCACAAGTTGTAAATATCCTTTCTCTCCGTGTATTTTACTCCTGCTACCTTGAGAATATCAGAGAGAGTATTCCAGACTACACAATCAAAAGCTTTCCGTAAGTCTACAAATGCTATAAACGTAGTCTTGCCTCTCCTTAATCTATCTTCTAAGAGAAGTCGTAGGATTCGTACTGCCTCGCGTGTACCTACATATATCTGGAATCCGAACTAATCTTCCCCGAAGTTGGCTTCTAAAAGTTTTTCCAATCTTGTGTAATTCGTGTTAGTATTTTGTAGCCATGATTTATTAGACTGGTACTTCGCTAATATTTGTACTTATCAGCATTTGCTTTCTCTGAAGTCTGAGGGTGCAGCACCTGTCTCATACACTACTGGCTATTAAAATTGCTACACCACGAAGATGACGTGCTACAGACGCGAAATATAACCGACAGGACGAAGATGCTGTGATATGCAACTGATTAGCTTTTCAGAGCATTCGCACAAGGTTGGCGCCGGTGGCGACACCTACAACGTGCTGACATGAGGAAAGTTTCCAACCGATTTCTCATACACAAACGGCAGTTGAACGGCGTTTCCTGGTGAAACAGTGTTGTGATGCCTCGTGTAAGGAGGAGAAATGCATACCATCAAGTTTCCGACTTTGATAAACGTCGGATTGTAGCCTATCGCGATTGCGGTTTATCGTATCGCGACATTGCTGCTTGCGTTGGTCGAGATCCAATGACTGTTAGCAGAATATGGAATCGGTGGCTTCGGGAAGGTAATACGGAACGCCGTGCTGGATCCCAACGGCCTCGTATCATTAGCAGTCGACATGACAGACATCTTATCCGCATGGCTGTAACGGATCGTGCAGCCACGTCTCGACCCCTGAGTCAACAGATGGGGACGTTTGCAAGACAACAACCATCTGCACGAGCAGGTGGACGACGTTTGCAGCAGCATGGACTATCAGTTCGGAGACCATGGCTGCGGTTACCCTTGACGCTGCATCACAGACAAGAGCGCCTGCGATGGTGTACTCAACGACGAACCTGGGTGCACGAATGGCAAAACGTCATTTTTTCCGATGAATCCAGGTTCTGTTTACAGCATCATGATGGTCGCATCCCTGTTTTGCGACATCGCGGTGAACGTACATTGGAAGCGTGTATTCGTCATCGCCATACTGGCGTATCACCTGGCGTGATGGTATGGGGTGCCATTGGTTACACGTCTCGGTCACCTCTTGTTCGCATTGACGGCACTTTGAACAGTCGACGTTACATTTCAGATGTGTTACGACCCATGGCTCTACTCTTCATTCGATCCCTGCGAAACCCTACATTTCAGCAGGATAATGCACGGCCGCATGTTGCAGGTCCTGTACTGGCCTTTCTGGATACAGAAAATGTTCGACTGCTGCCCTGACCTGCCCATTCTCCAGATCTCTCACCAATTGAAAACGTCTGGTCAATGGTGGCCGAGCAACTGGCTCGTCACAATACGCCAGTCACTATTCTTGATGAACTGTGGTATCGTGTTGAAGCTGCATGGGCAGCTGTACCTGTACACGCCATCCAAGCTCTGTTCGACTCTATGCCCAGGCGTATCAAGGCCGTTGTTACGGCCAGAGGTGGTTGTTCTGGGTACTGATTTCTCAGGATCTATGCACCTAAATTGCGTGAAAATATAATCACATGTCAATTCTAGTGTAATATATTTGTCCAATGAATACCCGTTTATTATCTGCATCTCATCTTCGTGTAGCAATTTTAATGGCCAGTAGAGTACATCTTACACATCAGGCGGAAGAGCTTTGTCACGGCTGGCTCTACCAAGCCTGTTAGTAGTTCTCACGGAATGTCGTCTGCTCGCGGGATCTTGTTACGTGTTTCAGTGCTATGTAAAATTCTTCTCCTAGTACCATGTCTCCCATCTCATCATCTACAGCCTCTTCCATTTTTATAATATTTGCCTTCAAGTACATCCCCCTTGAATAGAACTTATATACACTTCTTTCACCTTTCAGCTTTCTGTAGAAAGGGCCGAGGAGAGATACCTCTGAGTGAAGCGAGGACATTTGTTGGAAATTTTTGGTAAGTTCTATGGAACCAAACTGCTCAGGTCATCCGCCCTAGGTTTACACACTACTTAATCTAACTTAAACTATCTTACGCTATGGACAACACACACACCCATCCCCAAAGGAGGACTCGAACCTCCAACGGGGGTGGGGGATATTTTTTGGAATCCAGTGAAGCGTCAACGACGCTAGTAAAATGTTATTAGAGTTGAGTTACTTATTCACAATGTCTGAAAGACATCGTTCTTTCACACCAGTCTTAGCTGTTGCTCATTCAGCTGCGTGTTGGATTCTAGCTGACGTTCGTCGAGTCACCTCACCGTCTGCACGTCCAGGAGATGTCAGCTATCCCGGCACCGCGGCGGTCTGCCGGCCAGCAGGTCCGCCCGTTGCGCAACACGAAGTGCTTCTCGCGCTGTCTGCTGTCGGTCCCACTCTGAATTCTACAATGATCTATGATGCGGGCTTTCAAATAGAAAAAATGTGAATGATGTGGTGTGTTGGCCCTCAACTACGTTCCCTCCGACTCAGAGTTGAAATATTGAAAGTTTTGGCTGGTTTCGTTGTCTAGGGACTGGGATACGTAGTTGCCACATTACAAGCCAAATACTGCTGAGTCTACAGTATACAATATGAATATACACAAGAATCGAATGGTCGAAGGTTCCTATCACTTGGCAATTGCGAATTTTGAACGTAACATAAACATTTATACATGAAAGATTGCAAAAAAGTCAAATGGTTAAAATGGCTCTGAGCACTATGGGACTTAACATCTGTGGTCATCAGTTCCCTAGAACTTAGAACTACTTAAACCTAACTAACCTAAGAACATCACACATATCCATGCCCAAGGCAGGATTCGAACCTGCGACACCAGCGGTCGCGCGGTTCCAGACGTCAGCGCCTAGAACCGCTCAGCCACAACGGCCGGCTGAAAGATTGCAGTTAAATAAATTCTGCAGATACTATTTTAACGACTATAAATGATGAGTACGATAGCAGAACTACCTTTAAGAATGCTCTTTATTACTGTAAAACACTTATTGGTGTCGATGGTCCAGCAATTAAATAAAATATAAGATGTATAACAGGGAAACAATAGATTCTGTAAGTAGGCTGTTTAGGTTTTTATATTGGTAATGCCACGTAGCGCACTGTATGAAAATCACTGGCTGTGCTGTGTGCAGTCTGTGACTGGGTGGCATTGTTGTAATATTCGCTATTGTAGTGTTGGGCTGTTGGCTGTTAACAGCGCGTAGCGTTGTGCAGTTGGAGGTGAGCCGCCAGCAGTGGTGGTTGTGGGGAGAGAGATGGGGGAATCTTGAGAGCGGACGATCTGGACGTGTGTCCATCAGAAACAGTAAATTTGTAATATTGGATATCATGGACTGATATATATATATATATATATATAATCACTTTTGAACACTATTGAGGTAAATACATTGTTTGTTTTCTATCAAATCTTTCATTTGCAAACTATGCATATCAGTAGTTAGTGCCTTCAGTAGTTTGAATCCTTTATTTAGCTGGCAGTAGTGGCGCTCGCTGTATTGCAGTAGTTCGAGTAACGAAGATTTTTGTGAGGTAAGTGATTTGTGAAACGTATAGGTTAATGTTAGTCAGGGCCATTCTTTTGTATGGATATTTGAAAGTCAGATTTCGTTGCGCTAAAAATATTGTGCGTCAGTTTAAGCACAGTCATTGATAATTTTTCTAAGGGGACGTTTCAATTTCTACTTCACGTAATTAGTTATGAACAACATAGCTCGCAAGATATTCACTTCTAAATGCATACTACATCTTCACTGCAGAAGCCATGGAAATCTCACAAGCTCACAAGTTGGCACTACGAAATATTTCTATCTCCCGCGACCATGCATCCGTCGCGCCATAGTGTCCAGCAGTCTCCCGTGTCCTCTCCCGTACTGTCCAGAACTCTCCGTGCCTTGTCCCGCATTGTCCAGAACTCTCCGTGTCCTGTGCAGCTGTCCCTCACGCCGCCCTGTTCAGATCTACACCTCCATTTACTTCGAAAGTCGCTTCCCTTAGTAACAAGAGCTGTGATTGGTGATAGCGCTCCCTTCATGCCTCCAAGCCAACACACACTCACAAACATTTTGAAACACATTCGAAATACTGGAATTACATTTAAATAACTTGAAATTGAGTAAATATTCCTACGGCTGGACCATAAACACGCTCTAACACACATTATAAAATACATAAACAAATCAAATAAACATATATCAAAAGAATAGAAACAAAAGGTGGGCCAGTAGCCTAATGTCTCTGTGCTTTCTAAAACACAGTAAATAATTGACCAATTTCTTCATGAATATTGTATATCGGATGTAAAAGAAGACATAGATGAATAAATATATTTATAAGCATGCTGCTACCGTTTTTTCTTGTAGCTGTGGAGTACTTATGGCCTGGGACAATCGATAGCAATCAGCCACTTTGAACTTCAATAACTCGTGTACTATTCAAGTTACATGCCTGTAATTTATACCAATTTAGGTTTACGCTAATATCTTTCTAAAGACATGTTGATCGACAAAATCGGATGAACCGTTTACATCTGGGAAATTCGTTGCTGGGTATTACTTGTATAATTTACAGTCAGATACAAAACTTTAAACTAATAAAGATATTGAAAATTACACCATCAGAATCGTCGTTGAAATTATGCTAATGTACTTGTTTCTTTTTAAGGTATCATGATTCCTCTGGCTATTATTAATTTCTATATGAACTGCGAAATGTCTGCCATTAAGGTTTCACAAAGTCCACCATCTTTGGCACTCCCAGTATGTCTCGTTCATCGACACAGCTTCACCATGGAATTCCCAGCCATGCTGTCGGCGTGGACCATGGCTAACGTTCGGCACCACGTGGCCGCGGCCCGCCGAGAGGACCCAGCGCGGCCACGCCAACTCCGACCTTAGAATACTTCCAGGACGCCACAACTCGCCCATTACCTCAAAATGTTGACCCATCCAAAATGTACCTTGTCTAGATAGTCCTATGGTCAGTTGATTTCCTTTCTACCCCTGGTAGGTGTCAGCACCCAAAGGTGCCTGAGTGTTGCACAGGAATGGTTAGTTCATAGACAGTGCTGTGACATCTAGGATAGAGACTCACAACAGTATCGTAATCATGGAATCGAATGCTATTACCGTGAATGCCATCGATCCCAATGATTAACTCATGACAAGAACTAGAAAGCTTGAATATTTGAGAGGAGAGAATTTGGAGAAATGGCATTTGAGGCTGACTGCAGAACGACTCTGCAGACCACCGTACATTTCGCATAAGGACTATAAAGATAAGATTAGAAAGAATAGGGCTTGCATGGAGGCATATAGACCGTCGTTTATCCGTCGCTCTGTTAGGCGGCGGAAGAGGGAACAAATTGACTTGTAATGGTACCATCCCAACAACCACCACACGGTGCATTGCGGAGTATGTATGTAGATGTACATGTAGAAGTATTGAGCTAGCATGAAGCTGTGAGCTGTGACGCAAGGCATGGTTCATAATGGCCGAATGTGTGCCGATTAGTCTTCCATATTCACTTAAGAGACTGTTAACTGGTGTGTTGGTCCCTCGTTAGGTGCTCTCGTGAAATAGATAGTCTCTTGCAACATGTCTCACGAGCTAATGAATATGCTTGTCTTCCTCTGTTTTGGTTTCCTGTCGCAGTTTCCTTTCTGCTGAATGTGTATCCTCATTCAGCAGACAGTGTCGTAATGTGCTGATGACCTGACCCACTTGTGACATATTAGTTCTTTTCCTGCTTCTGCCTCTGTCTCTGGCATGACTCCAAGCTACATGGGGCAATGTGAATGAGTTTTAATAAACTTTTCTAAGTTCTCCTCATTATTATTCCTTGCCGTAACATTTCCCTTTTTTGCTTAGGATTGCTTTTCCATCTGAGCTTGATATTCACACAGCTGCTTATTTTTCCTCCAAAGGCCTCTTTAATTTTCCTGTAGCCAGTATTTATCTTCCCCCTACTGGCATATGCTTCTAATTCACTCCCTTTGTCCTCTAGCCATTACTTCTTAGGCATTGTGCACTTCCTGTAAGTCTCATTTTCTAGACATTTGTATTCCCTTTCACCTGCTTCATTTGCTGCATTACTATATTTTCTCCTTTATCAGTTAGATTCATCATCTCCAGTGTCATTCAAGTATTTCTACGAGGCTTTGTCTTTTTACCTATTTGATCATCTGCTGCCTTCACTATTTCATCTCTTAAAGCTATCCATGAAAAATGGATATACGAAACGCGCAATTAAGAGAGCTTTTCAGGCGTATAAGCCAGACCAACCAAAAAAGAGAAAGAAGAAGCAAATGTAAAGCCTATAGCCTTTCTACCGTATATGGTAACATTTCATAAATTCTGAAATAATAACGAAGAAGCATAAAGTAGATGTGGTATTCTTCCCACCGACCAAGACAGCAGTGCATCTGGGAGCTGTGAAGGATATCTGCTTTTACGAGTCTTATGAAATTCCATGTGAGTGTGGTAAAAGGTACATACGACAAATGGTACTCACTGTAAAAGAATTTTGCATCGAAAACCAACGATACACCCGTCTTCTACAGCCTAATAAATTATCATTGGCTGAACATTGTATTTCCGCTGGTCATCCCATGGATTGCATTAAAGTTAAGATACTAGCCACAGCTTCGTCCTATTGGGATTTAGTGGTCAAAGAAGCTGTGGAAATACAATTAGCAGGCAGCCTGCTCAACCAAGGGAAAGGTTTCCAATTCGAGATTTCACGTCTGCCGTCTCAATGGAAATATTCCAAGTCCTCATGCCATCCATAGCTATCAATAACACACTCCCAAGCACTATGGATCCGTTTTTTCTGCCCTTGTTTTGTTTTGCTCTTAGACGGATTAAGTTTAATCTGAGACTGGTGCTCTTGTTACCAATAGTACTGTCCCCTAGACTTAGAACTACTTAAACCTAACTAACCTATGGACATCACACACATCCATGACCGATGCAGGATTCGAACCTGCGACCGTAGCGGTCGCGCGGTTCCAGACTGTAGCACTTAGAACCGCTCGGCCACTCCGGCCGGCCGACAGCACTGTTCTAGCCGGCGTTGACTGCTTCTGCCAAGCATTCAGCGCTAGTGAGTTGCTACTGGATTGTTGTTTATTATCCCTGTCTTACTGTTCCTATTAATACATATCGATAAAACGAATATCTTAAAAGACCTATTTGGAAGCACTGTATCGAATGGGCGCGTTAAATTCCGATTTAAGAATAATTTTGTTTGTAATGGGAAAAAAACTTTTTGTTGACAATGGTGTCACATGAAAGGCGCAACGTGCAGGTATTGTTAGCGGAAACTGTAAATGTCTCCGGAAACACCACAGAAAATTTGCTTGACGACAGTTTATAACCAACAGTTAGGCTATAGTAGTGGCCTCTTATTGTCATGCTATATACTTCCGGATTGCTTGGCAGTCCAAATAAACTCTATGTAGATAGCTGCTGCTATGACTCAGGCAATAACAGGTCATCGAACACCCCACCATGTCCTCGGCCAACTAGGATTACATTAGGGGCTCTTTGTGCTGTGGACGATAGCTACTGTGACTGCTACGGCATAGTCGAACGACAACAGGCCCGATAGGTCAGGCAGATATCATGTGGAGAGGGATTATTGCCGCTGCTGAGGTACTAGTACCTCGTGGAAAACATCAATGTGCTCGTTTGTAACAATGACAATAAAAACCTAAGTATAAACACATTAAATAAAGGAATGTCAGTACGTTACTTGTTTATCGCAGTTGATCAGCGAGTTTGTAAAATACTCATGTAATAGTTCTCCAAGTCTTACATGGAAAGTCTGACAAATGCTTACTGATAGTCTTCTTCTCCCCATGTGATCGCTGCTACTACTGGCAGCACTTCATACTGGACAAGTACAGACAGGAAATGACAGTATACACGCAGTTACAAAAATTGGAATTGCTCGGAGGATTGGGGGTGGGGGGAAGGGAGGGAGGTGGCAGCTTGCACGCCATTAGTGCCCCAGAAGACTATATGTGTAACTCAATTGGCTACGGGAAGATGGGGAGGGATGATGTTATCGCACGAGTAGTGCATACTGACGTCAGCGATTCCAAGAGCCAGCCGCTGTGGCCGAGTGGTTATAGGAACTTCAGTCCGGAACCGTGCTGGTGCTACAGTCGCAGGTTCGAATCCTGCCTCGGGCATGGATGTGTGTGATGTCCTTACGTTAGTTAGGTTTAAGTAGTTCTAAGTCTAGGGGACTGATGACCTCAGATGTTAACCCCATAGTGCTCAGAGCCATTTGAACCAGTTTTGATTCCAATAAATCTGTTGCTGATGTCATCAGTTCTAGGAATGCTAAAGCTGATGTCAACGAAATTCCAGCCAGAAACCGCAGTAATCCTCTACTGCAGTTTCGTGAACAACAAAAACCGGAAATCTCTTTTATATTGTTTCTAGAGATGAGCAACATAGGAGAACCCGTGGTGAAGTAAATTGGAGTAACATGCCGATGCATTCATACTCTCAGCTGTTGTAATTTAAATAGCCAAGACTTGATAATGGTATCAGATAAGTGGATGGTGTCAAAATTGTGCTAAATATGGTTTATTTCTTCTTGGTCTTTTTACACTTGGCAAGGCACGGTCATTGTCTTTCGTCACCTTACGTAATGATTTACTACCTTAGTACAAACATTATGATATTATTCCTGGTTTACGTTGCCCGTTCTTTGCCAAATTACTTCAGGCATATGTTGTGATATTTTCTACCATTATGCCTGACAGATTCTTCAAAAAATAAACCTGAATACCCTGATGAGTCAAAACATTACGACTACCGCCTATCGGGTGATGGTATACTGCTGGTGCCTCTGCAGGCGAGTGGCGCAATGAGGTAAGTTTAAATGCGGAGCAGAGACGAATGGCTGATCGTTCTAGAGACAATAGGACAGCAGACTGGGAAATCCACTGGAATAAGCGACTATGACAAAGGACAGATTGTTATTGTTGTGGGTTGGCAGGAGAGCCAACCCCGTGTTATTAGAGGAAGCCGAAAGGCACGCGTTTTAGCTCACGCAGGCTGGCGTGAGGTCTGGAACAGGACAAGGAAATTAGACTTTAGAGAAAACGGACGTAGCTGGTGGAATACTTAACTTTCATCCTTTAATGGTGAACGTCGCTCTTGACGGTACATGTTTTACAGTATCAATAGTAACTGGTAATGGCGCCTTGCTAGGTCGTAGCAAATGACGTAGCTGAAGGCTATGCTAACTATCGTCTCGGCAAATGAGAGCGTATTTTATCAGTGAACCATCGCTAACAAAGTCGGTTGTACCACTGGGGCGAGTGCTAGGAAGTCTCTCTAGACCTGCCGTGTGGCGGCGCTCGGTCTGTAATCACTGATAGTGGCGACACGCGGGTCCGACGTATACTAACGGACCGCGGCCGATTTAAAGGCTACCACCTAGCAAGTGTGGTGTCTGGCGGTGACACCACAGTTATGGCCCAAGCTAGGGAACGAGTAGCTTGGAAACGGTGAAGCTGCTCAACTATTCGCGCTCTACTGTCACGAGCATATATGGAAACTGATTGAAGCACGGCGAAGCTATGAGTTGACAACAAACTGTTGGACGTGCACGCATCATCACAGAGCGTGGAGGTCTGGCACCTGTCCGCTCTGCAAAGAAGGGTATGAGGTGCTCTGTGGTAGATTGGGGAACAGAGTATAATGTAGGTGTAGGCACAAGTGTTTCGGAGCACACAGTTCAGTGCACATTGCTAAACATAGGCCTCCACACCAGACGATCCGTACGTGTTCGTATGTTGACACAAGCAGACTGTCAATTACGACTGCAGACGGGATCAGCAGGATTTGACTTTGAATGAACGGCAGGATGTCCATGCTTCGAAAAATAACGTTAGTTGTTACACCGATCAACAATGGTGTCTGTATAGGTTGTTATCCAGGTAAACTGATGATCGAAACAAACACCATGCCAAGGCTGCAGGCCGATGGAGGCTGTGTTATGACATGAGTGACATTCATCTGGGTTTCCCGGGACGAATGGTACAGATCTAAAGCACCGTGACAGCTGTAGACAACGTGAACAATATTGTGGACGACCTGAATGCCTTTGTGTTTGACGTCTACCCCAACGTCAACCAACGGCATTTTCAAACAGAATAAGTGTATGTTTCTCAAGACCAAATACGAGATGAGGTAGTTTGCAAAGCATGATAATGAACTCATTATGATAGCTTGGCCACCAGATTCGCCTAATCTGAACCCGATGAAAAACGTCTGGCCCGAAATCGGACGCGCAAACCACCGACCCAAATTACGACAATTATGTATGGTAACCTGGCCGAAGCCATCTGGTGCCTCATAACTCATGTCACGCAGAATTCCCGCTGTAGTGTGTACAAAAGCTGCACTCATGTGCAACTGTAAAGGTAAAGTTCTGTTTTCTGGCCCTAGACGGGCCAATTGGACCCGACCGACCGCCGTGTCTTCCTCTGCAAGTGGCGGCATTGGTTAACGTATGGAAGGGCCTGTGGTCAGCACACCACCCTCCTGGCCGTTGTCGGGTATCTTTGCATTGGAGCCGCTACTAATCTGTTGGACAGCTCCTCAGCTGGCTTCACGAAACTTGGTGCAACCGATACCAGTCGTAGCTCCTACCAGAAATCGAACCTGCGTCCTCCGTATTTCAGCCAGTTGCTTGACAAATAAGTTTTTTTTAACTATATAGTTAAAATTTTGTGTAATTTTTTGTATTTTATATAAACTAATTTTAATTATACTTAACATTATTTTTTATTTCAGTTCAGTAGACTCATTATATCTATGTTTCAGTTCAAGGAAAACCTAATTACTCTACTGCAGGTGGTTCCTGAGATTTAGAGAATAATGCGACTGAAAATGTAAATTTTGGAAACTGCTTCTGAAATCTGAAATGAGTAGAACAAACTTATGTTTTATTTTTTACTTTAACTCACCTAGAAGTACAATGCATCGCACTGTATATTATCCTCCTGATCATTTTCCATGGATCTCATTCTTTTCTCCCTTCTGGACTCCTTAGTTACCATTTCTGCTACATGCTATGCTTTATCGATGTGAACCTTGCCCATCCTTTGTAATTCTGTAATGCTGTTTACTCCGTAAATAATACCCATATCCCGTATGCTGTAGCACTTTCACCCTACCGATGTTGCCATAGTTAAAAGCAATAACAGCACCACAGTCTACCGTTATAGTGTCTTCCTCCCAATAAAGTCATTATTTGGTGTGCGAGTTCATAGGAGATTTTTGAAAGACTTGTTTGGACTGGGAGTCTGCCCATTTAGACACTTCTTCAACGAGTCATAATATGCTAGGTCTCCGTAAATGGGCTTTATGACTTCCATGACTACTCCTGGAGTGGAATGTTTCTGACAGTATGAAGCAGTTGAGTACTGAACGTTGCGATACTTCCAACAGGAAAACGGAACTCGAGGGCTAAGTTGATGTATCAGTTCTTGAAACTGTATCAGAAGTACCTGCATTCATCACATCTGGTTCCTGTTTTAAATACATTGGCCACCTTGGTACCTAGGTGCTTTTCCACTTATCAATAACACTGCTACCACAACTTTTAGTTTCTGTAGTGTAATGTTCATGTCTATTTTTTTGGTATAAAGTATAATGTGTTCAATAATTTTAATTACTTCGTCATCGAAAATGTGTGTGAAAATCTGGATGGGAAGCTTGATATCAAGTAAGGACTTAGGACGAGTTCAGGATTATTTCAGGAGTAGTAGGAATATCTGTCTGCTACAGAGAACGACCTCATTTGGCTTTACGTAATGCTTTACGGCACACTTTTGTTCTGTTATTATTATATACTTTTTCACACACTGTTTGCAGTGATCTACTTCACGTCTCGTGTAAGTTTACTTCTTAAGTTGCTGTTAGAATATTTTTGCTTGCCTTCAAAGAAAGTAGTTGCTATTGCCTCTGGCGTACCTCTAAGCAGATTGCCGTATAGGTTTTCACCGTTCTTTCATCGCTATTTTCATCGCAGCTGTCGCCTCCAGATAAAATTGAGTCTTCAGGTGGCCCAATGTAAACTGTTTCTTCAGTAAGATCATTCTCCTCTTTCGAAATCGCCACAGTCTCTTATGCGCTTAATCTCATTTACAAAAGAACGAAAGACAAATGGTCGAGCTACACGGTGTCACTTGTTACCAACGTGCCAATGGTAAAACATCAGGGAAGACCACATTTTTAAAATTATTTTCTTGTACGACAGTTACCAATATTGTGCTTCACACAAAATTAGAAAACTAGAAGTGGATAACCCAACATATTTCACAACCATTTGTCATTTAGTTTATTTTCTGCAAATCATGCCCTTCTTGAAGTTTTATTTCCTTGGCAAACAATTAAAAGTACTTTTATAATTTAGTTCTTGTGCTTCAGCTAAAGTCAGTAATATAAGTATCCCTAGGGTATCAACACTAGCTGGTGCAAAGAATCCCTGGAAAGTCTTTGAAAGTTTTCCCAGAAGTTTTCCGTAACGCTCCACTTCTACAGTAGTGGGCAGTAATGGGTTAACTTGTGTTCAGAGAACGAAGAATGTAAAGATGTGTTTACATCTACAAGCATATGTAGTTCTTTTCTTCACGTTACCTGATAAAAATAAATTTAAGTGGTCGGGTGCTGTTCCCTAAGTCCTCTGTATAAGCATGCACGAAATTTGAAAATATTATGTCATTAATTTCGATCATGACATCCTGAATATTTCTCGATTAAATTTGCGTCAGATGTCACAGAAGATATTAACAGACGCCCCGTCATCTCTTCTCTTTCTTCAGCATTTGTCTAGCCATATCCAAGTGACCTATCACCCATCGTAAATATGACAGTAATAATTTCGGTGGTTGGATGCCTTTCATATAGTCACAAATTATCAGTTACTGTTAGAAACGAAGCCGTATGCTCCATCTACCCATGAACAGAATAACGTTTGTTCAATATATATTCGAATTTTAACTGCTTATGTATTGTGTTTTGAATAAAGGGATGGGCAATTCTTCAGTCTTCACAAGTGTGTACAAATGTCCGTATCTACCCTCTGACTAGTATTTGTTAAGCCGGTGCACGGATACGATACCGGTTTTCCCATCTATCAGACTCACAAATTGCCGCACTGAACGTTAAGTGGCGCGAACAACTTAATTGCCTTTATATTTTGATAGGACTCTGTTCAAACACCTACTAAAATAAAAGAACAATGTTTCATCGATTAGGAGAGCCCTAATTTGATTAGATAAATAACGGAAAAAGGAAGTAAATTATGTAAAGTATACACCAAAATGTTTGCGCTCTTGTGTAATTCACTTGTCAAGAAATCTTCCCAAGTATCTAAATCAGTTCATGAAATGATGCAGATGATCAAGATACGTGAAATACCTTGCATAACTACAGTCTTTTTTTCTTTACAATGGATGATTTAATGAAAAGAGGTATGATTCACTAAGGTGTGTAATCTTCGAGAGACTGATAATTTGTGTAATGGTTCTTCACTTCGTGATTTGCGTATAGCTTTTCAAGACGGAAAACATTTTTGATGAAAGGGAAAATTTCCATTTGTTCCTGCAGCAAGTAGACATACCATCTCCTGTAAATACACTCCTGGAAATGGAAAAAAGAACCCATTGACACCGGTGTGTCAGACCCACCATACTTGCTCCGGACACTGCGAGAGGGCTGTACAAGCAATGATCACACGCACGGCACAGCGGACACACCAGGAACCGCGGTGTTGGCCGTCGAATGGCGCTAGCTGCGCAGCATTTGTGCACCGCCGCCGTCAGTGTCAGCCAGTTTGCCGTGGCATACGGAGCTCCATCGCAGTCTTTAACACTGGTAGCATGCCGCGACAGCGTGGACGTGAACCGTATGTGCAGTTGACGGACTTTGAGCGAGGGCGTATAGTGGGCATGCGGGAGGCCGGGTGGACGTACCGCCGAATTGCTCAACACGTGGGGCGTGAGGTCTCCACAGTACATCGATGTTGTCGCCAGTGGTCGGCGGAAGGTGCACTTGCCCGTCGACCTGGGACCGGACCGCAGCGACGCACGGATGCACGCCAAGACCGTAGGATCCTACGCAGTGCCGTAGGGGACCGCACCGCCACTTCCCAGCAAATTAGGGACACTGTTGCTCCTGGGGTATCGGCGAGGACCATTCGCAACCGTCTCCATGAAGCTGGGCTACGGTCCCGCACACCGTTAGGCCGTCTTCCGCTCACGCCCCAACATCGTGCAGCCCGCTTCCAGTGGTGTCGCGACAGGCGTGAATGGAGGGACGAATGGAGACGTGTCGTCTTCAGCGATGAGAGTCGCTTCTGCCTTGGTGCCAATGATGGTCGTATGCGTGTTTGGCGCCGTGCAGGTGAGCGCCACAATCAGGACTGCATACGACCGAGGCACACAGGGCCAACACCCGGCATCATAGTGTGGGGAGCGATCTCCTACACTGGCCGTACACCACTGGTGATCGTCGAGGGGACACTGAATAGTGCACGGTACATCCAAACTGTCATCGAACCCATCGTTCTACCATTCCTAGACCGGCAAGGGAACTTGCTGTTCCAACAGGACAATGCACGTCCGCATGTATCCCGTGCCATCCAACGAGCTCTAGAAGGTGTAAGTCAACTACCCTGGCCAGCAAGATCTCCGGATCTGTCCCCCATTGAGCACGGTTGGGACTGGATGAAGCGTCGTCTCACGCGGTCTGCACATCCAGCACGAACGCTGGTCCAACTGAGGCGCCAGGTGGAAATGGCATGGCAAGCCGTTCCACAGGACTACATCCAGCATCTCTACGATCGTCTCCATGGGAGAATAGCAGCCTGCATTGCTGCGAAAGGTGGATATACACTGTACTAGTGCCGACATTGTGCATGCTCTGTTGCCTGTGTCTATGTGCCTGTGGTTCTGTCAGTGTGATCATGTGATGTATCTGACCCCAGGAATGTGTCAATAAAGTTTCCCCTTCCTGGGACAATGAATTCACGGTGTTCTTATTTCAATTTCCAGGAGTGTGTAAAATAAATTTTCGCCACTTGTGAAAATCAGTTTAATTAAGATCGAAATATTTAAACGGCCACTCCCCACATTACGACACATCTATAGAGGTGATAATTTCAGATAGCGTAGCTTTTGTCTTAGCTGTGCCACGCTGGAGGTCTCTTTGTTCTCTAATTCTGCTCTTCCTACGGCTGAGAAGTGCGCAGTTGTTCTCCTGTTCTTCTCTTTAAAGGCGTCGTCTCATTTTTCCACTGAAAAAATAGCATATGAGAAAAGTTTACGTCGCGAGAAGTTAGGGTTAGTTATCTCGCAAAATTACTCTGTTGCCCTCGTTGTTCCAGAGTACACAGCTCATCCACGTTGATTAAACACCAACTTCCCCTCCACTGATAACAGCGGTAGCAGTCCGTTGACACACGTCGCCTACAGCTTTACCTCACTAACACTTATGGTTGCACCCGGTTGGTAATGTTGTAATCATGTGAAAGAAAACTGCTTCGACGTATAAAGAGGGAAAGTTAAGAATATTAGTTTTACTTTCCTAAGGGAATACACTCAATCACTCTTAAAGAAAATCAGACTAAGACGGAAGAAAACGATTATTGTGTGTGACTCTCATGATGAGAAGACGAGATCATGTTCCTAGAATACTAGTTTGAAATAGAAATGAAAAACAATACTAGTTTTCTTTTTGAAGTGTCTTTCTTATTCCAATATCTTTTTTTCTAGGCGTGTGTAGATCAGGACGACATCAATGTAAGTTTATTTAGGATGATTCTATATCGTTTTTTGAAACACTTTCAATTACATTTTTCCACAGCCGGCTCTAATTAATGAAGGGAAAGGCAGATAATTATTACAGGAAATGTGATTATCCCAATACGGAGCCAAAATGCGTTAACGTGGATTGAGCAAGAGCAGGCTTTGCCTGCAGGGAGAGCGACTGTTGAGACTAAGTTTTGGAAAACAGACACAAGTAACACTTGGTACTTTTTATTTACCGGTTTCGTTCCTCAAATGAACAAGTGCATCACAGAACATATAGATTAAAGTTGGTTGACGTCACTAGAGATTAAACTGACTGTACTGTAGTACTTAAACCTGCGCTTAAATTACGTTTGAGGTATAGTAATAAACGATGACATTGAAAGCACCAAAAATTAAAAAAGTACTTTTAAAGTACTGTAGCAAATGATGACATTAACATACCTCAATAGGTATGGGAAAGGCAGGCTGGTAAAGCTTATAGGTGACAGTGTAGTGGGTGGTGGTGGGATCACAAATGGAAAAATTCCTGTAGTACTTGGTGTTAGAGCTCCACCACTATTAGATTGAAGTCAGCTGATAGGTATACCTGCGTAAAGGAAGTCCCTCTAACTAAGGGCTCACCTTCAGAGGACATCATGTTTCCAAGCAGATACGGAATCAGCATATTTCATCAAAATATAAGAGGTATTAGAGATAAGGTTAGTGAAGTGCTTATAGATGTTGAACCTGAAATTATTGATAATTCGGAGCACCACTTAAACAATTTGACAACTCAGAGGCTTCCTTTACCAGGATACAGATTAACTGACTCTTTCTCGAGAGGTACCATTATGGAATACGTGGAGTAGCCCCCAATTGGTTCATCTCTTACTTTAGCAACAGATAGCAAAAGATGATTATTCACAATGTTGAGAATGGCTGTGACGTGGGGTCTAATTGGATACAGTGAAGGGGAGAGGAGGGGGGGGGGGGGAGTGCCCCAGTGATCAGTGTCGGGGCCACTCCTGTTCTTTATTAAAATAAGTGACATGCCCTCTAGTATTGAGAGTAACTATTAAGTATTTCTGTTTGCTGATGACACTTGCTTTGTAGTAAAGGATGTTGTGTACGACATTGCCTCGGTTTCAAATAGTGCAGTTCATTACCTAAGTTCATGGCTTGCAGAAAATGAACTAATACTAAATCACTGTAAGACTCAGATTTTATAGTTTGCAATAGACAATTCAACAAAACCTGACGTTTTAATTTCACGGAATGAGCATATGATTAGTAAAACTGAGCATTTGAAATTTCTAGGTGTTCAGATAGATAGTAAAATGTCGTAGAAAACCCACATTCAGCAGTATGTTCAAACAGTTAACGCCGCCATTTTTACTATTCGAACGGTGTCTGAAGTGAGTGATCGTTCGACACGAAAATTAGTCTACTTTGCTTATTTTCATTCGCTTATGTCGTATGGCATGATATTTTGGAGTAACTCTTCCCGTTCTGAAAGTATATTTTTGGCTCAGAAACGGGTGGTTCGGGCAATAAGTGGTTTAAGTTCACGAACCTCTTGTCGACCCCTGTTCACGAGTCTGGATATTTTGACATTGGCTTCTCACTGTAAATATTCCTTACTCTCACTTCTTGTTCACAATATTAGCTTATTCCCAAGAATACCGGGCAGAAATTAAACCTGCATTTGGATCGGACTTCCGTAACTCTTTTGCAGAAAGGTGTGCAGTATACTGCTGCATCAGTTTTCAATAACTTACTATTCGAATTTAAAAAACTTAGCAGAAATCCACGCGCTTTCAAATCGAAATTGAAGAATTTCCTCATAGGTCACTCCTTCTATTCTGTCGAGAAGTTCCGTGAAAAATTAAGCTCATTCTTGTTGTATTGTTTATTGCGTTTACGTAAACCTATGGAATGACTTTTTCGGATTTATAAACATTTTATTTTTATCTGTTATTACTTTCATGTTGTAATTTCATGTACTGACATGTTCCATTACCTTGGAAATTGGCCGGCCGCTGTAGCCGAGAGGTCTGGAACCTCGCTGCTGCTACGGTCGCAGGTTCGAAACTTGCCTAGGGCATGGACTTGTGTGATGTCCTTAGGTTAGTTAGGTTTAAGTAGTTCTAAGTTTAGGGGACTGATGACCTCAGATGTTAAAAAGTCCCATAGTGCTTAGAGCCATTTGAACCATCTGAACCTTGGAGATTTGCTCCTCAATTTGGTCCTACGGAACATGATGTGTAAATAAAAATAAAAATAAATCAAACAGTTCATACAGCCATAAACATTGCATTCCAGCAGCAATCATGGACATCATGAAAGCTGTAACTCCTTAGGTTCTGCAAAAAGCTATTACAGAGACCTAGCAAATCCTGAATTACTATACAAGTGTCTGCATGGTCAGACTCATAATCCCAGAGATCGTTCAATAATCTAATATGGACTCGCTTAGAAAAAAATGTTTTTGTTGGAATGAAGACACTAAAGTTGGGGTCAGTGATGCTGTTATTGCTTTTAATGATGGCAGATTTGGTAGGGTGAGAGTGCTACAGCATATGGGAGTTATTCCTAGAGCAAACTGCATCAGAGAAATTGAACCGATCGACAGGTTCGCATTCATAAAGCAGAGTACGCAGCACAGCTGGCCACTAAGGAGTACAGAAAGAAGAAAAGAAGAAAAAACTTTGAGAAAGATCAAGAGCCGCGCGGGATTAGCCGAGCGGTCTATAGTCATGGACTGTGCAGCTGGTCCTGGAGGAGCTTCGAGTCCTCCCTCGGGCATGGGTGTGTGTGTTTGTCCTTAGTATAATTTAGGTTAAGTGCGTGTAAGCTTAGGGACTGATGACCTTAGCAGTTAAGTTCCATAAGATTTCACACACATTTGAACATTTTTTTGAAAGATCAAGAGGATGATATACAGTATGGTGCAGGGTGCTTCTGAGTGACCAAAAATAAAAAATTAAGCATATATTAAGTGAGTTACAGTCCTTTGAAACTTTAGAAGCCGTTCCTGAAAATTTACATTTTCTGTTGCATTTGTCCCTAAATTTCAGAAACCATTTCGAATAGAGTAGTCAAATTTTCAGGGAGTAATAACATATATATTTTGAGTCTACTGAAATAGAAGAAGAAGATAATGTCATGTACAATTAAGATTATTTAGGATAACGTACAAAAAATACGCAAAATTTTAACTGTGTAATTAAAAATTGTATTTTCGAAAGCAGTGGCTGAAATGCAATTGTTGTAGTTCAGTAGACTCAGAACACACAGTGTAATGTCATGTAACAGGTTCATGTCAATGGCTACACTGATTCCTGAAATACAGGGAAGCCAAGTGATTGAATTTAACATTGTCGGGATGGGGCGCTCCAACTTCCCTTAAGTGCTGTAGTACAGTCATTTTAGTCTTTAGAGGTGTTAGCCAGCTTTGAACTGTATATTCTGATTATGCTTTTGTTTATTTGAAGATCAAAGCCCGTAAATAAAAAACTCTAAGAGCGACTTATGACTGTTTTCAAAAACTTTGCATTTAAATGAGCTGAAGGTAATGAAATGGTGTTAAAAGTAAGTATTGAAGATAATATCCATAAATGCAAGTAAATATCGCTGTTATGCAAATTGATTATGACTTACAGGAAGTCTGTGTGTAATCATTCAGTTTGCTGTGATACCAAACACTTTATCACCACCTGCTGTTTACCCAAAAATCTGGAGAATATTGTATCAGACAACTTTTTCTCTCTAGAGGAATGCGTGCATGTCACGTGACTATACACAGCTAGCAGCAGCATGCATCAATCGTCCAACGCTGCCAGTCGCATTGCAAACTGTGGCATGGGGCCTCAAAAGAAGAGCAAAGTGGTGTTGTCGTTTACTGACTGCGGAAGAAGTAGGAAGAACGGACATTCATCGACGAATGCCTCAAGTGTACGGCGAATACTGCATTTCCCTTGCAAGGGTCAAGGCGTGGCCCAGGTGCTTCAGGGAAGGTCGGGTGTCATTAGCCGATGATGTACGGTCTGGAGCACCACACTGCATTACCGATGACACCGTCCAGCTGGTGGATGCACTCATTACCCAGGACCGCTGAGTGACAGTGAAAGCAATAGCCGCCGTGGTCGGATTGAGCGCCGGAAGTGTTCATACCATGATGACGGAACGAATGCACATGCGTGAAGTGTGTGGCCAATGGGTGCCCCACAGTCTTCAGCCACATCAGGAAGCATGTCGAATGGCCCACTGTCTTGCTCATCTGCAGCTCTGTGCTCGGGAAGGGAATGCTATCCTGGCATGAGTGGTGGCGGGAGATGAGTCATGGTGCCATTACTTCGAAACAGAATCAAAACGACAGAGCCTCCACTGGAAGCATCCAGAGTCACCACCACCAAATAAGCTTAGGCCATCCACACACGTGCAGGAAAGGTTATGCTGACGTTCTTCTTTGACTAAGACGGCCCCCTTCTGATTCACTTCCTACAGCACTGGACAACAGTGAATGCCCAGCGTTACTCGCAAACCTTGACAACCCTTCGCCAAGCGATCAAATCAAAACGACCAGGCAATCTCACCCGTGGGATCATTCTGCTCCACAACAAGGCAAAGCCTGATAGGGCCAACACAGTCGCGGCACTCCTGCAGAAATTCAAATGGGAGGTTCTCGGCCACTCTCCATACAGTCTGGACCTCTCTCCCTGTAATTACACCATATTTGGTCCCCTTAAAAAGGCTTTCAGGAGCAAACGATTTACCTCGGACGACGACGTCCCGCTGTACTCGCGGAACTGATTAAAATCACAACCCCGAGAATTTTATGAGGCAGCCATTCACCACCTTGTGTCACAGCGGGACAAGTGTCTCAACAGCCAAGGTCAATACTTCTAACATACAGGTACTGGTTTCTGTAATTATGCCTCTGGCTCGTTTCTTTTTGAACACAGCTTATATATCTGCCATTATCACTATTTTATACACCTATAAATTCTTTTTATATATGCCACTATCGTCATTATTAGTGTTATTTAAAGTTGAATAACAGGTAAACTGTGTTTGCTCAACTTGTTATTCAACATTAAATGTGGAATTTCTCTACCAAGAAGTAACTAAAGAATCTATAAATAAGATTATTATAGTTATTATTATTATTGTTACTGGAGCAGCAATAGCAGAAGTACTTCAGTATTAACTTTATGAGCTCTTAGTCACTGCTATTTATTCACATTGCCGCTAGAAACTCTGAAAGGATTTTGTTACTATTCATATTAAAATTATTGTTATTTATTAGATAATTATGACTTAAAATGTACTGTATTTGTGAAACTCTGGTCTGACGTAAGAGAGGGCCTGAAGGCCCTAATCAGGTTAAGTAAATAAATTCCGTTCTTTTACGGTGTCGGCAACAATGCTTTGTAGGTTGCGCTCAAGGAGAAAATAAAAGTATTTGTGATTAAACACTGATCGATGTCCACTGACCATTTCCCCATCTGTCAGCAAATGTTGGAATTCGGCAGTGACAGTATTGCATCCTAGCGAAACCGCGATTCATCGATCCGTGATAGTGCTACTCGCGTTGGTCAGGATTCCACTTGTGTCATTTAGATATTAAATCAGTGAGATGAGGAACTCTATACTCAGCGCAATGTAGCCCTACGTGTTTAGCGCCAGAGGGCTAGATATGTTGTTCGCTCGACCAAACTATCTCTCGCAGCCTCATCGATCTTGTCTTGGGCTTATCTGAAACGACTATACGGATAGTGCGGCGACCTGCTGAGTGCTACTTTCTCACAGCATGGTGACAATTGTTGCGACTTACCTTGATACGACAACAGAGAGCGATGTGCTGGCACTAATGCGCTCCACAGCGATACTGGATAAAGGGGTACCACCACATCGATATTTCAGACGACTCCCGCTTCCGCTTACAGTATCGCGATTGGCGTACTCACACCCCTATGTAGAGGCCTCGAGGCGAATAAACGTTAAATTGTCTTATATGGGCCGAGGACATGGCGTGATGATATGAGGAGAATTTGGTAGACGACACGATCACCTTTATTTCGTGTAGCCAGTAATTTGGGATGCAGGTGTTACATTTTTAACAACATAAGACCGTTGACTGTGCCCTATCTTCAAGAGATTTATGACGTCATCTTCTAACATAATAACTGAAGTACTCATTCTGCCCGCGCCTTCTTGACCGCCCTCAATCCGTGTTGTTCGGCAGTTGAACTGGGCGAAACGTTCTCCAGATATCTCATCCACTTTCAACTTCTGGTAACAAGCTATCGGAAAATTGACACACCTCCACTCACCAACCACTACTATAACTAACGGCGGCCTATAACTGAAGCAGCACTCAATGAAGTAGTCATACCTGAAGCTTAGTTTCATTGATTGTCCCGACGGCTTAGATTCATTGTTACTATGTGCAAAACTTTGCATGCGTGTTGTATCCAAGTTACCAACAAATTAATTTTCTTTATTTACTTTTTTTTAATCTAGCACCGGAATAGGCTTCCTACATACTTTAAATTATGTTCACTTAATGATACCGGTGTTGTAAAAAGACGTACAAGTGTCATGGGATGTAATACTTGGATTTAACTATAAAATAAATAGTGGAAAGCAGTAGGATATTTAGTACCACAAAGTCAAAGTTCTAACTATACTGTGTTCGCTCAAATGTAAATCATCTTTATTTGCTATATTTGCAGGTGTGTATTACGATGCAATTCCGGGGCGACGGAGTTCTAAATTAAGTCGCTGGCGGTATGGTTCACTTGCGACGAATTGTAGGCGAATCAACTGCTGAACATTATCAGACGGCTATGTGAGGTTACAGTACCTTCACAAAAATATTTTTATTGGAATTTTTGTGTAATCTAGATGTTTAGCGAAGAGCGATAATCGATTCTGAGCGTAAGCCACCACTGGTGGATGAAGCTACGAATAAAAGTGATCTCAGAATAATAACGATGACAGTACACTCGTAAACCCACAGTTTTCGCGGGAATAGTAAACAGGCTCCAGCAGAGACTGTTTATTGTAGTCTGTTTGCAGAAACCATAGTGGACAATTACTTCTCAATGGAGTAGTTGAATGGAGTAATGAAGTCATTGTGAAACAGAGTAATGATGATCAGTGACATATTGTATGAGTGAATACCAGAAGTGCTTTCAGTACGCCGCATCTTGTAGATCTCAAATACTGATGAAAACACTCTTTTATAAGTTTAACACCAAAGCTGCTATTTATTTCCTGCCTGACTAGTTCGGGCTTCGTCAAAATTATAATGACACCTACGATCAATAGGATAGCGTTACAAGCGGTGTAATCTAATGAGAACAAATTCTACATTGAACGTAAAATATCGTTGTCATGTGGATCAAATAATGCTGGATAATGGAGGCATGAGATACAATATGATGTCATAAAGAACTGTCCACACCAACTATATACGACATACAAAATACGTGGCTTGTGAAAATGGGCAAAGTCCGAAACTAGTCAGCCAGAAAATAAATACAAGCTTTGATAGTAAACATTAAAAGAAGGAAAAGGTCCGTTCTTCAATATTAGAATTCTATAAATAAGTTATGCTTTGTTCTTCTGCTAAGCTAAGCGTGAATAAATGTGAGACTTCTTATTTTTATCAGTGATTTTCTATTGGGAACCATGGTTGCTGAAGATGTATCAGCAGTCCGTATCATCTCATCTTAACGAGTGTGATGACATCGTCATTTACCAACGAGTACGGCGCTCTCCTAATCCGTGTGGCTTGAGACATGTAATGAGCAGAAGTACATATATGCGTCTCGAGTTTTGTACCGCATAATGAGATAATTTGGCTGTTCATCGTCTGTTGCTTTCCAGAAATAATTTTTTTAGTTATTTCTTGTACAGTTATTCATCTACCGGTGGTTACAATTCCTAATGGTTGACGATAGCGCATACCTTCAGCACGTTATTACGCACGGCAATTGATTCTGAGTTTGGCGGTTTTTTTCTGAGTCGCAGTACTCATGGTACCCTCCTAAAACTGTAGCGCCTCAAAAAGTAATTAGGTTTTTGACCTCGAGATGGACTATGCAGTGCGTCAGAATCACAGTCATTTGCATGGCGCGTCTTGCAAAGCCCGCGCGGCAGTACCACGACGAAGACCAGTAGAGGAAGTAACGATTTGCCAGGCACATGATCCCCCTAACTTTTCAATGCACGGCGGCGGCAGGAGCACTGTGTTCCAACCCAGAGCTAGCTGTAATTGAATAGCTCACGAACGAATGTATTTCATACTAAGGGTAACTGGAGATCGGAATATGCCTCATCAAAGTTAAGGCCATCATAGACGAGGTATTAGCTAACAACGTGTGATAAAGAGATCTTAACAGACGGACAAACAGAAAGACATTATGAGGCTTCAATGTTTAATACTTGAGGTACGGAACCCTAAAAACCGCTGTCGGTTATTAATATTAAAAGTTTTTTTTAACAAATTGTATTGTTCATTGTCAGGCAGCCATCTAATAATGAACGCAAGTTCAAATTCGGTTATGGCAAGGGGCAATAAAAGGTGTTAAGCAAAATAGTCTTTAAATTAGTGGTTGGCAGTTGTTGTTATAACATATCTTACAATATAACCGCGGAAAAATCATAATGTTAACTAGTAACAAAATAGTTGTTTACAAAATATGTTTTTCCTGTATTTTGCTTATATTTTGTAAATATTTTGTTACTGTGTATTTTTACTTCTGATTTTACAACGAATATGATCCAATAGTACACACTGAAGGTAATGCGAAAATATTGTATGTCTTACTAGTCCACCTATAGAGTCGACTCTGTGGGTCGTAAATATAGGACAAGGAAAGCTGCAGGAAGTCCATCTATTTTAAGGAGGCAAAAGCTCCTCAATGGAAAAAGTAGAGGACCCACCAACGTAGGACAAATCACCACTCAGTAGTCAGACAACATAGTGGGTGTATCCTGGTTTGGACATGAGGCTAAAATCTATACCGTTTCAAGGAATTATGGCCTCGGATGGGTTTCGGCTTCACCCGTAAAGATATGGAAAGTTTATATAGTGCTCGTTGCATTTACTAATTAGCAGAGCCATACATGTGTCATGTAAATGCAGCCACTGAAAGTACGCAACACCCGACAACACCGACAGAGCGCTTTGCAAAGTCGCCTCCAAGGCGGTGCCTGTGACAGGTTCCTGTCCCGGATCCTAAAATTTACCTTAGGGCCATAATTATAAAAATAGAAAAAAGTCTTTTTTCCTAATAAAGATTTTCAGAGGTCTGTGTTAGCTCGAAATAAAATTTACCCATTGCGTCTACTTAGTAAGGTTCAAAATGAAGCTGTTGCGTAACTTTGTAATAGAACTTGAATCCCATGACAAATAATTTATTAATCTAAAAGTAACGTCATTCTGACAGATGTATTCAACACACATTTATGATAAACGGTTAAATTGTGTTTAGCATTTCATTGTTTGCAAAGTGCGACAAGTGCATGTTCATTTACATGTAATTTGGTTATGGGACATCTATCTAAGGAACGTAAGGCTGCAGGTTAACTTCCATGGTTACTTTAGATGCTGCTGTATTCAGAACCATCCACATTTGTTACATAACCGTTGACGCGAGGGGATGATTCTCTGGTTAATTAGTGTTTTAGTGTCTCGTAGTACAGGACACAACCAGTTCTACAAAAAAGTTAATTCAATACCTTTCTCATGAGATAGTTAACAACTGGAATTAATTAGACACTGAAATGCCTCGCTCACTGATTTGAACTGGCGACCATAATGTTACTTGGCTACAATTCGTAACTGTAGTTTTACGCTATCTAATGGAAACAACTTACAATCCGACTTATATTGTGTACTGATTATGGTATGGTTTGTAGAAGAATTATTAACACTGAGTCCGTTTGCCTAAACTAACCATTAGTAAAATAACAGTACCTAGAGTTGTGTGAAGATCTGTTAAAAACCACTTATGAATTACATCAGACAGCCATAGTACATACTGTTAGCATCTCAACTAGCAATCATGGGACTAGAAATTATTAGGTACAGAATATATAATGACAGACGAAAGAAGTTTTCATTCATCTAATTTCGCAATATGCGATATTCCTTTTAAAACAGAAATGGGCACTGGGATTAAAATAGAGACGCTTTCTCATAGTAAAGAAGAAAACATTACACACCTGGTTGGTTGGTTGGTTGGCTGATTTTGAGGGAAGGGACCAAACATTTCATTAATTTAATTTATTTATTCATTAACAGTACAGAGTAACCCACCACCTTGAAATGTAAGGTGGGTCGGATGCTTCTGATTGCAAAGACTCATTTTTACAATCTTATTGGTATACAGTTGCTAATGCCATTTTTATTAATATAAAGAACATAATATATAAAGATTTCTCTGTGGTTACAGCGAATGGAATGCTTAACAGTTGTTAAAATGGTTCCATATAATTTGTTACTACCTAGTTGATGAGAATATAATTTACATAATGCAAATGTCAAAGAAAAATAAAAGAGTAACACAACGAGCGTGGTGAAAATATTTGTAGTATGTAGAGGGATGTGATATGCTGTTTTTGCATGTGTAATACACTCTGAATAGCATGTTGATTGATAATGGCCTATTTCGACCTATTTCAGATGAGAAGGTCTCGGTACAACCTCGAGGTATTCTCATCTGAAATGGGTTTTGCTAAAGTATGTTTACACAGATTATACAGATTAAATGCTGATTGAGCACTTCATACGTGGAATATATGAATTTTAGCTTTACATGAGAAATACACCTACGTTTGTAAGTTGTTAGTAGAAATATAGTATAGTTCATTGCTACTTGAATGCATTATTCCTTAAATAACTTAATGCATTTCTGATATACAAAAGTCATTGATTGTAGCTTTGAATAGAGAAGAGAATATACTTCTGTCTGCACACAATAAGACGAGCAATACATTACTGCTTGTGTTCAGTATACTTTAAACACTATGCAGGAGGTCATTGGGGAGGAGGAGCCTCTGAATAAAAGTTCTTCGAGCCTTCTCGTCCCAAGCGACAATTCCTTATTACTACAGTCTTAGTATGTGGTGCTGTTGTTTATTTGTTTTATGATTGTTGTGTTGTTTGTGACTGTGTTGTGGCATGCAGTGCCATGCATTGTTGGTTTTGGTCGCTTACATGTTGATCCCTTCTGAGTCATGTTCGCTTAGTGTTCCTTACTCGGTTTCGGAATCTGTGGTCGTGGTAGTATCCTCCCATGTGGTTTGTTGTGTTGTTTCTGCTTGTCTACGTCTCCTTTCACATGGGTTTTGGCGCTTGTATTCTTCATGCAGAATGTTCGATACAATATCAGCTACGCTACTTATTGTGTTCCAGTAATCGGGATTACGTATTATTCTGGCGATGTCATTGTTCTGTATAGGTCTCACTTGTGCTAGCGTGTTGCACAGCAGTGTGGCATGTGCTGGTGTCCCAGTTTCTCCGCATACGCATACTTCATAGTTAGTTAGTCCCACACGGTTTAAATGTGCCGGATACGGCTCGTGGCCTGTCAGGAAATGGAGCATCTCCCGGCTTGGGTCGACATGTTGTAATCTTTCGCGTACATCAGGAAAGAAAGAGTATACTCGGCGACCGTTGTCGGATGCATCCCAATCTCTCTGTTACGTTTGAATCCGCCATTGTTTCATTTGTTTTTGTTCATAATGTTAGTTCCCGTTATTTCGGTGATTCTATCGAGCCTATCCCTCTTAAGCCAGTAAAGTGTAGCTCTATAACGTGTTGTAATGTCAATAGAATAGGTCCCCATCACAACGAAAGGTGCCTCTAGTGACGTGGTGTTGAAGGCTCCGCTCATTCTCAGAGTTCACTACTTTGACCCCGTATTGCAATCGTCTTGTTAGTCTGTATGTTCAGCCTGTGAGCCCAAGCACTTGCGGCGAAGCATGCGATGGATTCAAATATCGCAATGTGGTAGGTCCTTATCGTCTTAATAGGTAATTTTTACTGAGTTGTGTCTAGTCTTGCAAGTTTGTGCATAATTTTGGGGTCTTTGTCAATTGTGAATTTTATATGATGGTTGAAAATGTGTTTTTCGTCTGCATGCAGTCCGAGATAACGTGTGACTTGCTTTCTGTGTATGCTTGTATTGTCTAATTTTAGAATTGGATTCCTCTGTAGTATCCCTCTGAGCAATAAATATACTGTTTTGTTGGGAGCTATTTTTAATTTATTTTCTTTGCACCATTTTCTTTGCACCAATTGTTAATTTTCTGAAGCAGTTGTTTGCCCTTTGTCTCTGCTGCTGCCATCGAGTTGACTGACACCACTAAGAGCAGGTCATCTGCGTAAGCCACCACACCTCTCACCCTGTCGTCACAGTCCAGGGTGTTCAGGAAGGGCTCAATTGCGATATCCCAGAATATTGGTCCGCAGATTGAGCTCTGTGGACATCCCTTTATTATTCTCTTGACAACCTTCCGTGTACCAGCCCTCCACTCCACCACTCTGCCTCTGCAGTAGTCGAGGAGGCTATTTTAGAGGGAAGCTGATAGCCTCATTTCCCATAACCTGGCGAAGAGAGACGGCCACCACAAGTTGTCAAAAGCCCCAGCTATGTCGATTAGAATGGAGGCAGCGTATTTGTCGCTGATGATATCAGTACCTGTCAGTGCTTGGTTGACAGCGTCTTCTATTGATCTACCTTCCCTGAAGCCGTATTGATGGGGCGTTAGGCCCAGGAGGCGTCTGTGCGATTGTAAACGGTCAGACAGGAGCCTTTCCTGTACCTTGCCGAGAGTGTTTAAGAGACAGAGCTGTCGGTACGTTTTGGGATCTGTTGGCTCTTTGTCTTGTGATTATTACTACATTAGCAGTTTCCCAGAGGTTTGAAATTCTGCCTGTTAGTAGTGCCTCATTGAACATGTTAGTAAGAAAAGGTGTGATTTGTGGTAGTGTTTGTTTTAATGTTTCTGACAGTATTTTGTCTGGGCCGGGTGCTTTTCGGTTTTTAAGTCTGCTGATTGCCGTCGCGACTTCTTCTTGGGCGAATGGCATGGCCACACTGTCACTGATGTATGGTTCCTCATGCTCTCTCTTAGGTCAGCGTGGTGTCGCTCGTCTTGTGTGGTGTCGTCATCTGCGAAGAGCCTGTTCTGCTGTGCTTCTCTATCCTCTGGTCCTGCCATCAGCTTGTTTTAGTGTTCACAGAACTGTCGGTATCTTAACTCGTTCTGTTTCTATCTTGAATGGTTGTCCCCAGATGTCGTTCTGTAGCTGGGTTTTTACAAAGTTGATCCAGTAGTCTTGCCCTGTTGTCTTTAGCTGTTTTTGGTATTTCTGTTCAGCGTCACGATTCAGATCAAGTCTTATCTGTCTTTCAGGAGCTGTCTTTGCTTGTTGGTAGTACTTTCTTTTGGCCCCTGAATCCTTCCTTAGTCTTGCCAGTTCTGTCGACCACTGTTGTTTCTGTCCCCACCCAGTTTTTGCCCGTGGTTCAAATGGTTCAAATGGCTCTGAGCAGTATGAGACTTAACATCTGAGGTCATCAGTTCCCTAGACTTAAAACTACTTAAACCTAACTGGCCTAAGGACATCACACACATCCATGCCCGAGGCAGGATTGGAACCTGCGACCGTTGCAGCAGCGCAGTTCCAGACTGAAGCGCATAGAACCGCTCTACCACAGCGGCCGGGTTTGCCCGTGGTATAGCTGCTTCCTGTGCTCTTTGTAGGACCTCTATCAGTACTTGCGTTTTGTAATCTATACTGTCTTGAACAGTGTGTAGTGACGACGCCTCAACAATATCTCAAATTTTTTGCCAGTCGGCTCTTCCTCTGAATAAATGCTGCTGTTCTTGGTCCATGTTATGTGTATTGATATATCTGTCCGTGGTTATGACGATTGAGTTGTGGTCGCTGTGTGTGGCTCTATCTAATATCATCCATGTATTGACTAGTAGAAGAGATTTTGCGTTCCCTAGAGAAAGGTCTATGTTACTTACACCACCGGTATCTCCGCGGTAGGTAGGTGGTTGACCCTTCCTATTCAGTATGAAGAGGTTGCATTCATTTACCACGTCGAGCACTAGTTGCCCTCTATCGTCAGTTCTATCTGAGTTCCACAAGGGGGATTTTGCGTTGATATCAGTTAGAATGAGCAGCCTTTTTTCTTTCTGTCGTTCTATGTCTTTTATTTTGTCTAAGAAAGGTTCTATATCATACGAGTACTGAGCGTAAATAGATGACATGAGCCATCCATCCTGTCCGTCCTTTATTTATGCTGTGGCCATGTGTTCAGAGCGAAACTGGGTGATCTGTGTTACTATGAGGTTTTTATTAACTACTATTATCGCGGCTTTCGCGTTTCGTGTTCCTGCTATTGTGATGTAATGTGAGGGGAGCCCTGAAATTTTCACACCTCGCAGAAAACGTTCCTGAACGCAGGCGATGTCTGCTTTTGTTTCTTCTAAGAGCTTACCTAGTTGCATGTTTACTAGGGTACTGCCCTGGCAGTTTAATTGTATTACCTTCAGAAGGGATATCTAGCGAAGGAAAAACACTTGGGTGTGGTTTCTTTAAAATACAGAAACACACGTCCATGTGCTCTCACGAAGTCCTTGTATACTTACTCTAGGTTCAGGCCCTCTCCCCTCCACGCACATGCCTCCCCTAAAATCTTACGTAGCTCCTTGGGGTTCTTTTGCAGATTTTCAACTCTTACTATCATCCTGTCAGTTTGTTCAGTAGTTGGAAAGCAGATTTTATCCCCGTTTTCATGCTTAGTTCGTATTACATAGCATAGAGCTGTCTGAATTACTCGTATATCCTTGTTTTCCAGTCTGCTAAGCCGTTGGTTAACTTCTAAATTTTCGTAATTTACTTAATTAACGGTATTCAACTTGGGGTCCTTGGTTGTGTCTGTTTGGTGTTCTTGACTGTTTATTTGTTGCTCCGGTTTTGAGTAATTTTGTAGTGCAGTACGTCTTTCCTGCTTTATGGTTACTGGTAGTATGAAGTTTTATGTGTTTTCGCTGAACATTTCCCCTGGTAGTGACTTGTTGTTTTTGATCTCTACCGGGGAGTTGTTCGTAAAATGTGACTGTTGTATGTCCGTTTCTGGGGTGGTTGTGTCTGGTGCTGCGTCGGTGCAGGATGGGTCTTTCCATTCAGCTACATTACTGTTTTGTTTTTCGCGGTGACTGTGTGCTAGCCCCGTAGACAAAACGAACTGGTGTAACAGCGAGGTCATTAGTCCCAGCGGATTAGGGAAGGATGGGGAAGGAAGCTGGCCGTGCCCTTTCAAAGGAACCATCCAGGCATTTGCCAGAAGCGATTTAGGGAAATCAGGAAAACCTAAATCAGGATGGCCAGACTCGCGTTTGAACTGTCGTCCTCCCGTATGCGAGTCCAGTGTGCTGACGACTGCGCCACCTCGCACAGTTTCACACCTTGACTGTTAATACACTGATTCACCACGGTCGCGACTTCGGTTAATGATGCCATTTTCAAGTGATATCTGTAATAAAGCATACTGCTTAAAGACCACTGCAATTATGAATGCAATAAGTTGAAATACTTTGTAAAAAACATAAAACTGATTCCAAAAATTTTAGCTCCTCCTATATCGGTATGAAATTCGTCAATATATCGCTCCCTTTTTTATTACATATTCGTATAGTACGTAAAGAAATATAAATGTTTTAGTTGGACCACTTTTTTCGCTTTGTGGTAGATGACGCTGTAATAGTCACAAACGTATAAGTACATGGTATCACGTAACATTCCGCCAGTGCGGACGCTATTTGCTTCGTGATACATTACCCGTGTGAAAATGGACCGTTTACCAATTGCGGAAAAGGTCGATATCGTGTTGATGTATGGCTATTGTGATCAAAATGCCCAGCGGGTGTGTGCTATGTGTGCTCTCGGTATCCTAGACGACATCATCCAAGTGTCCGAACTGTTCGCCGGATAGTTACGTTATTTAAGGCTCTGTGCACTATGGGACTTAACATCTATGGTCATCAGTCCGTTATTTAAGGAAGCAAGAAGTGTTCAGTCACATGTGAAACGTCAACCTCGACCTGCAACAAATTATGATGCCCAAGTAGGTGTTTTAGCTGCTGTCACGGCTAATCCGCACATCAGTTGCAAACAAATTGCGCGAGTATCGGGAATCTCAGAAACGTCGGTGTTGAGAATGCCACATCAACACCGATTGCTCCCGTACCATATTCCTATGCACCAGGAATTCCATCGCAACGGCTTTGAACGTCGTGTACAGTTCTTCCACTGGCAACAAGAGAAATTACGGGACGACGACAGATTTTTTCCACGCATTCTGTTTAGCGACGAAGCGTCATTCACCAACAGCGGTAACGTAAACCGGCATAATATGGACTATTGGGCAACGGAAAAACCACGATGGCTGCGACAAGTGGAACATCAGCGACCTTGGCGGGTTAATGTTTGGTGCGGCATTATGGGAGGAAGGATAATTGGCCCCCATTTTATCGATGGCAATCTAAATGATGCAATGTATACTGATTTCCTACGTAATGTTCTACCGATGTTTCTACAAGATGTTTCACTGCATGACAGAATGGCGAAGTACTTCCAACATGATGGATGTCCGGCACATAACTCGCGTGCGGTTGAAGCGGTATTGAATAGCATATTTCGTGACAGGTGGATTGGTCATCGAAGCACCATACCATGACCCGCACGTCACCGGATCTGACATCCCAGGATTTCTTTCTGTGGGGAAAGTTGAAGGATATTTGCTATCGTGATCCATCGACAACGCCCGACAACATGCGTTAGCGCATTGTCAATGCACGTGCGAACATTACGGAAGGCGAACTACTCGCTGTTGAGAGGAATGTCGTTACACGTATTGCCAAATGCATTGAGGTTGACGAACATCATTTTGAGCATTTATTGTATTAATGTGGTATTTAAAGGTAATCACGCTGTAACAACATGCGTTTTCAGAAATGATAAGTTCACAAAGGTATATGTATCACATTGGAA
Source organism: Schistocerca piceifrons (assembly GCF_021461385.2). Taxonomy (NCBI): domain Eukaryota; kingdom Metazoa; phylum Arthropoda; class Insecta; order Orthoptera; family Acrididae; genus Schistocerca; species Schistocerca piceifrons. Next base: position 549,419,988 of record NC_060149.1, on the reverse strand, counting down.
CAACCGAAATAAAATGTTCAAACGTACCTACGTTCTGTATTTTAATTTAAAAAACCTACCTGTTGCCAACTGTTAGTCTAAAACTGTGAGCCATATGTTTGTGACTATTACAGCGCCATCTATCACAAAGCGAAAAAAGTGATCCAACTAAAACATTTATATTTCTTTACGTACTACTCGAATATGTAATAAAAATGGGGTTTCCTATTTAAAAAACGCAGTTGATATCCGTTTGACCTATGGCAGCGTCATCTAGTGCGCCAACCATAGCGCCATCTGGTTTCCCCCTTCAAGCTCGACAAGTTTCGTCTTTGTAGTTTTTTCGTTTGACGCTTATTTCGTGAGATATTTGGCCCGGTCACTATCAATGGACCACCCTGTATAGAGAGCATAGATCTTCACTAAGACGAAAAATTGATATTAAACCGAATATGGACGTACGAATTCACTCAACATCTTGTAAACACATTACTCGCTGAAAAAAAAAAATAGTATCCATTATATGTCATCCACCCATATAATTTACACCGTGTATCCACCATGTGTGACATATGAGAACTAAAGTTTGGCGAACGATGTGGTTGCCACTACCAAAGATCCTATTTTTAGTGTCTCAGATACATTTTTCCTTATTTTCTGTGATATGTTAACTGCAACTTATTTTTTCTTTAAAACTATCACGTATATGAGGGGAGGTCGGGAAAATGTCTTTAGTGCTCAAAAAGCGCCTTCCTGAGAGAGGATCTTCACTCTTTTCAAATTACCACTGTCAGTGTAGACTAGATGCGACTTGAATTCAAGGAAATAGTATCGACAAAATTTAGAGATCTACACCAAATAAATTAACAAATGACGGAGCAGATCCCCCTTAGCAGACAAAAGGGGTCGGATCACTGTTGAAGAAAAAACGATAAAATCATGTCAAATTTAGACAAACTCAAAACTCCAAGATTGGTGATATCTTACAGAAGCTCGAAATTTAGTGCAGACTTCAATGCGAGAAACTTACAATAATTTCCACAACGAAACTTCGTCTCAATGTGTGGCAGAAAATCCAACGAGACTCCGGCCATGTGTAAAATATGTTGGTGGCAAGACTCAGTCAATGCCTTCTCTGCGCGATAGCACCGGAAATACTATCGATGACAGTGCTGCCAAAGGGGAGTTACTAAACACAGCCTTCATCACATAAGATGAAGTAAATATTCCAGAATTGGAAACAAGAACGGCTGCCAACATGAGTAACTTAGAAGTAGATGTGCTCGGAGTAGTGAAACAGCTTAAATCACTTAATAAAAGCAAGTCTTCTGGTCCAGACAGTATACCAGTTAGGTTCCTTTCAGAGTATGCTGATGCAATAGTCCCTTACTCAACAGTCGTGTACAACCACTCTCACGACGAAAGGCCCTTACCCGGGAACTGGAGAGTTGCACAGGTCACAACAATATACAAGAAAGGCAGTAGGAGTAATCCAATTAATTACAGACCCATATCATTAACGTCGATATGCAGCAGGATTTTGGAACATATATTGTGTTCGAACATTATGAATTACCTCGAAAAGAACGCTCTATTGACACACAGTCAATACTGATTTAGAAAACATCGTTCTTGTGAAACACAACTACCTCTTTACTTCGCAAAGTGTGGAGTGCTATTGATAGGACAGGATGACAACTACTGAGTTGTGTAGCACAAGCTGGATGCTGGCTGTTTCGCTATCACAGTGTTCATGGAATAATAAATAACTATTCAAGAAAGTGACTAGTTGTGGTTTCATGTATTTGCACAGACATGAACTATTGGTGCTGTTCCAACACTATACTGTTTAAAAATGTATTGGGCTTCAGCCAAGCATTCAGCTGGTGAACGTGCGTATCAGCAATTTATAAAATAACGCGACAGTGTCTACCACATTTATCAATGCACTATCTATGTATTTAGTTTTAACTTTGTAACTTTTGGAGGAACTGGACATTTTTGAATACATAATAAACAACTGAAGGCACCCGTTAAATTTTAATGTATAAACAACTAAAGAGACGTATCCAGTTTTGAATGTACCGATAGAGTTATACTATAGTCAAAGCACCAGACGTTACGTTAAACTGATCTAAGAACTAATCTATTATACATTCAATCGAAATTATGTACAATCGAGCATTACAAATGCAGTAATATTATACCTAATGTATTGCACTACTGTAATTTGTGCATGCAACATGTTTTAGTATTATTTGTGTGTTTAAAAATTTTGCTGAATGGATTTATATTAATATTGTAAGTAATGGTTTTAAAATGAAAGATAATATACTAAACCAATCACCAATGCCGGCCGGGGCTTAACATCTGACAACTTAACATCTTAACATCTGAGGTCATTAGTCCCCTAGAACTTAGAACTACTTAAAACTAACTAACCTAAGGAGATCACACACATCCATGCCCACGGCAGGATTCGAACCTGTGACCGTAGCGGTCGCGCGGTTCCAGACTGAAGCACCTAGAACCTCTCGGTCACACTGGCCGGCGAACGCTACTAGTGTTCAGTCGGTATTTACGAGGGTCGTTCAGTAAGTAAATTCCCAAATTATTTTAAAAAGCCATTAACATACATAGACAAACGTCCTTGTTGGTGCTCCACATCTGATGTTTATTCTTTCCGCCGGTGAAGTTGCGAAGCGTTCTGCCAGATGGCAGAACCGTAGAACAGCGTCAAAATGGCGTCTGCATACGACTCACATTACAAGCAACGTGCTGTTATTGAATTCTTGTGTGCAGAAAAAGAAACCGTGGTGAACATCCATAAACGTTTGTGTGCACTATATGGCGATGCTGTAGTTGTAAGTAGTACAGTTGAGTGACGGGTAAAGAAAGTTACAGCTTCAGGAAATGCAGAAACGGAGCTCCATGATTAGCCACACTCGAGACGTCCTGTCACAGCCACTGCTCCAGACAAGCTGAATCGTGTGGATGCCACTATTCGTGCCGGCCGGCGCATGACTACTCGACAGTTGGCTCTACAGTTGTCAGTCAGCATTGGATGTGCGTCTGCAATGATCGAGACTCTCGGATATCCAAAGAGGTGCTCACGATGGGTTCCACAAATGCTCACAGTGGACTATAAGATTCAAAGAAATGCCATTTCATCTTAATTGTTGGAGCGTTTTAAGATCGTCGGAGAGGCCTTTCTGTCACGGATCGTTATGGAGGACGGAAGATGGGTGCACCACTTTGCGCCAAAAACAAGAAGGCACTCCACGGAGTGGCATCGTAGTCATTCACCACATAAGAAGAAATTCAAGATACCGCCCTCTGTCCGAAAAGTCATGGTGACATTCTTCTGGGATAATGATGGCGTCACTCTCGTGGATGCGATGCCAAGAGTGTCAACCATCAATTCAGAGGCATTCGTGAAGGCTCTGAATAAACTTGAGAACCGTTTCCGACGTATTCGATGGGACACGAATCCAGCAGAAATCTTCCTCCAGCTCGGTAATACACCTCCTCACACAAGTCTGAGAACCGAGTAACACATCGCCCAGCTTCCATCTCTTTGGGTCGTTTAAAAATTGTCCACGGGGAACACAGTTTGAAGTGGACGAGAGTGTCAGTCATGCAGTGAAAACATGGCTACGCATATAGGACAAGAGCTTTTGCCAGCAGGGAATGCAAGCTCTTCCATAACGTTGACCTACTGCCATAGAACGTGATGGAGACTATGTAATATAGTGGACAAGACGTATTGACGTACTCGGAGATAAGTCGGTCGTCTCCATGAAAGTGACATGTATATATTCAAATAATAACGAAAAATAGATTGTGGTGGAAGTGGCTAGAAGCATATTCTGAATGGAAGGAAAGTATGCTGTAATCGGGAAAAGGTAACGAGGAGCGGTGAAGAGGGAGGGGAGGAGAGGAGATACTTTACGCAACATATACTTCAGTTTTAGCTACCCCGTCCACTACACGGCAACAAGAATGGCCAAAAGAAAATAGAGAAATGATTCTGGTCATAAATCATTTAATTTGTATGTTGTTTCCAGCTATTCATGTGGTTTTCTTTTTTAGAGTCTTCCAAATGACAATAAGCATCACTGTATTAAATTTTCACGCTTCAGTGGTCATCCTGAAACTCAGGTCGCGGGAAAAGAGCATTAGTGCGTGTGTGAATTTCTAAGGCACCAAACCGCTGAGGTCATCTGCCATAGACTTCCACATTACTTAAACTAACTTGTGCTAACACACCCATGCCCGAGGGAGGACTCGAACCTCCGGCGGGAGGGGCCGCGTAATCCGTGATATGGCGCCTCAAACCGCGCGGCCTCTCCCCGCCACAAGTGCATCAGTCTCCGAAATGCGTGGGCCATTAAAATGCCCCACATCACCCAACATTTTAAAATGTGCCACATACAATTTACGGAGAAGAATATGACTGGCTCTCCTAACATTATTTTTTTAAAAATTTAGATTCCAGCTGGATAATGAGTGTATGTTCTACTTCTCTGAGAAATTATCACTCTTACAGGTATTAAATTCTGTTCACCATGAAGAAAACAAGTTAGTTGCAGGTGCCTTAGGACTGAACCTATTATCAATCTCTAAGGTATGTAAGGTGTATACTTGGAGTGGACGAGTGAATCTGTGGCGGAAGTGGAGAAAAGATGCGTGGATTATATGAGAATGCTGTTTATTTATTTCCTTGTTACACTAGCGTACAAAAATGCATGCCCATAGGATGTGGGCTGCAGAGATGAGCGCTCAGCCTCCGGCTGGGAAGGACTTGTGCAGACGCGCCGTTGTCCGCGTTTCTCGACCACACGGGTCTACAGAGACCATGCTGGCAGCGCGTTCCTCCTGCCTCGTAGTGCTGTGTCATGTGGCGACGCCTTAGCTCTCGTAACTGGGAGTGGAGGAGACTAACATTCAGCCCCAGCTGTGAAGTCGGTGGTGTGACGCTGGGTCACTGGCTGGAGAGCGGTAGTTAGCTTTGGCGGATCCAAATGGGACTGGAAGAGTCTTTGTTCGACCCTCGGGAAATCTGAGCTGTGGCTGGATCACTGGGTTGACTATCCCGTCGAATAACAGACGAAACAACGGCGATAGTCGATGTGATGATCTGTCGATGCGTCAATGACCTGCCTGGTCAGGTGGCCAATACTTATACTCGCAAAATCAGTTCTGTTGCGGCAGTGCAGTGGCCGAAGCCACGTTCGGTCACGTTCTGAGCCGGCCAGAGTGGCCGAGCGGTTCTAGGCGCTACAGTCTGGAACCGCGCGACCACTACGGTCGCAGGTTCGAATCCTGCCTCGGGCGTGGATGTGTGCGATGTCCTTAGGTTAGTTAGCTTTAAGTAGTTCTAAGTTCTAGGGGACTGACGACTTCACAAGTTAAGTCCCATAGTGCTCAGAGCCATTTGAACCATTTGAACCACATTCTGAAGGACTCTTCATTGCGGCAGGGACGGGGCTGCATCGGTAGGCGGGCGGTGGCAATGTAGCATGCTACGTCATTGAATTGCTGCGAGTGCCATCGGAATGCCTAATGTAAGAAGTCTGGCTGCAGCAGAGTTGCTGATACTTTATTATGCTACATCTGTTATACTCCGGATCAAAAACAAGTCAGGAGTAAAAACTCCAGGGTAGCTATTGCCTGTCTGCAGTCGCCGTTTCCCTCTTTATATTAAGATTATTCACACTATTTCACAGTCCAGGATCTCAGTTACTGATTCCTGATTTTTGTGCTATCTTACTTCAATTCTCTTTGCGCTGTCTTACGTCAGTACTTCAATGTTTCAAGGCTAAGTAATTCCTTTATCTGTGCAAACACTATAACACGGCCAATCTGAGCGGCCATTATCCGGTCCAGGACGGCTAGAAGTGCCGGATCTTAGATGTCGTTTAGTCGAAGGGTAAGTTCAGTAAGTAAAGAGAGAGAAGATGGTGTTCAGGGTTGTGGATCCGGTAATGGCGAAGAGAAACTGGAAGGTAGGTAAAGAAATATTGCATTCGGCGCCACTGATCAGTAAACTTTTCCAAGCAGCTGTAATAGTTGTGTGTTGCTTAAACTGGCTTGGTCGTAACATCTAGAAATGATGATTACTGAAACTCCTACTGAAAAGAGGCAGTGCAACCCTACCACTTGGAAGAATTACGTTTTACTTCTAAACACATCTCTTGGACAGTCATATGCAGGCTTCTCGGGGTGGAACATGCTGAAATCGCAAGAACCTTATAAAATAAATAAATAAATAAAATAAAATATTAATTATTAATTATGTATTATAGTGATTGGCTGTAATTAATATTTGCTTATCTGGAACGTGGACGTTTAATTATTTGGTATCAGACGCTTGAAAATGGCTTTTTCGTAAGTGCAATGTTATTCGTAGTTGAACGTGAAATAAGACTCAAATAATCGGACTTCGTATTTAAATCATTTCCAAAGACTGCTGCGGTAGGTGCAGACTCAGAATCTAAATCTCAATATTAGAATAATTTGCCAGCCATGTCAATACGTCGTACAGAGGTGGCTGTCTACTAAACATAAAAAAGTTTACACAGTTAGTTAAATCAGATATATTCAACGAATAAGCCTACAGTTAAATAATTCAACTTACTTTCATAAATATAAATTCTTTACAGAATCGAGTGCCTAGTAAGATTGCAACTCGCAGTGTTCTTATATAACATCATAAATGGCGGTGTGCCAATTAATAAAATATACGTGCTTCCAGCCTCAGCTATTCTACAAGACCTCCTCCTTCTTAATGAAACATAAGAGTGTTATAATTGTATTTTGTTTTATCAGCGGCATAGCGCTGCAGTTCTGTGTCATAGGCTTTACTTATTGGTCAGAGATTAATTATATAATTAAGATTTCGCGTTTCCGAGGATACTCACGCACGGCATGCAAATGTGCCTTTATATTGTCCCCTGAATTGCGAGGCGAAAGGACACACCTGCAGGCGAGCAATTCACCTAAAGGCACAAGAAAATCTAAGTTATCTACAACTACACTCCTGGAAATTGAAATAAGAACACCGTGAATTCATTGTCCCAGGAAGGGGAAACTTTATTGACACATTCCTGGGGTCAGATACATCACATGATCACACTGACAGAACCACAGGCACATAGACACAGGCAACAGAGCATGCACAATGTCGGCACTAGTACAGTGTATATCCACCTTTCGCAGCAATGCAGCCCGCTATTCTCCCATGGAGACGATCGTAGAGATGCTGGATGTAGTCCTGTGGAACGGCTTGCCATGCCATTTCCACCTGGCGCCTTAGTTGGACCAGCGTTCGTGCTGGACGTGCAGACCGCGTGAGACGACGCTTCATCCAATCCCAAACATCCTCAATGGGGGACAGATCCGGAGATCTTGCTGGCCAGGGTAGTTGACTTACACCTTCTAGAGCACGTTGGGTGGCACGGGATACATGCGGACGTGCATTGTCCTGTTGGAACAGCAAGTTCCCTTGCCGGTCTAGGAATGGTAGAACGATGGGTTCGATGACGGTTTGGATGTACCGTGCACTATTCAGTGTCCCCTCGACGATCACCAGTGGTGTACGGCCAGTGTAGGAGATCGCTCCCCACACCATGATGCTGGGTGTTGGCCCTGTGTGCCTCGGTCGTATGCAGTCCTGATTGTGGCGCTCACCTGCACGGCGCCAAACACGCATACGACCATCATTGGCACCAAGGCAGAAGCGACTCTCATCGCTGAAGACGACACGTCTCCATTCGTCACTCCATTCACGCCTGTCGCGACACCACTGGAGGCGGGCTGCACGATGTTGGGGCGTGAGCGGAAGACGGCCTAATGGTGTGCGGGACCGTAGCCCAGCTTCATGGAGACGGTTGCGAATGGTCCTCGCCGATACCCCAGGAGCAACAGTGTCCCTAATTTGCTGGGAAGTGGCGGTGCGGTCCCCTACGGCACTGCGTAGGATCCTACGGTCTTGGCGTGCATCCGTGCGTCGCTGCGGTCCGGTCCAAGGTCGACGGGCACGTGCACCTTCCACCGACCACTGGCGACAACATCGATGTACTGTGGAGACCTCACGCCCCACGTGTTGAGCAATTCGGCGGTACGTCCACCCGGCCTCCCGCATGCCCACTATACGCCCTCGCTCAAAGTCCGTCAACTGCACATACGGTTCACGTCCACGCTGTCGCGGCATGCTACCAGTGTTAAAGACTGCGGTGGAGCTCCGTATGCCACTGCAAACTGGCTGACACTGACGGCGGCGGTGCACAAATGCTGCGCAGCTAGCGCCATTCGACGGCCAACACCGCGGTTCCTGGTGTGTCCGCTGTGCCGTGCGTGTGATCATTGCTTGTAGAGCCCTCTCGCAGTGTCCGGAGCAAGTATGGTGGGTCTGACACACCGGTGTCAATGTGTTCTTTTTTCCATTTCCAGGAGTGTATTTACATGACATACATTATACAGTACATTATATACAAAATTTGAATGACGCGCGTGCGCCGTAAAATTCTTATGTTGGCAAAATAGAGTGCGCGCATGCGCAGAGGCGTCTATGTGGCTCCGGCACTGCCGTTATATCATAAATTTACATCACGCGGCACAGTATTACAGTTCATATTGTTCGTGTGCGTTCGCGTTTCTTAGTCGTTGAACAAAGAAAATATTCCACCAAGATTACATATGAAGAGTACATTCTATGACAGGTAACTTAATTTTAAAATTACAATATTTGTTATAATACAATACAACTTTAGATTGTTGAATGTTCTTAGTTACATAATATTGGATTGAAATGCTTCAAAGAATAATGTCTCTTTGTTTCAGGTGCGTTGACCTATACACATCGTGTCGTTATTACAGTTTATATTCATCTGCTGCACAGTAATTTTTCACAGGTTAGTGTCGTCGTGGTAAAGTTTTTTTTTTTTACAGTAACATCGCTGTATAACAACGTAATTGATACATAAGCATATCCATTTCCTATTTCCATTATAGTCGTTGTGATGCAGTTCGTCGTGACAAAAAGCATTGTTTATTACAGATCGGACGTGACCCGTCGAGTAATTGGTCCATATGCAGTTTGTTTTCGATATTCCGTGGAAGCTTGGTTGCAGAACCTCGGACGGCACATAGCTGGCGTCGATCCTTGGACAGACCAGGTAAGTGTGTCCGTCACATTTCGAGAACATTCCATTCCCTGAAGTTCCAACCAAAATTCTTCCACTCGTCGTGTTGTTGTCTTGACAGGTACGTTGTGACCATTTAATCCAGTTAACATCTTGAAGTTAGGTACTGTAGTAATGTCACTAGACGATGCACCAATTATGCACTTCACATTTTTAGTTTTTCTTTTAAAATATAGCTCACCTAAATGTTCGTAGTTACTTATCAAAGAAATCGTTCATCGCGTTTACAAAGGCACAATACATGATGAATGTCATTAACAGTTTCTTTCACATAGGTTTCTGCATAGTTGCAGCCTTAGTAATGTACGTTAATGTCCGTGAACAGTGGTTCACTATGCAATTTTTTTAAAAGTTTTTCACATTTTGGCACTCGTTATCGTTCAAATTTTCACATAGTAACAGTTACATTATACATCATTTAAAAAAAAAAAAAACATAAGTAATCATACATATACACATCACATATTTTCTTAGCGTAAACATAATATAGTTACACATAAACATGTTTACATCATCATTACATAGCTATAATTATTACATTATGTCACATTTGATTACATGAATTGCAGATATTTACTTTCTCTTTAACGGTTTTGCTCGGATTTTATCGATTTTTTTTTTTGTGATGTCATCTGAAATTAAGATAGGTTAGACACAACATTCATTACATCAGTAGCCCAGACTAGGCGTTTTCACTACTCAATAAATATTCAAAATAAGAAGAGACGGAAAACTGTTGATTCCTCGCGTTTTGTGCGTGTGTGTATAGTGTCTGTGTGGCCTTGGCTACTGGTAGATGCTTTTCTTGCTGAGAGATGTGCGTCTAATCTATTTCTCGAAGTAAAAGGTCCCTTCACAGATTGCGTCTGTCGGTTCGTCAGGTGTCATACCAAGTCAGTGGTACCTACAGTCACAAATGTTCCGTGAAAAATTAATATATCATTCACTGCTACGTAATCATAAATTTTACCTTAATATTCAATCTTCTTGGTAGTGGCGCGGCGTTGAAAGAAAAGTTCTTCTGTCTTCAACTGCGTCACTGGTAAAGCTGAAATGAAAATTTCTATACTACTTATTATCTATGTTGTAATTTGTTTTATTTCTTGCCACACAGCAGGTCGTTGAGATAACGGTACGTTGTATGTCTTGTGGTAGAAGATCTTGTGAGGCTTAACTTCAATCTTGTACACATACTTGTTGATAACACCTAATCGTTTGGTAAAAACTTGTAAATATTTGGATAACACTTCCTGTAGTTTTATACGTTCATGTACACTGAGAGCTGTAGCTTCATCTATCTTATGATCAAGCAATGTTTTCAAGTCCATTAGCTCTGTGTCAGATGAGTGTGTTTGCATGTCTTGAATGTCATTGTCAAGTACTAACTGAACCTTGTACCCTGTACAGTGTTTGTCATGCTTTAGAGTTCTCCTGTCCAAATCAATAATAATTACAGTGCCTTTATCATTTAAAATACATTAACCTTTGGAGAAGTCTATAATGCAGTCCTTCTCGCTCATAATATCTAATCCTAATATGCAATTTGTCACAAGGTTTTGTACAACCAGGAATGGCCATTGTACGGTTCCATTACCTATTTTAATGTTTACAAAAACTTGATTCTTAACCCTACATGACTTATTACCTAGTGCAGTAGTTACTTTACAGTTTTGGGTAGGAAACTCAGGCACAGGCTCCAATTCACACATCTTTTTATAGAAATTAAAAGACAAAACGCTCACAGCTGCACCTGTATCTAAGATAATAGTAGTAGGAATCCCACCTACTACACCAGTAGTAGATGCTAAAACAATTTCATTTGTGTTTGAACGACATTGTGTACTGTCTTGCAAAAGTTCATCTGATATATTCTCATTGTGGTTGTATCTTATAAATAAGACAGGTAGTTTTTGTTTAGAATTATTAGGCATATCAATATTTTGTTGTTCAATGGTGGTGTCAAATAACTGATTAACATTGAAGTTGTCCCCCAAGAATTCTTCAGCCACGACCCGGGGCATAGAAGTGACTGTTTCTAGTTTGTTGGATTAGTATTTGTATTAGGTACTGACACAGATTGAGGTTGTGTATCAGGTGTCACTTCTATTATATTCACATTCGGATATTGCCTGCTGTGATCTCCAAACTTTTGCGGTTGTTGTTGCTGTTGCGCATTATGACTTACCTGTCGGTCGTAGGGTATGTTCCAATTTTGTCCTGGTGGCTGCTGTGGTATAGCAGTGTTTGAATGAAAGTATTGATCGCTAAGAGTCCACCCTTGATGCTGTCTTGGCTCGTAGTTATTATTATTTATATTTCTGTGTGTGTTTTTGTTGTTATATTTGTATCCGTTGTTACCGTTGTTGTTGTTGTTATTACCGTGGTGCCTTTTGTATGGATTGCCGCATGAAGTGTTATTACTGTTGTAACTGTTGTTTGTATTGGAATACGCGTGTTGATTTTGATTTCCGTATTGAGACGGCATGGGAGTTTGCTGTTTTTGCTGTACCACGTATCCAACTGTCGGCGCGCCAGAATTGAGTTGGCAAGCCTGCATGTTTTGCATACCACTAATATAAACATTGTGGCTGCTGTTTTGCCGCGCGAAGCGCTGATCTTCTAGTAACATGTCAACCGAATGTAAAGCTGTTAAAAAATAATCTGGATTGTCATCCGGAATATGTAAGAGTTTTTCTTTAATGTTGAAAGGCAATTTGGCCTTCAACGCACGGAGTATATCACGTGTTGCGACTGGTTCGTCCAAAAAACGTCCCATGTTCAAGTATTTTTCAAAATATCTGCGTAAGTTACCATTTTTACTGTTAAAAGTTTCAGGTTCTAAAATTTGTCTTCTGAGTCGCTCCTGGACGGATTGCGACCAGAATTTGTTCAGAAAGGCACGCTCAGACTCACTGTACGTGGTACATACGTCAGCTTGACTGTATGCCCAGACAGCTGCATCGCCTTGAATGTAAATGACAATATATGAAATCTTTTTCCGGTCACTCTAAGTGCGTGGAAATGCGTTACTAAAAGATTTAAGAAAAATCACCGGATGAATGGTTCGTTTTTCTGGGATAAAAGTCTGAAATTGCCTGTGTTTTATTAAGCTTTCTTCTTCCTTTGCATTATGATATGGATTTGTTCTACTGTAATTACTGTAATGTTCAGATGGCGAGTAATTACGATAATGTTGCTGTGGTTTACCATGATAATAGCTTGTGTTTGTGTTTGCACGTCGTGGTATGTGTTGTTGTCGTGGTGTGTTTTGTTCTTGTGTGTTTGTCGTGTGCGGTATGTGTGCGTCATACTCGTATGTATATTGGTTTCTGAACTGTACATTTTGACTGATATTTTCGTTACATTCAGACTGTGGTTGATCGGTGAATTGTCTCATGGGTGCAGTGACAGATTGTACTGCGTCACTAATCAGCTGTTTGTTATTAGCGATGTATTCCGCTACGGAGTCGTGCACAATTGTTGGTAAATTTTCGCGTATGCATCTATCAAAATGTTTCTCTTTGTTCTCTACCTAATCGTGAAATTCTTTATTAATATTTTGAAAATGAGCTGTGGCATCAGATTGTAAGATGTCAGTCAGGTGTTGTTCAACATCGTCAAATTTATTCTGCACGTCAGTAATTCGTTTTTCAAGGTTGTCGTGTACTGAAGGATATGTTTGAATTTGTTCAGTAAGAGCTTCACACGTGACATTAAGGTTTTTTACTTGTGTCTGTAAAAGTGCTACGTCATTTGTAGTCTTTTCTTGTATCGTATTAAGCTTGGAAAATTTCGTACTGAGTTCAGTCATCTGTTTGGTCAGTGTGGCGTCTATAAGTTCCACACGTTTGCATAAAGTGTCATTACCTGTCTTGATTGTTATGAGACCAGATTTAATTTCGTCATTTTGTGTCTTTAACTGTTCATTTTGTGTCTTTAACTGTTCATTTTGTGTCTTTAAGGTTGCCACATTTTCTGCGTTTTGTTTCATTAGCATTTGTAACATGTTGGCAATGTTTGCTGTTTGCAAGGTATCTGCCCCCGCCGCGTCATTAGACGTGACGTCATGTATTAACATGGACTCTGACTGAGACTTTGAAATTTTTGTGGTGGACGGCCTATTGTCAAAATTTCCGTTAACACTTGCGTCAATATTTGATGAATCGTCACTACCGGTTGCTGTCGTAAAGTCATTTTCAAACATTTGTCTCTCGTCCGAGTCGGATTGCGTCTGAATAGTATGTCTTTGCTGTTCCATCTTTGCGTATTGTTTTCTAGTTATGACCATGCCACACGTAAGATATGCTTCGAGAAAATAAAGTTTGACACAGGTTTTAAAATAAAATGCAGTTGAACATGAATCGCTCGTAGCAACAATGGCTGTTTGTTAATTTAAAAATGTAAACTGAATATGGGATTATTATTAATGGCTGCTGGCCATGTTACAACGTATCGTACAGAAGTCGGCCATATTGTACACTCGTGTATAGGTATTGTTGTAGAAGTTATTGTTTAAGGAAAAGCACTGAGAATGAAATTTATCACTGAAAACTGCTACGCGCGAAAGAAATACTACAGAATCTACTGAAGAGCTAATGCACTGAATTATGCGTCTGGTCAAGCCTGCCAATGCACAGATGCTGCGTCTTACCTTATTTTGCTGGAAGCTTCATTGCGTCTTCCCGCAAAATTTTAGAATTGGAAAATATCTTCAGATTTTTGTTATTTCTCATACATTCAAGTCCAATTCCAGAAAGTTGATTTTTCACATGAAACAAAGAGAACAATGTAACAAATGACAAAATAACAAGTCCGACACGCAGTCGCCAATATAAAATAAATAAATAAATAAAATAAAATAAAATATTAATTATTAATTATGTATTATAGTGATTGGTTGTAATTAATATTTGCTTATCTGGAACGTGGACGTTTAATTATTTGGTATCAGACGCTTGACAATGGCTTTTTCGTAAGTGCAATGTTATTCGTAGTTGAACGTGAAATAAGACTCAAATAATCGGACTTCGTATTTAAATCATTTCCAAAGACTGCTGCGGTAGGTGCGGACTCAAAATCTGAATCTCAATATTAGAATAATTTGCCAGCCATGTCAATACCTCGTACAGACGTGACTGTCTACTAAACATAAAAAAGTTTACACAGTTAGTTAAGTCAGATATATTCAACGAATAAGCCTACAGTTAAATAATTCAACTTACTTTCATAAATATAAATTCTTTACAGAATCGAGTGCCTAGTAAGATTGCAACTCGCAGTGTTCTTATATAACATCAAAACTGGCGGTGTGCCAGTTAATAAAATATACGTGCTTCCAGCCTCAGCTATTCTACAAGACCTCCTCCTTCTTAATGAAACATAAGAATGTCATAATTGTATTTTGTTTTATCAGCGGCATAGCGCTGCAGTTCTGTGTCATAGGCTTTACTTATTGGTCAGAGATTAATTATTTAATTAAGATTTCGCGTTTCCGAGGAAACTCACGCACGGCATGCAAATGTGCCTTTATAACCTGCGATTGTATTTATCAGCTTTGTGGGGTAGACAGTGATTCACTCTAAACTGGAGAACGGTGCTTCGTACTTCCTATCTGGCTCTATCAGTAGAATCTAGTCTACCCTCAGACGCAGCAATTTCCTTTAGAGATCCCCACGCTACAGGGTATGAATGATTTATAAGACATTCGAATCGACAATTCTTACATGTCAGTGGTATCTGCACTTGAACCTGAAATCTGCCTCCCCTCTTGGTGACAGCAACGGTAGCCATATAGTGGTAAGGGTTCATCCATTTCTGCTGCTGGAAGTTCCAGAGGTGCCGGTAAGCTCTTCCTGAACCTTCCGTAAGTCTTGTAGAAACTGTTCTGGACTAAGAGTACTAGGGTTACCCGACCACAGGTAGCTTTGATGAGAATTCCCTGCAGATCTGTGATGTCAATGTGTGCGTTAGTGATATGTTTCGCGAGATTATCCTCAGGAGCTTTCGATGGTCAACCGGATGCCAACTTTGAATAAGGATATCCTAAAAAGGCCAAATATATAGTTTAATGTGGCAGCTGACTCCTGAATGCGAGTCATAAGCTTGGCTGGCACAGAATGGAGACGTCGAGTTTCATTTACAACGTCTATCCCGAGATTATCCAGCTGTGGATTGTGTAGCTTGATGGTCTCTTGGTTATCCTCCTTGTCTGCATGCACCTAATGCAACATCGAGTTTGCTTTTCCTAGTTCTTCAACATCAGCGGTGTCAAACACTGTTTTCAAAACTCGACCTTCTACACCTATCTAGCCACTCTTCTGTCAGACTCAGAAATGCAAATGGATGCCAAAAGGCTATCCTGGTGCTACATCCTTACTTCCAAAGGGTCGGTATGCACTGGATTTACTCTCTGTTCACAACAGAAGTAATAATTATAAATTGTTATGGAGAACGTTTAATTAAACTTTTTGTAAGTATGATGAAAGCTGGGACTGGTGGATTAACAAAAATTTATGGTATTAAAATAAAATACCTGACCCAATGGAATGACAAGACTTGAATTGCAAGGTAGTGGGTTACTGTTTAGTAGTATCACCTGTGATGTAGCAGTACTTACCTTCTGTTTTCCATCTACTGTCACTGTGACAACTATAGTGAATTTGGCAGAGCCCTCGTTGTATTGGACGGAAAAACCAGTGGATGTGTTGCCAACCGAGAGCCTGCCTTACCTGAATACTTGGGAAACTGACATTCTCCATTTGCTGTATGAACGTATAGTCTTGCGGAAAGGTCGCTTTACCGCTGAGCAATTGCTGCAGCATATGTAGCAGTAATATGATAAACAGAGCCATAAAATCGCTTCTGTTACCACTGTTGTTCCAGTCTTGCTTTGTGTGATGTGCATCTACTTTAAGCGGAGAACTCGTCAACCTGTTGAGCTCTCGCTGCGTCAGCTTCCGACAGAGTGGGTAAATCTTAGAAAGTGGTATTTACGTGAATACACAGTCTATGAACGATGTAGTTTACTTTTAATTACAGTAAACAAAAGAGGAGATTAGTATATTTATTATGTCGATATGCGGCACACGTATTAAGATTCTTTTCTCTGAGAATGTAAACAGGTTGCAACCCGCGGACTGAATTTTTAAAGAAGGAAGGAATATTGTACCATAGCTTCGCTTTTGTTGTTGTTGTTATTGTTGTTGTCTTCAGTCCAGTGACTGGTTTGGTGCAGTTCTCAAAAATGGCTCTGAGCACTATGGGACTTAACATCTGTGGTCATCAGTCCCCTAGAACTTAGAGCTACTTAAACCTAACTAACCTAAGAACAGCACACACATCCATGCCCGAGGCAGGATTCGAACCTGCGACCGTAGCGGACACGCGGTTCCAGACTGAAGCGCCTAGGACCTCACGGCCACACTGGCCGGCGTGCAGTTCTCCATGCTACTCTATCCTGTTCAAGCCTCTTAATCTCCGAGTAACTACTGTAACATACATCCTTTTGAATTTGCTTACTGTATTCATCTCTTGGTCTCCCTCTACGATTTTTTCCCCCACACTTCTCTCCAGTACTAAATTTGTGATGTCTTGATGCCTCAGAATGTGTCCTTCGCACCGATTCTTTCTTCTAGTTTCTTCCAGTCAGGTTGTACCACAAATTTCTCTTTTCCCGAATTGTATTCAGTACCTCCTAATTAGTTATGTGACCTATCCATCTAATCTTCAGCACTCTTTTGTAAAACCACATATCAAAAGATTCTATTCTCTTCTTGTTGAAACTGTTTATCGTCCATTATTCACTTCCATGCACGGCTACATTCCATTCAAATACTTTCAGAAAGGACGTCCTGACGCTTGAATCTATACTCGATGTTAACAAATTTTTTTCATCAGAAACGCTTTTCTTGCCATTGTGAGTTTACATTTTATATCCTCCCTACTTCGACCATCATCAGTTATTTTGCTTGCCAGATAGCAAAACTCATCTACTACTTAAAGTGTCTCATTTCCTAATCTAATTCCCTCAGAATCACCTGATTTAATTCGAGTACATTCCATTATCTTCGTTTTGCTTTTGTAAATGTTTATCTTATATCCTCCTTTCAAGGCACTGTGCATTCCATTCATCTGCTCTTCCAAGTTCTTTGCTGTCTATTATAGAATTACAATTTAATCGGCAAAACTCAAATTTTTATTTCTTCCCCATGGACTTTAATTCCTACTCCAAATTTTTCCTTTTTTTCCAATTACTGCTAACTCAGTATACAGATTAAATAACACTGGGGATATGCTACAACCCTTTCTTACTCCCTTCTCAATCACTGCTTCCCTTTTGTGCCCCTCGGCTCTTATAACTGCTACCTGGTTTCTGTACAAACTGTTAATAGCCTTTCGCTCCCTGTATTTTACCCGTGCCACCTTTAGAATTTGAAAGATAGTATTCCCATCAACATTGCCAAAAAGTTCCTCTAAGTCAACAAATGCTATAAACGTAGGTTTATCTTTCCTTAAAATGTCTTCTATAAGAAGTTGTAGGGTCAGTATTCCCTCGCGTGTTCCTACATTTCTCAGAAATCCAAACTGATCTTTCCTGAGATTACGGCAAGTTGAAAAAGATACAGGTAGAGAGAGAAGAGATTGGGTGATATGTACATGCGTATAATAAACCTCTCCCTTCAAAAATATTTCGGTCCTTCACAACTCCTTTGTGTTACCACAATGACGTGTCACTGATCTCATTTGTACTGAGGTTTCAGTACGTGCGAAGTGCCTATTTGCTTCCACCGCCCTAAGTGGAATGAATAAGTTCTAATAAATGTTATCCAACCTGCTGTCTTCTATAGTTGTTGTCCTCCGCGCAGAAAACTGCACGTAGATACTGAATCAGTAATTCGAGGCTGTAAGAAACTCTTTGCGAGGAACTGTTATTATAGAAATGATTAAATTTCCAATAAGTTTGTTTATACGGGATGCCACTCGCTTTTTATTGGCAGAACACGAGAAACTGTACAATTACATTGATTTTTAGAGTCAAAAATGATTTCTATTCTTCAAGAAAGTAATGAACTGCATACTTCCGCAATTAGTATCACACTGTTCTCAACTATATTGCCAAATAATGCATATTTCCGTAATTATTATTTCACTGTTCTCAACTATATGTGCAAATAACCATACATTACTAATAAAGTCTTAACTAACACCGACAGCGGCAGACAACGTGTCTGTCCTCCGACACTGCCGAATCAGCTCTGATTTACACACTAGACACTGCTAAGTCTTAACTGATACCGCAGCAGACACCATGTGTGTCCTCCAACATTGCCAAATACCCCTGATCTTACAGCCGAATCATCTCGCCCGCCATTCAAGTTAGGCGAGATCCGAAGATCACCGAAGTGCTTCGTCTACCTTTTCGTTTCGCAGTTCTTTATTGTTTAGCTGGTTATTAATACTTGTGAAATAATGGAATGATAGCACACTACTGAGAGACGCTTTAATTTTAAATTCAAACAAATAGGATGTTTAATTTTTCTAATATTAATAATAGAAGATCACCATTTCGCACGCAACTTCCTAACGCAGCAGCCAACCGCGGAGAAGGACCACAATTTAGGCGGTCTTTGTCGCGAAACCCGTACCGAACAAACCATCTGTCATCGGTAACTCACACCACATTACGTCATCCTGCCACAGCTGCCTTCCCAACTTCTCTAAAAAGAGGTTCTTGTAGCCAAATATGATGGCTCCAAAGCCAGAAATATTACACATCCCCCTCCTTCTGAGATTTCCAGAAATTGGGATGTTGTCGCAGACAACAAGCAATTTTGGAAATAACCAAATTCTGATTCAAATTTTTATAATTTTTTAGTTATCATCTCTCATGAGCCACACCATTCCACTATAGCTGTAATTTGTTACTGTTTGCAAAATCTACTGAATAATTTTTCATTCTCATATTATGAATCAACTTACACAATAATGAACTCAATCATTTTTCAATTAGGGAAACCTATTGTTACCCTCAGTCGCTTCATGTATAACCCTATTTCCCAAAATCATTAATCTTTAGTAACAGTTTCTATACTAATTACATTATTCTTTTAATAGTAAGTATTTTCAAAGATTCATTATTGTGCATCTCTATGTTGTTAGTAGTCTTTTGTTAACATAATATCTATCATTCCTGCTAGAATACTCTATAGCGGCCGGCAATCAGACTTCAATTAATCAGAAATTTTATACTGCTGTTAAGCTACTGTCGGCGCACTGCTGTCCATTAAATTAAACAAAATATATATCATAAGAAGTTAAACTGTTATTTACTACTATCAGTGCATTGCCGTCCATTAAATAGACCAACTGTTATGCCACTACTAACGGCGCATTGCCGTCCTTTCAATTCGATGAAACATTCTTTAATTTACACCTTTTGACTATTATGTCTGCATCATGCCGTTCTGCACTTATTTATATGAATGCAGCATGAAGACGTCTACTTCACATGGTTGCAAAGAAAATAAACACAACACCCATACATTTCACAAACATGTGGAGACGGGAGAACTTTTCAGTGACACCTTTTACCAGAACATACGCAAGCAGCCCACAACAGCAACCCATACTGACGATTCACTTGTCCATGATGTGGTCTTGCGTTGTGAAACTCCAGACATTCCAAAGTGGTGTTGAGTTCAACCACTCTCAGTCCATTCTCCCACCTCCAACCTCAACATACAGCTCCAGTACAATTCCATAAAAGAATACAATATGCATTAAATTAATTAACTAATAATTTAAAAAATGTAGATAAACAAATTTTCATACACTGTTACAACATAAATACATAATACATAATGTTTTGTTTTGATATTCTGTGTTTGTAAACAAAGCCAATGCTTATGTCGTATTACTACAGTGACTCATCGATGTTTTTGTTTTGGCCACTGCTGTAGCTACATACGAAGGCTTACAATTGCAATTCACAGATACATCGAGAGAAATTCTTTGAATTTGGCTTCTACCATAATGCACCAAATTATTGTTTCATTCCACAGTATGAGATTTGATTCTTTCTACATTTGTGGAACTGTTGCTATACAAAGTACTAGTGGAACTATATTCATGTAATGATTGTGGATTTTCTACTGACTTACATGTACGAGCATTATGTGTCTTTTTAATACGTTGGGGATAATTACCTTATTCTTAGCTAGACCTTTAACCTACCTCACTTTCGTAGTTAAAAACAGTGTGTGTCATTACTCTCTCCTTTTCATATTACGTGGCCTTCTCTTTTAACCTTATTTACTACATTTATGTTTATTATGAGATTTCAAAAATGGCTCTGAGCACTATGGGACTTAACATCTGTGGTCATCAGTCCCCTAGAACTTAGAACTACTTAAACCTAACTAACCTAAGGACGTCACACACATCCATGCCCAAGGCAGGATTCGAACCTGCTACCGTAGGAGTCGCGCGGTTCCGGACTGAGCGCCTTAACCGCGAGACCACCGCGGCCGGCTTTTATGAGATTTACATATCAGTTTTGTGTCCTATGTAGACAATATACCCACTCCGTTGTACTTCATAAAATAGTTGGCGGAAACCACTTCGCCCGTAAACTCTACTTATTGGCCGACTTACATGTCGCCTTTTACCTTTCCTCCCTCAGTCTTCATATATGGTCGGCCGACGTACGTGTCGCCTAATAACAATACTTCACCTTTCTCTCTCTATGTACATAACTGGTCGACTCTTCTGTCGCTTAAACTATGATTCTCTATTTACCTCTTTTCGCTTTTCGTAAATAATTGGCAGACTTTCCTCTCGCCTAATAAACATAACTGTCCATTTGCCATAAACCTCATTGGCATGATTATTCCTAGCCTATCAATGTATCCTAATCCATTACAGTGGGAACCACTTCGCCGTTTCAATTCATACTAAAGAATAACGATATGTCTATTATGACACAATCTGTATATCATCTCAAGACGACGTTTAGCTATTTCCATTGTTTTTGTCACCAGAGATGCTTCTGTTGTACATTTGACGTATTCACATACCTAGTACAGCGTCCTCTTCTTCTGCAACCTTCAGCTCGTTTTTTACATTATTTCATTTACGCATTGTTTTTGTAAATATTTAAAAACTGTTCCAATGCATACTTTGTAATACGTTTTTGTTATGTGCGTTAATATGGCCCTGTTGTCTTGTTGTAGCTATATATTGTGTCCTCTTGCTGGTGTACCTGTGTATCTGGTCTGTCTTTGTGTGCTCTAGCCTGCCCGCTTATATTCCGTCAAATGTCTGTTTTTCACCCGTGTTATGCAGGTGTATATTCTGCTGGGTTACTTTTTTTGTGCCATAGCTTGTTTCTTCTTCGGTATGGGACCATCTAGTAACTTACTCTCACCTATTTTTGGTATAATGACTTTTCAATCATCAAACTTTCTGTCCACAAATACTTCACCTCTCGCTCTGTTTTGTGTGCTGCAAGACCAGTCTTGATTCAAGAATGCTTGAAAAAATTCTTTGTATGTTTTACTTGTGTTACAAACTCTTGTTCCCCATGATTTTGCTTCTCCTCCTAACCTACTGGACAAGAAATTGATTTTTTTTTAGTTCAGTCATGTTTTCAGGAATTTTGCCCTCAAACTGTCTAATGAGGGCTACGAGGTGTACAGTTCCCTCACTAGAGAAATGGTGGAATTTATACACATTAGCGTAATTTTCCTCATCACTTACATCAACCAGACCTTCCTTTCTTTCTTGTTCATAACAAATTTTTGCTTTTGGTTTAACTTCATTTTCTAGTTTGTTTTGCATCTCAGGAAGTACTTTCTGCTCTGTTTCTCTCAGTTTACTCTGAATCGCACTTGTGTTGCCTTTACAAAAAGATTCTACATGTGAAATGTTACAACTAAGAATGTCCTCCTCATATTTGATACTCTTTAAATTATTCGTGATACCTTTTCTTTGCTCTTATCTTCCGTTACTAATGTCATAAGTAGTTTTTTTGTTTTATCGTTTGGATTCTGCAAATCCTCATTTAACTTTTCGATTTCACGATCAATCTTTTGATGTATTATTAACTTACAGGCTTCTTCTTTACCAAATTCTTTTGTTTCACAATCTATGTTCTTGTTCATCCCTCAGTTTTAGCTTCAAAATTTGTATCATTTTGTTCCAAAGCATCGAATTTAGCGATAATCTGAGCTATTCCTGCCTTTTCTTCTTCTAACCCCTTATCTATTTTATTATTTAACTCTTCCTTATTTTCTCGTAACCCCTTATCTATTTTATTATTTAACACCTCCCTGATTTCTTTTAGTGCTTCATTTAATTCCTTCCTACTTTCTTTTAGTGTTTAACTTAATTCTTTCCCTATTTTCTTTTGTGTTTTTCTTGATTTCGCTATTTGTTCTTGAAAAATTAATTGTAGTATAGCTCTTATATCCCGATCACCATCCTGAGTTGGTAACGTGTCAGCTGATGTACCATGACTTCACGTATACAACTCAACTATTGGCTCATTAGTAATACCAATGTCAGAATCGTTTTCTCTGGCGTCGTCATGCCAATGAATCATTTCGTTTTGACAGGGGAGTGGGATGGGTAACTATTCCACGTTTGCCAGTGAAGAAAGGAAAGGTGTCTCTATTATTAAATGCAGTATTTAACTAGCTGATACGATGTGGCAGCTCACAAGTACAATAAGATGAGGTTCCACATATCTATTAAATACACTGATGATACGTTACAACAGACATAATACGTACCCACACGCTAGTTTTCGCACATACTTATGAGCACAAGTAGGCTATAGAAGAAAAGGGAACAACATAAGTTTCATCACTGTTCCAATTTTAGTAAAGAAGCTAAGGGGGACAGCAAGATAAATGATTTCCAAAAAATTACGTGCTCAAGTTCTTAGTCGGAAAACTATCAGTTATAGCTTCGGAAAAAAACACTAATTGCCCGGACTTTTGTTTTTAATTTAAAGGCAAACTATTTTCTTTGGGAAATCTGCTGCAAAAAGAAAACCACCGTTGAATATTGGATAAAAACACGCTCAGCAGTTGGCAGAATTTTAGAAAAGGCAATCATTTACCGTAGCATGATTTCTTTCGGTACCGCCCTTTTTGTTATAGAGTGAGTGAAGAAACAACCAAACAGCAATCGTTTTACCTCTCTACACATCATGACATGAAAATTAACTCGCTATCTTGATTCTCCACGCTGACCTAGTTCCCGCGTTGTGCCTTCCATTATCGCTGACTAGAGCACAGCGGATTAAATACGTCCACCATTCATCAAAAAAATGGTTCAAATGGCTCTGAGCACTATGGGACTTAACAGCTGTGGTCATCAGTCCCCTAGAACTTAGAACTGCTTAAACCTAACTAACCTAAGGAGATCACACACATCCATGCCCGAGGCAGGATTCGAACCTGCGACCGTAGCAGTCGCGCGGTTCCGGACTGCGCGCCTAGAACCGCGAGACCACCGCGGCCGGCCACCATTCATCACAGAATGCCGACCAAAGCTGCTGCTTATAACGGCTACCCAACACACCTCATGCAAAGGGAGAGACACTGATAGAATTTGGTCGTTGGCAAAGTGCGTCAGAATAGACAGTGGATGGCAAAGTTAATAGCAGACTATGCAAAGCAGAGACACGTGCAGACGTTTAAATTCGGCGCTGTGCGTGAATCAGTAGCTAAAGGAATAGGTAATAATTAGCTAACACAGTCACTAGGAACTGATGTGAAACAGTGAGATACAAGCAAGCTAGTTTCTAACTACGGACAGGATGAATTAACTACCAGAGGAACCACACCACACTGAGAAACTGACAGTCGTTGATCTGTCTGTAATAACTATGATGAATAGCTCACTTTAGTGAAAATAGCCTGGAGGTATGTTGCTGAGACCTCACAGTATCTTCACGTGGAAGTGAGGGTGAAATCCTGTTTGGACAGTGTAATGCAGGGTTTCCGTAAGAACAAAGTAAGATTAGAGTAATACGTTCCTTGCCGGCCGCGGTGGTCTAGCGGTTCAAGGCGTGCAGTCCGGAACCGCGCGACTGCTACGGTCGCAGGTTCGAATCCTGCCTCGGGCATGGATGTGTGTGATGTCCTTAGGTTAGTTAGGTTTAAGTAGTTCTAAGTTCTAGGGGACTGATAACCACAGTAGTTAAGTCCCATAGTGCTCAGAGCCATTTGAACCATTTAATACGTTCCGTTGAAAGCGAGTCCATTAGAGGCAGAGCACAAGCTCTCATTAGCGAAGGATATCATCCGTGTCCTTTCAAAGAAATCGTCCTGGTATTCGCCTTAAGCGATTTAAGTGAAACACCGAAAATCTAAATATGTATGGTAGGCCGCGTCCTGCTCAATGAGAATCCTTTGTCTTACTATTGCATCACCTAGGTGTGTAGGTTTTTGTGATTTCTTCAAAACATTCCAGACGAAACCGAAGTGATTCTTGAGCAGGTCACGTTCGTTTCCTTTCTACATCCAATTACAAATGACGATGTGTTCTGTCTCTGCTCACACTGGGGTTGACTAAAGAATAATTCTGACATCCCTTGCTCAATTAGTGACTTAACTGATTCATTTGGCATAGTAAGCTTGGCAGCTGTTTGCCACTGTCTTCTGGTGGAAAGTCAAGAGTTTATGATTTGTTACCGAAGTAAGTCAAAGAAAACAACAACGGTGAAAGCAACGTGTCCATCGCTACACAGCGGGTTGACCCAAACATTTGTGTGTAGTGGAATGTAGTAATTACCACCAGCTTTTTGAAAAGACACACTGGGTTCGAATTAATGTCACATACTGCACAGTGCTATAGAACAGAATCGTTCTGTTTCATTCACAGCGAAAAACCACTGTTAGCCTATGAAACGGATCTTAATCAAAACATTGGAATTCCGACGAAGTCAATAACAAACACAACATGAAATGTATATTTTAATTCCAAAACTTTAAGTACAACGAAGTAACATAGATTTATTCGAAAATTTAAAAATGAAGTTCCATGAAGAGCAGATACTAATCAAGAAATGCAAAATTGTATCACCGTACGCCGTACGAAGGCGGCAGTAGAAAGCAGATTAACCTAGCGTGTATTGATTTATTGGACCTTTCACGTTGACAGAGATGGATAACGCTGGTGTACCGGCTGCTGTCGACAATATATGAAGGCCATGCTACGTCTTAATCTTGCCAAGGCACAGTTATTTTTACAGATGCACGTCGCGTGACTTTGTAACGCTTATCAGTGGATGTAATTTACATCTTTGTGGCATAACCAACTCTCTAATGAAAGTACAAACCGAAACATGTGCTATTGATTGCCGGAGAAAAAGGACATGGATTATCCTTCTTAGGAAAGACGTTGTTTCGGCAGTAAGTTACTGTCGATAAACACATGCTGGAGAAAATTCCCTAAGGAACAATTCATAAGCTCAGGAGAGTCGTCAGTCTTATCCTGTAAGGATAGAAAGACACTTTAGTAGCCGAATGGATGCCGTAGCGAAAGGCGTTGCTCTTTATAACTTAGACGCGCATCTTTGGATGATGTTTCTGAGCCTGAGCTCCTATCCTCAATCTGTTCCTTCAGAAAAGAATTACAAGCCCTCGGAGTCTGTCATCCTTTTGCTATACTCTGTATTCCCACGTTCCTCTCTGCCCAAAATTCCTACAATATTTTTCAACACATTTTCTTGCTCCTCTCTGCCCAGGAATTATCAAATCTTGTTTATGGTTGTTTGTCTCGATTTAGTGCCTTTATCAGCGTCTTTTCGTAGAAGAGATCTCTGTCGAATGGATCATTAGGATTGATTTTGAGAGTTCAGAATTTGTGTTTCTTGTAGATCTGGGAATTGCGTTTATTGATTTTATATTTAAAAAATATCATATATATTTTTAAGTCAGGCTGTCTCTGTCCGTACCCAAGAACCTGGATCCTGTTAACCTGGAAATAGACACAGCAGCACAGACATCGGGCCACATGTGACTAATGGTGTTTGAGGCCAGGTGAACTACACTACTGTCATAATATGGAAGGTTTGTGCCAGTAGTTGAAGGTGCTATCAGACAACCTGTATGTCAAGAAAGAAAGTCATAAAAATGTTAATTTATTACTTATCATTCATACTGACTTCTAATAACCGACAGAGGTGGCTGTGTGAAAAGACTGGATTCACTTTCGGTTGAAACCCACGTCAATCTGACTATGCAGATTTTAATTCTCCGTGGTTTCCCTATATGCGGAGATTGTTCGATTGAGAAAGACACGGCCGACTGAAATATCAAGTCTTTCCCAATCGGCGCCTTAGGTCGACATCTAATATTATAGTCGACGACCGAAACCCTGCCCTTTCTTTCTTCTGACGGGACATTCGGAAAATTAATGTATACCGCAATAAATCGTGATGACAACGAGAAAGAAAAAATAAAAGATTGCCGAGCGCTATCTACATCTACAGCCATACTCCGCAAGCCACCTGACAGTGTGTGGCGGAGGGTACCCTGAGTACCTCTATCGGTTCTCCCTTCTATTCCAGTCTCGTACTGTGACAGGGATCTGAACGTCCCAACAGCATGGAACAATCACTATTGTAGCAAAATAGGCCACGTAGGTTGTATTATCCTTTCCGACTTCGTAGGCGTAGCAACCGCTGTAGGGAGCAACTGATAATTATTCAATTTTATTGATGACGACAAACTGCTATAAGTATCACGCATTCCGTTGATCAAGAATGATTAGTGTGATAGAATTGAGTAACACAGTAGCCACATATATCGTATGTAGAGATCATTACAGTGAATGATGAACCACATGTGTCAGAAAGCCACTGCAAACAAGGAAAACAGTTTAGTACCTAGGAGTTTTGGCATAATGACTTAAAGCTGGATGAGCACATAAAACTGCACTACCTGACAAAAGAAAAGAAGCACCCAGAAGGCATAGTCGGATGTTACTGTAACTTCGTATAGGTACACACTAACGGTAGGTGTGTAAATGATTAGAGTTACAGCACTGAGTGACAGTTACGATCACAGAATGCGTTAGTGTATTTCGTATGTAGTTCCGTTACCAGGCCTCATAGGCCTGTCAGGTGTTGAATGATCAATGTGAATGAGACGAAGCCGCTGCATACTCTTGTGAGACAGCGTTATCAGCACCTGTCGGAGAGGGGCCCTATTGTGGGTTCCCATTTGGCCAACTAGTCGAATAGTGCATTACAGAGACTTGTGGGGCAGTGTGGTGTGACAGTGGCTCAATGTTGGACTGTATGGAAACGTGAGAGCAAGGATACTCGTCATCAAGGATCTTGTCGACAACGACTGACCATCACAAGAGACGATCGCCGTACTGTGCGAACGAGTAATAGACTCCCGACAACATCCTGAGCCAGCCTACACCATTGGTTGGAGACTAGCAGTGGCTATACTAGGGAATTACCATCCCATGCGTTGACTGCCCATAATGCCACAACAAAACCGTCTGCATCTGGAGTGGTGCCATGATCAGGAAGCTTGAATTGCTGATGAATAGTGTCGCACTGTGTTCAGCAATGAATACCCCAGACGAACATCGTCGGCGAGTACGGCGGCGACGTGGTGAGAGGTTACATTCTTGTAATGTTTTTGAGAGGCACAGCGGTGTTACTCCTAGAGTGGGGAGCTATCAGATATAACTTCATGTCAGAGCTGGTAGTGACTGTGGGAACTACGATGACATAGCAGTACGTCACAGGCAACCTACATTCTCTTGTGTTACCTCTCATAGGATTGTTTCGTGGTGCTATTTTTCAACCCGTCCCCACATTGCACGTGTTTCTATGAACTGTCTGCGTGATTTTATAGTACTCCCGTGACAGCGAGATCCCAAGATCTGCCCCCAACCAGCAGGTGGAGGACCAACTCAGAAGTCAACTCCGTCCCAGTGCAGTATTCAACGTATCACGTACCAGTTACAACAGCTGTCGGCCAGATTGCCTCAGTAGAAGGATACGACGGCCTTATGGCAGCATTCCCAACCTCATTCGGTGCATACATCCACGCCAGAGGCAGTGGACATCGTATGGATAAGTGGGCTCACACTGCCAAGTTAATTGAAAACTGGACACGAGGCTGTAATCACTGAAATAACATCACATACCCTCCCAACACGTAAGTTTTATTTTGTTTCCTCCTCACCTCCACGTGCTTCATATTTTTTGTCAGTCAGTGCAATTGTAGGGAAGGCAGATGACATACGCAGTTTCATTAGAAGATTATCAAGGAAATGTATTTCATCTGCGAAGGACGCAACTTACAAAACCTTCGTTCGACCTATTCTTGAGTATTTCTAGTCCGTTATTGATTACTAAGACGCAGAGATTAGCAGAAAATATTGAAATGGTTCAAATGGCTCTGAGCACTATGGGACTTAACTTCTGAGGTCATCAGTCCCCTAGGACTTAGAACTACTTAAACCTAACTAACCTAGGGACATAACACACATCCATAGCCGAGGCAGGATTCGAACCTGCAACCGCATCGGTCGCGCGGTTCCAGACTGTAGCGCCTAGAACCGCTCGGCCACTCCGGCCGGCCAAAATATTAATGGAGCAGATATAGACGATACTAAGGAACACAGTACGTATTTAACTCGTTCGTTAAGTAAGCGCGGGAGCTGTACAGAGAACGTCATTCAGTTCAACTTTACTGTTAAAATCATGAGGGCGTATACTTGTCAAGACTTGTGAAAGGCCCATGACAATAAAATCAGGGAGAGGCTTACTTTACGTCTGCAGATCGTTGTTTTATTATTTCAAGCTGACTAGTTTCTGGCAGTATAGCCATTCTGCCGATCTGGTCAACATAGGCGACACTAGTCGAAACCGGTCATTTGCAACAATGAAATATCTATCGAGAGAAGAAAAATTACTCTGTTATCTAAAAATAATGGTCTCGGGTAGATTCTTGTAGAAAGTATTACCAGTTTTCATAAAATGAGAGATATTCACGTACACATTCGCAAATGCCACAAGAAATGAGTGAATGATGGCGCTATATTAAATACCATCCAGCACAAACTCTGGAATGGCTTGTGCAGTATTAATGTATATCTAAACGTACTGGAAAAAAATGGAAACACAGCGAGGAACGCATGCTTCATCATAAACGCAGATTCTAGCCAAGCATGCAGGTTGCACTGTTGTACATGACCATGGAAGGCACCTGCGCAATGTCGATATGTTGCAAGTATCAGTCGTGGTAAGGACAGAGTTTCGTGTAGTTGTGAGTGCATTAAGGTGCAGCTAAGTGAGGTCGAATGTGGTGTCGAATGTTGGTGTTCGTATGGTGAGTGCTACCGTGACCAAGGTAGCCGAAGTGTTTGGAGTTTCAAGTGGCATCGTATCGATAGTTTATACTGCATAGCCTACAGGCAGCTGCGTGGGCTAGCCGCGCGGTCTTGGGCGCCTTGCCATGGTTCGCGTGGCTACCCCAGTCGGAGGTTCAAGTCCTCCATCGGGTACGAGCGTATGTGTTGTCCCTGACGTAAGTTATTTTAAGTTAGATTAAGTAGTGTGTAAGCTTAGGGACCGATGATCTCAGCAATTTGATTCCATAGGAACTTACACCACCGTTTACAGGGACAGCGGAAATTATCGTCAGCTAAGACACAACGACGAAGAACGTGTGTGCTGAGTGATCGTTACAGACGGTCATTGAAGAGGTTTGCGACGAATATCAAGAGGACGACAGCTGCAAAAGCCAATGCGAACCCTGTCGGCACCTAAACAACACAAACGGATCTCCAGAAGCAGGAAATTGCGGGGCGAGCTGGATTCCCAAAACCACTCGTCGGTGATACAAACGCTCGTAACAGGAAAATGTGATGGCGAAGCAATAAAACCTGGACTATGGAGCATCCGAAGAAAGCCATGTCGTCCCCTGGATCTTGTTTCACACTTCTGGCCGAGTTTACGTCCATAGAAAGAAACGTAACGAACGGTTCGGTGAATATTCTGGCGTCCATATCGTGGTATTCCACGGGCCCCGTATTTAATCTGGTTCAAATGGCTCTGAACACTATGGGGCTTAACATCTAAGGTCATCAGTCCCCTAGAACTTAGAACTACTTAAACCTAACTAACCTAAGGACATCACATACATCCATGCCCGAGGCAGGATTCGAACCTGCGACCGTATCGGTCGCGCGGTTCCAGACTGTAGCGCCTAGAACCGCTCGGCCACCCCGGCCGGCCGTATTTAATCTGCGAGATCGAATTTCTGCCAAGGATTATGTGGCAATTTTTGTGCAGAGAAGGATGCTTGTTCGCAATCCACCTCCATCATCGTTACCTCAACTTGCCACTACTTTGCAAGAAGAATAGTATAAGATTTCCTTCCAAGCTGTAAATGATCTGTACTTATCCATTCCGTGATGACTAGAAACTGTTATGAATGCTATTTGTTTTCCAACACCGTATTAGACAAGGATTTGTGTTATGTTTTTGGTGTTTCCATATTTTTATACACCACACGTAGAAAAAAGTTGGCACCTATACACAAATCACAAATCATTAAGTACGCTGATGATCATCTGCCAGCACACAGACTTTTGATATTCATGATAAACACCTGACATGGTGGCATCCGTAAAGCTCCTTGCCTAAAATATCTTGGCAATGGCGCAAGCAATGTGCTAAACACCAACATTCGGTATGAGATATCCAGTTATTAGCGTGTCTTGCTCAACCTGCAATCGACTGTCAAGATGACAGCCAGCAGGTGGTCGGATCTTAGTGGCAAATACGTTTAAAGTTTTTCAGTTTTTCGATAGTAGTAGTGCATCTTTAAATTTTCATGCACTTATTTCTTTTCTTTAACGCGAAGGTTTAAATAGCTAATCAGTATTATAATGATATCATACTCTGAGGTCACAAAAGTCATGAGATAGCGATGTTCGCATGGTAATAGTACCGCATGGACACGGTATAAAGACGCAGTGCATTGACGGAGCTGTCATTTGTACGCAGGTGATTCTTGTGAAAAGATTTCCTACAAGATTATTACCGTACGACGGGGTTCAACAGACTTTGAACGTGAAATGGTAGTAGGTGCTAGACGCATGGGATATTCTATTTCGAAATTAGTTCGGGAACCCAATACTCTGAATTCAACAGCGTCAAGAGTGTGCCGAGAATACCAAATTTCAGGCATTTCCTCTCACCACGGCCAATGTAGTGGCCGACGGCCTTTACTTAACGACCAAGAGCAGTGGCGTTTGCATACAATTGTCGGTGCTTAAAAAGAAGCAACACTGCATAAAATAACTACAGAAATCAATGTTGGACATACAAGGAACGTATCCGTTAGGAAATTGCGGCGAAATTTGGTGTTAATGAGCTATTGCAGCAGATGACTGACTCGAGTGCCTTTGTTAACAGCGCGACATTGCCTGCAGCGCATCTCTTGAGCTCGTGAACACATCGGTTCGATCCTAGACGACCGGGAAACCATGGCTAGGTCAGATGAGTCTCGATTCCAGTTAGTAAGAGCTGATGTTAGGGTTCGAGTGTGGCACATTCCCCACAAAGTTATGGATCCAAGGTGTCAACAATGGACAGTGCAAGCTGGTAGTGGCTCCATAATAGTGTGGGCTGTGTTCACATGGAATGTGAACACAGTCGTCTGGTCCAACTGAACTGATCATTGACTGACAATGGGCATGTCCGGATACATGTACACCATTTGCAGCCCTTCGTGGACTTCGTGTTCCCATGATTATGTTCCATGTCACCGGGCCACACTTTCACACGATTGGTTTGAGGAACCTAACGAAGGATTTCGCCACTTAGATCGCCCGAAATGAATCCCAGTGAACATTTATGCGACGTAATCGACAGGTCAATTCGTGCACAAAATCCTGCACCGGTGACACTTTCAAAATTACGGACGGTTATAGAGGCAGCAGAGCACAGTATGTCTGCAGGGGACAATGTCGAGTTGCTGCCGTACGAGATGCTAAAGGGGGCCCTACATGATATTAGGAGGTATCCAGTGACTTTTATCACCTGAATGTAATGCGTAACCTTACCTGCGGACTTTTATTTGTTGTGCTTAGTTTTTCGTGCAAAAACCACTACAAGATTATCCACAGTGTACCTATTTCATGAACGGAACTAGGATAGTAGAGATTTTGTAAATACGCATATGCGTTTGATGTGATATTGATTCCAGCTGTGCGGTATCCTTTCAGTTTTGTTATCCTGGTCAAATAAGATTCTGTAGTAGCCACGTGGGTTAATGACATTCTCACCGGATGAAATCATAACCATCCGCTTAAAAGAGCGGATGTTGTAGAGCTGGTGCCAGGCCTCCTTCGCTGCTGACACAAGCGAACGAAGAGAAGTGCTAAACCGATCCTAACCGACGGGGAGCGCAGATGAGGTTTCACTGTTTGTCAATAACAATCTCGAGAGGAACTACTGAACTGCTGCTGTCAGTGAATACCGACCCACTTCAACTAGTTTCGGATCGACGATTTCTAAGGAAACGGTACAAAATGGGCGTCTGGAGGCGGATATTTCATAAAAGGCCATTGTTCAGAGCGGCACATAAAACTGCACATCTTCAGTGGTCCAATGAGCAAAGAAGCTTGGCAGTAGCTGACTGGATGCATCTAGTGTGATCCGAAGAGTCGTAATTCTTTCTCTCTTCAAATAACGCAAAGTGTCGAATTTACCGACTATCCAATAAGACATGGAACAATGGTGATCAGAGATAATGAACTACTAGAAACTATCATATCACTTAAAAATTTACCTAACGTAAATGCACATTGCTTATCATTAAGGCTTCAAAAAATTATTGATGTAGGAACAAGGGGCACAGGCACTCTAAAACGTCCAAATAGATAAAAATAGGTCAATGACCTCGCAAGAACTGGATATATAGAAAAAGAAAAATTACTGTGATTCCTGTTGCAAGAACAGAAAGCACACACAAAAAAATATATGGTTCTATTGTTTTTGGTGAATTAATAAGATATTTTGTATGCTGAGTAAGAAGAATGACACATACGGCGCTGTTTCATTTTTTGCACACGACAGACTGAAATATTGACGCGGTGCACCGCGTTTGGAAGATGTTTTCTGTAGCACCTAGTACATACTGCAGTTTTGACCATGACGAACAAACACATTTGACTCTGAAATTATAGTGCATAGTAACAATACGCGTTAACAACACAGCTATATTGCATTCAAAGTAGGTACAAAGTGTATTGCACTATTTTGAATCCAGCCTGCAGACTATTACGATCAAATCAATCGATTATAAATTTTGTACAACAAGGCATGGATGTAATTTACACTGAATTGAGTCGTCATCATGCGAAAAAAGTATAGAAGAAACAAGTATATAAATAACTACAACATGTAAATCACAGTTAATACAAGCCTGTAATCTGTGCGACTGGATTGGGATGTACACGATGCTGTTACCTTTGTTATTAGCCCCATATGGGATATCTAGTAATGTACTCAGAATTTTGTTAACCCACTTTTCAAAGATAATTAATTGGTGGCGGATTTTATTACATTAGCAGACATTAGAAGCTAAGTTCTATTATTTATATTTATTAACTACCAAAACTTGATTACATTACTTTGAGTCCGTCGCAGGTAATAGAATTATATTTATAAGCTGATCAGATTTAGTAAAAATATTTTACTATTTCTTTTACTCACACATACGTACACTGATTCTGGGCGACCACCAAACTGATGTCAATTATTTAGTACAAAAGCTATTCTACAGCTATTAACATCTCTCTATTACATATTAAGAAATGATAACATATGAAATGTGTTTGTAACTGTCGGAGGGTCGCTTTGTTTGAAAGAAATCTAGCATTGACAGCCAGACATTAATTTGAGTTCTTTAGCGTATATCATTAGCAGGCAGCGATCTTTCTGTTGGTGACATGACCTGCTATACTGTATGAGGGTTACTACTCCGCAGAGAAAAGCAATTAAACCAGCAGCAGTCAATTTGTATGCTTTGTGTCGGTCTGGAAGGACTGTTCCAGATGTCTGTCGGTAATGACTTTGCCTGGCAGATACAGATTATGGCCGGAAGAAATTATTGAGAAACATTCCAGCAGAAATCCAATCAAAATTCCATCAGAAATCTATCATGTATACTTCCTCTCTCTCCCTTGGCATTCTACAAATTTCCTGAGATTTCATTGACAGCTTGGAGTGTTTAAACCGCCAACCAAATTATTTGTTACCAACTCTCTTTACTATTCCAAACTGTCCTCTCTCCTCATGTTGGAAGAACAACAGACTTTCCAAAAACGGCCGTTTCGTATCCATTTCATTACTGAGTAATGCTTAGTTCACCCATATCTGTAAGCTCCGTTTGTTCTAGGGGTCGTAAACTTTCTTGTTCTGAGGCTTGTGCATTATCACGTTGGCTTCCAGCACAAACAAGCGATGGAAACTGCGTCTGGTATCATCTAGTCACTCCATTAGCGTTTCCAGGGGGTCACCAAGAGATCACTGACTGGGGATTCACGGTCTTTCCTGTCTCCGCGTTAGGTTTTTGGATGCTCTCATACAAACACGTGTTAGCATATGAACTTAATAAAATCTTCTGATCATGAAACGTGGGAGGGAAATTTACCTGCGCTTAAGCTGTGTCACTTTCAATTAATATCTCAAGTTATGAACTTAATAAAATCTTTTGATCATGAAACGTGGGAGGGGAATATACCTCGAGTTATCGATGATTCGTTGCCCTCAATCGTAACGGCAGGCAATGCCGACGGACAGCTAAGGCTCTTGTAATGTATTTACTGTAGGTAAGTAGCGTGGAGTACTTTTTAGGTATAAAAAAAAATGTTCAGATGTGTGTGAAATCTTATGGGACTTAACTGCTAAGGTCATCAGTCCCTAAGCTTGCACACTACTTAACCTAAATTATCCTAAGGACAAACACACACACCCATGCCCGAGGGAGGACTCCAACCACCGCCGGGACCAGACGCCCAGTCCATGACTGTAGCGCCTTCGATCGCTGGGCGAAAAACGGAATCGTGTGATGTATGTCACTATAACGTTTTCCACATTTATCCAGTTATGTTTCTTTTTGTATGTTTATAGCTCTCCCAACTCCTGTCAGCCCGATTCAATCAGTTTATTCTTGACAAAATTTGCATGCCACCAGGACCAGAAAATTGAGAGGGACTTCTACTGTCATTTGGATGCACTGAACTATCTGTACAATTAACGATTAACGTTACTTATATATACGCAGTACTTAATTTTAATGATTAGGCATTACGTCATTCTAAAGCAGGGTTGTCAGGAACATGGAAATGACGTCTTTAGTAACTGTAATAAAAGCGGCAGGCAGGAAGCATTTTTGGCAGAAGCACTTTAATGGGCCGTTGTTGTAGTGAGAATCTTGCCAGACGCTTCAGCATACGACAGATATGCGCATATTTACAAGAGGGCACATAGGAATACGGGGAAAGAGTTTGCTGATGCGCCAGTGAAGGAGCCTTACTTCCGCCAACCTGCTGTTCGCTGTTCAGTCCCCCAGCAGTCACCGCACAAGAAACCCGGAATGCTTTGTGTTGGTCAGGCAATCATTGCCAGGAAGTGAGGAACAATAAGCTAGGCTCAGTGGCACCTCTAGTGGGACTTTGGCTTACCACCATCCAACTATGGCGAGCCGATAATATAGCACTTACAGCACTGAGAGTTGGACAATGCTCTTTAACACGTGAATTTCTCTTAAGGCCGGAGGACCCAGTAGTGCGTCAAATATGCAAGACACTGGTGTCGGTACAGCATTTTTTAACAGAGTCAGTTAAACTACCTCAGGGTAGTTCCGGGTGTTGGTTTGCAAAATTCTGGTTGAGAGAGTTTAGTGTATCACCGAGTGGCTGGGTCACCCGTAGCTTTTAAGAATCATCCAGCCACAGTACTCTAGCTCCTTTTAAATGTACTTGTACTGGTATTTTATAACTGATTTAATCGACAGCTAAGCTGCTATATCTTTCCATTTCATGGATTGTCTGTTATGATTCTCCATGTGTCAATGTTGTATTTTAAATACTTGTTTATTGTATTGTGATTGTTGATCTAGCTTGGGTTCAGAATCTCTTGTAGTTCTAATAGATATTAGTCAACGTCATCTCCATTCCTTTCATGGATGGGCCTTGGTGATCTTGCAGTAGCAAGCATTTAAACATTAACTATCCCTAACTAATTCTGTGTCCATAGGTCTTGTGGTACTGAAGTGACCTTCATGGGTCCAGAGAGGACTTGCGCTATATCACACCAAAAATCACATCTTGTTGCG
The DNA here is from genome assembly GCF_021461385.2 of Schistocerca piceifrons. Taxonomy (NCBI): domain Eukaryota; kingdom Metazoa; phylum Arthropoda; class Insecta; order Orthoptera; family Acrididae; genus Schistocerca; species Schistocerca piceifrons. The sequence goes on along the minus strand of NC_060149.1, from coordinate 549,383,411 downwards.
CCCAAATTTTTAGATCCATTTGAACCTGTCATAATCTCCGTTTTATTGTTGTTCATAATATATCTTATGTGGTACATAAGCCGGCCGGTGTGGCCGTGCGGTTCTAAGCGCTTCAGTTTGGAATCGCATGTCCGCTACGGTCGCAGGTTTGAATCCTGCCTCGGGCATGGATGTGTGTGATGTCCTTAGGTTAGTTAGCTTTAAGTAGTCCTAAGTTCTAGGGGACTGATGACCTCACAAGTTAAGTCCCATAGCGCTCAGAGCCATTTGAACCATTTGTGGTAGATAAACATTAGCTGATTTTCTACCGTCCTTCTTTATTCCATTGCTATTTATGAACATAATTAATTCTATATATTGGTGTGAAGAACCGAAGAATCACAATGGTAGAAGGTCACTGCCAGTTCTGGTCAGAAAGACGCTGACATCAGCATCAGAATTCCTGGAATTGATGACGTTAACGTCAGCTTTCTTGGAGCCACAGACACCAACGTCTGCACTTGTGCAAAGACATCATCCCTCCCCCTCTCCCTGTAGCCACTGGCGTTACGCTGACATACGCCCAGGCACCTTACAAGATCGTCTCCTTCCCCCACCATTCGAGGAACTTTAATTTTTATAGCTCTATTACGTTTGTGCCACTATTTACCATCTGTATGGCCATCCAGTATAAATTGACGCAAGCAGCAGCAACAGGAATCAGCTGGTGAGAAGAAAACTAGCAGTAAGTATTCATCTACCTCTTATAATAATACACTCCTGGAAATGGAAAAAAGAACACATTGACACCGGTGTGTCAGACCCACCATACTTGCTCCGGACACTGCGAGAGGGCTGTACAAGCAATGATCACACGCACGGCACAGCGGACACACCAGGAACCGCGGTGTTGGCCGTCGAATGGCGCTAGCTGCGCAGCATTTGTGCACCGCCGCCGTCAGTGTCAGCCAGTTTGCCGTGGCATACGGAGCTCCATCGCAGTCTTTAACACTGGTAGCAGGCCGCGACAGCGTGGACGTGAACCGTATGTGCAGCTGACGGACTTTGAGCGAGGGCGTATAGTGGGCATGCGGGAGGCCGGGTGGACGTACCGCCGAATTGCTCAACACGTGGGGCGTGTGGTCTCCACAGTACATCGATGTTGTCGCCAGTGGTCGGCGGAAGGTGCACGTGCCCGTCGACCTGGGACCGGACCGCAGCGACGCACGGGTGCACGCCAAGACCGTAGGATCCTACGCAGTGCCGTAGGGGACCGCACGGCCACTTCTCAGCAAATTAGGGACACTGTTGCTCCTGGGGTATCGGCGAGGACCATTCGCAACCGTCTCCATGAAGCTGGGCTACGGTCCCGCACACCGTTAGGCCGTCTTCCGCTCACGCCCCAACATCGTGCAGCCCGCCTCCAGTGGTGTCGCGACAGGCGTGAATGGAGGGACGAATGGAGACGTGTCGTCTTCAGCGATGAGAGTTGCTTCTGCCTTGGTGCCAATGATGGTCGTATGCGTGTTTGGCGCCGTGCAGGTGAGCGCCACAATCAGGACTGCATACGACCGAGGTACACAGGGCCAACACCCGGCATCATGGTGTGGGGAGCGATCTCCTACACTGGCCGTACACCACTGGTGATCGTCGAGGGGACACTGAATAGTGCACGGTACATCCAAACCGTCATCGAACCCATCGTTCTACCATTCCTAGACCGGCAAGGGAACTTGCTGTTCCAACAGGACAATGCACGTCCGCATGTATCCCGTGCCACCCAACGTGCTCTAGAAGGTGTAAGTCAACTACCCTGGCCAGCAAGATCTCCGGATCTGTCCCCCATTGAGCATGTTTGGGACTGGATGAAGCGTCGTCTCACGCGGTCTGCACGTCCAGCACGAACGCTGGTCCAACTGAGGCGCCAGGTGGAAATGGCATGGCAAGCCGTTCCTCAGGACTACATCCAGCATCTCTACGATCGTCTCCATGGGAGAATAGCAGCCTGCATTGCTGCGAAAGGTGGATATACACTGTACTAGTGCCGACATTGTGCATGCTCTGTTGCCTGTGTGTATGTGCCTGTGGTTCTGTCAGTGTGATCATGTGATGTATCTGACCCCAGGAATGTGTCAATAAAGTTTCCCCTTCCTGGGACAATGAATTCACGGTGTTCTTATTTCAATTTCCAGGAGTGTAATAATAATAATAGTAATAATAATAAAAATAATAATAATCATAACCCCGTGGAGGCCCGGTAAAAGAATAGGCCTCCGGTATGTTCTGCCAGCCGTAAAAGGCGACGAAAAGAACAAACCACTAATAGGGCTAACCCCCCCCTTTTAGTGTGATTAGTTGGTTTAGGACAGAACTAAAGAAGCCTTGGACAAGCGCCGTCATGGTCGGGGACGACGTTTGAACCCTATGCCCGCCCACAATGGTAACGACACTGCTAGCCAACTGGAAAATGATTTAAATCCAAATAGAGGTGTTTTGCAGGATATGCTGCCTGCAACCACCCTAGAAGGAAAACAAAGACAGAGGATGAGATGGTCAGATGAAGTTAATCGACACCTCATGTTCTGTTATTACCAAGCAACAAACCTAGGAAGCAACACAACTGGATACAGATCACAAGTATACGCAACATTTATTATCAGATACCCAGAATTAAAATTTTTAACAGAACAACGACTAGCTGATCAGATCCGTGTAATAATCAAAAATAATAGGATACCCCAGTCAGAATTAGCAAACATCAAATAACAAGTACAACAAATACTGGAACAAAATAATGTGCAATCAGAAGAAGAAGAAAATACAGTACTCAAACATCCCAGAGCAAACAAACAAAGAACAACACGCATCAATTAAACAATCAGAGGAAAATGAAATTTTAAGACAGCCACCAGAACAAGCACAAATAAAACTCGAAGTAACACACAAGTTAGATATAGAAGAAAATTTCAGCTGACATATATAGAATACAAAGACACAAATACAGACATTAGACCATTCTTGCATAGACCGCCAAATAACCCACAAGTCGAAACAACAATAAAAACTATCAACACAATCATACACAACAAAATAAATGAAAACACAACTATGGAAGAGTTACAACTACTGGTTTATATAGGAGCACTCACTACACTTAATATACACACTAGGCAGAGATCAGAACCAACCAACACACAGAAGAAACCCACAAAACCAGCATTGCAACACAGGCTACAGATCAGAATAGAAAAACTGAGAAAAGACATCGGACAGCTAACACAATTTATAAGTAATGAAATGTCAGAAAAAAAACGAAAAAGGTTACGTAAAATCTCACAACAGGAAGCGATAGAGCAATTAGATGAAAAGAAGCAGAAATTACAAGCATTGGCCAAACGACTTAGAAGATACAAAAAAAGTGAAAATAGAAGGAAACAAAACCAAACATTCAACACAAACCAGAAGAAATTTTACCAGACAATAGATAACATACGCATTAAAATAGACAATCCACCAAACATAACAGACATGGAACACTTCTGGAGCAACATATGGTCAAACCCAGTACAACGTAACAGGCATGCACGGTGGATACAAGCAGAAACAGATACATACAAGATGATACCACAAATGCCTGAAGTGATAATTTTGCAACATGAAGTCACCCAAGCAATTAATTCTACTCACAATTGGAAAGCCCCTGGAAAAGATGAAATAGCAAAATTTTGGCTAAAGAAGTTCACTCCAACACATTCACATCTAACTAAATTATTTAACAGTTACATTGCAGACCCATACACATTCCCTGATACACTTACACATGGAATAACTTATCTGAAACCTAAAGATCAAGCAGACACAGCAATCCCAGCTAAATATCGCCCCATAACATGCCTACCAACAATATACAAAATATTAACTTCAGTCATTACACAGAAATTAATGACACATACAACACAGAACAAAATTATAAATGAAGAACAAAAAGGCAGTTGCAAAGGAGCACGAGGATGTAAAGAGCATCTGATAATAGATGCAGAGGTGACATATCAAGCTAAAACTAAACAAAGGTCGCTACACTACGCATACATTGATTACCAAAAAGCTTTTGATAGTTTACCCCACTCATGGTTACTACAAATATTGGAAATTTACAAAGTAGATCCTAAATTGATACAGTTCCTAAACATAGTAATGAAAAATTGGAAAACCACACTTAATATCCAAACAAATTCAAATAATATCATGTCACAGCCAATACAGATTAAGCATGGAATATACCAAGGAGACTCATTAAGTCCTTTCTGGTTCTGCCTTGCTCTGAACCCACTATCCAACATGCTAAATAATACAAATTATGGATACAATATTACTGGAACATACCCACACAAAATCACATATTTCCTATACATGGATGATCTAAAACTACTGGTAGCAACAAATCAACAACTCAACCAATTACTAAAGATAACAGAAGTATTCAGCAATGATATAAATATGGATTTTGGAACAAACAAATGTAAGAAAAATAGCATAGTCAAGGGAAAACACACTAAACAGGAAGATTACATATTGGATAACCACAGCGACTGCATAGAAGCGATGGAAAAAACAGATGCCTATAAATATCTAGGATACAGACAAAAAATAGGAATAGATAATATAAATATTAAAGAAGAACTAAAGGAAAAATATAGACAAAGACTAACAAAAATACTGAAAACAGAATTGACAGCAAGAAACAAGACAAAAGCTATAAATACTTATGCTTTACCAATCTTGACCTACTCATTTGGAGTAGTGAAATGGAATAACACAGACCTAGAAGCACTCAATACACTTACACGATCACAATGCCACAAATATATAAAATACATCACATACATTCAGCAACAGAAAGATTCACATTAAGCAGAAAGGAATGAGGAAGGGGATTTATCGATATAAAAAACCTACATTATGGACAGGTAGACAATTTAAGAAAATTCTTTCTAGAACGAGCAGAAACTAGCAAAATACACAAAGCGATCACTCATATAAATACATCGTCTACACCACTGCAATTTCATAACCACTTCTACAACCCTTTAGATCACATAACATCAACAGATACGAAGAAAGTAAATTGGGAAAAGAAAACACTACATGGCAAGCACCCGTACCATCTAACGCAGCCACACATCGATCAAGACCCATCCAACGCATGGCTAAGAAAAGGCAATATATGCAGTGAGACGGAAGGATTCATGATTGCAATACAGGATCAAACAATAAACACCAGATATTACAGCAAGCATATTATTAAAGATCTCAATACTACAACAGATAAATGCAGACTTTGCAAACAACAAATAGAAACAGTAGATCACATAACAAGCGGGTGTACAATACTAGCAAATACAGAATACCCCAGAAGACATGACAATGTAGCAAAAATAATACATCAACAGCTTGCCTTACAACATAAAATTATAAAACAACACGTTCCCACATACAAGTATGCACCACAAAATGTACTGGAGAATGATGAATACAAATTACACTGGAACAGAACCATTATAACAGGTAAAACAACACCACATAACAAAGATGACATCATACTCACCAATAAAAAGAAGAAATTAACACAACTAATCGAAATATCCATACCCAATACAACGAATATACAAAAGAAAACAGGAGAAAAAATTGAAAAATACATCCAACTGGCTGAGGAAGTCAAGGACATGTGGCATCAGGATAAAGTTGACATTATACCAATTATACTATCAACTACAGGAGTCATACCACACAATATCCACCAGTACATCAATGCAATACAGCTACATCCAAACTTATATATGCAGTTACAGAAATCCGTAATTATTGATACATGTTCAATTACCAGAAAGTTCCTAAATGCAATATAACATATTCCGTACAGTTAAAAGGTAGTCATGCTTGATCAAGGTCCACGTCACTTTCCATTTTTGACCAGACATAACGTCTGAGAAAAGAAAGAAATAATAATAATAATTATTATTATTATTATTATTTCTACTGTTATTATTATAATATATATATATATATATTGATATACTTAATGCTCTGTTGTTGTTACGGAAGGACATGCAGATAGTCCTGTCTGAACCTCAGCAGCAGGAGCAGCTGCGGCAATCACTGTTTACAGGAAATCTTCCTGAACTTTCAGACCTAGCGTCGTTCTGCTGTGTCATAGGACAGCCACATCAGCAGCAGCTGCCGGAACAGAAGCCACAGCTAAGTGCTAGAAAAATACTGCTACCCACGAAAATGTACAGTCTCACTGCAGGTGAATCCAATCATGTGGACGTAGGACTAACACCTCACAATGTATTTGATGTACTGATTGAAATAGAGAGCGCTCAGTGCCATGCTGTGAATGGGGCTGTCTGTGTAGCATGACAGAATTCATAGAGGTAAGATGAGAGAATACAGATCACTGCATACTCCTAATAACATTAGCAGGTTACAGAGAGAGGTGTCAATGGTCGATATATATGGACAGGCAGTGCTTGAGTTAAAATATGAAAGTGTTTATATGGCAAATCGCGAACATTCATCCAGCTATTGTCGTTTGGTGGTAAGCCTAGCCACTTAGCTAAAGCCTTCTTCCCTTTACACTTTGTAACACACTCTTAATGTGGTTCACAGCATTTCTGTAATTCTTTTGTGTAAAAACTTCCAGAAATTTCTGCGCAGTCGCTCCCCTTTGAGATGTAAGTTCTCAGTCTTGTTGCATTTAGGAAACTGCGAATATTTCCACTGACCAGTTTTGCAAGTAAGACTTCTCAAACACAGTTTTGTATTTCGAAATATGTAGCAAATCACCTACATCAAATTTCTGCTTGTATGATTCACCATCTTAATGCAGCAGTATACTGTATTTAGAAGTTTATTATCGCATACATCAGTTAGCTTCACCTTCATTGTATTATAACTAACTCTATTATACTGCGCATTTATTTGCAGAAGAATATCTAGCTATTTGTATGACAGTTGAAGACTTAATTTAATCCACATACAATTTTTAATTGTCCTGTTCAAAGGTTCCACAATATTCGCCTTCACGTGGAAGAATGTCGAGTTGTGGTTTACTTCATATCGATCCATTGCTGACTTGAAATAGCTGTGGTAAAATTGACGTCCATGGTCAGTTTGAAGTTTGTCAGATTATCGATTTGTCCCTGTCTGTAGCAATTGCTAAAATACCTGTGCTACTTCCTTCCCAGTCTTTGCCTTCACACGCAGGACCATGATTAATGTGGAATGTATTTCTATGACCATTAGAATATGTTTGACGCCTTTATTCAAACACAGAAATTGATTCGTTTCTACGAGAACGGCTTGTCGTAAATCATCTAAACCTCATGTTATGTTATGTCTACATGGGAAAGTTTTGCGTGATGGTTTCTGAAGCTGATGAATGACTATCTCCTTAGCTACCCGATGAAACGTCTTTCTCAATACTGTGAAATGACTGACAGGATTTCATTCGCGTGTGATGCATTCCCTGCTGTGTCTAGTGCTGTGAGTAGTCATAACTGTTTTATAATTTTGTTCGGGTCATTGTAATATACATACTCCAGAGGTAGAGGGTTCAGTCTTTAAATGTCAATGTCTTCGCCTACGCCATATTTGCCATTTAAAGCAGGTTGTATGTTCACCCAATATTAGTGAGTGGAAAAGTATGTTTTCATGGTACATAGCAGAAATCTGCACTGAAGTAGCACATTGATGATTTCGCTCATCCAGGGATAATGTTACTTTGACATGACTAAATTGTGGGTTTCTATATACCAAGACCAGGTACAGTTGATGACGCAACTACCTACCCACACTGACTTATTTAGTGCCACATTCGTTTAAAATGTAGGTATCGTTATACAGGGTGGTCCATTGATCGTGATCTGGTCAAATATCTCACGAAATAAGCGTCAAACGAAAAAACTACAAACAACGAAACTTGTCTAACTAGAAGGGGGAAACCAGATGGCGCTGTGGTTGGCCCGCTAGAAGGCGCTGCCATAGGTCCAACGGATATCAAGTGCGTTTTTTTAAATAGGAACCCCATTTTTATTACATATTCGTGTAGTACGTAAAGAAACATGAATGTTTTAGTTTGACCACTTTTTTCGCTTTGTGATAGATGGCGCTGTAATAGTCACATGCATGTGGCTCACAATTTTAGAGGAACAGTTGGTAACGGGAAGGTTTTATAAATTAGAATACAGAACGTAGGTATGTTTCAACATTTTATTTAGATTGTTCCAATGTGATACATGTACCTTTGTGAACTTATCATTTCTGAGAACGCATGCTGTTACAGCCTGATTACCTGTAAATACCACATTAATGCAATAAATGCTCAAAGTGATGTCTGTCAACCTCAATGGATTTGGCAATACATGTAACGACATTCCTCTCAACAGCAAGTAGTTCGCCTTCCGTAATGTTCGCACTTGGCAGTCATATACAACCGCTCGCTCACCGATAGATCTGTACCTACAGACTGGAAAATTGCGCAGTTCGCACCAGTGTTTAAGAAGGGTAGTAGGAGTAATCCATCGAACTACAGACCTATATCATTGACGTCGGTTTGCAGTAGGGTTCTGGAGCATATACTGTATTGAAACATTATGAATCACCTCGAAGGGAACGATCTATTGATACGTAATCAGCATGGTTTCAGGAAACATCGCCCTTGTGCAACGCAGCTAGCTCTTTATTCGAACGAAGTAATGGCCGCTATCGACAGGGGATCTCAAGTTGATTCCGTATTTCTATATTTCCGGAAAGCTTTTGACACCGTTCCTAACAATCTACTTCTAATCAAGGTGCGGGCCTATGGAGTATCGTCTCAGTTGTGCGACTGGATTCGTGATTTCCTGTCAGGAAGCTCGCATTTCGTAGTAATAGACGGCAAATCATCGAGTAAAACTGAAGTGATATCAGGTGTTCCCCAGGGAAGCGTCCTGGGACCTCTGCTGTTGCTGATCTACATAAATGACCTGGGTGACAATCAGAGCAGTTCTCTTAGGTTGTTCGCAGATGATGCTGTAATTTACCGTCTAGTAAGGTCATCCGAAGAATATACTAATCAATACCGCTGCAACCGCACGCGAGCTATGTGCCGGACATGCGTCATGTTGGAAGTACATCGTCATTCTGTCATGCAGTGAAACATTTTGTAGTAACATCGGTAGAACATGACGTAGGATATCAGCATACACTGCACCATTTAGATTGCCATCGGTAAAATGGGGGCCAGTTAGCCTTCCTCCCATAATGCCGCACCACACATTAACCCGCCAAGGTCGCTGATGTTCCACTTGTCGCAGTCATCGCGGATTTTCCGTTGCCCAATAGTGAATATTATGCCGGTTTACGTTACCTCTGTTGGTGAATGACGCTTCGTCGCTAAATAGAATGCGTGTAAAAAATCTGTCATCGTCCCGTAATTTCTCTTGTGCCCAGTGGCAGAACTGTACACGACGTTCAGAGTCATCCCCATGCAATTCCTGGTGCATAGAAATATGGTACGGGTGCAATCGATGTTGATGTAGCATTCTCAACACCGACGTTTTTGAGATTCCCGATTCTCGTGCAATTTGTCTGCCACTGATGTGCGGATTAGCCGCGACAGCAGCTAAAACACCTACTTGGGCATCATAATTTGTTGCAGGTCGTAGTTGACGTTTCACATGTGGCTGAACACTTCCTGTTTCCTTAAATAACGTAACTGTCCGGCGAACGGTCCGAACACTTGGATGATGTCGTCCAGGATACCGAGCAGCATACATAGCATACGCCCGTTGGGCATTTTGATCACAATAGCCATACATCAACACGATATCGGCCTTTTCCGCATTCGGTAAGCGGTCCATTTTAACACGGGTAATGTATCACGAAGCAAATACCGCCCGCACTGGCGGAATGTTACGTGATACCACGTACTTATTCGTTTGTGACTATTACAGCGCCATCTATCACAAAGCGAAAAAAGAGGTCCAACTAAAACATTCATATTGCTTTACGTACTACACGAATATTTAATAAAAATGGGGGATTCCTATTTAAAAAAACGCAGTTGATATCCATTTGACCTATGGCAGCGCCATCTACAGGGGCAACAATAGCGCCATCTGGTTTCCCCCTTCAAACTAGACGAGTTTCGTTCTTTGTAGTTTTTTTGTTTGATGCTTATTTCATGAGATATTTTGCCCGGTCACTATCAATGGACCACCCTGTATAATATTTCTTCTTTGTGCAACTGTTGCAGCCGTAGGGTCTTGTCTGTAAGGAGAACAAATTATTAAGCATTTTATATATTATCGATGCCATTTTTTCTTCAACATAGGTACTAATACTTACTAGATGAGTGCTTTTCTGCTATATAATCCGAAATGTGCACCATTTGAGAGTTCTCACGTGACTACTTGAACTACTTATTCATAGCCAAAAATACATAGCTTTTGATGTAACAAATGATGTTATTATCTGTGACACTAAATATACTGTTCATTGTTATCATAGCAGCAAGTGTATACTCCAGTGATCAAATATTTTTATAGGAAATTACGCAATTCCATTTTTGCTCTAGGCAATTTGCGCTCACTGTAAAGTGTTGTTGGTGCATGCTGATTCATGTACCTTGGTGAAATGCACAACTTTGGAGAAGTGTACTACTTAGCAGGATGCGGAGCATGACTGTCATGTGCCTGGCAGTAACCTATATGTGTCTGACGAATACTTCCGTGTCGTTCATTGTGCTGTGGACTATTGCAGTTATTGTGATGGTTGAGACAATAGTATTTCTGGTAGCATCGTGTTATAATAATGACAATAATAATAGCAACAGAGTCCTAAGTATACAGAAACACTCATACATAATAATAACAACCTAGAGATGAATGAAATGTTTACTGATAGGTATTTCCAGCACTGCTCACAATCATTTCTTGCAAGGAGGGAGACACCATATACCTTTTAAAATGGGTACACAATTACAGCATCGTGTTAGTAGACCAGATAATACATATTCTTGCTTTCTGTTGCATTGTCATTATTTGTTGAGCAATATTCCTCCTGCCGGCAGTAGTGGCCGTGCGGTTCTAGGCGCTACAGTCTGGAAGCAGGTTCGAATCCTGCCTCGGGCATGGATGTGTGTGATGTCCTTAGGTTAGTTAGGTTTAATTAGTTCTAAGTTCTAGGCGACTGATGACCTCAGAAGCTAAGTCGCATAGTGCTCAGAGCCAATATTCCTCCTCTCTGCAGTCATACACATCACCATCATCATGCTCTTCTACTCGTGGTATAGAAACATGTGAGCAAGTTTCTCTGATAGATGTTGATTGAAGGATGGAAGGCAACCTTGCACGCCATTAGTGTCCCCGAGCCAATCAGTCCCATCAGTGTAATGCCATTGGCTACAGGGAGAGGGGAAGCGATGATATTGTACGAATGCCTGGGTCTGGAGTCAGCAATTCCGAGAAACTGTTGCTGATGTCATCAGTTCCAGGGATGCTGACGCTGATGCTAGCGATTTTCTGTCCAGAACCAGCAGTGACTCATTATTCACAATGATAGAAAATAAAAGTACACCTGTAGGGGAGATGGGAAAGAGATTGACACGACTATGTCATAAGTTCCTGTCGATTCAATTGAGAAGCAATTTTATATGGTAGTAGGTTCATTGTTCTAATGCATCCCAGTATAGTTGATGAGCAGAACTCTTGGCTGTTATTACACACTTCATTCACTAACACAAACCGTTTCACGTGAATGCCGCAATTATTCTCGCAAGAAGGCCATTAGTAAAGTTTTTCCCAAAGACTGCCCGCCTCAACTTTTACTAGCCATAGTTCCATAAGTTACAATGTTTCTTCATTCGCAGATACACGTATTCGCCCATTAATACGGTGAAAACCATAATACTGCCGTAAACCATTGGATACAAATCACAGGAATACAAAAAAACACCTTATTGCTGGCTCGGTACGAGCTTTAAAAATAACAATTATAGTTTCTATGGATAATCTGTTACTTTTTAACGTCCAGTTATAATGATATAATTGCGTATATTTACACAAATCCACCAAAACATTATGACCATTGGCGACCGTGCGACTGAATGCCGTCTGGTAGCGTTGTGCGTACGTAACGTGGTAAGTGTAGTATGAAAGCGCAGTAGAGGCGAATGGGGAATCATTGTAGTGACGATACTGGCCGCGAAGGGAAAAAATCCGCTGGCTGAAGCGACATTAAGAAATGGCAAATTTTTACGACCCGCTGCCTAGAAATGAGTATCTTGGCGTTGGCGTATCTGTTCGGCTATTCGCGTGCTATTGTCATGATCAACTTTGTACAGTGGTTAAGGACGGTGAAACCGCCAGTACCCACCATTAGCCAAAAAGGTTTTGGATATGTACGTCTAATTACAGAAAAGGGAGATCACAGGCTTGCCTGTTCTGAAAAGCAGACTACAATATTGGTACAGGTACAGCTGTTAGAGTAGGCGTCAGCAGATAAACAGCGAGCTGCTGAAAGGCCTGAATCACGGGCTGTTAGCAGTGTCGCGGGTGATTTGGTAACGCGCGGACGAGCAGAGGTGGCAGAGTCAACAGTGGTGGCGCCGGTCGATAACTCAGTGCAGCGCCGCGTGGCCCACGGCACGCCCACCGCAGCTTGCCGATTAAGCGCTTGTTTGGTGCCAATTGAAAATTGCTAACCCAATCGGCTGGCCTAGCACCATCCCGCACTGCGTTGATTGCAAACGATGTGCCGCGAGTTTCAGAACGAGAAGAGGTTGAATTATTCCCAGATTAGTTTGAACGGCAATCTTGATGAAACAGATTTTATTGTACTTCAGTCATGTAACTCAATTATACTGTATCCCACTATTTCGATACATGTCAGTAGGATAACGAAACTATAACTAATTTTTTATTCTGAGAATACAGTATTATGTGGAACCATAATGTGCTGAAATCAGATCCTGTAGTGGTATAAATTGAAACAGTGGCCATGACTGCTAATAGGGACTCTCCCTCCCCAAGCTTGGAGAACCGTGTCGAACACGTTTTATACAAACCATTGGCAACATTTCAGTCAATAATGCACATCACTAAAGTCGTATTACCCATCGTTCTCCGAAAAACGCTTATCCATTAGTCGTTATTGTTTTTCGGATAGTATTCTTCATACAGTAAGTGAAAGAACCCACGCCCCTTCTAGCATCAGTTTAGCGTAGGTCTCTGAAGGAGCGAAGTGTTCCTGATTATTGAAAAAAAAAACGTAGGTCATTCCCGTTTTCAAGAAGGGTCGTCGAACAGAGCCACAAAATCTGTCAAGCTACAGCTTTTATTTACTGGATTATTTGTGTCAAAATAACTATTGAAACTGAGCATCACCATTAGGCAAACTTTAATTTTTATCGCAGGCTGATAATGTTAGATGAGATACTTCTCTCTTGATTAATGGGTGAAACATGACTATTATATCGTGTACTCTAGATGACGTCCTTGTGTTAGGAAAATAAGCTGCAACATAGAGACAGGACAACAGTAAGGTAGCTAAGATATGGTTCTGTGTTGGCTTTGACGTGTTGGTCGTTGATCGAGTACCGTCTTATGCCCATAGCTCCACAAGGTGAATTTCTGACCAAAGGTTATCTTGCAACTATCGATCGTTCGATTCGACGACCAATAGCCTGATATCGAGAAAGGTGGCACTATGGCAAGACAATGGGTTCGCATCTGGGGACATTTATGATATACTACATTAGTTCCTTTTAACTCTATAGTAGCAGCGTTTGAGTGACAACAGTTAATTACGATCAATTCAGTTAAATTAACATGATGTAGAATACTGTAGAGTAAATTGTGGATATAAGCCAGTATCGGTACCATATTGGTAGCTTGTGCGCCATGAACAGGATTGTGCGTGATATTTGTGAGTACTGAAGATTATATGCGGCACGTTTGCTTGTTTAAACATTTAGCTACACTGCTGCCAGTTCTACTGCCTGCGTCTGGTAAGATTTACATTTGATCATCCTTTACATTGTCCATCGTATTAGCAATTCATTTCAAACAATTTCCTGAGTCTTTTCCACGAATATTATATGTAATCACCCTTTTTAAATGTTTCTTTATCCTTATTACATTTAGCTTTGGCAGAAGCGTATTGATTTTATCCAGTAATGTCATATTTAAAATTTGTACATTTTTTCTGATACATAATTGAGCAAATAATTAAGTCATTATGTGAAATACTATACATCTAAGAGGAAGAACGAGTGGTGAAAACGAAGAGCCGTTAAAAACATATGATCCTTAAATGGCAATGATTAAAGCTGAAAGAAAAATTATACAAGAAAATCACATAAAGGAAAGGGAGACGATTCCAAAAAACTTGAAAATTGTGTTTTTTCTTCATAAAAGAGGGATAGTAAGTTGTGTACGAGGGGATCAAAACTTTTCCGCTTGAGGGCACTGTTGTAGCTTATGTGCAACGTATCTGTACTCCGACGTGGGTTTATAAGCACCGACATGTGGGCAAGGGACTACTGTGGCATTCGTGTCTCTCTGACGAACCTGCGGTTAATGCGGAAACGTGAAGTATGGTTGCACTATTACCAAATACATCCAAACGAACCAAAGCGCTGTTATTCTTTCTTTCATGCCGAAAGAGAAACACTGGTAGACAACTATCGGAGAATAAAGAATGTATATGGGGCAGCATGTCTCTCGAAAACCACCGTTGTTGAATGGTGCGAGAAGGGCGCTGCTGTTTCATGATAGCGCACGTCCTTATATAGCAAATATCGTAACACAGAAATTACGCCAACTCAAACGGGAGACACTAGAGCATACGCCCTATAGCCCTGATCTCTCTCCATGCTGTTATCATGCCTTCCGTCCCCCAAAAAACGTCTTGAAGGGTCGACGATTGCTGTAGGACACAGTTACGGACTTCTTCAATCTCCAGGATACGGTATTTTAGCAAACGGGTATCTTCAACCTGATGCGTCGGTGGGATGATTGTCTCAATGCTCACGGCAGTTTTGCCTGAGTGGCATACAGATTCTGGACCGTATGGCCTTCGAACGGAAACTTTTTGATCACCCCTTATAACGAAATTATATATCTGTCAGCCTGCTACCTATTACGTGCAAAACAGGGACATAAATTATCACCAGTCTCACGATCAGTTCTCAAAAGTAAACTTCCAAGTAATTCTTCTATTGAAGATGTGGCTCATACGAAGTATCTCCGAGGTTTCTGTTGATCTGTCAGCTTGTCCGCTTCCAATATTTGATTGCGTAAATCGTAATGGGGCTGGCGGTGAGAGTGTGTATGTTCGCTCTGCTCTAAACTCGAAGACACTAAGAACAAAGGACGTTAATGATGAAAAATACTACTGGTTTTTCCCACTAAATGAGTGCAATCGGGTAGTTTTAATCAAAGTAATCGGCAATTCATTCAGTTAAACTACTTTGCAAAGGTCTGCACTCTTAACATTCCTAATCTTCAATTCAGACCACCAAAGGAAAATCTCACCTAATAATGTAGAAACTTTAAATAGATCAGTCTTGATACCCTACAATAGGTCCCTTCAGATATTCCATGGCATGAAATAAGCAATGAGCCAACATTACAATATAAATTCCAGGAATTAAGCAGGCTAACTACAGTTTATGATATGGATGCCCGTAAACATTCAGGTACATTAAAGAGAGCTCTTGCTCAATGCTGTTCATAGAACTGCGCCAGATAATAAATAAAAGAGAGTCTGTACACAAAATACTCAGATAAAATACAACACATAGACTTTATATAACACAGAGGAAGTTGCAGAACGAAGTGTAGCAAAACATGCGCAACGTCAAAATCAGTATGAAGCAATTCGAATCCTGCAACACTGAGGAAAATCTGTGCAGCTTAGGCGTAGTAAAGGGATGTAGTGATTCTGCTTTTGAAGCACATACAGATGAAGTAAACGACATTTTCTCAACAGATATCATGTTTGAAGCTACGATGAATTATCAACCACAAGAGAGCACCTTTGCAACACATACGTAATTTTTGGAAGTGTTTTCCCACAAACATTAAGAAAAGCAGTCATGGAGTCTTTTCTGAGGCATAGGGTTACAATAAAGCGACAATAGTTATTATCAAATCGTTGCCAAATTATTGTTCTAGTTCTTAAAAATACCTTCTCCCTTGTGATCGACGCATAACCTGCTGAATGGAAGCAAAGCTTAATTCAAGGGATGGTAGCCCACAATCATCAAGTAGTTATAGGCCAGTCAGCACCTAAAGTCTAGGAGTATGTTGTTCATGAATAGCTGAAGGAATACCTCAGAAGTTATAACACGCAGCCGGCCGAGGTGGCCGAGCGGTTCTAGGCGCTACAGTCTGGAACCGCGCGACCCCTACGGTCGCAGGTTCGATTCCTGCGTCGAGCGTGGATTTGTGTGATGTCCTTAGGTTAGTTAGGTTTAAGTAGTTCTAAGTTCTAGGGGATTGATGACCTCAGAAGTTAAGTCCCATAGTGCTCAGAGCCATTTTTATAACACGCATGGTAAATATCAATTAGGTTACCGAAGCCACCATTGGGTAACAACTGCATTACTTACAGTAAATGACATCTTCAAACGTGCAATGCACAATCGTGAAGCAGGCGTTTTAACACTATTTCGCCAAGGACACGCAGGAATCAAACATTTTAACACCAAGTTATGGTATTGTTGATTTAGATATATTATTTATATAAGTCAAACAGATGGGTTTGTCAAAGATGTTAATACTTTGATTCGATATTTATCTAAAAAATGCATATTAACCAGTCGTCTGTGGCTCGTAGAAGTCACCATGGAGAAAGGTGCTCTCAGGAATCTCTCAGGAGTCTTCGAAGATTGCTTCTCTCGCAATATTGTTGTTGTTGTTGTGGTCTTCAGTCCTGAGACTGGTTTGATGCAGTTCTCCATGCTACTCTATCCTGTGCAAGCTGCTTCATCTCCCAGTACGTCCTGCAGCCTACATGCTTCTGAATATGCTTGGTGTATTCATCTCTTGGTCCCCCTCTACGATTTTTACCCTCAACGCTGCCCTCCAATACTAAATTGGTAATCCCTTGATGCCTCGGAACATGTCCTACCAACCGATCCGTTCTTCTAGTCAAATTGTGCCACAAACTCCTCTTCTACCCAATTCTATTCAATACCTCCTCATTAGTTACGTGATCTAACCATCTAATCTTCAGCATTCTTCTGTAGCACCACATTTTGAAATATACTAATACATATTAATAAAACTTCATCTCTGCCGCACTCTTGTAACTGCCACTTAAATGCTGACTACAACGGGTTGTATCTAAGTACCAGACCTACGAACACAGTTATGCCGTAAACATACGTTCATTACCCACAACGAGCACAAAACCTGGTCTTAAACTAAGCCCTAAGGAGTCACATGTCTGCTCATATCACACGGAAAATTCATCGGCGGACATACGGGTATTCGTGAAATACTTTTCTTCTACACACCTTAGTAAAATAATCTCAGAATAATCTCGAGTGAGAACAAACCGCCACTTCACGCAGAAAACTTCTTGTCTTCATGCAGTCCAAAGATTTTGAGGATATTTTAACCGAAAAATAAAATGAAGATTAGTCATGACTTGAGTTCTGCCAACTCTTTACTATTGTGATATAGTTTAACAGGAAATATATTGTAAAAACTACAGACAACTGAAGAAAACCATAAAATCATGTGCAATAAATGCAACATTCGGCTGTGTGATCATATAAGTCCTTCCTTGACTTATTTAAGACTGATTCGACTGGATATGCAACATCTGCAGTATAAGAGAAGATATATCCAGCATCTTTGTAGCATAAAATCATTACTCATGCCGTTCTTATTTTCAGGCATACGATTCTGGAACAAACAAGTTACCTGCGTCGTATTCAGCATCTCTTTGCATTCAGAATAAGGTTAAAGGTTTATTTGATATAGGCGTAGCTTCCTTCTATCCAAATCCGATCCGTATTCCCTCAGTCCAACAGTGAGTCATTGTCTCTGTCACACTGGCAAAGCCGTTCGCATTTCCCTCACATCAGTCTATTACAGTTTTCTTACATCCTTTTTATGTGCTAACCATATCCCATTATTTCACGCAGTTTCTCTGAACGATTAATTTCTTCACGACATTACATTCCGTGTTTAACGATCCCTTATACTTTTGTTAGATATCATTACTGACATACGATCAGAACCTAATGTGGAAACTATTGAACACTACATTCATAAATTTTACGCTTCTGAAATACTATATTTTCATTACTGTACCTATTTCTATTATTAAAACGTAGCGTGAGATGAGAAAAATGAGGGGATGGTGACGTGCACATATATAGATGGCTGTAGTACCGGGTACACAACATTTAAAAGGGCAGTGCATCAAAGGAGATAAAGGAGATGTCATATGTACTCAGGTGATTCATGTGAAAAGGTTTCCGACGTCATTATGGCGGCACGACGGTGTGCAGCAAACTTTGAACGCGAAATAGTTGTAGGAGCTGGAGGCATGGAATCATTAGGGAATTCAATATTTCCAGATCCACAGCGTCAAGAGTGCGCCGAAAATACCGAATTTCAGTCATTACCTCTCACCATTAACAACACAGTGGGCGAGGGCCTTCACTTAACGACCGAGAGCAGCGGAGTTTGCGTATTGTTGACAGTGCTGACAGAGAAGCAACACTGCGTGAAATAAGAGCAGAAATCAATTTGGCACGTAGGACGAACGTATCCATTAGGACAGAGCTGTGAAATTTGGCGTTAATGGGCTATGGCAAGAGACGACAGACGTGAGTGTCTTTACTGACATCACATCGCCGGCAGCGCCCTTCCTGGGCTCGTGACCATATCGATTGGACCCTAGACGATTGCGAAACCGTACCCTGGTCCGCTGAGTCCCGATTTGAGCTCGTACAGCTAATTGTAGGCTCGAATGTGACGCAGACTCCACGACGCCATGGACTCAAGTTGTCAACAAGGCACTGTGCAAGTTGGTGGTGGCTCCATAATGGTGTGGGCTGTGGTAACATGGAATGGACTGAGTCCTCCGGTGTAAATGGTTATGTTCGACTATTTGGAGACCATTTGCAGTCATTCGTGGACATCATGTTCCCAAACAACAATGGAATTTTTATTGATGATAGAGCTCCATATCATAGGTCCAAATGTGTCCGCGGTTGATTTGAGGGACATTCTGGACAACTGGAGCGAATGGTTTGGCCACCCAGATCGCCCGACATGAATGCCATCGAACATTTAGTGGATATAATTGAGAGGTCAGTGCGTGCACAGTATCCTGCACTGGCAACACTTTTGTAATTATGGACAGCTATAGAGGCAGAATGGCTCAATACTTCTGCAGGGGACCTCCAACGACTTGTTGATTCCATGCCACCTCCAGTTGCTGCACTACGACACCATTTTATTGACTATCCCATTAGTTTTGTCACCTCATTGTTATGTTACCTCACGAAGACGGAAGCGAATTCCTGAAGACTCCAACGTTAACATATGAAATAAATGCGCATGTAAGTAAATAATCATTTTAATGCTTGCCTATTGCGTAGATAAACTTTCCAGGTACTGGAAGAGTTTGAAAGTAGAGCGGAAAATAGGTTATAATGAGATTAAATCATTTATTATCAACTAAACAAAATATTACAAATGAACATGGATACATGTATCTGAAGAAATCTAGCGGTAACTTTTAATCAACTGTGGATATTGAATGGCTAATGGTGATGCTCATTAAAATTTATTACTTAAGTTTGTGTATATAATCTAGTTTGTCTTAAAAGGTTACACGAAATTAGCATCGGTTTTTCTTTCTTTTTATGAGTATATAAATGAAATGTTACATTACAGAGCGGCTGCCACTTGGTTGATAACCTGATGAAATTTTATCTATACTTACCTCTTCTTCTGAAAGACGTTCTTCAGCCTATATTATATGTCAGAGTGCTTGGCGTGGAAGATGCAGTGGAAGAGTGCAGAGTGGTGAGCTTGCCAGCGGGCGCCATTGTGTCTGACCTCCGCGCAACTTCAATTAGAGGGCAGCTCCCGTGCGCCCTGTGCGTGTGGTATGCAATAATTCTGTTGACTCGGGGCGGGCGAGCGGCCGCTACTGGGACGCAAATGAACGGCCGCCGCCATGTAATGAACTTAAGGCGCAGCTCCAACTTCATTGCATACGCTTCGCTTTTCCCGGAATGAGATTCGCGCATCATAGATTTCTCTACACCCGGCTCTGAGCCTCCTTGTTTCGATGGAATGACAGACCTCGGCTGGATACAAGGACTGTTACTGTATAATGCTACGGTCCTTCAGCTAGTGTGTCTCTTTGAGTGACTGATATGCTTTATGATTTCACTTCATTCAAGATCTAATTTTCACAACATGTACTGTTTGCGATTGTTATCACTCTCCTGTCTTACTATTTTTAGTAGTTTCTAGGCATCTTCTGTTCTTTACTATACGATATTTTCTTTCTGATAACGTTGAAGCTACTGAACTTTATAGGCCATTAATTTGTGTAAGTATTGCGTAAATAGCACATGGAAGCGGGGTAATTAACTATCTGCTTTACAAAGTAACTTCTAAGAAATAAATTTTTCTTTTTAAAATTATATGAAATAATTTAAGATTCTGTGACATTATATATTGAAAATGCCCACATTAATACACAGAACCATATAACTGCACCGGATAAAAATTAGCTACCCCAGGAGACATTATGTTACGGCCAATTAATTCCCGCAGTTCGTAAGGAAGAGTGTATAAATTTCTTCGAGTATGTCATATTGAGACGAAGCTAATGATTAGATATCATAGGGCTACCAAGCTGAGAGGACGTTCACAGCTACGTTTCACCCGCAGTTCCA
This sequence comes from Schistocerca piceifrons, assembly GCF_021461385.2. NCBI lineage: Eukaryota > Metazoa > Arthropoda > Insecta > Orthoptera > Acrididae > Schistocerca > Schistocerca piceifrons. The sequence continues at coordinate 549,362,446 of NC_060149.1, read as the reverse complement.
AATATTCCCATACCTATTCTAGGCGAAGTACGAAACTATTCGTCAAAACGAGGAACCTATCTGTACAGCCATGTGAACACGTCTGTCATCTTGGTAGATGGGAGTTCACTGTACACTCATCATGAAGATGTCTAAGATATAGCAACATTTTGTCACTGACAATTCTGAAATAAATACCTGGTTCATATTCGCTGTAATCTTAACGTGTGGACACAAGTCATGGTACGATAAACGTCACTGACCTGAATTACTCTCTCCATATCATGCTAGTTAAAGCCCACATTTGATGGTCGGTGCAGTCGACGCTATGCATCATTCGGAAAGAGGAGTAGTTGGGACTCGTCGGACCTCACTATTCGACTCCAGGCAGCTAACGTGCAGTTTACATGTTGTTCGGAATATAAGAGACGTGCAACTTTAGGTGTCAGTGTGAGCAGTAACCTCGTGCGAGGTACCTGAATCCAAATATCCATTACGTACAATCCCCTTCGCAATATTCGCTCTGAAACTGGTTGACGTGGAGCTATAATCACTGACAGCAGCTATTCTGGTCTGGTTTGAAACTTATTGGCAATGGCAAGACGTGACACTCGAAACCGGTCCCAGTCGGTTAGTGTTTTCAGACGACCACTGTTCTTAATCTTTGTTACATGACTGCCAGTGGTATGCTCTTTGACGTAGACACGCTGAGTAGTCCACCTTGACGCATCAACAATTCAGGTACCTTAATTCATAATGAGGTCGTGGGCATTTACAAACACGATTGTTCCTTTATGGCTTTCTGTCACGCCTCCGCGTCGATCTATCTCACTGCTTTGATACCATACAATCTATTGATAGAAACACACCACCTCACTGTCATAGCGTACGTCGCGGAAAAAATTCCATGACCGGCTGGTACCAGTTTCACACATTTCATGGAGTTCCAAAGCGACAATTGTGCCTTTCTAAGGGCGTGACTAATATTTTGATAGGTGATTTTATTACGTAAACTCAACTGCAGTTCGGTGATATTTATTTCAACCACCTGAGTACAAGGCGTAGTCCATGTATGTATGCATGCCAATTTTCTGTTAGTCCATCTCATTCTTCACCTTCTCTCTCTCTCCACCTTCTCCTGTCCCTCACTCTGTACATCTGCTCCTGTCCCCTCTCTCTGTCCATCTCCTGCTCCCCATCTCCCATTACATCTGCTCCCCCGCCCCCACCCTCTGCCGATTTGCTTCTTTCCCGTCTATACACCTCATTGTCCTTCTCTAAGTCCATTTCCTGCACACCCTATATCTCCTCCTCACCCTCTCTAAGTCCATCTTCACGCCTTATGCGGCAGTTTCACTGCATCAACAGCGAAAAATGTTATAAGCGACAAAGTTTCCCCTTCCATCATTTTATGGGGTGTTTCAGCGAGCAAAGGTCTTGTAAATGTTTTAAATTATGCGTTAAGTTTGTTGCAAGTCACTAAGTGCCCTCATTCTCAAATACTGGATGAATATAGTGTGACTAACTGTGCGTTGTGAGCTACAATACCCTTCCATCCACCCCTTTGAGAGGGTGGTGGTTCTTACCCCCGCAGTGGTTCTTTCCATACAGTAAGTAATATGTGTACCAAGTTTGGTTGACATCGGTACAGTGGTTTAGAAGGATACACGTAGATACATACATACATACATTTTCACACTGATCAGCCAAAAAATTATGACCACCTACGTAATATCCGATATATACACCTTTGGCACGGATAACAGCGGCAACGCGTCGTGGCATGAAAGCATCGAGGCCTTGGCAGGTCGCTGGAGAGAGTTGACACCACATCTGCGAGCACAAGTCACCGAATTCCTGTATAACCTGTGGAAAGGGGAGGGGGGGGGGGGCGGGGCGGCCGGATGACCTCTTACGCCACGTTCAATCACATCCCAGAGGTGTGCGATAGGGGTCAGATCTGGAGAGTTGGGAGGGCCAGCACATCAATTGGAATTCGCCACTGTGTTCCTCGTACCATTCTATCACACACCTGGCCTTGTGACATGGGACATTACCTTCTAGAAAAATACCACTGCCGTCGGGTAACATGATCGTTATGAAGGCGTGTACGTTGTCTGCAACCAGTATACGATACTATTTAGCTGTCAGGATGGCTTGCACGACCTCCACTGGACCCACTGATGCTCACGTGAATGTTCCTCAGAGCATAACTCAGCAGCCGCCGGATTGTCTCTGTCCCGCAGTACAGGTGTCAAGGAACTGTTCCCCTGGATGACGACGGATTCGCAGCCTCCCATAGGCATGACGAAGGAGGTACTGGCATTAATCCGACCACGCAAAGCTCTGTCACAGTGCCGATGGTCACATGTCCATTTCGGTCATGGTTGCCGATGTCGTTATGTTAACATTGGCACATGTATGGGTCGTCGGCTGTGGAGGCCGATCGTTTCCTGTGTTCGGTGCACTGTGTGTTCAGACTCACTTGAACTCTGTCCAGCATTAAAGTTTGAGGTTAGTTCTGCCACATTTCGCCACCTGTCCTGTTTTACCTGTCTGCACAGCCTACGTCGTCCGACGTCTGTAATGAGAGGTGGCTGCCCAACCGCTGACGTGTGTATGTGGGTTCACCTCTGTTTCGCCACCTGTTGAAGACACTCTCCACAGCACTCACCGAACAGCTGACAAAAAATGGTTCAAATGGCTCTGAGCACTATGGGACTTAACTACTGTGGTCATCAGTCCCCTAGAACTTAGAACTACTTAAACCTAACTAACCTAAGGACATCACACACATCCATGCCCGAGGCAGGATTCGAACCTGCGACCGTAGCAGTCGCGCGGTTCCGGACTGCGCGCCTAGAACCGCTAGACCACCGCGGCCGGCGAACAGCTGACAAGTCGTGCAGTTTTCGAAATGCTCATGCCCAGCCTTTGGGCCATCAAAATCTACCGTCGGTCGAACTCAGATAGAGCGCGGCCTTCCACATTCTGCACACGGACAGCACGGTCAGTGATACTACATGCACTGTGCGTGTGTCCCTCAAGCAGTCATTCCTCTCAGGTGACGCTGCTATCACCTGGACGGGTTTATATCGATAGTAGGTCGGTGGTCACAGTTTTCTGGGTGATCGGTGTATAGTATGTATGTATATAAAGTACTTTCGTCTCATTGACTATTATCAATATTTTTGAAGATATCTTCATACGTTAAAATACTACTTTTTCGACAAATTAACATAACATATATTTTACTACTTTCAAAGTTTATCTGTACGATGATGTTCTTATGGGAGCTATGATGATCATATAAACCAAACAAACGTAGGGATTTCAGAAAGGAAAGTACACATTTCGTCTCACTGTTAGACCATTGTGCAACAACAGTGGTGAACTGTCAGAAGAGACTACATTTCCCGATTTCCTGTAGGCATAGTTTTGCCACGATACGGGCAACGGATGCATCATAGTGTGCGAGAGAAATGGTACAGCAACGGCAAACCTACTATGAAGGTGAGACTATGAGGACAGTAAGACTCTGGTGGGGAAAATGTCTAAATTTCACACGGATTCAACATGAAATTCTATTGATATGTGGATCAAATGTAATGCCTCACCCTGAAATGGTGCCAACAAGTTGACCAAGATGTCACAGACTTGAGTGACACTGGTCCACCATACATTCCACAGCTTGCAACTTTCGCTTTCATCTTTTGAAACAATGGTTCAAATGGCTCTGAGCACTATGGGACTTAACTTCTGAGGTCATCAGTCCCCTAGAACTTAGAAGTACTTAAACCTAACTAACCTAAGGACATCACACACATCCATTCCTGAGGCAGGAATCGAACCTGCGACCGTAGCGGTCGCGAGGTTCCAGACTGTAGCGCCTAGAACCACTCGGCCACCCCGGCCGGTTTCATCTTTTCAGGAAGTTGTAAGATCATCTAGGGGAAAGAGATTTTCCAACAATGAAAACGTTCGCACAGCGATTGTCGAATATCTCCGTGGCCAAGGATCGGATTTCTGTCTTCGAGGAACAGAGTGATTGGTAGAGATTGCCGACCGTTTTCTATAAACACTTGGAGACTGTTGGAAAATTGGTGTCGTGTATCGGTATTATTTTGAATTGTAGTGCAGCATTCAATAACAAATACTACCATACTGTGAGAGCCAATTTTCCAAGTTCCCTCATAATTTCCTATTTCCATACTTAAATTAGCCCCATCTCCCCCCCCCCCCCCCCTACTCCCCATCAACAATAGGCCTTTGCAAGATGCAGTGGCTTGCGTGTCTCCGTGATACATATAGCTGCACCGTAAGTGAAATCGCAACGGAACCGTTCCAGTAAAATGTCCGGAAGAGGGAAGCAGCCTTTTCAGTAGTTGGGGGGGTTACAGTTTCGATGATCGACTGATCTGCCTCAGTAACATTACCCAAAATGGCCTTGCTCTGCTGGTACTGTAAACGGACGATAGCAAGGGGAAACTACAGCCGTTATTTTCCCTGAGAACACACAACTGTACTGTATGGCTTGGAGCTGTACTGCGTGTTATGGTAAGTCACAGTTCGCTGGACGGCCACAGTGGACGTCGAGCACACCCCTTTTCGTTTTGTCGGAGGAATACAACGTTAAGAATTGGGTTTCCTAGTAAAAGTTGTGAAATAACAGCTGTCCTACCCTCGCCGCGTGGAAATGAGAAGTTAATTCAAATGTCATTGCATAGCATTTTGAAACATACAGTTTTCTACCCATTTTGATTTTTCAGATTACAGTGCAAATGTTCCAGACAAATCACATGTATTTGTTCCGTAGAATCTGATTCTGCAATAAAAATGGGGTTCCCATTGTAGATTTCAAAGCTACCCCTCTCCCCATCCCCACACACGGGGTGAGGTGGGAAGTCGAGTTTGGTATCATTGGATGTCCCTACCGGTGTCATTGCTAAAATAAATGACATTATTGCTCAACAGAGGAAAAATCTAGCACTACTGAAAACCATAGATGCCTTGAAGAATGAGGAACAAACCAAAGGAGACATCAAGTTATTGAACGGAGCTTATATAACAAGAACTACAATCAAATTGAACAAAAATGGTTTCTTGTCATGCCAACTAATCTACGGTCAGCTATCCCAAAGTTATTCCACGACTTTCCAACATCTGGTTACCTGGGATTCTCGAAGACTTAGGCAAAATCAGACGCAAGCATCACTGGCCAGGTCCCTAGCAAACGGTTAGACGTTATGTCAACCACGGAAAGGAATGGCAACGACGGAAATAATTGCAGTAATGATCTCCGGTACTTCAAATACCAGCCGCGGCAGCACGAGCAACATCACACCGAACTGAAATTGACATTTCTTGGAGGTTTCCGACCTTGGCCAACGGAAATCGATGGCCAATGGTCTGCACTGATTACTTCACCTACTATGTTATCACTACAACTGTGCTGACTGCAGGAGGTCCAGAAACTGTTAAGTTCCTTCTAGAAGACATGACTGTGAAGCATTCAGTCCTTTGCTGGTTGGTCTCTGATCGTGGAAAATTTTTTTCAGTAGAATGTAGTATCAGAGGTAATTCCACACTACGACATTATCCACAGGATGGAAATTGCCTACCATTTACAGTCGAATGGTGTCACAGAACATTTAATAAGACGCTACCTGATATGCTCTCGATGTATGGTTCTGGAAGGTATCGACAGGGATGTGCATCCATGCCGACTCCAATACCTTGGCCAGTTTCTTGGTTGAGGATTCACGGTGCGGACAGCCCGATCGAGACTGGGTTTAAGTCTGGGGAGTACGGTCGCCAGGGAAGTACAGTAAACTCATCCTGATGCTCTTCGAACCACTCACGTACACTATGAACTGCGCGACACGTTGCATCTCGTGCTAGCAGATGCCATCGTGCAGAGGAAAAAAATTGCATTTAGGGGCGAAAATGGTCCCCAAGGACAGATGCATAGTAGTGTTGATCCACTGTGCCTTTCAGAATTAGGAAATTACCCACGTAATGCCACAAAAACGTTCCCAGACCATAATTGTTGCAGGGTGTTTGCTTTCGGACAATTCGCTCCGTTCACGCCAACGGTCATCTCTTCGATGGAGCATAAAACTTGATTCTTCTGAAAAGGGTATCTGTCGCCACTCTGTGGACGTCCAGGTGCAGTATTGGCGTGCAAATTCCAGCCTTCGTCGCCAACGAAGAGTAGTCAGCATGACTACATGAACCAAGCGCCTGCTGAGGAAGCTCATACTCAGCAACGTTCTCTGAACGGTCTTTTTGAGGAGACGCTTTTGATATCGCCTTGATTCATCTGGCCGAACAGTTACTCCACAGTTGCACGTCTATTCACTCGTACACATCTCCACAGTTATCAATGACCCCTGACATCTATGGTCCGTGGTGCACCATAGTCGCCTCGGTGCCAGTTTTGGATAGAATCATCTTGCCATGCACTGTGTACTTTAATCACGACGTTGCGGGAACAGTTTACAAACTCAGCCGTCTCGGAAATGCTTCCACCCTTAGCCCTAAATCGCTGTTTCCGTATTAATACAGTGACTGCATTGTTTTCCGCGTTTTCCCGACACCTATCGTACACTATGTGATCAAAAGTATCCGGTCATCTGGCTGAAAATGACATAAAAGTTCGTGGCGCCCTCCATCGGTAATGCTGGAATTTAGTATGGTGTTGGCCCACCCTTTGCCTTGATGACAGCTTCCACTCTCGCTGGCATACGTTCTATCAGGTGCTGGAAGGTTTCTTGGGGAATGGCAGCCCTTTCTTCACGGAGTGATACACTGAAGAGAGGTATCGATGGCGGTCGGTGAGGCCTGGCCCGAAGTCTGGGTTTCAAAACATCCCAAATGTGTTCTATAGGATTTAAGTGAGGACTCTGTGCAGAGTAGTCCATTACAGGGGTGTTATTGTCGTATAACAACTCCGCCACAGGCCGTGCATTATGAACAGGTGCTCGATTGTGTTGAAAGATGCAATCGCTATCCCGGAATTGCTCTTCAATAGTTGGAAGCAAGAAGGTGCTTAAGACATCATTTAGGCCTGTGCTGTGGTAGTGTCACGCAAAACAACAAGGGGTGCAAGCCCCCTCCATGAAAAACATAACCACACCGTAACATCACCGCCTTCGAATTTTACTGTTGGCAATACACACGCGGGCAGAAGACGTTCACCTGGCAGTCGCCATACCCATACCCTATCTTCGGATCGTCAAATTGTGTGTCGTGATTCGTCACTCCACACAACGTTTATCCACTTTTCAATCGTCCAGTGTTTACGCTCCTTACACCAAGCGTGGCGCCGTTTGGCATTTACCGCCATGATGTGTGGCTTATGAGCAGCTGCTCGTCCACGAAATCCAATTTTTCTCACCTCCCGCCTAACTCTCATAGTACTTGCAGTGGATCGTGATGCAGTTTAAAATTCCTGTGTGATGGTCTGGATAGATGTCTGCCTATTACAGATTATAGCCCTCTTCAACTGTCGGCAGTCTCTGTCAGTCAACAGACGTGGTCGGCCTGTACGCTTTTGTGCTGTACGTGTACCTTCACGTTTCCACTTCATTGTCATATCGGAAACAGTGGTCCTAGGGATGTTTAGGAGTGTGAAAATCTCGCTTACAGACGTATGACACAAGTGTCACCCAGTTACCTGACCACGTTCGAAGTCCGCGAGTTCCGCGGAGCGCCCCATTCTGCTGTCTCACGATGTCTAATGACTACTGAGGTTGCTGATATGTAGTACCTGGCAGCCTGTTTCACGGTCAAAGATCAAGGCACACGGCTCAGTACCACACATACGTTTAACGTCCTCTTTAGTGTGGTATGGTGTAAAACAGCCCAGAAACAGTCAGTTGACAGTGACAGTCCTTTCTCTCGAAACGACAGTCTCCACGCACGCATACACCATAATTACTCTACCACGCAAAGATCGGGTGAGCGGACGGCTGTCGCCTGTAGTCCCCGCCGTAGCCCTTAGTGGTTCACAACCCTACTACAGGCGACAGCCGTCCGCTCACCCGATGTTTGCGTGGTAGAGTAATTATGGTGTACGCGTACGTGGAGACTGTCGTTTCGAGAGAAAGGACTGACACTGTCAACTGTCTGATTCTCCGCTGTTTTACACCGTACCACTCTAAAGAGGACGTTAAATGTATGTGTGGTACTGAACCGTGTGCCATGATCTTTGACCATGAAACACGCTGCCAAAATTATTGGCTCACTACAGGGTTCGTTCCCACGATATGTTTTGGTACACTGAATAACGCAAATAAGACACAGATTGCATTTAACGCTTCTGAACTATTGCAACGTCATCTAATTATAGGAAATAAACGCCAACAAGTCGTTTTCGGACGCTTCTACATGGATACCCTTTTCGCCGTCACCCCACTGTTAACGATAATATGGATATCTTACTCCAACAGTATTTTTATACAAATAATACGATGTTTGGTTTAAATCTCTCAAAGCTTTCCTTAGTTTTACTTTTATATGACCCCTTTTCAGCCCAAACCCACAGCCTTGTGGCTGCTACGGGTGTCCTCCTGTTACTAAATTTTTCCACATAGTAAGTGAAACGTGTACCAATGTTGGCGGTACAGAGAGATGATGATATGTTACTGTCTTTGTACTCTATCCTGTTTCCTATCCCCAGCTCTAGATGTGGAACGTCGGAATGTCACCAATAAGTACTGACCTAGAAAATTATGTATTTTATAGATATATTTGTCCAACCTGAATATTTTTTACCAGTCCCCTCTTATAAACACCACCCTCAGACTAAATGCTGGTTGACATGTATTACCACAAACTATTTTTATGCAAATAATTATACAAATAATGAGTCATGTATACAGGGTGTTCAATTTATCTAAAGACATAGAAATATTCGGAAACTACACATCGGATCCAAACAATTCATAGTTAAAATATTTTCGTCTGCACTACAGGTTCTGGAGGCCAAGCTCGGGAGCTGGTGATGGTAGCTGTCATATGCCCGAAGGTTTCAGTTAAAAACCGTTGTCTGGAAACATATTTATTATGCATTATTTTACAGTATGCATTTGCTTCTCCGGGGCAGAGGAAGGCGCACTGAATCTCGAGTGCGACAGCGAAGGTGGCCAAAGCATAGTGGCGTTACGCAGGACAGGACACAACAGTGATGTCGTACTGGGAGCCGAAACAGGTGTTTGTAGGCCTTTGCACTTTCTGTCAGTACTAGGACTCCGTGAGGCAGCTGAGCTTGGATGTTACATGCTTAGGCTCCGTGTTGCAAGGCTCACAGATTAACGTATTCGGTGCTGTCATATGGAGCCGTTTATACTCCTCGATTACGGCTCGGCTCAGTGTGGCAATTTGTTACGAGCAGCATCCTTCTTTCTGCAACTCTGGCACACTTCGCGTGCTCCAAATACTGAGTGTAACACATGGTATGAGCCGGATTTCATTCCGTGTCGTCTGTGCTAAGTAATAATTTTAAAATTTATATACACACCTAGGTATTAGATCTGCTGTGCAACACTTATTTGAAGCTCGGAATGTAGGTAATGAGGTAGAGTTCACATTATTGCACACATCGTTCTAGGGATTACTAGGTGTTTTAAATTTTCAAAGCTAACGATTTAAGAAATTCTGTGACAGTGAACCAAGTACCAAACGATAACTGATGACACAGATATTTTGTAGCAGACTAATGGAACGAGATAAGTTTTCTGCTATCTACAGGCACCTCAGCTACTGTACTAAAGAATAACTAGTTTTCCTGTAACTCGAATAGGAATAGGACAACAAGCCCTTCAACGACTCCTTCATCGGACATAATTCTGTATTGTTTCCAAACTTGCGAAGTTCACCTTACAACACTTAGCAACTCTTCGAACAGCAAGACGACGCTAGTTCTCTCGTAGAGCACAGCTAATCAAACGAACATATGTACTTCTCATAAAGTGAATAATTTTCCCAGTGCAACGAGGAGAAAGCACGCGAGAATTTGTAATACCTGAGAAGCAACTTTTATACAGTTTCATGAAATCTGCAAGAAAATACTACCTATGTGAAGTACATGACACTCTCCATGACATTTAGGAATATTAGAGTCATTTACAACAAACATCCATAAATCTCTCTTCTAAATTATCCAACCATGAAACTACGTTTATTCACAAGACTTTCGGGGAGATTAAAAGTGTGAATAGGAACGGAACTTACACCAAAAATCCTTGCTTCACATCTTCAGTCCTGCCAGTACCTCCCTCCTTGCTTCCTAATTTTGCAGAGTTTCTCCTGAATACCTGCCTCTTTACAGCAGCGTATTCTCATTTTCAGGTAAATTCCTTCTGTACATTAGCGTCTCCCTTAATCCTACCATGAACGACATCCGCATCCTAAGCTCAGAATTGCTGCTTTTATAAAATTCTCCTGACGGCATTATGTCACACCTCTGTCAGGTGGCAGGTTTCATGAAGTCCCCACACGGCAGCTGCTGCGGCATTCGTGAATTAGGAAGAAGCTATAAGATACGTAGATGGAAACGCCTTTCAGTAAGTGTAAAAAGATGGATTTGACACTGGTCGTAGACACTGTGGTTGCTGAGCCTGTACATGCAGCGGTCAACGTCAAAAAGGTAGTAGCACAGATGCCGAGACCACTGTCTATTGCAGCTTTCAGACTTTCCGCTGGGATTGTTCGCAGTATCGTAACATCTTCAGGAATAATCTGTTCCAGATTATATAGGACTACTGGGCATAATAGATTACTTGAAAACATCAACGTTTTGCAGTAACCCTACCTTCCAGATAAATCGAACACTTTAGCTTGGTGTCACTGCCGCCTGAAAAATGTTAATGATGATGACGATTTTACTGATTAAGATTGAAAACACATAATGTCTTAATTTTATTTATTTTGTGGACTAAACACAGTTTCTGATGTTATTGGCAAGTAATTACAAGTTTTATTTATTTCTTCAGCAATGAGAACTCTTGTTTATTTTATAGCTAAATATAATAACACCAGCTTATCAAGCAGTCTTTCCAGCATCGGTATTGAAACAGTCCTTATAGACAGAACACATGTCCTCCTATCAGTTCAGTTACTTTTACTGAAATGCTGTACATCCTCGATCTTATTCCCCTGTAAAACACCTTAATGCTAAGTACAAAATAGCCACTACGTCGTTCTCAATATCCACAAGCTCTGGAGGACAATACAGTATATCAGATGAGCATTCTGATTGACCGCAGTCTCTCACATCCCGATAACGTAAAATTTCAGGCGTAGATGTGAATTTCTGGATTCGCCAAATACATCCGTTTATACTACATTCTGCATATCTAGTAAACTTACGGTGAACTTGATATGTGAGCGCTTACAGTCGACAAAGTATGATACTCAGTAGAATGGACACGGATGTCCGAATCCTTACAGATATACTGCAGCAACTTACTGTCTGGATCCTTTGTAAGAGTGGGATGCACTGCTCAAAAGCACATCGAGCTTGTAACCGTGGTCTAAATGTTGCTGTTCCTTAAACTCGGAATATCACCAGACACGCTGATGCAAGTAACCGACGACTAAGTGAACTGTTCAACGATAGCTACATCCTGTTACCAATGTATACTACAGCTCTTCCTATCTATCCCCGGTGACATTGATTTTTAAAGTGTGATTCTGGTGTATGATATATGTTGGTATGTCCCAATAATTTACCGTTAACATGTTCTGTGGCTTGTTAACGTATACTGTTATCCTCTCCTGCAGAATAGCTAAAACTTCTACTTACGGGCAAAATTTAGTGTCTTATATTTACTGAAAGGTGGCTTAATTTCGACAGTTTTCATGTTTGGAACTCTCCCTCTTATATTGTAGAGTGCTCGTATTTGGCACCTAGTTTTCACATCATTTATTCGATCTATGTACTTCGTAATTTAGTTTATAACTTGTTTCGAATAGATATTTCGGCTTTACAGTGTTGTAAAGATTTCAACGTGACAATGGTGGCACGAGGTAGATCGAAGCTGACAGTTTCTCTACGAAGCACTTCGGCAGAGTGTAGTGCATTTATCCAAGTGTGGTTCACTTTTGTAAGCTGCTGTCCATACTGACTTGCAAAGTGAGATAGCTATTCCATATTTAACTTTTTGCACTCTGCCGTATACGGTAAGGATGTCCTCACAGTTGCTATCTTAGTCATCCAGAGACGGAAAATTGTAATTGTTACGTTACGAGAGCTATTGCCCGCCTTCTGTGTGTAGTTGTTTCCCTCAGCTTGTTTTCCCGATAACTTCACCAAATGATGTTTTCTGTGACAAGCTTCTCCAGGGCTTGGGATTGCGAAGTCTCCATTTTCTTAGTGGTCTTTGGAATGAAAATCGTCTTATGATTCCAAAAATCTCCTACTGTTTGTGGATTATCTTGTTATTCAAATAAATCATGTTAATTGTTAATTGTCATGGCGGCCGGAGTGGCCGAGCGGTTCTAGACGCTACAGTCTGGAACCACGAGACCGCTACGATCGCAGGTTCGAATCCTGCCTCGGGCATGGATGTTTATGATGTCCTTAGGTTAGTTAGGTTTAAGTAGTTCTAAGTTCTAGGAGACTGATGACCTCAGCAGTTAAGTCACATAGTGCTCAGAGGCTCTACCTCGTGATGATTGGGTGTTGTGTGATGTCCTTAGGTTAGTTAGGTTTAAGTAGTTCTAAGTTCTAGGGGACTGATGGCCATAGATGTTAAGTCCCATAGTGCTCAGAGCCATTTGAACCATTTTGAAGCTCAGAGCCATTTGAACCATTTGAACCAATTGTTATGATTGTATTGTATTAAATCCTCGCGCAGTAAAACAACATGTACAACTCTTGGCGTATCTGATTACTTCCTCGGTATATATATATATTTTTTTTATTAGTGCACCTCAGTATAAGCGAGCAGCTGCCCATACGTTTTTCGAGTATTTTACCTGATGAAGATTGTGGCGTCAATTACTTGCATTCATTATACTCTGTGGATCAGTTCTTCAGCTTATGTGCTATTATATACCGCATGGAAAGTGGATCATTATTCACTTTATGGTGAGTAAATCTATCCCGTTTGCTTGGTTGTGATCTGATAGGGAACTGTCAGTCTTGGTAGGCCAACAGTTGCAATGTGTTGTAAGATGAACTTTGAAAATTTATAAGTAATAGAGAATTATGTATCTATGAAGCTGTTCAGAATGACTTATATCCCTATTTCTCTTGGGGTTACAGAAAAACTAGTTATTTTTCATAACAGTAGCTGAGATGTTTGCTGTTCATGGGAAAGTTATTTCCTTCAGAATATCAGAATATGTTCTAGTATCTTGCTACAAAAGTCATTTTGATAAGCCCTCGTCTGTCACATGATTCAGTATGTCTCATTTTCTTACAAAGCTCAGGTTGTAAATCATAAAACAGAGCAGTTTACTTGATATATCCTCTGCTATTTTATTCTCTCAAACGCTGATATTATATGGACACTGCTACGTATTTGTGGGATATGCATGAAGCCCTCCTCGATACCACCCACTGCATACCGCTATTGTTGTGTTAATGACAAAAGAGCCCCATTTGGTCCCGTTACACAGGGAATTAAAGTGATTGAAAGACAAATCTTTGCTGACATAGTCATCATGGATTGCTTTTATAATACACAAGTCTTGTGTAAAAGCTATAATGAGATTCGCCTTTTCTCGAACTAATTACATTTGAACATGTGTACACTTTTGCCATAGGTAGAATGCATAGATTTTCTTATGTCTCCAGACGTAGAAGTTTTTTGTTACTTGATAAAACCTTTTTTGAAAGAGATGGGGCCCCTCCACGCCCGCACCAACGCGGTGACCAAACCAAAAGTTCTACTGTCACCTCCGTAAACATGTTAGTTATCTAGTAAGTGGATCACAGGATGCTGGGCTGTGATGTTATCCGTGCGTCTGGGTAAGACTGCGCATTAACACGGTGCATCAGTTGATAGATAGTGGACGAAACGCGAGTGAGGGTAGCGATTTGAAGAGCAGAGGGAAAAAAGTGCCATGGCTCGTGCCGTGGGAAAAAAACCTCTGCGACAGTGGGATGGGTAGTAAAAGCAGTAGTGGCTTACTAGCTGCAATAGTTCATGCAAGGTTGGATTTGTTAGTATGGGTATCATGCATCATTACCGTGGCAAGCGATGGCGATGTATCCTAGTTGCTGCATCCGCTACATTCCTGGAACAATCAAGATCGTTATACAGTAGTAGGAGATCGGCCATAGATCATCTCACTGTGTGGGGGATGTGTGGAGCTTGTCTGCATGCAGTTTACGGTACGGCTTCCCTGCGTAGTGCCAGTTATTCGGCAGTGTATTCCAGCTGGATATCCAGTAATGGCGTCTGATTAACAGGGGCTCACTTGTGCCGTTATGTTTGCGTATGCTTGGCCATAGATGTTACGTCCTTACAAGTATGTCTTTTGGTCTTTTATGTTTCCATCTATGGTTGTGGTCGGCTTCTGATTAACAGGGGCTCACCTGTGCCGTTGTGTTTGCGTATGCTTTGCCATAGATGTTAGGTCCTTACAAGTATGTCTTTTGGTCTTTTATGTTTCCATCTATGGTTGTGGTCGTGTGTTTTCTTGGAAGAGTGTGTCCAGAATACACTTCTATTCAAAATGTATGCCTTGTGGATAAGTTATCAATGCCAATTAAATATTTGACTTTAAACATTCCCACAGACAAACGATTAATTCTGTAACAGAATTAGGAAGTAATTCTCCATTACGTATAGTATTCACGGCTGCTTTTAGAGTTGACCAATTCTTCACAATGAGCTCACAATGACGATTCTCAGTCCACTTCATAGGGTTAGAAACTAAATAAAGTCATGCAACAGAAATAGTCTGTATAAGGTAATATTAAAATGTAACCAGTTTATACAATGTTTGTACTATCAAGAAGAAGAAGAAGAACACATTTTAGTTTCAAACTAAACTTTATAACACGACATACAAGCAACTTTATATACAACCGTAGTTGCGAGTCAGTATCTCCCATACAACTTGGAGCAAAATTATTTTCCATATATGCAGCAAATTTAGAAATGATTCACCACAGTAGCTTCCACGATAGATGAATTACCTGTCTGGTGAAATTTCTCAACAACATTACAAACAAGATTTTCATAATACCTGCTTACATAGCAGTGCACGTTGAATCCATCACTATTAAACATTTGACTCCAAGACGTCTCTTCTGGAAACGAGTGTATTGAGCACTACCAAGATTGCTGGACATATGCACTGTTGGCAACTCACTCTGTGGGAATTTAACAATGCGTATTCTATGATTGTCCAATATCACGTCTGAAAATTCTCTTAGCTGCTGGAATAAGGACGCAATACGTAACGGATCCTATAGTTACACACGTACACCACAAGCCACCGTACGGTACGTGTCAGGGGTGCCTTGTGCCACTACTAGTCATTTCCTTCCCTGTCCTACTCAGAAATAGAGAGCGGGAGGAACGGACTATCTATATGCGTCCTTACGAGCTCTAATTTCTTTTATCTTGTCTTCATGATCCTTACGCGAAAAGTAGGTTGGTGACAGTAGAATCGTTCCTCAGTCAGCTCCAAATGCCCGTTCTCTGAATTTTCTTAATACTGCATCTCGAAAAGACCGTCTCTTTCCCTGCAGGAATTTCTATTTGAGTTTACGAAGTATCTCAGAAACATTTGCGTATTGACCGAAACTACTGGATCTCAAACACCCCAGCAGTACTGAAGAATGGATCGCATTAGTGTTCTATACGCGGTCTCCTTTATGGATGGAACACACTTCCCTAAAATTCTCCCAATAAACCGAATCCAGCCATTCGCCTTCGCAACTACAATCCTCACATGTTCGCTCCATTTAACCGACTTGGAACGTTACGCCGACACATTTAATCGGGCTGACTGTGTCATACAGCACACTACTAATGATGTTTATTAAAATTACAGGTTATATTCTACTCATCTGGAATAACTTACATTTAGAGCTAGCTTCCATTCACCACTCCAGCTAGAAATTTTGCGTAAGACATCTTGCATACTCCTACAGGCACTCAACGATGACACCTTCCCCTACATCACAGCACCAGCAGCAAAAAGCCACAGAATGCTGCGTACCTTGTCCGTCAGATCACTTATGTATATCGAGAATAATAGAGACACTTCCTTGGAGCACTCGTGACGATGCCCTTGTATCTAAGGAACAGTCTCCGTCGACGACAACGTACTGGGTTCTATTACTTAAGAAATAGTCGAGTCACTCACTTATCTGAGAACCTATTCTTAATGTTCGTATTTTCGCTAACAGTCTTCAATGGGACACCGGTGTCAAACGATTTTCGGAAACCTAGGAATATGGATTCTACCTGTTGCCCTTCATCCATAGTTTACAAGGTATCACGTGGGAGAGAGCAAGTTGAGGAGCGATGCGTTCTAAAACTGTACTGAGTTGTGGATAGAAGCTTTTCCGGCTGAAGGACATTTATTATATTCGAACTGAAAATATGTTCAAGAATTCTGCAGAAAGCTGATGTTAAGAACATTGGTCTATAATTTTGCACGTTCGTTGTTTCTACGTTTTCCCTGTTTAGAAGTCACTTGTGTTTTTTTCCAGTCACTTGGGAGTTTTTGCTGGGCGAGAGATTCTCAATAAATACAAGCTGAGTAAGGACCAGTGCTGTAGAGCATTCTTTGTGAAACCGAATTGAATTCTATCCGGACCTGACGACTTACTTGTTTCAACTCTTTCAGTTGCTTCTCTATGCCAGGGATGCTTATTACTTACTATGTGCTCCATACGAGAGTCTATGCCATGGTCAAAGGAAGATGTGTTTGTACGACCTATCTATCTACCTATCGCTTGAGCCTTGTTCTGCAGTTACGCAGGGTCAGCCAACGTTAATCGGATTTGGGATGTTAATGTTTAAGGGGTGGCCGGATGCCATTCCTACCGCCACCCCGTACCCCCCAGGGCGGAATTAGTGTACCCCCAACTTTCTGTGTCGAGTGTAATCAATGGAATAGTGCAAAAGTGTTCAGATGTCTGCGAGCCGTGTAACTGAGGCGGAACATGGGGACCAGCCCGGTATTCACCTAGCGGGATGTGGAAAACCGCCTAAAACCCACATCCAGGCTGGCTAGCACATCGGCCCTCGTCATTAATCCTCCGGGCGAATTCGATCCGGGGCCGGCGCGCCTACCCGAGTCCAGGAAGCAGCGCGTTAGCGCTCTCGGCTACCCTGGCGGGTTGTGTTTGTACGATCCTCCCGCATGAACGATTTCTTAAACTCAAAATTTAAAACCTGATCTATCCTTTCGCTATCTTCTATTGCCAGAGCAGACTGGTCAACAGGTAACTGGGCAGTAGCCTTGACACGCTTAATGATTTTACGCAGGGCCACAATTTTCTCGGGTTTTCGGCAAGATCTTTTGCTAAGGTAAGACGGCGGTAGTTGTCGCATACGTAATTTAAAATCTGTGTACAATTTGCCCATAATTCCTCTACGTCCATCATACTGAAACTAAATGATGTCAACTCGTTGTCTAAGTAGGACTCTTACAACTGTTTATCTGCCCTTTCTAGCAAAAATGCTATCCTAGTCTTATTGATTGGTTATTAACTTCAGTGACCACAGTCATGATGATGACATCATGATCGCTACTCCCTCTTTCTATGTTGACACCGTCTATAAGGCAAGGTCTGTTTGTAACTATAATATTTCCATTGCGTGTGGTCTGTCGACCTACCCGCTGAAGAGAGTTCTCAGAAAACGTTTTCAGAACTGACTGTCCGTACCTCCTGCAGTGAGTCCATGGACGTCTGTACTCGGTAGGTTTAAGTCGCACCCAACTAATACTACACGACCTGTGTATTTCCGCACTACTAAGGGTACATTTTCATTGAATGATTCTAAACAGCCACGCCGGAATGGGGCGGATGATAAAAAATCCAACAAATTACTTTATTTTACCTAGACATGTTGCTGTGTCCAGATGACTTCACAGTCACACTCAAATCTACTCTCAAAAGAGACAATAACGTTTTTCGAATGCAATGATCACTCCCCTTCTATGGCGTCTAATCTGTCTTTGTGATACACGTTCCACGATTCCCTAAATCCTTTAGAGCGTTCTACTTGGTGTTTCAGCTATCTCTCGCTCCCGAGAATAATTTGAGAACGAAAAATTTCCTGGAGTGCAGTAAATTCGTGAACTTTGTTACGAATACTTCGACCTTTTACTGATAAAACTTTGACAGTCGTCATGCGTTTAATCTGAACACGATGTAATGTCGCTTTCTGCGTGTCGACTGGCGATTGTTAATCGGAGTACTTCAAACTACCACCTAGCCTGCACTGCACAAGTACTCTCTTATCCAAGTAGCTGCTTTCTTTGTGTACTGCACCCCTGACCTATTAAAGGGACTCCTAAAATTCTCCACCTGATAGTGAAGGTCTACAAGTCTGCAGCCAAGACCGTCACAGAGCCGACGAAGCCTTTGGTTGAGACCCTCCACTCGACTCCAAACCAAAGGACCCCGATCAACTCTGGGAAGAACGCTGCAAATTTTGAACTATGCCTGCATCTCACGTACGACGCAAACCGCCTTCACCACTTCCGCCAGCTGACCGTATGAACCGTTGATGGCTTCAGAACCCAATGGACTGGCGTCATTGGTGCCGATGCGAACCACAAATTGCAGACGACTGCACCCTGCACATTCGATAGTGGAAAGTAAAGTCTCCTCCATATCGCAGATCAGCCAGCCCGTAGACATAGCAAGTGAACACTGGAATTCTCTCCGACCCTGAACACGATCTCCCTAAGACACTCATTAACACACCTAACACTGGAGGCCCAGATAACTAGCAAACTGTTCCCCTGTATGACTTCTTCGACCCTGCTGACGTAGTGGCTTTCTGTCCACTTGAATGGGCGAGACGAGGCCGCTACCCTCCACATTGGCCTTCCGCCTCGAAAAACGTGAACGCGTTACTACGCGCTACTCACCTTGTGGTGAGTGCAGACCCACTCTGGAAGGTGCTCGGCAGCAGAACCCGTGGGCAAGACAAGCTACATCTGAGGTATCCCATGCGATGCGCCACATTCTCGACCACAGCTACACTCCTAGGCATCAGCCTAAACTCGCAAGCCCATAACCAAAAGCGCCTTCAGCTGTTCGCGAATTTTGGCCAGCTCCTCCTGTGTACAAACACGGTATGCACAACTCCTATCCATCCCATCGCGACTACCTTAAGAAGTAAACTACAAAGCCAATCAGCGATAACTAAATATGCCATTTTCTACCCTCCTCACGTGTTAGCAAAGAGGCTGAGGCCGTAATAAACTGTGGAGCTGACTTTCAAAAGAAATGACAACTGTGCTATAGACTGCCTGACTACACTTTACAGTTACAAAAACTCGAAGTTACACCTCCTAAATAGAGAAACACACGTGGAATATAAGATTTAAACTACTAACACAACGCAGAAGAAACTAAATATGTAACTTTACTGTTTGGCCGGTGCACAATGGGTGACAGAACCTGACTTACTGACTAGGCTGAAACGAATCATTGCTGACTCTTGAAAACGAACAGCTGCTGTACAGACTGCCTGAATTTACGCTTTACTGTTATAAAACGTGACATTACACCTCCTAAATTGAAAAACATGCACTAAATTTAAAAATTAAACTACTGGAAAATATAGACAATGTTAATAACATAACTTGTTGCTTGCAGGTGCATAACAGGCGAAAACTGCATGTGCTGGGCCAGCATGTGGTGTAGTTCGATATATCGCATTACTTTGTACCCCAACCGCTCGAGCGAGACACTTCAAGGTCATACCTGACTGACTCAAATAATACTATAATATTTAAACATGGCGCCTCCTTGAGCTCCCCCTGGTAATAGCGGAGACGGTGGAGGTCTCTCCAAGGTCAGCTACGAAGGTAATGGAAAAGAAGTGTTAAGCGGCACTTAGAATGGTGCTGTGAAAACAAGAAACGATTACAAGGAAAACAACCTGGGTTTCGAAAAGGAAAAGGGACACCTGAAATCTTTATGATAAGTTATTGACAGGCAACTAAATTTCTCTCGGAACAGTGACATCTAAATATTACAATACGCAGATGATGTATACATACACTCCTGGAAATGGAAAAAAGAACACATTGACACCGGTGTGTCAGACCCACCATACTTGCTCCGGACACTGCGAGAGGGCTGTACAAGCAATGATCACACGCACGGCACAGCGGACACACCAGGAACCGCGGTGTTGGCCGTCGAATGGCGCTACCTGCGCAGCATTTGTGCACCGCCGCCGTCAGTGTCAGCCAGTTTGCCGTGGCATACGGAGCTCCATCGCAGTCTTTAACACTGGTAGCATGCCGCGACAGCGTGGACGTGAACCGTATGTGCAGTTGACGGACTTTGAGCGAGGGCGTATAGTGGGCATGCGGGAGGCCGGGTGGACGTACCGCCGAATTGCTCAACACGTGGGGCGTGAGGTCTCCACAGTACATCGATGTTGTCGCCAGTGGTCGGCGGAAGGTGCACGTGCCCGTCGACCTGGGACCGGACCGCAGCGACGCACGGATGCACGCCAGGACCGTAGGATCCTACGCAGTGCCGTAGGGGACCACACCGCCACTTCCCAGCAAATTAGGGACACTGTTGCTCCTGGGGTATCGGCGAGGACCATTCGCAACCGTCTCCATGAAGCTGGGCTACGGTCCCGCACACCGTTAGGCCGTCTTCCGCTCACGCCCCAACATCGTGCAGCCCGCCTCCAGTGGTGTCGCGACAGGCGTGAATGGAGGGACGAATGGAGACGTGTCGTCTTCAGCGATGAGAGTCGCTTCTGCCTTGGTGCCAATGATGGTCGTATGCGTGTTTGGCGCCGTGCAGGTGAGCGCCACAATCAGGACTGCATACGACCGAGGCACACAGGGCCAACACCCGGCATCATGGTGTGGGGAGCGATCTCCTACACTGGCCGTACACCACTGGTGATCGTCGAGGGGACACTGAATAGTGCACGGTACATCCAAACCGTCATCGAACCCATCGTTCTACCATTCCTAGACCGGCAAGGGAACTTGCTGTTCCAACAGGACAATGCATGTCCGCATGTATCCCGTGCCACCCAACGTGCTCTAGAAGGTGTAAGTCAACTACCCTGGCCAGCAAGATCTCCGGATCTGTCCCCCATTGAGCATGTTTGGGACTGGAAGAAGCGTCGCCTCACGCGGTCTGCACGTCCAGCACGAACGCTGGTCCAACTGAGGCGCCAGGTGGAAATGGCATGGCAAGCCGTTTCACAGGACTACATCCAGCATCTCCACGATCGTCTCCATGGGAGAATAGCAGCCTGCATTGCTGCGAAAGGTGGATATACACTGTACTAGTGCCGACATTGTGCATGCTCTGTTGCCTGTGTCTATGTGCCTGTGGTTCTGTCAGTGTGATCATGTGATGTATCTGACCCCAGGAATGTGTCAATAAAGTTTCCCCTTCCTGGGACAATGAATTCACGGTGTTCTTATTTCAATTTCCAGGAGTGTATATTCAGAAGCCAGTACTCTTCAGTCCCGTTATCTGAAAATTCACACCGCGCTCATACGTTAGCACGAAAGGTGTACAGAAACTGGTTTCGAAATCTCTGATATAAAGATTACTCTTATGATCTTTACTCGCCATAGGATTACATTTCACCAAACAATGCAAATGGAACAACACACTTTCTCAGTTGCCAAAACAACTCAGTATATTGGGATGATTATCGAACAAAAGCTGAGATGGGCTCCTCATATCCGACATATTACCAGATGTGAAAAAGCTTGCAATCTCATCACAGCCAAGATTGTAGTTTGGCAGGGATGTGATTGGTATACAGCAATGTCTTAATACCGGTCCCTACCAAGGAGATGCTTTGATTACAGACACCCATGCTATGGATCTCCATCAGACAGCACACCACAAAGTCTGAATACTATGCAGTAGAAAGCCTTGCATACAGCTAGTGGGGCGTTCATGTCAAGTGAATGAATCACCGTTAAAGTTTCGACGAATATTCCTCTGCAAGAAATTCCTCCTGCGACTCTATTTCGACGAATATGACCCCCTTGTCGAAAAAATCCGGGAATTAACATCCTAATGTGTGTGCGGAAGATAATAGAAAAATAAGCACCTTCCAGCCGTCACAGCTGAATATGTGAAGATGCAGGCATTAAGGCACGGGGTATAGAAAAGGCCTCTTCTATGACAGTACAACAGGCCATACGGAAAGTCGACTCCGCAGGAAAAGTTGAATGTGTCAGAATCCAGATCCAACTAATGCAACCGCAATGGAATTTCGGTCTCAGTATCACTACCCGTGCATGTTGTACACAGATGGGTGCATGTCTAGTGGGATCGCAAGCCTCATGGGGATACAAGTCTCTCAAGGTTCTGATCCACCAGGGTACTCAGTTGGCGAATATCAGACTGTTATTGTAAAACAAAGTTTTATCATGCTATAAATAAAAGAACGTTACCCCATTACTAGCATAACCACTCTCGTTCTTCCTTTCCACTTCAGTTCTTCTTTTTATGAGTCATATAGGAGAATAGCGTACAGTTCTACTTCGCGTTTAATCTTTAAGGTACCATATTTTCTTTAAACCTCGTGCACTAAAATCGCCTTGTGATGGAGTCCAAGATGTACTTTCTTTCTGTGTTACTGGAAATCCAACCAAAATATTTCTCCAACAAATGTATACAGAATTAGCTTTTAAATGTCCTGCCTACAACATTAAAAGATAAGAGACTTTCGATTCCATCACAAAGTGATTTTACATGACAAGCGTGTGTACAGAAAATATTTTGCGTCCAAGCCTAAAGATAAAATGAAATATTTCTGTTTGTATACAGTTGTCCTGGAAGAAACGCAAAAGTGAAGAAATGAAATGACATGCAAGATATACATTGGCCATGCTGATCCTCGGAAGTAAAGAGGAAATATTCTTATTTGTTATTCCGTAGAATAGCCAATTTACGCGGAAACTCCCACGTTCCTTGATATGCCATTATATCTTGGCAAAAGAGGCTTAGCCTTCAGAGGTTCAGCTCAGAAAATTGGAGATCCAAATGAGGGATATTTCCTCGGAATATTAGAGCTTTTGATTTACAATGGTTCACTTCTTGCAAAACACGTTAGAAAGGTCAACCGACAACAAGCTGGGAAGCATTTATAAGTGCAGTATCTGTCGTACCTTAAACCAGTAAACAAACTTCATACAATATATTCTGCGACCCTTAGTAACAAACTACTGGTCTTCCTTAATTGAATAAACACAGCAGATACACGTAACCGAGACATTCTTCATCAAGAACATAGTCTCCTTCACTATTAACAACACTCTGCCCATGCATGGGTAACTTTTCGATTCAGCGACAATACAAAGCACATGCTTTTGAGGCGAAGAACATGTCGAGCCATGTTTGGAGAGCATTTTCATCCCGAAAGGAAGTTCCTTGAATACTGTTCGACAGAAAAGTTGAAAATCAGAGGGCGCAAGATCAGGTGAGAAAGGTGGGCCTTTATAGTGTATTTTGTCTGCCTAACAGAATGTGGGCGGGCGTTATCGTGGAATAGCATCACTTCACGCATCTTCCTGGACATTGTTCTTGGATTGCGTCTGCATGACGTCTCAGTTATTGATAATCAATGTCATCAGTGATGGTTACGCCTCGGGGAAGCAATTCGTAGTACATCACACCGGCGCTGCTCAACCAGATACATAATATTATTTTTCGTGGAGTTGCGCAGACCTTGTACGGGGAGTTACTGCTTTGTTGGGGTTCATCCATCCCTTTCTTTTCCTTATTTTTACATAAAGACACTATTTTTCGTCACCAACAACAATAAGATAGGAATGATCAGTTTTGTTCACTCGTCAATGGATGACAAACAAGCAGAGATGCAGATTTTTGTGATTTTGGCTCAGTGCACGCAGTACCCACACGCCCGATTTTTGAACCTTACCCATGGCATGCAAATGTCTCGAGACGGACGAATCAACACAGTTCACTACGTTTTCCACTTCTCGAGTACAGTGACGTGGTTCATTGAGGATTAATGCATTTAAACGATCTGCATCAAATCCCGAAGATCTTCCTGAATGTCTAAAGCAACTAATGGCCGCGCGGGGTAAACGATCCTCTTTAAAGCGGGAAAACCATTTCTTGTCGTGCTCTGTCCAAGGGCATTATTCCCATTCACGACGCAAATACTTCTGGCTCCCTCTGCTGCTGTCACTCCTCTAATGAACTCAGACAGAAGAATATGTCGGGAATGTTCCGATATCTCCACTTGGCACTCCATTTTCTTACGTCCACAGTTCCACGCACTATCTCCAAATGATAAAATGAAAATACGTAAATTCAAATAGCAACAGTGAGCTACAAAGAGAAAATGAAGGTCGATAAATAAATCAATAGCACCGGAATACCATCACGCAAAACAAAAACGCTGCGAACTTATGCACCAACCTAGTAACTTCAGTAGTTCTTTGTTTACACGGTAAGAATAACAACTGAAACAAAAGCATCTAAAATCTGACTGATGAGCACTGGCTTTCGTGTGGAAAACGAAGTTTTCGTAAACACTGTATTACTAACAAGTAATGTTTATGTTCTTGTCCTGTACGACATCAGAAAATTAGGAACAATTACTCTGATACGCCTGTTATAAACACTTTGCTCTGCGTCGGTACCCTTCTCGCTGTTTCTTCGGGGGCATCCACTTTCTAAATACAGTTCAGTGAAATGTAATAGTCTACATAATTTCCTCGAAAACTCACATATTCTGAATACAGGACAATCTTTCGTCCAACATGCAACCGAAATTAATACTATTAATAGGGGCTCATTGACATACGTGTGTATACTACCGCGCGCTTTGATTCAACCTACTGCAGCATGAACAACTGTTACTTTGCTCGCAATATCTCGTGTGCGATGTATAGTTCAGTATTATAAACCAGCACAAAAATGCTCCTGTCGGAGCACAAAAAAGGCAAATACGTCCCTCTTTAAAAGACTGGCCGAACAGAGGGAAACCAGCTGCCTTAGTCCTCGTTCCACCTTCCTCATCAAAAATTTAGATATGCGAACATATTTGTGTTATTTTAACACAGAATATTCTAAATCCTTTTATCCAATCTCTCTATGTAGTGAAGCCTTCATATTGAGCATATCCCTCTCAATGACACTGTCTATGTGCCTCTCTACCACTGTCTCGTGTTTCTCCCGTTGATTTATAGTATATGCCAATGCCAGTGTCTCCGCTCTCACTTAGACTCTCCCCTTTTGTCTTTCTTTGCTACACTACTTCGCCAGGTCAAAAATTGGGGGGCGGGGAGTGGCAATAAAATGTTCCCCTGTTGCCACGTTTTTAAAATTATGTCCCAGCTGGACCCTCCCCTATAACTAAGTGTCAAAGTTCACTGGTCTGCGAGGGTCCAGACCTCCCAAGCCTAAGTATCGTGTCCACTCATCTCTCTTTTTCATTTCCACTGCCTCCTCTCTCTTTTTCTACCACTGCTTCCATCTTTAAGTTTTACTGGCACTGTCTCTCACTGACCATCAGTATCCTCTTTTTCTTTGGCTGCTACTACTATTATCTTCTTCCATTTTTCTCTTTCTCTCTCTTTCACTAACACTTTCTCTCTCCCACCATCACTGTCTCCTCTCCCCTTGTCTCCCACTGGCACTCTCTCTCTTCTCTTCCACAGACACTGTCTCTCTGCCATTGTCTTTCAGCACAAAAAACGCGAACGTGTTCGAAATCGTAAGCTTTTGGCCAGGATGGCTGAGTTGAGATTGAGGCAGCTAGTTCCATTATTATCTGTCAGAATCTTTTTGTGTTACAACAGGAGGATTTTTCCGCTGGTTCCCTTGTTTTCCCTGCGACAGCAGCTTATGCAGCTTATATAAAACAGGTCAGTATAGCTGTGCAGTTTACACACTTCGACACATTTATACACTTTGGTTCATATAAACAACAAATAAGTAAGCATAATATAAGTTGAATACAAAATCTTTTGCTTGAAGTTTTTCTCAATACTTTGTTCAACGATCGCAGTTCATGTAAAACTTACGGCTTATGATTTGTACCATAAAAGAGTGAGAATGTTATTAGAAATGTTGTACTGAATTTGCAGTCTTCCAGTTTTACATAATTTTTGCCAGTCATTTTAAGTTCTTTTCAGGCATTTTAAGACCCTCCTCAACCCATGTTTTGTTACTGCAGTATCACTTTGGACATATTGTATAAGCGTGTAAAGTTCTTATTATACAGAGACAGTGCACCACAAAGTATTTCTGGAGAACAAATGCTGACTAAAAACACAGTTTGGTAACCTCAAAACCCTTGCTGTGACGTTAGAACCGTTGCCATGTGTCACAACGTCAGTTAAAGCTATATAGATACATTCACACCTCAGAGTGAATAATACGCGCATATTTCACTGCATAAATACAACTTTAAACCCTGCATCCTGGTAATGGATACCGATTTCTAAAAAAAGTTTCGAAGTTCCGCGAGAATATCATCTTAACAACATACCATACATATCGCCGATATCCCACCAACAGAGATTATCGAAATGGCCATCCCCACAATTGGTACTTTTCGTACCCAAGAAATCGCGGTTTTTCCGGCTTTTCTGCGTAATCACCCATGAACAGATGTTCCTTTTATAAGCCGCCTAAGGTCCATCTTAGGCCACACCTAATGCAGAAGAACCAACCGATTTTTTCAGTTTACCCGGACTGCAGAAAGTGTGTAACGTTTAAATTTTGAGCTTGTAATTTAGGATAGCTACAGTGTGCTACTTCTTCCGGTGGACATACGAATAGTCGCTACCACAAGAGCCATCCGAAGCCGTTGACCCGTTATCACCCCGATGAATAGTACCCGAGATATGACCCCCTGAAAAACCTGCACTTGTGAAGAAACTTTTGGTGTTTGATAAGAAATTGTATTTATTCTGTATATCATCCCAGAGCCTATTTATTGCGTATTTCCAATATTCCTCGAAACGCGTTATGTTTAAATCATGTCAAACCATCTTTAAAATAACAGTAGAATTGGCTTTCTATGTCTGGAGACGGAGCCCAGTCACACATCTTGCGCCGGGCCAACCCTGGCTCTCAGCGGCCCTATAGGGCTGTGGCAGAAACAAACGGGGCTGGTACTGCAGTAGGGGATCGGCGGGCTCGGTGAGTAGGCGATTACAGGTCATTGTAACACTCGAGGACGGGCCTCGCACCAGTGGAGGGACCACGAAAGAACTTAGGTGCGGGGCCGTGTGAAAAGTAATAGTAGCGCAGTTGTTATTAACAAGAATGCCAAGCAACGGGCTTTGTTCAACAAATAAAGACATTTATACAATCTCCGTAGCTGTAGTTTACAAAAATATATAAACATCTATGTTTCTTAATAAAAATTGCAAAATAATCGTTGTGCCTGATATACAGGACTTTTAATATTCAAATACAAATACTCTTCGATACACAATTATCCACTATACAGACTCTGCATGATCCCGTTACAAGGCCCAAAATTCATTCATTTAACAGGAATATCAGTATAATAACGCAAACAACAAATCTCTACATCTTAATGTAAGGAAAAATCTTGCCTGAAGTGTGCTTAGGTATTAACATGATATTCGCCCGATGGCTACTGTTCAGACATTGGTCGAGGTCCTGGCTTTGTAGCGGGTCGGGATTTAGTGTCAGTAGATATTGAGTGTCAATGACAGAGCGGAGCAAAGGTCATTACTGTGTCCGTGATGGCGAGAAGGAAGCAACACTTTGTGGGCGGTGGAGTGGGCTCTTTGCTTGCCTCGGTGGGTGAGGTGTGAGTGAAACATTGGTGATTCCACCAACAGTCATTTATTGGGACATAAGACCCTTTAAACAAACTGAGTAATACAATGTGTTTTAACTCGATCAATTCGTTCCGGCGGCGGAGCGGCGGAGTCGTAGCGTGCAGGTTGCGGTGACAGCTGATGCGGCGATGGCTCGTGTTGCAGCGGCCCGCCGGCGGCTTGTTCTTCCACTGCCCATGACTCACTGCAGCGGCGGCGCGGTCTTCTCCTTGTCAGTTCGGTCTTTGCGTTCTTAACAAGCGTTTACGGCGTGGCGCGGAGTGATCTGTCCCGGAATCGAACCAGTGCCCTCAGGTTCGGCATCTCCTGGCGGAGTTCGTCAAGTTCTTGGTTCACAAGTGACCCACTTGGAGAGGCCGCAGTCACTTCATCCTCACCAGCCACCTGGGTAAGAACCACACGAACTTCTGGGATCTGGGATGGTATCTTCTACATTGACCTATTGGCGCGGTATCGATATCTTCTTCTGCCGGACAGCGTAGCGACTAAATCGTGTAGCTGACTAACAATCGGTCCGTCCGTACAGGCGACACTTCTTCGTGTCCTCTTTCTGCCCTCGAAAGACCTTCTCAAAGGACCACCTCGCCCCCTTTTCGAGGAGGTATTTATTAGGTATTTTTGCCAATGTCGCGAAGTTTCTAGGGCGTCGACTGACTCTTCGGTCGTTAACCTATGCTTCTCACGTTGGGCAGAAACGTGACCAATGTCGACGCAAGTGCCGGCTTTCCTTGTTCAACTGCCGCTGCTTCCAAATATTGTGGCTAAACGTGTCAAAGTATCTAAAATTTTTACTTAACGTATAATAAGTCTTCACGTATTTTTCTGCTTTGAACAACCATAAATGACATGTACTTATTACACGTAATTGTTATACACCTTACAGCTTAAAATATTTCACAATAGCCACGGGTATATAAAATCCATACAACAAGGCAAATAGGGATTAGAGTTAGAGGGCAGTCGTAGCACTGTAAATAATCACTCGGTGCATGTTATCCTCGTCATATGATTCAACGATATGCGCAATTGCGCGATCAAGCTTGATTTGTCCATATTCTTCGGGTAATAATTTGTTAACTGACTCTATAAGTCGAATCTTAGAATTGTTGGGTGACAAAAAAAAATGGTTCAAATGGCTCTGAGCACTATGGGACTTAACATCTCAGGTCATCAGTCCCCTAGAACTAGAACTACTTAAACCTAACTAACCTAAGGACATCACACA
Source organism: Schistocerca piceifrons (assembly GCF_021461385.2). Classification (NCBI taxonomy): domain Eukaryota; kingdom Metazoa; phylum Arthropoda; class Insecta; order Orthoptera; family Acrididae; genus Schistocerca; species Schistocerca piceifrons. The sequence goes on along the minus strand of NC_060149.1, from coordinate 549,333,225 downwards.
CATCCATGCCCGAGGCAGGATTCGAACCTGCGACCGTAGCGGTCGCGCGGTTCCAGACTGAAGCGCCTAGAACCGCTCGGCCACCAGCGGCTGACCATGTTAGGTACTTCAGGCAGGTATAACATAAAAGGCTTAAGACTAACGGTGCGATAGTGGGTTAAATGTGCAGAAAGGTTAACCGTGGCGTAACTACACCGCAAGAAGAAATGTTAAATAATAATCTACTGTTAGCTATGACCCGATAGGTGTCTACAAGCGTAGACTGATAGCAGATCTAAACTACTGAGATAGGTTGTGGCACAGAGTACAACGAACTATTTCCGACAGGGACGAACCAAGGTTCGTACATAGTAAAGACGCTACGAGGGAAAGGAGGGTTTCTAGTTTCTTCTAGGAATCGTACGATTTCACAGTTTCTTACCCCAGTATTAAGTGATAGTTTAAAACACATGTAATAATTGGTATGGGTACAAGACTGAAAGGCATTAAGAGATACCGCTGTATGTGTTTGACGAGTGATCAGGACATCCTGAGTTTGTCAGAGGATGTGTTTCTGGATCGCTGGCCAGGACACCGGAAAACAGTGTAGACGGTAACACTCGAATTCGCAACTGGAACAAGTGACAAGCACAGATATTAGTGCCTGTAAAACGTCTACCGATAGCGATGATTACATCTTGGAAACTGAATAACATTACGGCAGACTTGATTCCCAAGTGGGATAAATAATTTTCATTGGCGAAATAAATGAAAAGACATGTTAGTAAGCGTATGCAAGAACAGCTAATACGTTAGGGCTAAGTTTTTGTTGCAAACGTAGCTGAGTAATAGCACGCAATGTGGTAGCATGTAACTGGGTGGCTTGAATGTTATGCACTAGAATTAGTAGTGCCTCAGTTACTTCTAGGGTAACAGCTACGTTTTAAAGCTCCTGGTGCATAGTAACCAATTCATTGTGGATTGATTTCCTGAGTTCCTCATATTGTTATATTGATTCAGTAGCTACATTACAAATTTGTCTGATGGTAGACAGAAGATTGTCCTCTATTTGCGCGACCCGCACGTGCTTGGGTACGAGTGTTTCATGGTTTTGGGCATTAAAAGAAGTGACCTGCGCTGGAATTATGCAGTTCCTACTGGACGATTACAACCAGTCAAATCGACCTTTTGAACAAAAGAACAACACTGGAATAATGTATTTTTAGACATACTCGCACTTTAGCGATCACGCACAGTACCAACGCTGTTATAAACTTTTGATAATTAGTACTGTATCCCACCACACTGGAGATATTCATTGCATTTGAATATTCTGCCTTATCACATAATACAATATAACGTTAGAAGACGTAACTGCTGCAAACACAGAGGCTGAATCACATGCTGCAGTATCACACGAAAACCTAACAGTGAAAAACTGGTTGTTATATTATTATTACTACCATGATACACCCTACCCTTGAACACGAAGTAGATATTCACGAGATAAGTTATTTTGATTTATTCTCGTAAAGACAGACACAAATGGTTGAAATGGCTCTAAGCACTGTGGGACTTAACGTCTGAGGTCATCTGTCTCCTAGACTTAGAACTACTTAGACCTAACTAACCTAAGGACATCACACACATCCATGCCCGAGGCACGATTCGAACCTGCGACCGTAGCAGCAGCGCGGTTCCGGACTGAAGCGCCTAGAACCGCTCGGCCACAGCGTCCAGCAAAGACAGACACAACTTATATGTTTCGCACCAAGGAAGTCCAGTGCTACTCTAAGAAGCCGCGTTGCATATTATGTTTATTACTGAGTTCTCATGATTCGTCGCCTCGGTATGAAACTTCCGACCTACACAGGTAAGTTCGTCACCGAAGGTCTGTCGACACTGCCTGCAAGAGTCGTCGATCCGGCACAGGCGATTGCTTCAGTCGCGGGTAAGTTTAACGCAAGTGACTGAAGTACGAAAACAAACGAAGATTAACATTTGAAATAGAGGCACAATGGTTTATTAACGTTGACGGCGACAGGATGTTCAGTTTGAAGCGCATGAGAGCCTGTAACAGTTTAGACAGATACAGGGAAACAGATTTCCTTTACTAATAAAACTCAAGAAGCGATGATACCACGTGGTGTAAGGATTTAAATCAGTACCTTGCAGGAGGCAGTGATTTTCAAAGTACCTTCAGAAGATCGAGAGTTTGAGAAATAGGAGGGAATTGCATCAGAATTAATAATGGAAGAGTTGACTATACCCACTGCTGTTTTCTTTCTTTCTATCTTTCTCGGGGCCTTTGTCCCACACCAACGCGGTGTCGGCCTTGTTACTATTGATTTGGCAATGTTAGTGACAGAGGGTGGCCAGATGCCCTTCCTGCCGCTACTCCGAACCCCCCAGGATGGTAGTAGTGTACCCCAGCTGTCTGCATCTAGTGTAAGCCTTGGAATAGTGCGAACGTGTTCAGATGTCTACGAGGCGTGTAACTGAGGCGGAACGTGGGGACCAGCCTGGTATTCACCTAGCGGGATGTGGAAAACCGTCCAAAACACATCCAAGCTGGCCGGCATATCGGCCCTCGTCGTTGATGTACCGGACGGATTCGATCACGGGCCAGCGCGCCTACCAGAGTCCAGGAAGCAACGCATTAGCGCTCTCGACTGCCCTGGCGGATCATATCCACTGCCGCTCTAGCTACCGATAATAATTATTGTGTTTGTCATCAGGTTACTGAACTTCGCCTTGCTGTTTTTGCATTTGTGTGCATTAGATCTTATGATTTTGTTATTTAACGAGTGACACTTTTCCCATCCTTCTGAGCTAGGCCATAGGCCTTAAGTTCATTTTGTGTCGTGTATGTATTGGTAACTAATGAACGAATTGCGTTAATGCAGCTAAGTATTCCTCAATGCGAGTGAACATGTTTTGATAAAACTAGGTAGAGCTCTTATTTGTTCATTTATAAATAACATTGTTAAGGAAGAACTTTCCTCTAACTTTGACGTCACTTCTACTACTTTGACTGGCTCAGTGATTTACTGTTTTCCCTTGTGGAAGTGCATACCTTGTTAAGATGTTGGATTTGAAGTGGGACACGCTCACCGTTACGCGAATTGCCGAATTGCCCTTTGATTTGAATTACGGCAAGAATTCTAACTGAGCTCAAGTTAGCATAAGTTATTTCCATAAGAACTGGCAGTACAATAACATTATTGCGCTGGAGGCACTATACAGGAAATATCCACCTACCGTAACATCAGTGAATGACACTGACGCATGATATTGAGGGAGCAGTCAAGTTTGGTGACACGTCATTTGCTGGTTGACACGCAATGGAACCTCCGTTTGTTCCAGTGATGAACAAGCTGAACTGGAATGAACTTTTGACAGCGTGGTTCCTTACGCTACTGACGGGGCACAGTGTGCGCCTACCGATTACGCCAGTGAAAGCTCGGTGGGTGTCATTAACCGCATGCTGCCCAATAATTTGTTGAGTTCCCCCTCTGCATTTCTTTCCCTACCGCCACATCACTAACTCTGTTCTATATTTCATCCGGAGTGGCCAGCCCAGGATAATCGGGACTGAGCAGCTCCGACGGTACCGACTCTATGTCATATTTTCCATTCGACAGCAACGAGGTATTACTCATCGCTTGCCACAGAATTCCATACTTAGTTTCACCCTGGTTTATCGTAAGGCATGGGCGATGCCTCGGTCTGTCAAACTAGTAGACGACCGATGTTTTGAAAGACGAAACAACATATCGGTCATCAATCGGTAACTGTTTGGGCAATTCTAGGGAGAAAGCCCTTCCGTCGTGGCCTACACACGGCCTCCGACATCTTTCGCTACCTGCGCTTACTCCCTGACGGCACTACTAGCTTCTGATCTTCACAAATACACATGAATGTCTGTCATACATCTCTGCTGTTTCCATCAGACAATTTTATTCCTAGGATAATTGAGTGGCGTACTCAGTTTTCATAGGTCGAGTAACGGGTAACAAGCGACACTGTTTTCGATTAATCACTTACTCAAGAAATGAGAAGACAGTTGCCGATTACTCTCTCATCATCCAGGGCCGTGGTCTGATACAGCCTGACTGGCAGCCACAGGGATCCCGAGCTGGTCATAGTACTTTCTTAGGTTTAGTCTTCATATTATAAGCCTTGTTGTCCACACAGAGACCCACACGCCTTTCACGCACACTGAGCGCTACGCCGCACCTTGTAAGCAGTAGTGGCTGCCCTCACATTCAACGCAAACATAATCTGTACACATCCATTTAAAAAATTCTCAGTTTCATCTGCTACCTCTTCCAGTTTTGTTAGCCACGATTCACTGGTTCCAACCCTTCGGCACCTGTATATTCAGTAAGACCCACTCTGCTGGCTAACGCCCATTAGCGTGGCCATAACAGCCACTGTCACCTATTTTCAACCCTTTGATTACCACCTAAAATTTAGTAGTTAATCCGACTGACCACTGTGATACTCTATCATCACAAAGCGATCAAATATTATATACTAGAAAGGGCTATCAATCGTGCAATCTTTCTCGTGTCCGAACTTGGTGTTCGACCAGCAGAATTGTAACTTTACACGTGTGTTCGGTCCCTGGTAATTTTCATCACCTACGGACGTTACTGCTGCCCATTGATCACTACATGATACATTGGTTTAACATATCTGTATGATCTTTTGTTACTTCTAACATGTATTTTACAAGCATTGAACGATTCCCCTCCCGCCTCCAGTCACGACGCACATTACCTTGTGTTCCGACTCATTTCAGTTGCTCCCTAGTCGGGTATGTAACCTTTGGTTCTAGGCGCAGAAAGCACTAGCGTGGGACTCTCAGCCGAGACAATGTCCGTGAAGAGCATAATTTGCTATGAAGATAGTGTTTGCTTTATTTACTCATGGCAGAAAATATCCCCAAGAGGGAAGCTGTATTCGTTTTGCGCTCACTCCGCCTTCCCTGAGGTGATGTCTTACCTCGTCTATGCCCTTGTCCAGCGTTCTGAACTTCATCCTTTATCACTTTCACTAAATGGTGACTACGAACAGGTGTAACAATATTCCAAGTTTCTCTGAGCCTTCCACCTACCTCTATGTCTCGGTGGAATCCCTAGTTCTACTGCCGAAGATTTACTGATGGGAGCTCTTGTCTCCATGAACCTAACCTACCAATACGGTAGCGCTCTTTTGCTCAAGGGTAACAACCTCTTTGTTAATTCATCACTTCACTGGTCGTAAAAGCCAGAGAAAAACGTGGACAGCGTACCAGAGACAGAGTCACCACACGCTGTGTCCCTTACCTACGCACGAAATGCGCTAGGTGATCTTCAATAGCATACCGGTGCCCAATATTCATGCGCACGTGCGACGCATTCGCACAAGCTCAAAGTCTTGTCCCTCGTGCTTCTCTATGTTTTACTGCTATACATGTTTTGATTTTTATGCTTTGCTTATATTCGGACACTTATACGATAATATGGTGTGACGCATTTTCCCCCTTAACTAATTGTGATACTGTGAAAGTTAAAAGGCACCTTGCTGCCGTACGATAAAATTCACCTGTGCGAGATCCTCTGCAAAGCCGACGGCAGTCTGAAGCGGCAGTGCCATCTGGATTTTCTGTAATATACTATGTAGTGCCGTTCGGTCGCACTCGACAATTATCTTCTATGTCTTATTACTGTGCACCTCCTTAGTACACCACCAAATACACTTTGCACACACCACAACACTTTACGCTGACGAGTCATTTCGATTTGCTAAGAGAAAATAACTGTTGCTATAATTCTACCACTAAGGATACAGAAAACTGAATTTCAGCCTCGTCAGGGTTAGAACACCACTACTAATGAGTTCCCATGCTACACCTGGTATCCATTTTGTTAAAATACCTATATCAGCCTCCTGCCTTTCTCCTAGTCGCTGTTAGGAAGTAACGCTATTTCCTAATTGTATAGCTAAGCTAGTAGCTGAGAGTGCTCGGATTTTTCCGTTAATTACCACTCCGAGTCAGCACTTCTCGCCGTCTGATCTATTTTGTTGAGAGAATGCTTTGGTCTTAAGACAAACGGTTTCAGGCAGCAGATTACCCTTGCTTCCACACAAACACCAATTCATGTGATTTGTAAGCATTCAGAACCGCACAATGCCTCATATTTTCCCTCTCTTTTCCACTTCTGGGTTGAAGTGAATTATTATCGTTACACATCTGAACATGGTTCATTCCATCGGCTGTTCTCCAAGTTAGGCCTTTGAGGCTGCCATATTCCACACAGCATACTTCACCAGAACTTTTAATGATATAGGCCTACAGGTAACTACCTACGGACATTTTTCCTGTTCCCAGTTATCTGAAAAAAGTTTGCGTTATAAGCTGATTAACTGGAACAGTGCAAGAACTTCGTCGCACTAATGTAAAGCGATGTGTATTATTGCAGACATCCGTGCTAGTATTGGACGGAACTGCTACTGAAGCTTCATGAACAAGTAATAACCATTTCCACCAAGAAACTTCAGTATCATCGCACTCTCATCAACTGCTGCCGATCCTTACCATAAGGTGCCGTATTATGCAGGTCACTTCTACAGGCAGGCTTTATGATGGATCAAAGTTTGTAATCTCTCTTTAGTCATGGTTTCTGTCAGTGAATTCGATGTAGGTACTCCAAGGTACGTAGAGGTATGTATATTAAACGGATATGTTGCATTGCCATCACTTACGTGTTAAATTGTGTATAATGGCTTATGTTAGGGGAGTTTTCAAAGTCGAGTATAATGGGTCGCTAGCGCACTCTATAGCTCCTTGCTCGTGGCGCAGTGTGTTGCTTATCGGCACTTGGTATGTGCTATCTCAGCAGAATCGAGCTGCACGCCCACCCAGGCAGCCTGTGGCAGTGGGTCGTTTCAGCTCCTCAAGCAGCTATTGCGAAGAATATTCACTGCTAGTAGGCGGTAATATTCAATTTTATTAGATGACGTCAACACCTATATTGATTCGCGGTATCCGCAGGAGTCATACATGAAATTCCTGTCCCTGGTAATACAGAAAGATATTCCATGTACGCCTCCTGCGCGTTCCGCGAATCGATATAAGTGTCGTTGCTGCCAAATAAAATGGAATATTGTGACCTAGCGTACATGGAATTCCTGTTTATGCAATATAGAAAGATATTTCCACTAACCTACTACGCTGTCGTAGCAGGCGCGTCCCAGGTGGCGGTGGTAGATTGCGGGATCCTCACCGGCTTACCGACGGTCTTGAGTGAAATAAATTTGCTCTTACGGACCAAGCACATCCTCTGCTGCGGTTAACAACCATAGTTATAAATACGAGCTTGCTCCAACTAAGGTTAATTAGCGTTGAACGTCAAGTGTGGAAAGGTCTTTTTGGAAGAAAATACCAGTGCCTGCCCAAAAAGACAGGTAAAGGCTACATCAGATTTTGTGAGAAGCCAACTAGAAGACAGCAATGAATATGAGCCTTTGCGATCACCCACATGCACACTGACACACAACGAGAATGTTGGAAAATAAATCATGTAACAACACTTAACATAAAATCACTGCTTAAAAGTGGAAGACTCAAGAAATTCACATATGAACAAAATAAACAAAAAAATTTAATAGTGGGGTTCCAAGAAATGTGAATCACGACACAGGACCCGTTCGAAACACAAGGATATAGAATTCGTAATGGGAAACCAGGACAGAGCGTTATGAAGCAATTTTCCCAATTTGGAACAGGATTTATGGTGAATGTAAAAATAATAGATTCAATAGCTGATTTTCAAGCAATATCACCAAGAATTGCTATTCCGACTTTTAAAACAATGAATAGAACCTACATAATTATAAACGCTCATGCGTCTACAAAAGAAAAAATTCTAACAAAAACAAAGGAAAAGGTAGATAAATTTTCGGACCCTCTCGAAAAAACTGTGAACATAATATATGAAAAGCTGTAAGAATTTTATTACAAGACTTTAATGCCCAATCGGAAAGAGAATGGCAGTATAAAGATATTATTGGATTATGGAGTCCACATATCTTTAGGAAAAAGAATGGTCAAAGACTTGTAGAAACCTGTAGAGAACACAACAGTATATATATATCAACGTAATTCAAGAGGAAGCCAAATAAACTTAAAACATGGTAGCATCAAAACTGGGGGAATGGAAAGTGGCAACTGGACCATGTCTGTATAGGCAAAAATTTTCTTAAGGAAATCTACAATGTAAAATACTGATGGGAGAAGACTAAGGCTCAGACCACAATGTACTTAAAACAAAATAAAATTCACTCCATTAAAGAAAAACAATAGAAAAACTAATAAAACAGAAAGGAGGTATGCCCACACCAGCTAAATAAAACTGACAAATTACAATAAACCACACAAACCATTAACTTAACAGATGTTCCAGACCAACTAGTACCAAGTCTCAAGAAACAAGCTGACAATCTAGCTTCTTTGAATCCATGAAGAAAACATGTATGATGGGCACCATAATATGACAAATTCCTCGAACAAAGACACCAAGTATTGGTCAAAGTTTCGAACACACAAAACAGAGGAAAATGCCATCAACTTTAAAACCGAAGGGAAAAAAATCAAACAGAACATTAGGAGAATTAAGAGAGGGTTCCACAAAGACATAATGAACGCAATAGAAAATAATTACCACAAAAAATTCCAGAAAGTACTGCAAAATCTTTGGGACACAATTACAACAGTATACAGACCCCAACGCTAGCACTCAAAGATGAAAATGGAGGAATAGCACACTTTAACAAACTATATGCTGAAATCATGACAAAGGCCTTTAATAAACTTTTTAATCCTGAAGAACCCAAAAACCTCTTACAACTCGACGAAAATACTCCAATAAAGCCGGAGCCTAATAAATTAGACGATCAACTTTCCAAGAAGTAGAAAAAGTGTTCAAAGAACATAAAAATTATAACGAATGTGCAGGAGATAAGGTTTTTGTTGAAACGTGGAAATATTCAAGCGAAACAGTGAAGACCTCCTTACACAAAGCTTTAACATAAGTTAGGATAATAGAACAATTCCCTAAATATTGGATCACAACAAGGGGGGTAAGAGCAGTCCGAACAATTATAGAGGAAGTCTCTCCTAGACTGCGCATATAACATTTTATCCAAAATCCTATACAGAAGACTCAAGGAACAACTAGAACAGGAGTCTGAGGAATAGCATTGTGATTTCAAACCATGGAGAAGCTTTGTAGAGCAGATCATTAATTTAAAATTGATTATGGCATAGCACAGGAAACGGACAAACTACTGGAAATAACATCTGTAGATTGTACGAAGGCATGTGACTTTCTCCACAGAGCTCCAGTACTGAAATTTTTAAGGACTCTGGGACTTCACCCAGAAATACACTCCTGGAAATTGAAATAAGAACACCGTGAATTCATTGTCCCAGGAAGAGGAAACTTTATTGACACATTCCTGGGGTCAGATACATCACATGATCACACTGACAGAACCACAGGCACATAGACACAGGCAACAGAGCATGCACAATGTCGGCACTAGTACAGTGTATATCCACCTTTCGCAGCAATGCAGGCTGCTATTCTCCCATGGAGACGATCGTAGAGATGCTGGATGTAGTCCTGTGGAACGGCTTGCCATGCCATTTCCACCTGGCGCCTCAGTAGGACCAGCGTTCGTGGTGGACGTGCAGACCGCGTGAGACGACGCTTCATCCAGTCCCAAACATGCTCAATGGGGGACAGATCCGGAGATCTTGCTGGCCAGGGTAGTTGACTTACACCTTCTAGAGCACGTTGGGTGGCACGGGATACATGCGGACGTGCATTGTCCTGTTGGAACAGCAAGTTCCCTTGCCGGTCTAGGAATGGTAGAACGATGGGTTCGATGACGGCTTGGATGTACCGTGCACTATTCAGTGTCCCCTCGACGATCACCAGTGGTGTACGGCCAGTGTAGGAGATCGCTCCCCACACCATGATGCCGGGTGTTGGCCCTGTGTGCCTCGGTCGTATGCAGTCCTGATTGTGGCGCTCACCTGCACGGCGCCAAACACGCATACGACCATCATTGGCACCAAGGCAGAAGCGACTCTCATCGCTGAAGACGACACGTCTCCATTCGTCCCTCCATTCACGCCTGTCGCGACACCACTGGAGGCGGGCTGCACGATGTTGGGGCGTGAGCGGAAGACGGCCTAACGGTGTGCGGGACCGTAGCCCAGCTTCATGGAGACGGTTGCGAATGGTCCTCGCCGATACCCCAGGAGCAACAGTGTCCCTAATTTGCTGGGAAGTGGCGGTGCGGTCCCCTACGGCACTGCGTAGGATCCTACGGTCTTGGCGTGCATCCGTGCGTCGCTGCGGTCCGGTCCCAGGTCGACGGGCGACAACATCGATGTACTGTGGAGACCTCACGCCCCACGTGTTGAGCAATTCGGCGGTACGTCCACCCGGCCTCCCGCATGCCCACTATACGCCCTCGCTCAAAGTCCGTCAACTGCACATACGGTTCACGTCCACGCTGTCGCGGCATGCTACCAGTGTTAAAGACTGCGATGGAGCTCCGTATGCCACGGCAAACTGGCTGACACTGACGGCGGCGGTGCACAAATGCTGCGCAGGTAGCGCCATTCGACGGCCAACACCGCGGTTCCTGGTGTGTCCGCTGTGCCGTGCGTGTGATCATTGCTTGTACAGCCCTCTTGCAGTGTCTGGAGCAAGTATGATGGGTCTGACACACCGGTGTCAATGTGTTCTTTTTTCCATTTCCAGGAGTGTGATTAAAGTAACAGGACTTACTCTAACCACCACCAAACGAAACTGAAGTTTAGGGGAGAACTTTCTGCACCATTCCCCACAAAACAAGCTTAAGATAATATAACTATCACCATTAGTGTTCAACTGTGCACTGGAATACATAATGAGAGAATGTTACAAGGATAACCAAAAGAACATAAAAATTGCAAGTGCTAAAAAGATATGTTTGAATTGCTTGGGGTTTACTGATGATCTTGCTCTCCTAGCCAACAAGGTTCAATAAACCAGGCAATAAGTTAAATCGCTACAACAAATGCCACAGAAAATTGGCTTCAGAATATCATTTGAAGAAAGAGAGATTATGCTGACTGACCCACCGCATGTAAACTAATTGCAATAGGAGATCAAGGAAGAAAGGCTATTGATAAATTTATATATTTAGGTTAAATTGTAACATACAATGTAAATCGGAAACCATCATGGCAAAACAGCAAAACACTGAATAAAGCAATTTACATGACCAAAAACACATACAGCAGAAAAAGCCTATTCATAGATGCAAAATTAAATCATTATGAAACAGTGACACAACCATACATACCTTACCCAGCTGAAAACATCTTCAAGACAACAAATACAGCAGAAATGAGCATTGGAGAGTACCTTCAAATGAAACAATATAAAGGAACGTAGAATCAGTATTATGCACAATCAGGAAGTAACGTATTTCGTTCTTTGCTTATCTGATGAGATCACCAGAAAACACGATTAGTAAGGCCATACAAGAAAAATTGTAAAATAGTAAGAGCAACATTAAATGGTTCACAGAAATTAAGGAAGATATAAGAGAACTCCAGCAGATGACCTAACAAACAAAACAGAGAAAACCAGAATACTGTAAATATACAAACAGACTACAATCAAAGATCAATAAAATGACTACAGGAGGAGTGATGCCAGACAAGAGAACAAAGAAAATATCTGAAAGTATCACGAAGTATTTGGCAGACAGACGAGCAAAACCTTCACACAATAATAATTTACAGTAGTCCTTGTATAACCACTGTACTACTGAATTGTCTTACTGAATGGATAGTGAACCGTATTGTAATACTGAGTAACAACAACTTCCATAAACGATTGTATAACGGAGTAGATTTGTCCAATGAAACACATAAAAAATAAATAAATAGAAAGATATTCAATCAATATTTAGTAAATTCGAGGTAGGAAATCGATAGTCGCAGTGGCTTCGTATGCCAAATACATAAAAACACCTCTGTAAGTTGAGTTTTAGTATAGAATTAATCAATAAACAAACTTCAGCTTGGTCTGATAGCAAAACTGGGGACGGTAGTTGGGAATAAGTGTAGTTTGGATTGTAGCATGAATAAGATTTCATCATAAACATAATTTTATTTGCAACGCCGTTAACAGTCAGCTACATCACGCATGTTTCGGATATTTGATTGTCTTCCTCATAGCATGTTAATCATGAAGATGAAAACAGTAGCAAGGCTCTTGCTCATACATGAACTTCCATTAAGCACCTATGTCATGATGACAGATAATACAATCCAAGCTAATTGGAGAGGTGCACAGTCAGGTGCCTTAGCTGAGTGGACAAAATAAAATTGAACTGACAGCTAAATTGACCACAGTATTAATTCTTGGAAATTAAACACTGAAATCAGATTACTTGTGGAACTCAACAAAATCTTTTTAAAGGACCACTGTAATTGGACGTTGTTATGAAAATGCCTTACAGGAAAGTCTCGAAAGAGTACTAAACATTCCACGAAATGAGCCTTGAATAGTTTGTTCAGTATATAACAGTTGTACAAGGTATTAATTTGATGCCCAAATGTCGATCACCACTCTAAATTTATGATCAGTTCGTCATTAAACCTTAGCAGTTTATTGTTTTGTTTCCAGTATTTTCGAAGAAAGACATTGCGATGTAACTGTAATGGTATCGAAATTGTTGTCTTTTCTATAGGGTGATAGCATTACAAATGGGCAACGGTTTGAGATAAAGACTGTGTCCAAGCTTGACTTCGTTGTAGTCGCTGACATGCGAGCTTAGGGCATGGTCGAACAAAGATGCCTGCCGTCAATTGTGCCAGGAGTGGATAAGTTCTGCATGACGTTTACACTCTTCATGATGGCCACCATGGCATGGGGATGGGGAGAACCTGCGTAATGCAAATTCACGCTTGATGTGACGTATCTGTATGGCTTAGCTCAATGAAGTTTATTTGTGTTCTCAACTTATAACTCTGTTGCTGTGTCCTAATGGGATAACATTACGGCTTACTGTAGGTAATCCCTGGGTGTATAGCCCAAAAGCATGTTTCTCGTAATATTCCTTTTGGTACTGTACTACACCTCTCGGCACTGGCAACGATAAACATATCCTGGTTGACTCTTTAGTTCAAAAACGGGTTCCTATAATTGCAAAAACACGGATTACTGAGTGTGGAAAATTTGGTCAAGGCTAATTCGTTGTAAATCAACTCGTTAAAGGAGAGTAAAATGGTTGCAATTATGTCACCTACTTCAGCATCGGTTTCCTAAATTATTTGAAGAAATGCAAATCCCTTATGTAGTATTAGATATTTCAGTGACTGACCTTCAATTGATAAGTCCTCCTAACTGAAGTTGTCATTCAGATCTAGCTGTCTGCTTATTCAATAAATGACGCATACCAATTCATCAATGTAATCTTATTTTCTCGATGTTCTAGTGTGTCCAATGGGTCATTGCTTAGCCATGCAGTCGACTGAATGACAACGAATAATGTGGTATAAGGCGAAGCTTGCTATATGTCAGCTGGAACCAATGTGAAAGCTCAGCACCTATTTCCCTAGATGAGTTTTATTCAACCAGCTCATTATAATGAATTCAGTGAGTGTCACTGTGCATTGCGTGGAATGAGAAAATTGGTAGAGTTCCTACAGAATGTAATTCATATCCTTCTTGTATACATAGACTCTTAAGTGAGACATGTATAGAATGTAAGTGCTCTTGTGAAATTAATTACTGGTAAGTATATGATAGGTTCTCCATAATATTTGAGCAACTAACCTGTTTTCATTATAGTCATTAACTTGTCTGTTACAAAATCGTATTGTGGTCAGTTGAAAGTCATTTAGACCAAACAGCTAAAATGCAGTGGAACTTGTAAAAACAGATCTTTCTAAGGATAGAGCTTTCCTATGTACAATCTAGGTCATTCATAGCTTAACAGTTGCTGTCTTTTTGACTCAATAGCCAAGGTTCCCATATGTCCATAGCACCTTCAGAGTTTTTCCACAGCTACACCAAGTGTCACAGTAGTAACAGATTATACTGCTCAGTAGATCATCTCTTTAGTCTTTTGTAATTTAAAACAACACAGTTCATTTCCCACTTCTCTAGTTACGAATCCTTAATGCTGCAACTTATGCTGCAGCATAGTACACTTACATGAGATAAAGTGGTGCTAGAATTTTCTTCTATGATTTTGAGGGGCAGGACGCATCTCTATTGCAATTATCTGTCTGTCCAAAACATTTTTATGTACAGAATTGAAATAGCAATGAGGACTGGAAGTCCAGCTTTCCTCATACCTGTACATAAATTATTCCTTATATTTTTATACTCTACTACAAATCGAACTACGTATTTTTTTCTCTTTGTAGAACATACATAGTCCCTAGACCTTAGGGCATATGGGTACCTATTTCTGAGTTCGCAGTGAGGACATGTGGAGTGTCACTTGTCCTCTACTTTTTTTTGTAGTATCACCTTTGCTAGGAGCTGATATAGGTGGTACACCTGGCGGTAGCACAGCTCAGCCATGGTATGGCTTAAGTAGGTCAAAATGCACTATCACAGTATCATCAGAATACTCAATCTCCATGTTTACATGGGATGTCACTTGTAAAGCAGGGCAAGGGCCCTGATAATGAAAAGTGAAAATTTTAGTTCTCCCTTTTCTTAAACTGGATTTTAGAGCAACTCAAAATCACTGTGTTTCTACTGTGGAAGTGTAGGCCCTTTGTTACTATGCTGCAACTGTATTTCAGTAGTTTTGGCATTGTTCACCTTAACCTGTTTCCAAATTGACTTATATGGCAGACCAATCTATTTACTTCACTTATGTTTACTCCAGGTGGGAGTTTAGTGGATCCAGATACAGAGTTCTCATGGGCCTTCCATAGACTGTCTCATAGCGCACATACTCAGTTGATTCGTGCATATGGATATTATACATCGAAGTGACACATGTGACATATTTATCCCAATCTGAATAACCTTCTCCCATGTAATGAAACAGCATTCGAATGACTGTCTTATGGATGTGTTTGAGGTGGCATTAGCCAGTAAATATAAAAGCTACAATCTCTTCTTCGGTAATGCTACAAGTAATTTCTGCTGAGTTCATCTGTCTAGAGGTCTAATCCACAGGTCTTTCCTCACCATTCTATTCATGTGAAACAATTTCGCTCACAGCGTAATCAGATAAATCTGTGGAAAGAATAAATGATATTTCAAAATCTGGGTAGATTAACGAAAGTTTTCCTCATAGCTGTGTCACACTCCTCTGTCTATTCAACTTCAAGACTTTTCTATAACAACTCCTAGTAGATACATTTTGCTGGTTCTAGGACACTAAGTCCATTTTAAATTTTTTCTGTATTTTATACATAAAACAACTGATTTAAAAAATTTGTATATTTAATTAACTAAACCGGTTCTACAATGTTAACTAAATACCAATTTTTTACAATAATACTGTTAATTATAATAACTAAGTGATATATCTAAAACACAACATAATTAGTAGCACAATAACATGTATTAATTAAAAATGTAAGTTATTTTTAAAAATTTTAAACTGTGAACGTAAGTAAATAAATTAAAATGTATTAGTTAATAAAAGTAAGTTATTTAAAAAAATCACATTGTCAAAGTAAGTAAATAATTAAAATGTATTAGTTAATAAAATACATTATTTTAAAAAGTCAGATTGTGAAAGTAAGTAAATAATTAACATGTATTAGTTAACAGAAGTACATTATTTTTTTAAAAATCACATTGTGAATGTAAGTAAATAACTGAAATGTATTAGAAAATGAAAGTAAATTATTTTAAAAATTTTACATTGTGAACTCTATATCACGAAACCCATTATTACCATTTTTAAGTTTTTTCATTCCTTTATATTTTAATTTCATTTGTCCTTTTTCAATTATACCAAAATCTAAATCATCAATTTGGAAAATCTATTTGGTAAAATAAATTTGAAATCATTGTTAAGTTCCAGACAAAGTTGTTTGGCAAATGTAGTATTTAAATATATACAGTTTGTAATATTATATAAAACGTTTCTCTATAGATAATTTACTTTTCTAATTCCTTTAAAGATACTTTAATTACTTAGCTTCTTGATTGAAGTAGTTTCCATTTATATAGAAAAATTTTTATTAGTTGTCCAAAAATTAATGTATAGTTTGTATTAAACATATTTCTGAACTTATAGCTAAATGATTAATTGTAAATTATTCTTTTTTAAATTTTTATAAATATAATAAAAATTATTTCTTATAAATGGAGAACAAACAAGAAATACAAGCTAAAGAAAAACATGCTTATGAAATAATTGAGCAATGTGAATAAGATATTGAATGTCCTATTTGTTTAACTGATGAAGATAATAATCAGTTTGTTAAAAGAAACTGCAATCATATTTTTCATGAAGAATGTATTGACAAATTGTTAAAGGAAACAGGAAACTATCCACTTTGTAGAAGTATTAATAAAAATAAAAAACCAACATCAGTTGACATATTGACAACAGTTGATTCTTTACCTGTAACTATAATTAGATTGTTTAATTTGTTTGATAGAATTAAACAACTTAGAAACCAGTATTATGAATCCTTATGATGGTTCTGACGATTCTCATAATCCTTATTTTTAAAATAATTTATGTGAATAATTTAGAATTAATTTTTAAAAAAATTATAAATACTATAAAAAATTATAAAAAATTACTTTTTCACAAAGTAATAATTTTTTTATATATAAATGGAACAAGTTAAACAAGAATCTTCTGTGAAAACATTTTGTAAATATTGTAATACAGAGAAATCAACTGATAATTTCACTTTACAAAAATATTTAAAATATGGTTATGGAACTATATGTGGACATGTATAAATAAAAATCATGTACAAAATTACAATAAAAATCTAATTACTTGTGTATGTGGAAAACGTGTTACTAAATATTATTTCAAAGAAATTTATGATGAAATCCAAGTGAAGAACATACAAAAATATTATTAACAATGGATAATGAAGAAAAATCTACTTCTACCATGAATAATGAAGAAGCTTTAAGTTAATAAACAACCACGTCTACAAAGAAATGTAAAAGTTGTCAAAAGATTAAAGATATAATTGTTTTTATAGAAATCCTTCACATAAGAATAAACATAAAAATAAATGTAAGAATAAGAAAGCAAAAGCAGAAGAAGCATCTGTAATGTTCTGATTAATTATCTATTAAATAATAATAATTCTTTCTGATTAATTAAAAAATCATTAAAACTAATTCTTTAAAAACTAATTGACTGTTTTCTTTACAATCATATTGGCAATCTAAGATTTACAATCATATTGACAATCTAAGATCAGACATCAGATCTAAGATCAGTTCCTCTTATTCCTTTGTTGTTGTTTCCTGTTTTTCCAGTATTCCCTCATTTTCTCCCCATGAAGTCTCTTCCTTTCTTCTGTTCATCTTGTTCCCAATTTCTTTTATTTCTTCTGCTTTGACATCCTTCCAAATTTAGTACTTTGTTTTTAAAACGGTTTCTTTCTGCTATTTCTGATTCTTTGATGTTGTTTCTTTCCAGATCGTTTCTTACTTCTGTAATCCATGCTATTGTCGATTTCTTCATCCAGAAATATAGGAATATTTGTTTTATTAGTCTATTTCCATCCATTTGGTAGAGATCTCCAAAAATCGTTAATCTTCGTTTGGCCATTACTTCAGATATTTTCTCTATATTTTTGTAGATCTCCTCATTACTTCTTATTTTCCAACCATCTGCAGTTTTCATTGCACCTATTATTTTTCTAATAATCCTTCTTTCCAGTATCTCTAGTTTGTTTATCTTATAGTGCATCGTTAGGCATTCAGATCCATAGACACATTCTGGTTGTGCCACTGTGGTGTAGTGTTTTAGTTTTGTTTTTCTTGATATACATTTCTTGTTGAAAATATTTTTGGTCAAACCATACGCTGCTTCCATTTTGTTAATTCTAACATCTATGGGAGATTTTTCTACTCCACTCTGTTGTATAGTTTAAACATGATATTTAAATTTATTTACTCACTCTATTTTACCTATTTGTGTTTCTATGTATTTTGGTGCATTTTTTATATTTGTCATGAATTTTGTTTTTTCAGCTGAATTTTTGAAACCAGTTCTGTTTGCTAATTTTTCCAGAATGTTTATTTGAGTAACTGCTTCTGTCAGGTTTTCTGAAAGTATTGCGAAATCATCTGCAAAAGACAAGTAGTTTACTTTAATTCCATTTGTTTTCCTTCCCAGAGTTATTGGTTCAATTTTGTGATTTTTAGATCCAAATTCCAGATACTTACTATTTTTTCTAGATCACAGTTAAACAGTAAAGGTGCTAAAAAACGTCACCTTGTCTAACACCAGTTTTTATTTCAAAAGACTGAGATATTTCTCCCATAAATTTGACTTTAGATACTGTACCTGTTAGTGCATCACAAATTATGTTTGCTAGTTTTAACATCAAATTCTGTAATGACCTTATCTATCGTTTCTCTGTCTATACAGTCAAATGCTTTCTTGACATCTATAAATTCTATGGCGAATTATCGACTTTGAGTTAAAAATTTGTTCTGCACAGATTCTTCCCTTTCGAAAACGACCCTGATATTCTCCTAGTTATTTGTCTAAAGTATCTACCAATCTGCTGAGGAGAATTTTTGATAATAATTTGTATGCCACTGGCAGAAGTGACACTCCTCTGAAATTACAGATATTTTGTTTGTCTCAGTTTATATGTAGCACGATTAATGCTGTTTTCCAATCTTTTCAGTTTTCCAAATGTTCTCAAAAAGCAACAGTAGATCCTTTATAATTTTTTGTTCTGACCACTTCAATAATTCTGCTGTAATGGAGTCTTCACCACTTGCTTTATTGTTTTTGACTGTTTTGATGGCTTCATGAATTTCTAGCTCTGTTGGTGGGAAATTTTCCCTTAGATTTTGTGGTGTCATTGGAAATTCAAATTTAACTGTTGGACTGGGACTGTTAAACAACTTTTCAAAAAAAAATTGCTACAATATCACAATTTTCTTTATTATTTAATCCTATTTTGCCATTTCCATCTTTGAAACAAATACTTGGTGCCTGATATGCTTTAAGTATGGGATTTAAAGGTATGATAAAAATTCCTAGAATAATTTTTGGTGAAATTTTCTTCTATTTCAATAAGCTGACAATTTTCAAAGTTCCTTTTGATTTTCCAAATTATTTTTGATGTTTCTTTTCTTTGTGGTCTGAATTGTTCAAGGCCTTCCTTTTTTTTCGAACATCTCCATTTTCTCCCTTTTTGAGCTCTTTGTATTACTGCTTCTTAACACTCCTCATTCCACGATTACTTCTTTTTATTTTTGGCTGATCCTAAAGCTTTCTCTACTGCTTGAGTTATTTTCATCTGGAGTTCACACCAATCACCTTCTTTACTGGTCTCAATTTGTTCTCTAAACTTTTCTATATTTTTTTGTAATATTAGCTGTAGTGGTGTTGTATCTGATCAATTTCTTGGTCACCTTTTTTGGTTTAGATGGGAGAAATTTAAATTTAATCTTAGAGAGATAATGATCTGAAACGAATTCCCCATTTCTGACTGTTTTAACATTCGCCTATGTTTGGATTGGATGTCTCCAGGTAATTATATATTTTTGTGAATATCGATAATTTTTAAATATATAAAGTATATAATATTTCTAAATTTTGTACATTGTGTAAACGCTAATATACAAGAAATAATAAATATGTCTTCAACATGATCATCCAACTGGAAAATATATTGCTACATTATGCAATACTTGTAATTTAAAACAACAACAACCAGTTTTTGTATCTATTGTTTTACATAATATATCTGGTTATGTTTCTCAAGTCATTGTAAACGAACTTTTTTATGATAATGAAGAAATGGAATTAATACCAAACAATGAAAGTAAATACTTTAGGTTTGGTAAACAAAAAAATTTAAAAATGGTATTTGTTGATAAATTAAAACTTATGGAGTCTTCACACGACGAACCTTCAACAAATTTAAAGAAAAATAAATTAAAAAATATTTAAAAGTATCTTTCACCAGAAGTTGTTAATTTTCTAATGAGAAAAGGCGTTTATTCATAACATTATTTGGATTCTTGGAAAAAAATTAGAAGAAACAAAATTCCCAAAAAAGAAAAGTTTTATGGTAAATTAAATGATTGTAACATAACTGATCAACATTATAAAGATACAAAATTTGTTTGGGAAATATTCGATGTAAAAGATCTCTGATGAATGTCATGATTTATATCTTAAAACTGATGCACTACTGTTAAGTGATGTATTTGAAAATTTTAGAAACCATTTATAGATACATATAATCTAAATCCTTCTTTGTATTTTAAAGCTACAGGTTTGTTAAAAATTACTGAACGAAAAAATCATTTATTATTTGATTTTGATATGCTTTTAACGGTTGAAAAAGGAATAAGAGGAGGTATTTCAGAATGTTGTAAAAGATATTAAAAGCAAATGTATCTATATTGAAATATTTTATATTGTTATGCTATGAACCAATGTTTACTATATGGTGAATTTCAATAGGATGAACCAAATAATTTTAATTATACTAAAATATATGAAAGTTCATACAATTGTGAAAATGGTAACATCTTTGAAGAAGATTTAGAATATCCAAAAGAAATACATGATTTATATAAAGATTTACCATTAGCTCCTGAATCAAAATATTTTCCAGGTACAAATGAAAATAAATTAATAACTACATTAGAAAAAAACATAATTATATAATACATTACAGATATCTTAAACAATATTTATCTTTAAGAATGCAACTTACAAAAATACATAAAATTTAAAAATTTAAACAATCTAATTGGTTAAAGAAGTATATAGATTTAAACAACAAAAGCTACAAACAATATTGAAAAAGACTTCTACAAATCCATGAATTATACTGTATTTGGTAAAACAATGGAAAATAGAAGAAATAGACAGGATATAAAAGCAGTTTCAAATAGTAAAATATGTGATAAACTTGTAGCTAAACTAAACTTTAAATCTAGAAATATATTTAATTGAAAATCATGGTGCTATTGATATGAATAAAACTGAAATAAAATTTGATCAACCTGTTTTGTTGGATTAAGTATACTTAATTTATCTAAAGAATCAATGTATGATTTTCACTATAGGGTTATGATACCAAAATATGCAGGAAATGTTAAATTATGTTATCAAGATACATATACTTATATTTATAATATTAAAACCGAAAATTATTAAGAAAGTATTAAGTCAGTGATTGAATATTTTGATACAAGTAATTAACCAACGGTTAACATTATAATATTCCACAAATAAATGTAAAACATATTGGTAAAGTAAGGATGAATATAATGGATAATTAATTGAATCATTTTGTGGCTCAGGAGCAAAAATGTATGCTTATATAGTTGGTGAAAAATAGAGAAATAAACTAAACGAATTAAGAAAGGTGTTGTGAAAAACAGAATAAGTTGAGAAGATTATGAACATTGTTTGTTTAACAATAAACATCAAAAAATAAAGTTTAATTAAATTAAAAGTGAGAGATACAATTCAAGTAAATAAAAGAGCACTAAGTCTTCATGATAATAAAAGATATGTATTGGAAGATAAAATAGATAAACTACCATACAGTCATTATAAGTTATTAAAAACGTAATAAATTTATTTCTATATTTTATTTTATAATATTTTTATTATAAAATTATTTTTATGTAAAATTAGTAAATTTTTATACATAAAATTTATTTATATAAATGGAAACTTTTTACAAAGACAAAATAAAATTTCACAAAGACCCACTAAATCACAAAAATTATTCTATACAAAAACTACAAATATTGAATAAATTAAACAATGAAATAATTCCATTAAAAGATGACAATTTCAAAATGAAAGATGAAATAGTAAATTGAAAGATGATAAATTTGAAAGAAAAAATAAATGAAGTACAACAGTTTTGCATTCAAAATTTGATGGAAATAGTTGAAACTTATTTAAAAAGTGATTGATTATTAAACTAAATAGTAAACTAAATTCTTTAAAAACTAATTGTTTAAAAACTAATTGTAGTTAAACAAAATAGTAAATCAATCCTTTATGAAATTATTATATCCTTATTTATCCAACTGTTATGTGAACTCTCAAAACCTAACCATTTAACATAAACTTGATTATCTTTCTTTTTTAAAACTTTTTCAATGAAAGAAACATTTGGTTATTTTGTTTTCTGTAGTTCTTGTCCATAAGAAGTTCCTTTCATATCGTTTAATTTATATGTAATTGGATTAGAATAGATAACATCTTTAATTACAAATATTTCCTGTTGATCAATTAGCTGTATATCATTTTTCAAAAACAAAAATTTAAGTATACTAATTCTAACTTTATCACCTTTTGTAAATATAGGTTCTTCATTAGATAGAATGTTACTAATTTTTAAATTTTTATTACCTTCTGTTGGTTTCATTTTTATTGTAGAATGTTTTGTTTTATTGTATTCATCAATCAGTTTTTTAACTAAGTTGAACCATTTACAATTGCCTGGTTAAGGAAATTTTTTCCACAATCTTTTCCTTAGTTGTTCTATTAAATCGTTCAACAACAGATGCTTTTTAAATCTGAAAAAGTTGAACAATGATTAATGTTAGATTTTTCAATTCTTCTTCAAATTCTTTGTTATAAATTTCTTTACTGTTATCTGTTTGTAAATTATTTGGCTCAGTAACTATAAACTTTTTTGATAAGATGTCAACTACATTTATCGCTTCTTTATCTTTAATAGGAAGAGCAAATGCATATTTCAAAAAAACATTAAATAATGTTAATAATCATTTATAACCAATATTTATCTTTGAAATTGCTTTTAAATTTCCAGTATCTATTTCAACGATATCAGTTTGCCACAAATCATATATTAATAGAAACAACATTTCTTGTTTTTAAATTTTTTCTGATTGGTTATAGTAGTTCATTGATTATTTCTTAATAAATATGATTATTTAAACTTTGACGAATTATAAAATTGTTTTAAGAAATTTACTTTTGTTTAGATTTACAAACTGTACAAATACATTTATTCTTATGAAGAACAGTTACTGTTGATGACTGTGCAGCTTTTCCCTGCAATAAATGATGACTAAGTGACAACCTTAGCTGCTGACAGGTGTTGTTGTTATACCTCGATGTGGACAGCTGAAATTGTGTGCCCCGACTGGGACTCGAACCCAGGATCTCCTGCTTACATTTTGCTCATGAATTTAATGATATATTAGCATAAATTGATAAATATACAAAGTCAAACTTTTCATTTAAGCCTTCTATAGTAATGTGTTTTTCAGTTAAAACTGTCATTAATCAAACTGTATCTTCATTTGCTTTTTCACCAATTTTCAACTTATCTCCATTAAATTCTACAGGTAAATTACCAACATTTTTAAACATACCAACTGGTTTGAAACCGAGTCTTTGTCTTAACTATGATTTATATATTTTAACATTCTTTCACTAACATTTATTTTCTTTGTTTCATTTACATTTTTACTTTCATTTTCTTTTACATTTTTACTTTTATTTTCTTCTTCATATTTAATAAATACATCTTTCATTTTTGATTCTCATAATGTATAATCATATTTACCAGTAATATCATCAGACCAATCTGTTAATTTTTCAATAGGTGGTAAATCTTCAAAATTTTCTACACTATGATTATACGCACTCACTTGTTTTTCAACTTCCCTATTTCCTTCTATTCCCTTTAAAACTTTATGTACTAAACGTTCAGTACCTTGTTTTTTCTTCAATAGCATCAATAAGAAGTTGATCTTTCATTTTATATTTTTGATATTCTGTTCTCAGTTGCTTTTTCCAAAATTTTAATTTTTCTTTTGGTTCTTCAGCAACCATCAAATTCATGATAAGTATGACTTAAATTTGTATCATCTTGTCTAAATATCTTTCAAAACTTGAAATTGTCTCTAACTAAGTGTTTTGGTGTTTTTCAATAAGGTTGTGCTAAATAAAAGCAATTTATATTTTGGTGTCTACGTCTAGTAAAATATTCATTTACAATATCTCGATTTTTAGGAATAAAATCATGAAATACAACAACTGAATTATCTTCACATTTATCTAATGGAATAATTTCTTCATTATTTTCCGAGAAACTAACAAGGTTTTCATTACTTTATGTTCAATTTTTAACATTGCTTTATAAATTCTAGATACTTTGGTTATTATAAGCTTTTTGAATAAACATATAAATGTTAATTGTGTTCGAAGTTAACCATCCTGGAGCTAAAATATAATTATCAAACATTAATGTCGTTTTTTCACAACCACTTGGTCGAATTATTCCACATCTTATAGAATTTGGTAAGAGTCTACCATGTTTGTTTTTTTAAATTATTTTCTGGAATTTAGGTTCCCAATCCGATTTGTTCATTTATTCATAGTTTTTAATTTGTTTATATTTTCAATTATTAATAATTTTTATATTTATTAATAAATTTTGAGTAGTAAATGAGTAGATTATATCAACTTTGTGATAAATCTTCTATTGGAGAAAAAGATTAACTGTTTCAATATGTGATAATTATACTAATGTTTCATTAGTTGGTTTTTATCCAATTTTTTAACACCAAATATATTAACAAAAAATAATAAACTCTATTGTGATGGAAAAACAATAGAAATTCCTGTAGTACAACATAGTTTTAAAAATTAAAAAACAGAAATATTATTGGAAGTGATGTAAAATCGTATATGGATATAGCATATAGTATGGGAAGTTTACTTGGTTTCAATAATAGGGTTGTTTTAGGTAATGAAGAAGGTATAGCTTAAGATGTTCCTAAAATAATTCCTTTTGAATTAATAAATATAAATTTTAATCTTGCTGGTGGAATATATGTAAAACATAATTATCATTTTTATATAGAATCTAATATTATTGCTTCATTTAAACATAATGCAGAATTTGGTGGAGCAATAATTTATTAAATTATCCTGTAAATGTTCCTATTTTTAATACTATTGAAGATTTAGAGGTTACTATAACTGATGAAAATGATGATTTAATTGACTTTAATATTGCTACCATAACAGTTATTTTAAAAATATCTTTATAAATTTTATCCTTAATAGATCATGAATAAAATTAAAAGTTATCAGTTTTGTACATTTCCTGGTTGTCTACATGCAATTAATGTACAATTATATATGAATTTTAATATTATTGGTAATAATGGTATAGATTATCCAACTTATGATGGAAAATCAAATAAAAAATTAAATTATATCTATGCAATTATTTATGAAATAATATATTGTTGACAATTGAACAACCTTTTATTTCATCATAAATTTCACAATATTTAACTTCATCTGTTACTGACAAAATAAGGTTAGAAGGACATGTTTTTTATACAGGAAAAATAAATAGTAAATTATTTTTGATTGGTGAGTTTTTTAAAGATTATATAGAAATTATGTTTGAAGGAAAGTTAACTGTAGTTTTTACACATAGTTTATCTTCTGGAGAGCCAATTTTACATTGGTTTGATAAAAATGATGTTGGTGATAGAATAAAAGATTCTCTTCCTAAAGAACGTAAGATTAAAGTAGAATCTACAGAAATTCGTGTAACAGTGGTTAAATATGAAGCAAATAATGAACTTGAACAATGTGAAAAAATTTTAAAAAATCATAAAATTCCTATTTTTTATGCTCTTCAAACAGAAAAAAATTGCTGGATTATTTGGAAAAAAATTCAACTAGATATTACAAATTACTATAATATTACAGAACCTGATATGACATATTTCGTGTTTGTTGTATTTCAAACAAATCAGTTACTTGATATATCATTATTTGATCATGTTAAACTATTGAATAATTTTTTTAAAAATATTAAAAATGAAGTTTTTACTCAAGAAATGTGAAATATTAATCCACCAAAAAGTTTTCTAAAAGTATTGATGCAGATCTAGATTTTAAAAGAATTATTTTACTGAAGTTAGATATTGATATTAATCTATTTAGTTTTGTAACTAATTATCCAATTTATGTAATCAATATGACATGTAGAAAAAATGTTGTAGTTACACAAAAAACAAATATGAAACATTGTGTAAATTTTAATGATAAAATATCAAATGATGCCCTTGCTTATACATTATATATGGTAAAAATAATTTTACATATGTCGCACAACATAAATTAATTAGTGAAAATTTTTAATTATTAACAATTGCTTTTATATAAAAGTATGAAAAATTTTATACATAAAGTACAGAATTTATTTTAACATTGTCTTAGTGTCCTAGAACCGGTAAAATGTATCTACTACTTCGCGAACAGACTGGCTATCATACACAACGAGATCTTGATTCTTAACAGTTTACAAATGTACAAAAAGGGCAAACACATAGTTGGAACCTTGTTCACTTAATATAGCATCATGGATTCTAAACGGGAGACCCAAGTGACTTACAAGGGCACAACTGACAGTTCCAGCAGTCATATCTGCGAGTGGTACCAGAATTAAGTACTGACAAAAGTAATCAAGAATAGACAAGATGTACTCGTTATTTTTAATACTTTTTGGACTGGGGCCGACAATGTCTAACACGACGATTTGAAATGGATTTGTAACTTTTGAGATTGTCTCTAATGGGATTTTGTTCCTTGGAGGAGTCAGTCTTTGAGCACAAGGTGAATAATCTTCAATATATTTCCGTGCATCTATTTGTCTGCCTTTCCACCAAAAGTGAGCGGCTATCATAGCTTTTGTGGCACGTCACCCATTATGGCAGGCCTTCAAAGTGTCGTGAAATTGGGACATAACAAGTGCTGTAATGCTTTACATATTACCACTCCGCGACACAAGGCAGTCTTACGATATAGAATACGGTTGTCAGTGGCAGACTCTGGGTGAGATATGTACTGCCGCACATAGTCACCATGTGGTTAAGGCGTCGAGTCACGGATTGCATGGCCCCTCCCACCAGGGTTCAAGTAATCCCTTGGACATGGATATGTGTGTTGGCCTTAGCATAAGTTAGTTCAAGTAGTGTGTAAGTATAGGGACCGATAACCTCAGAATTTTGGTCCCTTAGGAATTCAAACACAGCTGAAAATGGTTCAAATGGCTTTAAGCACTATGGGACGTAACATCTGAGGTCATCAGTCCCCTAGACTGAGAACTAATTAAACCTAACTAACCTAAGGACATCGCACACAGCCATGCCAAAGGCAAGATTCGAAACTGTGACAGTAGCAGGAGTGAGGATCTGGACAGAGGCGCCTAGAACGGCTCGGCCACAGCTGCCAGCCACACAGCTGAACATTTTTGAGATATGTACTGATGACATACTACATCTCTCTCTCTTCTACTTCCAGTAATTCCATTATTGAAACATCATCTGTGTGAAGATTTCTGACTTTTCTGCTTAACCAGTCTGCATTTTGATGGAGACGGTCAGGCTTGTGACGTACTGTGTAATCACACTCTGCTAGCTTCAATGCTCATCGAGTTAAGCGACTAATGGGGTCCTTTAAACTTAACATCTGTACAAGGGCGGTGTGCTCATTGACCACAGTGAACTTGTGTCCATGTAAATAGCATTTAGAATAATTAACTTCAAATATAAAAGCTACAAGCTCTTCCTTGGTATTGCTACGAGTAATCTCAGCTGAATTCATCTGTCTAGAGGCGTAATCTACAGGTCTTTCCTCATCATTTTATTCATGCCAAAAATTTTCGTTCACAGCGTAATCAGATGCATCCGTGGAAGGAATAAATGATATTTCAAAACCTGGGTAGGTTAACAAGAGTTTTCCTCATAGCTGTGTCACTCTCCTCTGTCAATTCAAATTCAACGCCCTCCTATAACAACTTCCAAAAAAAATTGACTATCATACACTATGAGATAAAAAGTATCCGAACACCCCCAAAAACATACATTTTTCATATTAGGTGCATTGTGTTGCCACCTACCGGCAGGTACTTCATATCAGTGACCTCAGTAGTCTTTAGACATCGTGATGATGCAATATGATAGTAAAGTGGAAACGTGAAGAGACACGTACAGGAAAAAAGCGTTCAGGCCGACGTCGTCTGTTGACTGACAGAGGGCGCCGACCGTTGAAGATAGTCGTAATGTATAATAGGTAGACATATATCCAGACCATCATACAGGAAATCCAAACTGCATCAGGATCAACTACAAGTACTATGAGACTTAGGAGGAAGATGAGAAAACTTGGATTTCATGGTCGATCGGCTGCTCATAAGCCACACATCACGCCAGTAAATGCGTAACGATGCCTCGCTTGGTGTAAGGAGCGTAAACATTGGACGATTGAACAGTGCTATAACGTTGCGTGGAGTGACGAATCACGGTACACAGTGTGGCGCTCTAATGAAAGGGTGTGGGTGTGGCGAATGCCCGGTGAACGTCATATGCCAGAGTGTGTAGTGCCAACGGTAAAATTCGGAGGCTTATGGTGTGGTCGTGTTTCACATGGAGGGGGCTTGCACCCCTTGTAGTTTTGAATGGCACTGTCACAGTAGAGCCCTACAATGATATTTTAAGCACGTTCTTGCTTCCCACTGTTGAAAAGTAATTCGGTGATGCCGGCTGCATCTTTCAACACGATCGAGCACCTATCCATAATGCACGGCCTGTGGCGGAGTGGTTACACGACAATAACGTCCCTGTAATGGACTGACCTGCTCGAAGTCCTGACCTGAATCCTAAAGAACACCTTTGAGATGTTTTGGAACTCTGATTTCGTGCCAGGACTCACCGGCCGACATCGATACCTCTCCTCAGTGCTGCACTCCGTGAAGAATGGGCTGCCATTCCCGAAGAAGCCTTCCAGCACGTGATTCAACGTATGCCAGTGAGAATGGAAGCTATCATCAAGTCTAGGGGTGGCCCACACCGTACCGGATCCCAGCATTATCGATGCAGGAGGCCACGAACTTGTAAGCCATTTTCAGTCAGGTGTCCGGATACTTTTGATCACGTAATGTATTATAATCTTCAATAGAACGGCGATAATACACGCGTCAAAAAAAGTTTTGCATCTCCCCGTTTCCCAGGAGCGCTGAGGATAAACGTTGACTGTGGATATTGTATTACAGACACAGCCCCTTTGACTGTTCAGAGATGTCACTAAACCCACCCAAAGATATAAAGAACATGAGCAGCGCCTATTAGACGGAGGGAGTCCGACAGCCGATTAGTTCCAGGCATTCCACGAGGATGGATGTACAGGACTCTCGTTGTCTGTAGTTCAGCCATGCCTAGACGGTCAGTAGTACCGCATCCACATTGTTATTTTTCTGCCAGGAAGGGCTCTCAACAAGGGAAGTGTCCAGGCGTCTCGGAGTGAACAAAAGCGATGTTGTTCGGACATTGAGGAGTTTCAGAGACAGGAAATGTAGATGATATGCTTCGCTAAGGCCGCCCAAGGGCTACTACTGCAGTGGAAGACCGCTACCTACGGATTATGGCTCGGAGGAACCCTGACAGCAACGCCACCATGTTGAATAATGCTTTTCGTACAGTCACAGGACGTCATGTTACGACTCAAACTGTGCGCAATAGGCTGCATAATGCGCATCTTTATTCCCGACGTCCATGATGAGGTCCATCTTTGCAACCACGACACCATGCATCGCGGTACAGATAGGCCCAGCAACATGCCGAATGGACCGCTCAGGATTGGCACCATGCTCTCTTCACCGCTGAGTATCGCGTATGCCTTTAAGCAGACAATCGATGGAGACGTGTCTGGATGCAACTCGGCCCGGCTGAATGCCTCAGAAACACAGTCCAGCGTGTGCAGCAATGTGGAGGTTCCCTGCTGTTTTCGGGTGGCATTATGTGGGTCCGACGTACGCCGCTGGTGGTCATGAAAGGTGCCGTAACAGCTGTCCGATACGTGAATGCCATCCTCCTACCGATAGTGGAGCCACATCGGTAGAATACTGGCGAGACATTCGTTTTCATAGACGACAATTCGCACCCCCATCGTGCACATCTTGTGAATGACTTCCTTCAGGATAACGACATCACTCAACTAGATTGGCCAGCATGTTCTCCAGTCATGAACACTATTGAACATGCCTTGGAATAGATTGAAAATGTCTGTTTATGGACGACTTGAGCAACCAACCACTCTGAGGGATTTATTCCGAGTTGCCGTTGAGGAGTGGGACAATCGGGACCGATATGGCCTTGAATTACTTGTGGATAGTATGCCACGACGAATACAGGAATGCATCAATGCAAGAGGACGTGCTGCTGGGTTTTAGAGGTACAAGTGTATACAGCAGTCTGGACCACCACCTCTGAAGGTATGGCTGTGTGGTGGTACAACAATGCAATGCGTCATTTTCATGAGCAATAAAAAGGGCGGAAATGATGTTTATGTTGATCTCTATTCCAATTTTCTGTACAAGTTCCGGAACTCTAGGAACCGAGATGATGCTAAACTTTTTTTGATGTATGTGATTTGCTAGTCCAGAAATGATTGAAACTGATTGAAACTCTTTAACGTTTGTGGGCATCAGAAAATTATCTATATGGATCTAGGACAAACAGACAACGCTTGCATAACAGAATCACGATCATTAAGGGCGTTTATGCTCGTTTGCTTTTATTGAAGAATCTCTCCCATTAGTCTCTTTTTAATCACAAAGAGTGATTCTTCTTCAAAGATCGGTAGTACAGTCAATATATGTCAATATAGTACATTTGATATATGTGGCACATCATCACCGTCATGTGTCAGTATATATTATCTATATATATCTATATCTATATCTATCTATATCTATATCTATATATATTATCTATATATTCTGTTAACCTAGGGTTTGGTGTAAATGCATCTGCACTAATAGTATGTCCCAGCTGCGGGACCTGTGATTTAGCAACTGAAAACTTCTCTAACTTCAAACTTAGATGTGCATTTTGAAACCTACATGAGACACTCCTCAATGTCTCTGCGTGTTCCTCAATTGTTCTTAAAATTAATTATTTCATCCACGTACAGGAGACACATAGTAGACTTCAAACCTGTCATTAATAAGCCAGTGAATCTTTCAGAAGTGGCTGGCACAATCCTTAGACCAAGAGGCATGTGGAGAAACTCCTATAATCCAGTAGGAACGACAAAAGCGGTTTTTAGTCGATCTTGTGGTGCACTAGGGTTTTGGTGATACCAAAACCTTATGTGAAGAGTGGTAAAATACTTACAATTCCCTAAATGGTCCAATGCTTCGCCGATACGGGGCAGAGGGTGAGTATCGAGGGTAGCGACTTTGTTTACTCCTCTCATATCGACACATAGACAATAGGATTTCTCTCCATTTAATTAATTTTCCGGGACCACGAGTACAGGTGACGATTATACACTGCAGCCAGCTGTCGTTGAAGAGTTTCTTCAACAACAAATTGTAAATGAAATGGTAATCTATACGGTTCCCGAGCGGTCGGTCTAGCGTCTGCCGTGGGATTTTCGTGCTGTACGGGGTCAGTTGCTTACAAATACTGCCGGTCCTCGACTATCCAAGCATATTCCTGCAGAACTGGGTATCAAAAATTCTGATCTGACTGAAGCAAATGTGCCAACTTCTCTAGCAGTTGATTCTTTAACAGAGGCATAATTGCATGAACCTTTGTCACTGACAAATTCTTTCTATTACCTTTCTTTACACTAAACTTCTTTTTCTGTAGCCTCTTTCCACCTGCCAGTGTTGGATACATATGGGGGGCGAGCGGAGTAACCCCCGCCCCCGCTCCAGCCCCCCCCCCCTTGCGGGGCCGACTGCATTGTCACCCGCGCCCCCCACCAGTCAGCCCACCAGTCGTTTGTTTCTTTCATCATTCGACACGACTGAATCGAGTTATCGAGTAGTTGTACTTTAAAATACAATTCAACATACTTTTGCCCTGGAAAATACTGACACATGACGGTGATGATGTGCCACATATATCAAATGTACTATATTGACATATATTGACTGTACTACCGATCTTTGAAGAAGAATCACTCTTTGTGATTAAAAAGAGACTAATGGGAGAGATTCTTCAATAAAAGCAAACGAGCATAAACGCCCTTAATGATCGTGATTCTGTTATGCAAGCGTTGTCTGTTTGTCCTAGATCTGACTATCCTAGTTTGCAAACGCTGTGCAAAATATTTGCTTGTCTACCTGCATCTACTGCTACAGTAGAAAGAAGTTTTTCAACATTGCGGCGTACAAAGACATGGCTGAGGTCAACAATGAAGGAAAATCGACTTAATGGCTTAGCTCTGTTGAACACTCACCCTGACATTGATTGTCCTATTACGATGTAATTAACCCAATTTCGAGGAAGAAAAGGCGCATAGAATTCATCATTTAAGGAAGAGAACCAGAATTGTAACTTTTTTATATCATAAGACGGCATTGTCTTGTACTCGTATATGTGTATAATCAGTTTAAATAAAACTTCCTTAGACTTTGCATGTGAGTTGATTATTTTTTATTACGGTAAAAGTAAAGGTAGCTCAAGATATCTATAGCACCCCATCCTTGAGGTTTTTCTGTATCGGCCACTACCACCAGCCAATATCTTTCCACATGGAACCTGGATATCTCGTTGAACGAAATTGTCAACACATACTGGTACCTTAAATTTCTTTACTAAAACTTGTAATTTACTTATGGTTCTCTTAACGTGGATCCGCATCGTTCTGGCTGAGAAGATCGACCAGAGAATCCGATCACAGCGGTATTCGAGTTTTAACATCAATCTTGAGAACTTTCCCCATACCTCCCCTGATTTGTGACAGGGGTGGCAGTTTTTAATGCTCACGTACGTGGTTGTATTGGAGCTTGTGGAAGACGCATCTTGACACAAGTTCCTTGAGGCTGGAGCGCGTGCTTACTGCCAAACGAGCAGGTTGCCTCACTGAATTCAACAGTTCGCGTATTGTAATCTATCACCACCTGAAAACTGTACTGGAAATTATTCCCTAAAATGATATCGAAATCTCGTCTGCGTCTCTTCACTACTTCAGTCTCAAACTTACATTACCTTGTAGTAAAGTACTAAACTTTCCACTTCATTAATCGTTCCCTTTTGAACAGGATTCATAAATGACTGGTAGCAAGTGGCAAGAGGTGGGGGAGAGGGACAGGGTAGGAAGAGCCAGCCCCTGGCTCGTTTTCCAGTTGTTTTTTGTTCCAATAGGCCTCCCAGTTCTTCTGTCTTTGTCTCCTGTGTTGTCAAATGTTGAAATGTGTGTGGAATCTTATGGGACTCAACTGCTAAGGTCATCAGTCCCTAAGCTTACACACTACTTAACCTAAATTGTCCTAAGGACAAACACACACACCCATGCCCGAGGGAGGACTCGAACCTCCGCTGGGACCAGCCCCACAGTCCATGGCTGCAGCTCCCTAGACCACTCGGCTAATCCCGCGCTGCCTTGTATTGTCGACATTTGTCACTTAGATAGTCGATGGTGCATTATTTTGTGCAACAAGGCGCAAGAAAACGCTCTGCAGTGTGGTCTGATTTTCCACACCTCTGGCAGCTGGTACCATTAACAAAAACGAGGTATAATTCATTACTGCACGCTAGGGTCGAAACGAACCATACTGCTTCTTCGCGTACTAGTGCCAATCGAACTGCCTCATGGGGAGAGGTGTGGGAGGCTACTTTTACCTCACTCACGGTCTGCGTGTTTGTTCCCCGTATAAATACATCAATCGCTCTGGCTCCGGCCTCCTCGATTAGCACATCATTACTTGTTTGGTTCTTCCCTAAGGCATAAGTGCGGCGAGATACAACGCTGATGTGATGAGCAAATGGTTCGGAATCTTCTCCGTTCTTCTGTAGGAGTGCCGATAACCGATATCGGTAATAGCTGGCACCCCCTCTGTCAGAATAGCGCTCCGCTAACCCCTTCTCCAGGACTTCGGAAGTGATTATGTCATACGACACATCGACTGACTCCACATACGTACGTGCATCGCCATAAAGTTTTAACTTTGTTACGTTTAAAAGAAATCTGTCGGGCCAGGAAGATGCTTGATCTACATCACGGACATTCTGGAAGATTGTGATGATACTTTTACCAGGTTATCCAGAAAAGGAAAGTGCAAAAGTAACTGCATGGAGCGTATTGGCAACATTATACACATATGTGATACGACCCCCTGCAGTGGCTCTGTAAGAGCTTGCAACAGTCTGTACAACCTCCTGCCGGCTTTCATGGTCGGACTCACATAAAGCTTCATCAAGCTGTCTCTGTAACTCTCATCAGTCAAGTGCTAGTGAGTAAGCTGCGTTTGTAAGAGCGTGAGACGATCTACCTCATCATTCACAGCAGCAGCGGCTACAGAAGCTGTTTCTAACTGCTCTGGCAAGGTACGCGAACGCGTATGAGGCATTGTTACAAATATTAGGGCCAAGACTTCTGTAGACCAAACACGCTACAGAAGTGGTGCCTCAACACTAACCTAGACTAGATTAAGCAGCGACTAGTGTGGAGTTGATGAAGCCAACAGCGGCACCATCCATGTACGGCGGCGAGGTGGCAATGGACGAGATGGCGCAGTGTGGTCAGCGGGGTGCCACAGATGCGCCCGCAGCATCGCAAACCCTGTGGCAACAACTTCGCGCGTTCCGCAAGAGCGCATTCACACAGCCTAATGTGTTTACGGTACGCTCCACATGCACTGCCACATGGTGAATGCACAATACACACTTCCAAACGCAAGCAGGACGTCGAATTTAGGTGAGAACCTTCAAAAGAACAGTCTGTTTTCATTCACCAGTGGAGGTTTTATTTCTGCAAAAGCTTACACCTAAGGAATACACTAAACTCAAACTCGCTAAGGAAACAGGAGGCTACTGCAGTTAAACTGAGAGGCTTGTGCCCCGAGACGGAGGAACTAGTGGACACTTTCGGTCATGGACCAAACTTGCAGGTAAGAGAGTGTTCTCAGTACCGACATATTATCAGTAACCTGTCTTGCTCGCCCCATGTGACTCTCCCCCAGTTCTTCTATTGATGGTAGTCCGTCCGACAGCGGTACTCAGTGTAGCATTCCTAGTCAGTGGTAATACCAGGGGACAATGATCTCATGGACTGAGCATGGGTGTTATGCATAACATCTGGTACTATGACGGCCTAGGCTCAGCCACTGTCTTACCAAAGAGGCAGTATCGTATGTGATGTGAAAGACAGTTAAAATGTGAAACTCGAAAAAAATTTAAACAACCGTTTTCCCTTACAAAAACACTACTCACGAAATCCACAGCAAACCCCAGTGTTATGGATATGTGGTAGTGGGCCATGGGGTGCATGGATGTCACATTAAAACGCAGAATAGATAGCATCAGAACAATCGTATAGTAAAAGCCAGAGGGAGACCCCCAACTGTCAGACGGTGTTCCAAGTAAAACAGAATACTGAGAAAGCTATTGCAGAGGAGAACTGTTGCATTGTGGGCATAATTAATAGAACAGAACATAGATTTTAGTAGATACAGTGCTCATGTGTCAGATGCCAATCTGGACCTTCTAGGCAGGAGGACGCTGGGGTCTCCACGATATAAGTTGTGTGAAATGCCATCGTCGGGATCGACAGTGCTCAATTTCAGTATTAGAGTGACAAACATTCGGGAGTATGTGGAGGTAATGTCAGTGAGGTATACTGGGGCCTGACTTTCTAAATGTACATCACGCAAAAATTGACCTTTCGCAGTACACTTCCGAATACAGTAGATTCTTTTTCTTTTTTTCTCCAGGTGGGAACGACCACTGATAGTGTTACATCACCACAAGATTCACCTATCATAAAGGTGGTACCAAATAAACTACAGAAATATGCACTAAAGATTTATTTCCATTATGAAGTTCCGAGCGGCACATGAAAGTAACTCGAAGTTAGGGTGGGAATCGACGTCCCAAATCAAAATTTGTGTATTGTGGGGGTGTTAGATAGGAATGATAAGTTGGCTGTATCACACTGCTTTGTCCTTAGCAGTGTATTACTTGTGAGAGAAGTAGATGGGAATATTATGGTTCCATTGAGTATAGATAAGTTGGAAATTTGTTTGGTAATTTGTGGTAAGATTCTATGGAACCAAACTGCTGAGGTCATGGGTCCCTAAGCTTACACACTACTTAATCTAACTTAAACTAATATACGCTACGGACAACACACACATCCATGTCCGAGGGAGGATTCGAACCTCCGACGGGGGGAGCCGCTCGAACCCTGACAAGCGGCCTCAGACCGAGCGGCTACCCCGTGCGGCTATCTATTATTTGACGTGGATGAGGTGGATCTGAAAAAGGACCTATTAATTGCCAGTTTGGTTGTCATCCATGAGGATGATCTGAATAGTTTGTAACACAGCCTTAGCCACAACCAAACTGTTGATACGTGCATTGCATGACTAAGTGAAACCATACACAACTCTGAGACATTTTCAACCAGTAATGGAAAAGTTTACTCAACACCAGTTGGCTGATGGTATCTCTGAGCATTGAAACAGCCCATGTAGTGCAAAAGTCGTCATTATCCCAAAAAATGAGAATATGGAGCAAGGAAACATAGATTTTGTTGTGATTATGCAAGGACTGTTATAGATGCACATCTTATACCAAATATAATGAAGAATCTGGACAACTTGAGTCAATGTACACTCTTTGACATAAAACTCGACCGGCGGCCGGCCGCTGCCGAGGCTAAGTCCGTGCCGATCGCGACATGGGACAAATAAACTGGCCAACTCGCTAATTCTCTAAGTCCGGCTATCTGCACAATCTGGCAACACTGTAGACTGCGACACATCCTGGAGGAAGTCTTGTCCCATATGAGAGAAGACATACACTGTTCACGCCCGTGGTATAGCGATACCGTGCGTTGTTTCTGTCTATAATATCTGTGGATCGAAACTAGCTGCCGCAAGACATTTTTATAGCCTCTTCCAACTAAATGCTGAAGACGTGAATGTAATGGTAATGCAGATTCAATCTATTTCACTTTCTATCACACCGATAGCAAACTTTTATCCAGTAGCCATTTTACGGCAGATTTCTTGCAAAGTGTCCTTCTCTGGACGCCGCATGCGGTAAAGCTCCGGGATCCACTT
This sequence comes from Schistocerca piceifrons, assembly GCF_021461385.2. Lineage (NCBI taxonomy): Eukaryota > Metazoa > Arthropoda > Insecta > Orthoptera > Acrididae > Schistocerca > Schistocerca piceifrons. The sequence continues at coordinate 549,295,868 of NC_060149.1, read as the reverse complement.
GCTGGCTACTGGCAGTGGCCGTGGCGACAGCAGCGGCGCTGCATTCCCCGTTCTTTATCGAAAGCGCCTGCTACTGCTCGTAGCTTTTGATAATTTAAAACGCTTTATTATTATTAAATGTTGCTCCAAAGAAGATTTCTACGATTTCCATTCTCGCTCGAAAGTTACAGAGACTGACGCCCTGATTAGTAGATGTGTACTGTATTACATAAATCGGCAAGAGCTGCGTATGGTCCGAAATTAATTTTATAGACTTAGACGAAATTAAACCACCTCACTAAATTCGATTTATAAATGCTTCATACCTCTTTCTTTTCCTTTCAAAGTCAATTACTTGTGCAACTTTTGGCCAGTATTCGGATGTTTTCGTCAAGGCAGAGTGAGCGTATGTAGTGTAAAGTGTATTATAGTTTTTGTTTCATTCCTTATGGTAAGTCTATACGATAAACTGTGAGAATACCTTCCAATGCATGCTCTGTAGATGTGCAGGAACACTGCACATTTGGATTTCCCTGTATGGATTCATGAAGTATTTAACGTTGGTCGGAAGTGATAGTTAAGGTCATCAGATATAAACCAGAAAAAGTTATCGATTTTGAGTTTTCATAGAATAGAAAGGAATTGCTAACGCCGGTGTCAGCAAACGGCTACAGTTAAATGCTATTGCAAAATTTATAAGAGAGGAACTATATTTATCAACATGTTCACATCATAAACAACCAACATGTTAGACCCATATGACGAACAAAGCTCAAATTCGAATCGTTGACAGTAGGTTTGAATCTTTTCAGAAACTATTTTGCAGTGAAGCACCTTGGCATTTGCAAAGCAGACATCCATGATGTTAACATAATTTACTAAGCCGAAATTGCAAGAAGATTTATGTGTAAAAGGCATTCTTCAGATTTAGCAGTTTGTAACCCCATTAGTTAAAATGGAAAATAAAACGCTGTGTTCAGCGGCCTTCACCGAGATTGGAACTGCCATTTCATGTTGCACCAGCATCGCAACGCATAATGGAATCACTGAGCTAACGACACTCTGGCGGCAACAGGCGGACTATAGTCATTGCGACATTGCCTGAACCTCAAAACGCAACATTAAGCACACAAACAGGTGTTACTTATGTGAAGAATGCCGTTCTTGGAGTCCAGAAATTAAATATAGTTTCTAAGTGTCTCATCTTCCAGTGGGTTATATCGTATGAGTCTTCGATGTGAAAAACGAATTCCAAGTGAATTTAGCGGCTACACCCGGAAGTAAATGCACTCTCACAGTGTTGACAAATACTTGCCACGACGCTACCAATTCTCAGCTCTCTTAAGAGACAGCTCTTTAGCGAAATGTTTATCGTGATTGTCCGATACGGTTCTTCTGAGGGGAGACGCGCGCGCACGTTTGGTTTTTACGCGGCGTTCTCCCCTGATAGTTTCTGACGTCGCCTTGTGGGCTATGTATACATTTGAGGCATTCAATTATCATCAATCCAGAATGAATTAAGTTTCAGCTTCCGGCGTGGAAGAAGGCTGTTGACGCCGACACTATATCATTACAACGCAGGGAAAGCAAAACGGATGATTCAGTGTTTCTCATTCAGCATAAAGCATGTGAGATAATTCTCCGTAACGTTCATAATCATCTCCAAATACAAACGAAGTAAAAATACATCGAAAGCCTATTTTAATTGAATATAATGTAAGTTATCAAACACTTTGCACATCCATGTTGAATGTGTCCACGTGCAATATTTTGCAGCATACATGTAGAATGTCATGATTACCACGAGAATGAAGAAATATGTTGGTATGGATGGAAGCAAGAAGAGAAGCAATCAACAAATATTCGATTCCATATGGCATTCATTTCATTTCAAATTTAAGAAGAGGTAAAGCGAGATATTACTTTCGTTAACACGAAAGATATGCCACACATATGGACATGTGTCTTCATAAGTTTCCTCCTTGAAATGCGTATACTCTGTTATATACTAAGTTGCCTAATAATTGTTTCCGTGATGTTATCCTCTTGTTTGGCACCTAAACGATGAAGTAGTTGTTCGAACCCTTCCTGAGTTATTTTTTGTGTATTCATGATTCAGACCGCTGTACCTCCCCCCCCCCACCCCCCACCCCCCCCCCCCCCACCCCTCGAGGGTTAGGTCTCCAAACTAAACCGTTTTCTATCCACTGGCATAATTTATTCAGACAGCATCAGCATAAAACTATCAAACAAAGCATTCGTTTAATATCTTGCTTAATGACTGTCGTTTCTTTCTTAATAGTGATCCTTGACAAAGCATTTTAACGAAATTTATATTTGTGTGTGACAGATAAGTGAAAAAAGATATTCTTTTATTTTGTCAGTCTTCGCTTCTCCACTGAGTTGTAAATGGTTCTCTTTATAAAACGCTTAGTAGCTTCACAAGGGCAACTGTCGCAATGCAGTCGCAGTGGAATCGAGAGAGTAGGGTGCGTGTGTATGCACTGATTGAGCATGGGAGTTACTCGGCATCAGAACCTGGAGAGAAGTGTGGGGTACCGGCAAGAACAGCTAGACGCTGGTGGAAAGGATACAAGGAAAGGGGTTATATAGGGCAGAAAAGAGGAAGTGGACGGCTTCGTGTGTCTACCGCAGCAGGTGATCAACGTGTTTTGGCGAATATATGCGCTAATCCATTCCTCAGTAGCCGTGCCCTGAAAGAGCTATCTCCGTTTCCCGGCAGCGGAAAGACTGTTACGAAGAGACTGTAAGACGCAGAATTATATTGTAGGAGAGCTGCTATAAAGCAGCAATTAACCGATTATCAGAGGGCTGATCGCATGGCTTTTTCAGCAGAATATATCGACATTAACTGGAGTAGAGTAATCTTTTCGCATGATAAAATATTTTCTTCCTGTAGCGACGCCGCTGTTCAAGTGAGACACGAAATGTTCTCCATAAAGTTATCAGTTTATGCTGCTAGTGACTTTACGTGTGTAGTAGGCACAAAATAATAAATATAAACAGTTCCCTATATCATGATTTTAATAGTTCATCCCTCATCTGATAAATAAATGTGACCCTTGAATTTGTGAATATTTGCATTAACACGCAAATGTTTTTAGCGTTTGGTATACCGCCCAGGAGGACAATGCTTCCAGCCATTACATTTTCTCTTCTTAGGCTTCTCTCCACAGTTAATTTTTATGCGAGTCTGCTATTCATTTCTATCTCCTTCTACCTTGTTTTGGTCATTTTCCGCTACATTGAGTATCCTGTGACCTGTAGGTGGACCATACTTTATTTCTTCAGATCCCATCTTTCACTTACAAAGAAAAGAGTACTCCACATCATCCATTTTGCAGTGTGTTTCTATAATTCTATCACTTGTATGTTTACTTCAAACAATATTAATCGTAGACATAAATGGTTTGCTATCGCTGTTCTTCGCTTTACTTTTGTTAAGCATCTATTTCTCTCTCATTCTGGTCCTGAAGTGCTGTACTTTTAATGCCATCAGTTTTTATTGCTGTGTTCATATGTTTATTACTTATTCTCATTGCCATTACCATTTGTTGTTGTTCTCACATTCCAGTGTTATTCTTTTCTCGATTTTCGGATAATACGTGCAAAATGCTGCTCATTCTGTTTCTAAATCTGGAACTATTAGGAAATCGTTAACAAATGTGATGCAGCGTATGTTTTCACAAGTGAATTTAACTGTTAATGTTTCCTGTTCCGTTGCTTGTATTGCTTCTGTAATATATATATATATATATATATATATATATATATATATATATATATATATATATATATACGGTGTTAAGGAAAGTGGTATACCATACTTTGCGAGTCGGTAGTATGGACGACTAAAAGAAGACAACTTGCATGTTGTAAGAGCTACACGCACTTCTTCAGTACAAGAGAAGTGTTTTAAGAGAACAACAAATGTGTTTCACATTAGTAAAGGTGAAGGAGTGCTCAACGTTCTTAAGATATTGATTTCAGACTCATTTCTCTTGTTTAGTGGATATGTTTGTCTTGTTTCTGTCCATCCTATCAGCTCTCGAAATGTGGATTACTTGTTTTTAATACCCTGTATCCGAAGCAGATATGTAGACAAAGGACGTCCATACTCATTTCCAGACTTTATATTCCTATTTTATTCCATTTGTATTTGTTATTGGGCTCTAATGTATTCAAAAATTGGAACCAATCAACTCAGTCCAGGCCAGTTTTTTTATAATAGTAAAATTAGACCTTCCATTTCGAACCATTCCTATATCAATGAAGGAATTATTTCTTTATCGGTTCATTTCTTCTCTTTTACCTAGCAGCACATACCGGTAACTGATTTAGTTATTCTTATTTTGTTCCCGAATAGGCCTGCCCCAATAAACCGATCTATACTTCCTTTTATTAAAATTGTACGATATTCATACGATTCTTGGAGGCATGCTGTACTTTTCACTGTTGAATGCCTTGGCTGATTTTTCTTTTAAAGTTAAGCATAAGATAAAATATATTTTACAGTACTTTACTAACATTACAGTCGTGATCTATAACATATCCCCCAAGGTATACACTCTTTTTCTCCAGGTCGCTTCTCGTAACTTAGAATATAATTGCGCAGTAATGTCCACATGTAAAATTAAAATGTGTTCAACGTTTCGTAAGTGTATTTCCTCACCTCCTGGCATGGGTGAATGATAACACATCTGTCAAACAGGAGAGGCCAGGTCTGTATCACCTAATCCCAGATCGCTCGCGCTCGTTTATGCCAGCCACTTTGACATTGGAAGGGCCTTATGACGGGGCTAGGAATCGGTGCGTGAACGTACTGGTGACGTAGTTTGTGGTTCCTGGTGTTTGAACCTAAAGCCGTTTACCCTAGTGTGCTTTCTGTCAGGAAATATCGTCCTCGGAAAGTGGACAGGATGGTTTTTCTCTTTCTTTGAAATTGTGAGATAGCCGCGCCAGCACGTTTCCAAGATAGTACACAGTTGTTCACGAGATTTGTTTCTCGTAAATCTTTTTCTTTATTCCTCCTTTACATTCAAATTTGATATCAGCTGACAACTGCCTGCATTGCCTTGATTAAAAATTATATGACAAAGAAATAAATTGTTTTCGCGTTTAATATTCCGTAGGCGCATGCAAATATATGAATTGGGATACGATTTACAGATGTTATGATCTTAGTCATAACAGCAACGCTGCATACACGAATTGTTCTGGAGCATTGAGCATTACATAAAGATATGTACTCGTAGTGGTATTTAGTTCTCACTAATATGATGGGATGAGTTATTTCACTAACATTCATGAAATCAGCTGTTTATCTCAACTGTAGGCGTTTACTCCGAGCGCGGGCCGCGTTGACACGAGATGTGAACAGGCGACGTCAGTGGCCACGGTCTCCTTCAGTAAATGCAACACATTGAGCGAATGAGCACGTGTAAAGTCCGTAGAAAATATCTCGCTATAAAACAGATTTCTTTCTTCTATATATCTCTGTCAGTGGAATGATAGAAAAAAGAATTGTATAGTGAAGGCTAGCAATCGTTTTGAATAAGCGAAGCAGATTAGCTTTACAACCATGCAACAGAGTCCAACAGTTAAACAAACTGCTGCACTGTATTGAACAACTTACACCCCACCTCATCATTACCAAAGCATAGGAGGACGGCATATTCTGAAATCAGTCCTACCTGCGTCTTATAACTGACGCCTTGAACTATATTCTGATCCCCGTCCCAGCACCCTCCCCTTGTCAATCTAGGTTTTTGTCAACAGCTATCAGCAAAGGATTCTTCAATGTGGAATTCTCCGAATAATTTATAAACCTGTAGCTTAGACTACACAGCCAATGCAGTTGTCGAATTTTTTCACAGTATGGAAATTCATAGTATTAGTCAGAAGTATTTAATTTCTAAGTTAATGGATGATAATTTCTCTACAGGACCATAGCCCTATTCATAATAGCAGAGCCGTCCAGAACTGGTTCCAAGGTCACCAGAGAACAAAACTTCTTCCTTTCGTGCCAAAATCACCAGACCTCAACCCCACTGAAAATACGTGGTTCAAAAATGGCTCTGAGCATTATGGGGCTTAACGTCTGAGGTCATCAATCCCCTAGAACCTAGAACTACTTAAATCTAACTAACCTAAGGACATAACAAAAATCCATGCCCGAGGCAGGATTCGATCCTGCGACCGTAGCGGTCGCGCGGTTCCAGACTGAAGCGCCTCGAACCTCTCGGTCACAACGGCCGGCGGAAATATGTGGGCGGAGGTTACGAGGTCTTTATCACCTGGGTCAAGGAATTCAGAAACTCTGTGGGAAAATATAGAGAATACATGGTCGAAGATAAACGATCATCACAATCTCTCGATGTGCTTACAGTTCGTGTATAGCGTGGATAACATGGCAACACGAATTACTATTATGCTGTTTCCCGATTTTTAATTCAGGAAAGCATTTCAGTGATTCCCACGTATCTTTCAAATCCCGTTGTTCTAAAAATCAGCTTCACATGTACATTTCTACTGACTCATTCCACAAAAGGTGACTTATTATTCTTTCATATTAAATTAGCAGCCTTGCCTTTATCCATGAATTTCAGAAACTCGTCAAATTGCAAATTAAGACACACACAAGCTACAAATGGCTTCTTTGAAAACTAATTCTTTCAGATCAAAATTAAGAGCATTACTTTCTACCATGAATTTCTGTTAGCAGTTTGATTAGTTAAAGCCACGAGATAATACCAGATCAGATTTTGAAACAAACTAACCAGAATCATCAATTTAAATTGACCATTACTGAAAAGAACTATGGTAAATCAACACATTCCTACTTATGAACTAATGGTTCCTAGCACTCAGTCATCCACTCTTCATCATTTCCTTTTTCAGCCCCATGTGGTGAGTGCCAGGTCTTTAGACTATAATAGCTCGTCGCATGTATTCTATTTGTGTCGTACCTGCTTTACAATTGAATTCTAACACTTAACTGTTCACCGAATTACTCAATCGAAATATCAAATTCCATTAACTTTGAAGTTATTCTTCGCGGTCGCGACAGAGTATTCTCACATTTGCCTATCTTTTACCTGTCTATAAACAATTTAATTCCCTCAAAAATATTATATTAAATTAAGTATACCCTGAAAGAGAATGTTACCACGTAAGGTGGAACATTAGAGCCTTAAGTAACTCATTTCCCTTCCCTTTGCGGAGAGCATTTTGCTCCGCCACTTCCTCAGTTCATCCGGCTGCTGCAGTCGTCCCCAGGCAAGGGCCTTCTCTTACCACGCTACCGCTCTCTCCCTGCCTACGGCGAAGGTGGTGTGCACCCTGGCCAATCAAGGCTTCAGAATTTCAAGCATTTGAAACTCCCGGCTGTCTTCTTCCCAGCACACAATGAAATCTGTCCGCGTTTTTCTACTCAATGACCTTAACGTAAGAATACAGACAAACCTAGCCCGCTTCTCTACAATATCAGAGACAGACCTTTACTTCAGAAAACTCTCATGTCACTGCATATCGATATATCATTGCCTTCCCATGATTCTAATAATTTCGTTTCAATATTCACTCCCATTCTATCCACAATGCGTACTATTTACCTTGCTCTCAACCCAATCGTGGACTATTTAGTGTAAGATAAGTGGGAAAAGTGGGTTTTCATACATTATACCAAAATAATAAACTCATCCAGTTGCTCTAATCAATTTCCTAAACACAGCAGGTTGGTTCAATAAAAATCAACAGCTCAGATCGAGCCTCTGATAACAGATACCTGATACCTGACGTAGCAAGATATTCTAGCAATTACATGTGGATAGTAATTCCCGTGCGAATAGGCTCATATTTCTGAAGTACAGCGTCTTTGGGCTATCAGGAAGTAAATTCGGTGGAATATGGCCAAGTTCAGGGCGCTGCGTTGACGGTGCCCACGCTCGATATGATGAGCCTTCTGCTCTTACTGTTATTTTGTTTCTTTCGTTCTGAGGTGTACCACGAAATAAAGTTCTCATCCGCTAAACGATTTTCGCTTCTATTCGAAAAGCTTCTTGAGTAGTACCGCAGTGAACATTACCTAGAGATGCTACTTGTAGTTTTTGAAGCAAAGGCATATGTTTAAGGATAACGAACTGTAGTCGAAGTTAAACCAGATGATACTGAAGGAATTAGGTTATGACATGCGACAGCGAGAGTGGTAGCCATTGCTTGCTATTTGGGAAGCAAGAAACCTGAGGCCTTCAGTAGTAAAATGTATCTAAAATTCAATAATAAGAAATCCTGTTTGATGGGGTAAGGATGCTAACATCATATATATCTGACGCTCAGGGAACCTTATCTGAAAGTATATGACAGGTTTCCTGCTATTATGTTATGTCGCTTGCTTTCAGTAGACATATAGATAACCCATGGTAGAGCTTTCTCGTCATCCGAATCACATAAATGAGAATAACAGTCAGAGGGTTGTTACTAAATTGTAGGCACATGGCCACACCACATATCTAAAATTTGGAGAGCAGACTCTCTCGCGATAGATTGGATGTCTGGATCCTATCATGAAATAATTAGGCTACGAAAACACGTTCTTCTTGCTGTCAGCGTGGTCCAGACTGCAATGTTGTAGGAATCCTTTGGCAACCCTGTTGGCATAACAATGATTTGCAGCTGTGGGACTGATTTATCCTGTTAAATTCGCCTGACATTTTCTTGTCATCTGTATGAAATACTGTGAATATTCCCTCTGATGATATCTTATTGAGTTAGTAATATTTTGTCAGTACAAGGTCATTTCATGCAGAATCTATCCCTTGTCTCATCCTTCACGTTGTGAGTTATCAGTTATCTACTGCAGCCACGATTATGGCAATGAGAGAGTTTATGCAGGAATTCCTTGGCATCATAGTTGTAAAGTAGTGACTTTATAGAACGGTAGTTGCCTCCGAAAGCAGTTCCAGGTTTGCTGCAAAAGATGTGTCTTATCAATTCCTTTCTGTAAGTTTTAAATCAGGTGCTACCTCTCACATGTAAGTGTGTCCTAGCAAACTGGCAGGAGTTGCCAAGATCGTAGACCTCGCTAATCTTAAGTCACATCAAAATTACTGATAAAATTTCTGAACAGATTCGAAGCATCTATGAGAATCACGAATTTTACTTTGTTCATCAACTCGGTCATTGTCCATGTAATTTTTTGCCCTCTTATTTCAGACCGAGTTTGTTAGTATGCATTATCTATGGTAGATCTGGAGGTGAAAACGTTCGAAAATGCACAACTGCACTTTTGCGAACTTGTGTTTTATTTTTGCAACAATATTGTCGTGAACCCACCATCTGGTATCAGTGCTTTACATTAGCATCCATGATATCTAATCATTTTGATAGTACACCTGATAATATAGATGAGTAGGGCACAAGACAGAACATAGATAATGTCCGTTTGACGTCAACGGTGTAACATTTTACTTTTTTTTTAATAGGACAATCATTTGAAGTTTAGTTAAAATAAACTTACGCTGCAAGAGAATTCTCTTGTATTTTTCAATGTGTGGTCTGTTTTCGGTTTGAAGGCCTTCAATTACATCGGCAACTTAGTGCAGCTCCACCGAGGGCTGTCTCTGAGTGGGGTGGAGATAGCAATGTGAAAGTGGCGAGCTGTCGAAGACGATCTTCATATTATTAGTGTGACTGGGACTTCCTATATTCTTGACGACGTTTAGCACCTTCGCGGTCAGTCACCCAATTTCAGAATTCATGTTAAGTAATCCTGCTGAATTGTCATAATATTGTTTTTTTTTATATTGATGAGTCATCTGGTTAGTCGTCACGTTCAAGTGCCATCTACAACGCCAATTTAATATTACGATCCTAGAAACTAATCTGCAATGTGTTTTGTATTTCATAATCAGAAGTATCTACATTACCCGTCATCAGAACAATGTCAGGGAGCATAAAGCAGCAGTACCTTGGTAACTACTTGGGGACCTGATTGAGTCGTGTTCTAAGGAGAGGGCAGTTTCTGGTTCCCATTATATTACACTAGCGAGAAGTACCGAATTTTCCATTTTCTCTACAAACATCCAGAACTAAATTCAGTAACAAAATGCTAAGAAGATATATGCTTTGTGCCAGCTCAACGATCAACCTATTTTTATAGATTTTTATTGTACAGCTATTCTCGTTCTGCATTGAAATAAACATCATTCATTACTAGCCTGTTCTTGCTTACGATTATTATTGTCATTCTCTCACTGGCGAGAGTTTTCACATCCCTATTTGGTATCGATGCACATAGAGAGGGCTATGAGAGAGGGAATAATGAATGTTACGTCATGCAAGATACACTCATTTACTTCGACAACGCTTCAGGAGAAGTGAGATACGTGAAGATGTCAATAGGAGGTCAGATACCGCTGGGCACAACTCTGCAACTACTCCTGTTGATTTAACAGTGTTGCCAGATAAACTGTGCTGCGAAATCAAAACTTAGTACAGACTATGCCACAGTAGCAGAGAGCTGCTAATTTCGACCATGACCGTGAATTACCCTTTGGGTCAGCTGCTGGTTAGAGTCTTGCATCTGCAAATGGAAGGCTTTGTTGATGTCTTGTGCTGATGCTGTCTGAATAAATTATGCCAGTGGATAAAAAACGGTTAGTTTGGAGACCTAATCCTCGAGGGGGGGGGGGGGGGGGGGGGGAGGCACAGCGGTCTGCACATGAATACACAAAAAATAACTCAGGAAGGGTTCGAACAACCACTTTCATGCAGAGACATGCATTTGGAATCTGTTCACCGTTTAGGGGCCAAACAAGAGGATACATCATGGAAACAATTATCAGGCTACTTAGTATATAATAGAGCATACACATTTCAAGGAGGAAACTAATGAAGACAACATGTCCATAGTGTGTGGCATATCTTTCGTGTTAACGAAAGTAATATCCCGCTTTACCATCTTCTTAAATTTGAAATGAAATGAATGCCATGTGGAATCGAATATTTGTTGATTGCTTCTCTTCTTGTTTCCATCCATACCAACATACTTCTTCATTCTCGTGGGTAATCATGACATTCTACATGTATGCTGCAAAAGATTGCACGTGGACACATTCAACATGGAGGTGCAAAGTGTTTGATATCTTACATTATATTCAATTAAAATAGGCTTTCGATGTGTTTTTACTTCGTTTGTATTTGGAGATGATTATGAACGTTACGGAGAATTATCTCACATGCTTTATGCTGAATGAGGAACACTGAATCATCCGTTTTTGCTTCCCTGCGTTGTAATGATATAGTGTCGGCGTCAACAAGCCTTCTTCCACGCCGGAAGCTGAAACTTAATTCATTCTAGATTGATGATAATTTGAATGCCTCAAATGTATACATAGCCCACAAGGCGACGTCAGAAAACTATCAGGGGGAGAACGCCGCATAAAAACCAAACGTGAGCGCGCGTCTCCCCTCTGAGGAACCATATCGGACAATCACGACAAACCATTTCGCTAAAGAGCTGTCTCGTAAGAGAGCTGAGAATTGGCAGCGTCGTGGGCAAGTATTTGTCAACACTGTGAGAGTGCATTTACTTCCCGGTGTAGCCGGCATTACGTCGCTAAATTCACTTGGAATTCGTTTTTCACATCGAAGACTCATACGATATAACCCACTGGAAGATGAGACACTTAGAAAGTATATTTAATTTCTCGACTACAAGAACGAGATTCTTCACATAAGTTCAAATGGCTCTGAGCACTATGGGACTCAACTGCTGTGGTCATAAGTCCCCTAGAACTTAGAACTACTTAAACCTAACTAACCTAAGGACATCACACACATCCATGCCCAAGGCAGGATTCGAACCTGCAACCGTAGCGGTCGTGCGGTTCCAGACTGTAGCGCCTTTAACCGCTCGGCCACTTCGGCCGGCTTCACGTAAGTAACACTGTGTTTGTGTGTTTAATGTTGCGTTTTGAGGCTCAGGCAATATCGCAATGACTATAGTCCGCCTGTTGCTGCCAGTGTGTCGTTAGCTCAGCGATTCCATTATTTGGTGCGGTGCTGATGCTATATGAAATGGCAGTTCCAATCTCGGTGAAAGCAGCTGAACACAACGGTTTATTTTCCATTTTAACTAATGGGGTTACAAACTGCTAAACCTGAAGAATGCTTTTACACCTAAATCTTCTTGCAATTTCGGCTTAGTAAATTATGTTAATATCATGGATGTCTGCTTTGCAAATGCCAAGGTGCTTCACTGCAAAATAGTTTCTGAAAAGATTCAAACCTACTGTCAACGATTCGAATTTGAGCTTTGTTCGTCATATGGGTCTAACATGTTGGTTGTTTATGATGTGAACATGTTGATAAATATAGTTCCTCTCTTCTAAATTTTGCAATAGCATTTAACTGTAGCCGTTTACTGACACCGGCGTTAGCAATTCCTTTCTATTCTATGAAAACTCAAAATCGATAACTTTTTCTGGTTTATATCTGATGACCTTAACTATCACTTCCGACTAACGTTAAATACTTCATGAATCCATACAGGGAAATCCAAATGTGCAGTGTTCCTGCACATCTACAGAGTATGCATTGGAAGGTATTCACACAGTTTATCGAATAGACTTACCATAAGGAATGAAACAAAAACTATAATACACTTTACACTACATACGCTCACTCTGCCTTGACGAAAACATCCGAATACTGGCGAAAAGTTGCACAAGTAATTGACTTTGAAAGGAAATGAAAGAGGTATGAAGCATTTATAAATCGAATTTAGTGAGGTGGTTTAATTTCGTCTAAGTCTATAAAATTAATTTCGGACCATACGCAGCTCTTGCCGATTTATGTAATACAGTACACATCTACTAATCAGGGCGTCAGTCTCTGTAACTTTCGAGCGAGAATGGAAATCGTAGAAATCTTCTTTGGAGCAACATTTAATAATAATAAAGCGTTTTAAATTATCAAAAGCTACGAGCAGTAGCAGGCGCTTTCGATAAAGAACGGGGAATGCAGCGCCGCTGCTGTCGCCACCGCCGCTGCCAGTAGCCAGCAAGTGGATCCCGGAGCTTTACCGCATGCGGCGTCCAGAGAAGGACACTCTGCAAGAAATCTGCCGTAAAATGGCTACTGGATAAAAGTTTGCTATCGGTGTGATAGAAAGTGAAATAGATTGAATCTGCATTACCATTACATTCACGTCTTCAGCATTTAGTTGGAAGAGGCTATAAAAATTTTTTGTGCCAGCTAGTTTCGACCCACAGATATTATAGACAGAAACAACGCACAGTACCGCTATACCACGGGCGTAAACAGTGAATGACTTCTCTTATATTGGACAAGGCTTCCGCCAGGAAGTGCCGCAGTCTACAGTGTTGCCAGATTGTGCAGATAGCCGGACTTAGAGAATTAGCGAGTCGGCCAGTTTATTTGTCCCATGTCGCGATCGGCGCGGACTTAGCCTCTGCAGCGGCCGGCCGCCGGTCGAGTTTTATGTCAAAGGGTGTACATATTTCTCCACAATGGACTAGATAAGTGGCTATCACCTGTTGGAAATAGTTCCAGAAGACCATCAAAAGACCACTTTTACAGTACCCTTGAGCCTTTATCAATACCACTGAATGCCGTTTGGTCTTAATAATTCAACAGATGCCATTCAAAGCCTGCTAGATGGAGTGTTCATAGGCCTAAAGCCAAGACAGTGTATGCTTTATCTTGATGATTTCGTTGTATACTCGAAAGACATGGAAGAGAGTGTACAGAGGCTGTAGGAAGTTTTAAAAATATTGTGCACATAATGTCTGATTCTCAGTATCGATAAATGTCACTTCGCAGCAACTCAGGCGAATTATTTAGGTTGTCTGATTAGTCAGATGGTGTCAGAAATGATCCACATTTGATTTCTGCAGTCTATGATTTTGCAACACCAAAGAAAACAAAATAGGTTCAATAGCTCCCTGGCCTGTGTTATTATTGCAGGCACCTGTGACGGGATTTGCTGAAATTGCTGAACTATTGATAAGGTTGTCGAGAAAAGGATGAAAATTTCAGTGGCCACCTGACTGTGAAACTGCATTTCAAAATTTAAAACAGATATTAACAGTGAGTCCAACATTGCTGTTTCTGGATTTTAGTAAGCAGCTTGTTTTATAATTGTAGGCCTCGTCTCTCACCATATAAGGTGGCGTACTGCAGGAAAATGCCTTCCCGTTTTCATATAGTGAAGCCTAGAGAGGGGAGAAATGGTGTTTCACTGAAGAAAATTTCGAAAATATTACGCATTGTTTGGTAGATAGTAAGACATGCGAATGCAAAAGCTTTTAAACATCAATAACGACTGCCACAACATTTGGGTAAGAGGCCACAGTACTGAGCAGAACATTGTGTCTTAGTGACGAATCACTGCCCACCTAATGGTAGGAAAAACGTTCTTGACCCAATATCAGGCACCATAAAAGATTATAGAAATGACGTTATCCCTCAGAGTTAAGATGAAATTGCTGACAAAAACAACTGTCGTTAATGTGGGATGAGTGAAGCCACTAAAATGAGGTATAGATGGTTTGACACAATCGCTTTTATCGTTGTCACCCCAGGTTCCTGAATGGGAAAAGCTATAGAAGAAAAAGAGGACGCCAGCAGATTATACTTGAGCTAAAGACAATGTTAGTGACTAGCATGTTAGTATGTTTATTGTAAAGGATATGTGCATTTGTTGTTTCTCTCTTTGTTACTGTAAACTTTGTAATTTGGGAGATTTCTTTTTTGATAACATTGTGGATTATGAGTTGGGGTTATGTTAGTTGTTTTCAGTACATGATGAACTGTGTTCCTGCCGGCCGCGGTGGTCTCGCGGTTCTAGGCGCTCAGTCCGGAACTGCGCGACTGCTACGGTCGCAGGTTCGAATCCTGCCTCGGGCATGGATGTGTGTGATGTCCTTAGGTTAGTTAGGTTTAAGTAGTTCTAAGTTCTAGGGGACTGATGACCACAGATGTTAAGTCCCATAGTGCTCAGAGCCATTTGAACCATTTGAACTGTGTTCCTGCACTTTTTGAGAGGGATTGGCGAAGTGCTATAAATTCCTTTCTCCAAAGTGGCATATCACTGGTAGTGGCCAGGATGATTGTGATACTCCTGGTGGCCGTACACCTCTTCAGAGGAGGAGTAGCAAACTCGCTGAGGAAGTACGAAAGTGCCAGAGAAAGAGAGAGAGAGCGTCAGCTTCTGTTCAGTTAGAATGATTCAGCCTAAGGAATAGGCTGGAGAAGGTAAACTATTTCTGGAGAAAACAGAAGCAACCAAGTGTAAAAGGGAAGTGCTGTCACTATACCCCTATTTCCAGAAAGTGGGCATGAATTGGATATATCCTTTTTTCCTCCAGAAGTATTACCATTAACTTTTATGAACAAGGAAACCAGAGGATATGACTAGGATGGAATTTCTGGACAGTATGATACTAATTAATGTGGGTCGACATTTTGTCTCCCACCTGCAGTCACTGGTACAACTAATATCGTATTGAAACAGTAATTTTTGTATTGGCCAGCGAAACCTTTGGGCGTTTTGGTAACTCAGAATTTAACTTTCCTGAAAGAAACTTTTAGCCCGTATCTCCTACCGTCATTACACAAATTAGTAGCATCACAGAAGCGTCAAATTATAGTAGAGCAGACACTTCAACATGTGCAACAATAAGGCAATAGACAGCGTCATGACGTTGTGACAATAGGTGTCACAGTTTTAAGTTCTGTAGCGGCTCTACTTATCATTTGTGTAATCTCCTACATTTTGTAAAGACCTGTACATTGTTTCGAATAACAAGTTTATCACATACCCATTATCTGCATTACTAACAGTGAATAAGGAATAATTAATGGAGTATAAGAGTAATATGTTATTTATTAAGTGAGGAGTAAACGAGATTGTAAACTTAAGAGTGTGTCGGCTACGCTATGACAGAAGGCTATACTACTGTTCAAGTAGTGAACTAATCACCGAGGAGTGATGTTAAATATAGATTAAGTGGAAGAACTTTGGGTTTGGGCTCAATTGGAGCACTAAAGGATAATTAAAATGTATAACATAACCTTTCCTGTTAATGTTTCTGAAGACTGTTCTAAGAACGCCGCGAGTCAAATATAAGGCAGATTTGTTAAAGAGAAGGGGAGTGAAGAGCAACTAAATAATATGCTTGGGACTGGAGTACAGTTTTAGAAGTGTTTGCTTGGTAATGCAAGAGGTGAACAAAGCAGATCAATATGTCACTGCTGAGCGGAGTATCAATAACCATGGACTGCTGAGGTTACATGTAATGTGGCTACAAGACCGAGGTAATAGCTACATACTGTGGGTAACATTCACCATCAGGCCTTCCAGATTCCTAACCAATGGGAAATCAGTGGGGAGCAGTCAATAAGCGTCATTATGGATGGGTATATCGAACCTGCCGCTCACCATCTGTTGCTGTGGATATAGTCCAGTGCCGTAGGTTCTTACTCCTGTCGGAGGCTGAAGTGTGACCCAATTCAATGTAGCACACTCTGTGTAGGGCAAGTGGATGCTTCCTGGGGTGCAGCCTGTGGTGACATAAAGAATGTGGTGTCACCGCCAGACACCACACTTGCTGGGTGGTAGTTTAAATCGGCCGCGGTCCATTTAGTACATGTCGGACCCGCGTGTCGCCACTGTGTGATCGCAGACCTAGCGCCACCACAAGGCAGGTCTCGTGATACGAACAAGCACTCGCCCCAGTTGTACGGACGACCTAGCTAGCGACTAGATGTACGAAGCCTTTCTCTCTCATTAGCTGAGAGACAGAATAGCCTTCAGCTAAGTTAATGGCTACGAACTAGCAAGGCGCCATTAGCCTTACAGTGATTGTAATTAAAGTCTCCTGTGTATCGTCAAGAGCGATGTACCACAATGATTGATTAAAGATAAGTTTTAATCCAGCTACGAAGTTTTCTTTATAGCCTTAATTACGTAGCCTGTTCCAGTACTTCACGCCCGTCTGCGTTAGTCTAGCGTGCATTTTCAGCCACCTCGATCTACAAGGTGTTGGCCCAACTGCCGACACATTAAAGAACACAATGGTAACCCACTGCTCCGGCCTGCTAACTCCATAGGCAGTGAAGACAACCCTACTGAGCCATGGCCAATGTGCTATGACATCGTCGGATGCTAAATACACGCCCTTACTATTGCAGCTACCGAGACGACGTGGCAGACATGGCTGTGAGCACATTCTGGAGAAGCGACAGCCCTACTGTCTGCTGTTGTTGCTCGCTACAATAAACGCTTGTTTGTTAACGATAATTTATTAGCGCCTTTGAGCACGGAGCAGGCCATCTGCCACTGAGCCACGGCTCATCCATGCCCAATGCGTGACGGTCCAGCCAGATCCTAACCTTGGCGACCTACTACCACCACCTAAAGCACCGACTGCTTGCTGGGTAAGTACAAAATTTTTGTACATAGTAAAATGTAACTCTCTGAAGTAACTGTAACATATATAGTAAAAACTGTTGTATATACAGCTAAAAAGTATTTATTCATGAAAACAGGAACAATGAAGTTAAATTAGATGCAAGTAAATTAAAACTGAAGACACTGGCTGCAGTGAATATGAGAGAAGGAGAGAGACAGACAGAGAAAGAGGAACATGACAGAACATCAATGAAGAAGAGACGGAAAAAAGCGGTGTGTTGACATGAAAAGAGAAAGAATTATTAGGTCACTGGCTGTGACCAAGAATTTTACGCTACGAGTTATACCACCATAGTCATTCATCTGATGATCTGAGCTATGAAGGCGTTTTATTACTCGTAAAATCATGTGGCCTTGAAGAATAATCAGTAGCGAGGGGAAAAAATGAAGGAAATCAGGACGTATGATTAAATCCAGCGACATGGATCACCAGTCCGCCACGAATGTTACATTTCATTATAGATTGATACATTTAATCCCAGTCAATTTCTAATAAGAACTGTAAAAAGAGTCTGGATTTAAAATGGTGTAAGTAATTATTATTGTGTGATTAAGAGATGACAGTGATAGACGTTTTAAAAACTGGAAAGGAGAAAAATGCTATGATTTAATACCCCTTCGATGGTGAGGTCACTGTGGACTGATAACGACCCTGCACTAGACAAGGAAATCGTATTTGCCTTATTGTGAGAACCATTCAGGTGTTGGCCTTACGAGTACAGAAATCGCCTTTAGTGAGGTGGCACAGCGATTAGAACACTCGTATTGGCGTGGAGTTTGGTTCAGATAGCGATTACATAGACCGTTTGTTTCTCTGGGGCACGGCTCATTCCCTTGCTATCCATGTGATATGGAGCTAGTATTCACCTCTAGCAGTATTCTAGATCAGACAGACGAAGGATCACGGTCGTCGAGTAGATCTTCAGTTTCCTTTATCGAAAAGGTCGCATTATCGATCTGCACGTCAGGACTGTTCTGTATGTGACGTCCGATAAGTGACGATGAGTACAATATAGTACAAAGTAGCGCTTTACTGACTTTTCTGACAACCCCCATTTCTATACGTACGTAAAAATTCTGTGAGGCCATTCGTCTCTGGGTGATAGCCACCTGTCGTCGTGTGGATTAAATCGCATTGTGATATTACCTCTGATATTATTCTTTACTGAAAAACGTTCCTACTATCAGGTATCGTCACACGGGGTGCACCATGTTTCAAAATGATGTCTGCTACAAGGGAATCATACCAGATGTCTCAGATGTAATTGTGGCACGTGCTTCAATCGCTGGAATTCCTTACAGTGACTCACAAAACGTCTGAGGGACCGGTAGATACCTAGACCGTGATACCTGTTTTCCATTCTGTCTCGAGTTTTCTTGAATCCGAGGGCATCAGACGTAGAAGTGTCGTGGAAATACTTTGGAATTGGTAGACGTAGAATTTCTGGGGTGACAAACAACCATTTCTGCCCCACAGGATCATAATTCCTCTTATGCGATGTTCAGTGTATTTAATGAAATTGTCCTTTGGTCTGTTCATACGTCTTCGGGGCTTATATGACTTTCAGCAGTGCTGGATATTCCCTCTGCTCAGCAGCAATGTCATTTAAAACAGCTGTGATTGAGATTTCATCCGCAGTGCTACATTCTGCCAAACGATTCCTTGAAAGTCTGGCGGCATCCTTGCACCTGCTTTTATATGCCACTTTGACGACATAATCCTCGAGCCTCAATGCCAATGTGACCAGTCGACCCAACGGATCCTTCAAGCTAGCCAGTAAGCGTAGGGAATGGTGCTCCGTCACAATGGAGAAAGGTCTGCCTAATAAATGCGGCCGGAATTTTTTTATGGTCCAGAGCAGTCCAAGGTAGTCCTTGAAAGTCTGGCGGCATCCTTGCACCCGCTTTTATATGCCACTTTGACGACATAATCCTCGAGCCTCAATGCCAATGTGACCAGTCGACCCAACGGATGCTTCAAGCTAGCCAGTAAGCGTAGGGAATGGTGCTCCGTCACAATGGAGAAAGGTCTGCCTAATAAATGCGGCCGGAATTTTTTTATGGTCCAGAGCAGTCCAAGGTAGTCTTTCTCAGTTGTAGAGTAGTTCATCTCAGTCATGGGGACTACCCTGGCAGCATAAGCTATCACTCTCTCAGCACCTTCCTGAATTTGCACTGAAATTGCTCCTGTCACATAATCGCTAGCGCTAGTGTGGAAAAAATGGTTCAAATGGCTCTGAGCACTATGGGACGCAACATCTTAGGTCATAAGTCCCCTATAACTTAGAACTACTTAGACCTAACCAACCTAAGGACATCACACACACCCATGCCCGAGGCAGGATTCGAACCTGCGACCGTAGCAGTCCCGCGGTTCCGGACTGCAGCGCCAGAACCCCACGGCCACCGCGGCCGGCGCTACTGTGGAGTTCCGTCTCGGAATTCTCGTCTTGCAATGCCAGGACTCATTAAGGCCAAGGAAAGATCTTTCTTGTACCTTGTTCCGAGAAATTTTCTCGTCTCCCTGCAGTCGTCCTGCTACGGACCTACCTTAATTTAGAAGTCCTTTATTAAACGCCGGTAGTACGATGACATTCCGAGATAACTTCTCACATAATTAAAGGCCGAGCAGTCGGAATGTCGGTGAGTGGTCTTATTTGGACCCAGGCCATCGGTATTCACTAGGTTCCGCGAGATTTGTATTTCTTGGGTAAAGAAGAGGCAATTTTTCCTCTACATCTACTTGACTGCTCTGTACTTCAGATTTAAATGCCTGGCAGAGGGTTCATCAAACCACTTTCACACTAATTCTCTATCATCACATTCTCGAACTGTATGCAATAAAAACCAACACTTAAACCCTTCCGTGAGAGCTCTAATTTCTCTTATTTTAGTTTATATTTAGGTTGGCATCAACAACATATTTTCTCATTCAGAGTTGGAGACAGAAATTTTGTGTAAGGATCTCGCTGTAACGAGAAACGCTATTGTTTCAATGAATGTCACCCCAACTCACGTATCACATCCGTGGCACTTGTGATGCTACCATTCTGTTTCTTTTAATGAATCCTTTCATTATTAGGAATAACCTGCTTTGGACTGCAAGGCAACGGACTTTGGAACAACGGTTGCACGTAGTAGCTGCTCTGTAATACTTTCTCCGAAGTTCACCTCGTTAAACGACTGTGCACACAAGCTACCACACAAATACATATGATTAATTGGATTTCGGTTGAGCAGAGAAGGAACAGTCAAGTGATATGTCTACTTTTGCACCACTCTGACATGACTAATGGAGTGACTTTAAAATACCACATAACAACTTAACACAAACACTTCCATCTTTCTGCACCTAAGACTACAGACCATAAAACCAAGAAAGACACTGCAAAATATGCTGTATACGTATGTAAATAATATTCAAAAGGTGAGTAGCTGATTAACCTGCATGCGGCTGAAGGCTCTATGCACATTCTTCGGTGGCTGGTGTGTTAATTAGAAGTTTGTTACAAATTTGTTTCTTGTTTACACTATATGCAAAAGTTGGCCAAAATTTCACTATGTCGTAATGATAAGAAATCTGTTAACTACTAAACGTGATCTCAACAGCCTACATTTGTACTGGAAAAAAACTTGAGTTTCGTAACACATAAGGAAAGTAATATTTTCATTGATTTTTATCACCACAGTAACTATGCTGTTTAATAGTAAAATTGGCACATTACCTTTTGATGTCAACTTCTTTGCTTAGTTCAAAGTTAGATGATATTTTTATATAAAACGCTGCATAATTATAAACACGATTTCTTAGCATCTTTTTATGTTATAAATTGCTTTTAAGGGGACCTGGACGCCATCAGGGATCAAAAACTGATTTTTTAAATAGAATTCTGTGATTCTTTTTAATTGCAAACGTATACACTTTATGTACAGTACCTAATCATTTTCGAATTTAAATGACTTCCTGAAGCAGATGCTGCTTGTGAATGTCTAGCTCTCACACTGCTGTCAAACACAAAACCTTGAATACAAAGTCTAGTTATTTAATTTTGGCGCCGCTAATTCGATAGTAAGTCGTTTGTGTAATATATTTGAAAAACGTATCGACTGCACAATAAGCAGGGATTTATTACACTCGATATTTCTGTAAATAAGAGAAGATTACTTTAGTTTACTTGTGTACATACAAAATATAGTGAAGTGAATATTCACCTTGCCTATGCCATGACGGCTGTTGGGAAGGGAAGAAAAGCGGCCCAAAGATGCCGTGCTATAGTGGCCCTCCCACCGCCACCTGTCAAAAGAGAACCGACTCGTGGAGATAACATCTTGGACCTACTGATAACCAACAGACCCGAACTTTTCGACTCTGTAAGCGCGGAACAGGGAATCAGTGATCATAAGGCCGTTGCAGCATCCCTGAATATGGAAGTAAATAGGAATATAAAAAAGGGAGGAAGGTTTATCTGTTCAGCAAGAGTAATAGAAGGCAGATTTCAGACTACCTAACAGATCAAAACGAAAATTTCTGTTCCGACATTGACAATGTTGAGTGTTTATGGAAAAAGTTCAAGGCAATCGTAAAATGCGTTTTAGACAGGTACGTACCGAGTAAAACTGTGTGGGATGGGAAAAACCCACCGTGGTTCAACAACAAAGTTAGGAAACTACTGCGAAAGCAAAGAGAGCTTCACTCCAAGTTTAAACGCAGCCAAAACCTCTCAGACAAACAGAAGCTAAACGATGTCAAAGTTAGCGTAAGGAGGGCAATGCGTGAAGCGTTCAGTGAATTCGGAAGTAAAATTCTATGTACCGACTAGACAGAAAATCCTAGGAAGTTCTAGTCTTACGTTAAATCAGTAAGTGGCTCGAAAGAGCATATCCAGACACTCCGGGATGATGATGGCATTGAAACAGCGGCTGACACGCGTAGAGCTGAAATACTAAACACCTTTTTCCAAAGCTGTTTCACAGAGGAAGACCGCACTGCAATTCCTTTTCTAAGTCCTCGCACAAACGATAAAATGGCTGACATCGAAATAAGGGTCCTAGGAATAGAAAAGCAACTGGAATCACTCAACAGAGGAAAGTCCACTGGACCTGATAGGATACCAATTCGATTCTACACAGAGTACGCGAAAGAACTTGCCCCCCTTTTAACACCCGTGTACCGCAAGCCTCTAGAGGAACGGAAGGTTCCAAATGACTGGAAAAGGGCACAGGTAGTCCCAGTCTTCAAGAAGGGTCGTCGAGCAGATGCGCAAAACTATAGACCTATATCTCTGACGTCGACCTGTTGTAGAATTTTAGAACACGTTTTTTTCTCACGTATCATGTCGTTTCTGGAAACCCAGAATCTACTCTGTAGGGATCAACATGGATTCCGGAAACAGCGATCGTGTGAGACCCAACTCGCTTTATTTGTTCATGAGGCCCAGAAAATAATAGATACAGGCTCCCAGGTAGCTTCTATTTTCCTTGACTTCCGGAAGGCGTTCGATACAGTTCCGCACTGTCGCCTGATAAACAAAGTATGAATCTACGCAATATCAGACCAGCTGTGTGGCTGGATTGAAGAGGCAAACAGAACACAGCATGTTGTTCTCAATGGAGAGACGTCTACAGACGTTAAAGTAACCTCTGGCGTGCCACAGGGGAGTGTTATGGGACCATTGCTATTCAAAATATACACTCCTGGAAATTGAAATAAGAACACCGGGAATTCATTGTCCCAGGAAGAGGAAACTTTATTGACACATTCCTGGGGTCAGATACATCACATGATCACACTGACAGAACCACAGGCACATAGACACAGGCAACAGAGCATGCACAATGTCGGCACTAGTACAGTGTATATCCACCTTTCGCATCAATGGAGGCTGCTATTCTCCCATGGAGACGATCGTAGTGATGCTGGATGTAGTCCTGTGGAACGGCTTGCCATGCCATTTCCACCTGGCGCCTCAGTTGGACCAGCATTCGTGCTGGACGTGCAGACCGAATGAGACGACGCTTCATCCAGTCCCAAACACGCTCAATGGGGGACAGATCCGGAGATCTTGCTGGCCAGGGTAGTTGACTTACACCTTCTAGAGCACGTTGGGTGGCACGGGATACATGCGGACGTGCATTGTCCTGTTGGAACAGCAAGTTCCCTTGCCGGTCTAGGAATGGTAGAGCGATGGGTTCGATGACGGTTTGGATGTACTGTGCACTATTCAGTGTCCCCTCGACGATCACCAGTGGTGTACGGCCAGTGTAGGAGATCGCTCCCCACACCATGATGCCGGGTGTTGGCCCTGTGTGCCTCGGTCGTATGCAGTCCTGATTGTGGCGCTCACCTGCACGGCGCCAAACACGCATACGACCATCATTGGCACCAAGGCAGAAGCGACTCTCATCGCTGAAGACGACACGTCTCCATTCGTCCCTCCATTCACGCCTGTCGCGACACCACTGGAGGCGGGCTGCACGATGTTGGGGCGTGAGCGGAAGACGGCCTAACGGTGTGCGGGACCGTAGCCCAGCTTCATGGAGACGGTTGCGAATGGTCCTCGCCGATACCCCAGGAGCAACAGTGTCCCTAATTTGCTGGGAAGTGGCGGTGCGGTCCCCTACGGCACTGCGTAGGATCCTACGGTCTTGGCGTGCATCCGTGCGTCGCTGCGGTCCGGTCCCAGGTCGACGGGCACGTGCACCTTCCGCCGACCACTGGCGACAACATCGATGTACTGTGGAGACCTCACGCCCCACGTGTTGAGCAATTCGGCGGTACGTCCACCCGGCCTCCCGCATGCCCACTATACGCCCTCGCTCAAAGTCCGTCAACTGCACGTACGGTTCACGTCCACGCTGTCGCGGCATGCTACCAGTGTTAAAGACTGCGATGGAGCTCCGTATGCCACGGCAAACTGGCTGACACTGACGGCGGCGGTGCACAAATGCTGCGCAGCTAGCGCCATTCGACGGCCAACACCGCGGTTCCTGGTGTGTCCGCTGTGCCGTGCGTGTGATCATTGCTTGTACAGCCCTCTCGCAGTGTCCAGAGCAAGTATGGTGGGTCTGGCACACCGGTGTCAATGTGTTCTTTTTTCCATTTCCAGGAGTGTGTATAAATGACCTAGTAGATAGTGTCGGAAGTTCCATGCGGCTTTTAGCGGATGATGCTGTAGCATACAGAGAAGTTGCAGCATTAGAAAATTGCAGCGAAATGCAGGAAGATCTGCAGCGGATAGGCACTTGGTGCAGGGAGTGGCAAACGACCCTTAACATAGACAAATGTAATGTATTGCGAATACATAGAAAGAAGGATCCCTTATTGTATGATTATATGATAGCGGAACAAACACTGGTAGCAGTTACTTCTGTAAAAGATATAGGAGTATGCGCGCGGAACGATTTTAAGTGGAATGATCATATAAAATTAATTGTTGGTAAGGTGGTTACCAGGTTGAGATTCATTGGGAGAATCCTTAGAAAATGTAGTCCAACAAAAATGGAGGTGGCTTACAAAACACTCGTTCGACCTATACTTGAGTATTGCTCATCAGTGTGGGATCAGTACCGGGTCAGGTTGACAGAGGAGACAGAGAAGATCCAAAGAAGAGCGGCGCGTTTCGTCACAGGGTTATTTGGTATGCGTGATAGTTTTACGGAGATGTTTAGCAAACTCAAGTGGCAGACTCTGCAAGAGAGGCACTCTGCATCGCGGTGTAGCTTGCTGTCCAGGTTTCGAGAGGGTGCGTTTCTGGGTGAGGTATCGAATATATTGCTTCCCCCTATTTATACCTCCCGAGGAGATCACGAATGTAAAATCAGAGAAATTCGAGCGCTCACGGAGGCTTTCCGGCAGTCGTTCTTACCGCGAACCATACGCGACTGGAACAGGAAAGGGAGGTAATGACAGTCGCACGTAAAGTGCCCACTGTCACATACCGTTGGGTGGCTTGCGGAGTATAAATGTAGATATAGATGTAGATAAATGTCTTACAAAACACTGCCGAGGTTGTACAGTTAAGGTAAATGAACACAAACGTGACAAAAGCTTTGAAGGTTCCAGTGGTGATACGGAAAGCAAGTGGGCAGTTTCAATTTTTAAGTATGTCAGCTGTTAGACATGGTGTGCGATACAATCATTACCTTGGTGATGGTGACTCTAAGGGCTTCAACAGTGCTGTGACTGTTAAACTATATGGTGAAACTGAAATTATAAATGTTGAATGTATAGTACACACACAAAGGATAATGCAGGCAAGACTTTCGAAACTGTGCAAGGACACGACAGAAAAAAAAATTCTCTGATGCCAAGCAGTTGTTGGGCAAGGCAGACTCACCAAATTAGAAACAGGAAAACTCACAGAATATTATGGTCTAGCTGTCAGGAGAAACAGCGACAATGTCAGTGAGATGAGATAAGTAGTTTGGGCAGCTCTGTTTCGTAGAACATCCATTGATGAGCGTCCGCAGCAGGTCCCTGCACAAAAGGAACACTTCATGGCGCAAGTGTATTAGGTGTAAAGTAAACGGACAGAAACATACACATGTACACTCCATGCCATAAATTGTTATGGTAGAACTAAAGACAATATATAGAGATCTTTCAGATTCTAAACTCCTGGAAAAAATATTTACATAGAAAAACAAAGAATCTGAATGAAAGCTTCAATAGTTGCATTTGGGAACTCTTGCCAAAGACTGGTTTTGTTGGTATGTCAGTTTTTCAGTTTGGTGTGATGGACTCAACAATATGTTTTAATGATGGAGTAACAACCAGATTAAAAACCATGAGTGGAATAGGCATCAAAACTGGGGACGACATGAAAAGTGGACTGCTACGAGTGGGCTGGCAACATGTCACTAAAGCTGAAGAATTTGCTGAAAGCACGACAAAGGAGGCCATAATAACAAAGAAATGAAAGAAAACTAAAGAAGATGAAAAGAACACCCCAAATAAACAAGAGTGCTGAGCTGCAATATGTTAAGGTATTATCATTGCGAAGAAAATTGCAAGCACATCTTTAGTGTCTACCTCTGGTAATCAACGTTTTTGCGTACTTAAGTACCTTTATTTCACTCAATATTAAAACTACATAAACAAAATTTTTCATGAATAGTAATACAGCGCTTGTCTACACAGTGATCCACGTTATTCGAAAATGTATTACGTATTTTAAGCTGGAGCATGCCGTATGTTCTTAAATTAATAGGACAAACATTGACTTCTAAAAAAATTTTTTTTAAGTACCCAGAATAACAAATTGGTAAATATTCCTGATTTACTATTCCAACAAGTTAATGATTATAGGAATAAAATCTGTTTTGACCTTTTATTTTCAATAGCGTGGAAGCATACTGAACCTAAAATAAAAATTACACGTAATTCAGTATGTACGATAAAAATCAATATTCACTCCACTATGTATTCCAAAGTTTTTAATTTTTGCACGTGGAGGTCACAATATACTAATTATTTGGTTAAAGTTTCTTTCCAATATCTATTAGAGTTTTTGAGTTATTAAATTTGAGAGTAATAGTAAAAACTACAGGCCATGCATCCAGGTTCCAAAAATAGTATCAGCTTGATTTAGCAACTGTGAGACACTGGAACAGATTTAAGTCATAGGAAACATGAGTTTGGCAGCCACTCAATAAAATATGTAGCACAGAATTCAGTTCCTGAAAAAATAACTATTCAAGAACTTCATCACACGTGAGAGACACTCGGTCACAACTTAAGTTTGAGTAATGGCTGCCTCACAACGTGTTCGCTCATTTTTAACAACGCTCATAATAAAAAATACTTAAATGTTAAGTGGCAACAGTGAACTATAGGTTTGTCTCCACTATAAATGCTACGTATTTCCTCACAGCCGTACCAATTATACCAATTAAACATTTGGCTCCAGAAAGTAACTTGCAGTACATACAAGTTGCTGAATCCTTTGCATGAAATACCGCAGAGAATGAGTTACAAACTTTCCGATGGCCATGTCTCCACTGCAGCACTTGCTTCTCATTACATGCAGAAACTGAGCCAAAATTAATTAACACCGTCCACGCACAGATTTTACATAGACATCTTCTTCACAAGTATAACTTTTAATATCGTTTGCCGAGGTACAGTATAGTATGCTCATTTGCGTTCACAAGCAACGTTTTTCCTATGAACCTCAAAGGCTTTTAAGCCACGATCCTGAACAACGATTAATGAAGAAGGCGGGATTGCATAGCGTCCTTTGCGTTGCGGCACATTCCCTAACTGACGCCACAGCTATCTACTTTATTAACTTCGTTCTCTCATTAATTACACAAAGCTTTTTATAATATTGTTTATTACTTTGTGTTAAATATTACAAAATATTATTCTTAAGTATTTTAATAGTGAAAACATTTTATGTACAACACAGTAAAAAATATATTCTATTAATTCATATCTTTAGTGCTAGGTAACAGCAACCTGCAGCACATTTCTTAGCACATGATTTCACGCAACCTGACGCTTCTTTAATTCACACTACTACAGCTACAGATAAGGCTTACACATAGTTGATTGATACCTTCGCGTTGATATTTAGACAGATCGTCTTGGCCGAATACAAGCATTGCGAACTCGTGAAACGAAAACTGATTTTGACAAAACGATAACGATAGTCATAAGTGTATCGTTAAGAACTCCCTCCCTATTCACGACAGTAAAAAACGAGCTGCCCTTCTCTGAACTTTCTCTGTGTCCTCCACTACTCCAATCCAGTGGGGATTCCACACCCACAGTAGTATTCGAGAAGAGTACAGACATGTGTAGTGTAGGCAGTCTCTTTATTGGACTTTTAGCATTTTCTAAGCTTTCTGCGAAAAAAAACATAGTTTTCATTCGCGTTCGCCACAACATTAACTAAGTGAGCGATCCAGTTTAATTTGTCCGTAATTGCTATCCCTAGGTAGTTAGTTGAATAGACAGCCCTCAGATTTGTGGAATTTATTGTGTAGCTGAAACTTAAGTAATTCCATTTAATACTCATTTGGATGACGTTACACTTTTCATTATTTTGGTTTAATTGACACTTATCGTACCATACTGGTATCATGTGAATATTATTCTGTGAATGGTTTTGACCTTCTGATGCCTTTACTAGATGGTAAATGACAACACCATCTACATACGATCTAAGATGGCTGTTCAGATTGTCCCCTAAGTCGTTCACACAGAGCAAAAGAATTGAAGGATCACATGTCAGAAACCATGTAATTATCTCTCATTATCATGCATAAGTTTGAAATTTGGCGCAAATGTGCTACAACATTCCTCTGTAATGATACAAAAGCGTGGCGTCCTACAAAGTCACACTCGGACTTGGTGGCGCTTCAAACAGCAAGGTTTCGACACATGCGACAAAAGGGCACAGCTCGGAAGTTCATGCGAACAGTAATATGGATTAATGATGTCATATTGGCGTCAAATTACATCACAGTTCTACCCAACACTTCCGTCGACGTGTCACACGATGAGATGGTCGTTAGAGCTACCTGTACCCACTCTTTTGCGTCTCTGCGATTGGGGCTAGAATCGCGACACCCTGCGTTGAAATTGCACCGTTTTTTAATAGATGTCCGAGGAAAACACTTCAGGCACACCGACGCTCAGAACTGACACGGATAGGCTTCATAGTGCGGCGTAAAGAACGTAAATGAAACCATACCTTTCCCTGGGGCGCTGATTCCCATACTATTCACGGCTGAAAGCGACAGTTTGCAATGTGTTGAGCATCAGGAAACTGTTATTGACAACCTTGGATACTGCGGACGCCCTCGCACGTTTCTAACCTTTTCTAAGGACATTATGCGGCTGCATTCTCATTGAACGTAATCGCAACCCTTTGGAGTGCATCGCGACAGCAATTTTTGCTCTCGTGTACAGGTAGTAACCACTATGGATCGTTGAAAATCATTCAACGAAATTTGAAAGTTATCTGAAGCAGCGAAGGGTACTCATGATTTTTCATCCCTCGTGCTTTCCGATAAGGTACAACATTAACGTGTGCGTGAATAAAAGTTCAAAGAGTCCTTCTAAGACTCCACATTTAGGCAACACCCTCGGTGCCACCCACGCAAATTTGTTGAGCGTCTTAGAAATGTGTATGTCACACACTTTAACATCAATTGTTCCTGGCGGCTGCTCTAGCGCTTGAAGGCTGCAAACTCCAACCAAGGGGTATCGAAAGGGTTGCTCGACACTCAGGCGCTAGAGCATCCGCCAGTCTGAACAGGTGTCGAAATTTCTGATAGGTACATTTCTAACGTGCTCAACAAACGTGCGTGTGTGGCACCGAGTGTGTTACCAAACTGGGGGATGTTGAAAGGAACCTTTGCCGTTTCATTCACCCACATGTTCATTTTGCACTCTTGCGTGATCACGCAAGAGGAGGTCGGACCACAGGAGGGTTGGAACAGCATAAATACCCTTTACAGCTTCGTCTACATCTACATCTTAGTGGACTTGTTGCATCTTCTAAATGTCCTGCCAATGACAGGCAACCTTTGGCTCGCCTTCCCCACAATATTATCTATGTGGTCTCTCCAACTGAAGTTGTTCGTTATTTTAACACCCAGGTACTTAGTTGAATTGACAGCCATGAGAATTGTACTATTTATCGAGTAATCGAATTCCAACGGATTTCTTTTGGAACTCATGTGGATCACCTCACACTTTTCGTTATTTAGCGTCAACTTCCACCTGCCACACCACACAGCGATCTTTTCTAAATAGCTTTGCAACTGATACCGGTCTTCGGATGACCTTACTAGACGGTAAATTACAGCATCATCTGCGAACAACCTAAGAGAACTGCTCAGATTGTCACCCAGGTCATTTATATAGATCAGGAACAGCAGAGGTCCCAGGATGCTTCCCTGGGGAACACCTGATATCACTTCAGTTTTACTCCATGATTTGCCGTCTATTACTACGAACTGCGACCTTCCTGACAGGAAATCACGAATCCAGTCGCACAACTGAGACTATACCCCATAGGCCCGCAGCTTGATTAGAAGTCGCTTTTGAGGAACGGTGTCAAAAGCTTTCCGGGAATCTAGAAATACGGAATCAACTTGAGATCCCCTGTCGATAGTGGCCATTACTTCGTGCGAATAAAGAGCTAGCTGCGTTGCACAACAACGATGTTTTCTGAAACCATGCTGATTACGTATCAATAGATCGTTCCCTTCGAGGTGATTCATAATGTTTGAATACAGTATATGCTCCAGAAGCCTACCGCAAACCGACGTCAATGATATAGGTCTGTAGTTCGATGGATTACTCCTACTACCCTTCTTAAACACTGGTGCGACCTGCGCAATTTTCCAATCTGTAGGTACAGATCTATCGGTGAGCGAGCAGTTGTATATGATTGCTAAGTAGGTAGCTATTATATCAGCGTAATCTGAAAGGAACCTAATCGGTATACAATCTGGACCTGAAGACTTGCCCGTATCAGGCGATTTGAATTGCTTCGCAACCCCTAAGGTATCTACTTCTAAGAAACTCATGCTAGCAGCTGTTCGTGCTTCAAATTCTGGAATATTCCATTCGTCTTCCCTGGTGAAGGAATTTCGGAAAACTGCGTTCAACAACTCCGCTTTAGCGGCACAGTCGTCGGTAACAGTACCATCGGCACTGCGCTGCGAAGGTATTGACTGCGTCTTGCCGCTTGTGTACTTTACATACAACCAGAATTTCTTCGGATTTTCTACCAAATTTCGAGATAATGTTTCGCCTCACGTTCAGTTTTCGTTGAATGGTTTTAAATAGTCCCTAGTGGTTCCAACCTGTACAAGAGAAAAAAAATTAGCGGTCGCGCTGCAATCCAAAGTGGCACAAAAACGTTCAGTGGGGATGCAGCCCCACAATATCTTTAGAAAAGGTTTGAATCGTCCGAGGGTGTCAGCAGTGGCAATGGTTGTCAAGAATATCTTCCTGTAGCTCATCGCACTGACGTGTCTCGTTTTCGACCGCGAAATGTTAGGGAATCAACGCCCTATGGAAAGGGTGGTTTCACTGACATCCTTCAAGCCAACAATGAGGCCTTTTGGTGTCTATTCTGAGCGTCAGTGTGTCTGAAATATTTCACTCAGATACCTATAGGAAAATCGCGTACTTTCATCGCTGGATGTCGCGGTTCTGACCTCCATCGCAGAGACGTCAAAAGAAGGGATGAAACGTGGGTAAAACGGGCTGAGGCGACCTTCTCATCGTGTGACACGTTGACAGCGGCGTTGGACCGAATTGGGTGAAATTTGGTGCCAATGTGACTTCATTAACCCACCTTACAACTCAACTGAACTTCCGAGCAGTGGCCTTTTTTCGCATGTGTCGATATCTTGCTGTTTCAAACTTCGCAGCGGCCGAGGGTGACGTCGCAGGGGACCATGCTTTTGGACCAGTACAGAGAAAGGTCGTGGACACGTTTGAGCCAAATTTCAAACTTATGCGAGAACAATGGGAGGCAATTATATGGTTTCAAACATGTGTGCTTTAATTTTGTTGCGCAGTTTATATAGATTAGTAAAAGCAGAGGGCCTATAACATTTCCTTGAGGATCATGGGATAACACTTCTGTGTTACTAGATGACTTTCCGTCAATTACAACCAACTGTGACCTTTATGAGAGAAAATCACGAATCCACAACTGAGACAATACCCCATAGGCATGGAATTTTATAAATAGCCGCGTGTGGGAAATAGTATCAAAATACATTTGGAAATCTAGGAATATGGAATCGGTTTGAGATCCCCTTTCGAGAGCACCCATTAGTCCAGGAGAATAAAGAATTTCTTGTGTTGCACAGTAATGATATTTCCTAAATCTGCACTGACTGCGTCAATAGATTGTTTTGTTAGAGGTAGTTCGTAATGTTCTAAAATAGTACTACAAATCGAAGTCAGCTATATGGCTCTGTGATTCAGCGTGTTACTCCTACTTCCCTTCGTGGGGACTGGTGTGACCTGTGGAACTTTCCAGTCTTGATGTTTCTTTCGTCGAGAAAGCGGTTCTATATAAATGCTAAGTGTATCAGAGTACTCTGAAAGGAATCAATTCGTATACAATCTGGACCAGAAGATTTGCCGTTATTAAGTGGTTTGAGTTGCTTCGTTTCACTGAGGGTATCTGTTTCTAAGTTTTTCATGATAACAGCAGTTTTTGATTCGAATTCTGGATTATTTACTTCGTCTCCTTTGATGATGGACTTTCGGAAAACCGTATTTTGACAGTTGCTAAGGAACAACTGTCAACTGCTACGAAACAACCGACAATCACTGCGAAACACCCGACCTATTACAATAAAAGGAAATGTTAAGGAGGGACGTGTTAACTGCAACGAAGTTCGTGGACGAACGCTCCACATGCATTCGACAGTTCATGCAGTACGGTGCTTAACAAAGGTTATGGAACCGATTAGCGCAACATTCCGTGTGGTACGGTAACATGTCTGCAAGACATAATTTACGTGCTTACTTTCGTTGACGAGAAGCTGGGCGGCAGGAAGTCAGTCAAAGTGACACACTGTGGCCCCAACTGTGGCCCCAGTAATAGGTGTGGTGAAAAGTATCATCTCGCGATTAAAAAAGGCAGCTGAAGGAGGAAATTCTATGCGTAAGAGTGTCAGTGGTCGTAGATGGACCACCACACCATAAGAGGATTGATACGTAGCGCTACTGTCGAAAAGGAACAGACATCTCACTCCTAGACGGATGGCTACAGACCTTGCCACTGCCACTAGTACACCATGTCTCTCAGTAGTATAAATCACAGAGAAAAGAATACTTCAGATATCAATCTCGGAAAGGCATTTTCCAACAAGGTTACATGATTTCCTGTAGAAACTAAGTTTTTATTTAATTCACCAGCAATACTACTCTATTTGAGTACCACAGACTCTTTGCCATTCTAGTAACATTTTTAAGCACCTTACAATACTGTTTATAGTGGGCTACTGTCGCCTGACTGCGGCTACTTCTAATATTTTGATATAACTTTGTTCTATATGATATCCTTATTCCACTAGTCAGCCACCCAGGCTGCCTTTTACTGTTAGTACCCCGTTTAGTACGTTCTAATGGAAATCAACTTTCGAGCAGTAGTAATGTGTTAAGGAAAGCATTGTATTTGTCATCTGTGTTATCAGCGCTATAAATATTCTGCCACTCTTGTTCCTTAACGACGTTTAAAAATCTCTGTTCTTGTTGGACTAGCTTTTCTACATAGTTTGTAGTTATATATAACATTTGTTTGGGCACAAAAACATTGTAGTGTTAATATTTGTGCATCTTGGTCTGAAAGGCCATTCACCCTTTTACTAACAGAATGTTCATCTAGTAATGAAGAATGAATAAAAATATTGTCTATGGATGTGCTACTGTTCCCTTGCACCCTGTTTGGAAAAAACACCGTCTGCATCAGAACATATGAGTTTAAGAGATTCTTCCAGCACACTTTTTATTGCACAATCACATACAAAATTAATACTGAAGTCACCACATATAACTAATTTGTGGTACTTCCTGTAAAGTGAACCAAGAACTCTCTCCGCCGCCAGCAGAAATTCTCTGCAGTCAGAGTTAGGGGACCTATAAACAACAAAAATTAGAATTTAAGTTTCACTACATTCAACTGCACCTGCACAACATTCAAATACCTGTTTAGTGCTGTGTCGTGATACGTCTATGGACTCAGAAGGAATACTACTTCTACGTTCATGACACAGGTCATTGTCGAGCACATTCGAAATGTGAAGATATTGACCATATGCGTACATCCTCTGGATGTAAACCCTGTAGAGCATGCTAGGGATGCTCTTGGCAGACGTTTCCCTGAACGAATATCCCATCTCCTAATCGTGGGAGAACTGAAAACCGCTTTGAGAGATTAGGGGGACAATATCCCCCAAGGACTCCTCTACAATCTGGTAACCAGCATGAATAACAGGGGAAAAACGTGTGTTAGTGACCAAGGAGGGCATATTCCCTACTGGGAGGCCATTATCGGTCTTTATGTTGGGTATCTGACCTGTGTCAAATACGAACGTCGTTTGTGTCTGTTATCCTGTTTTCCTATATGGTGACGTTTCTACCATTTTTTGTTAGAAATATACCACTCATCCCTATTACGTATGTACTGTGTTTCGTGTCGTCGATCATTTCCCGTAATTAACCCTGTGCAGGATTGTCTCTGTTCCTTTGCAATTGTCAGTGCAGTAACTCTGCTTTAGTGGTAGTGTCATCTGTAACATTACCATCGTTATAGCACAGTGAAGGTACTAATTGAGCCTTACCGATGATGTAATTTACATAAGACCAGAATCTTTTTGGATTTTTCGGCAGATTTTGAGATAGAATCTCCTTATGAAAACTATTAAAAACATTTCGCGCTTGGATCAGAGCTAAGTTTCGATACTCTGCAAAACTTCGCCAGTTTTGGGAATTTGTATTCATTTAATCTTTGCACCCACTTGTCGTTGCTTCTCCAACAGTTTTCTGACCTGTTTTGTGTGCCATGGGCGATCAACTCCGTCCCTTATCAGTTTACTTAGTATAAATGTCTCAATTACAGCCGACACCCCTTCCCTGAATTTAAGCTTCATCTTGCCTATGCCTACCTAATTAGTTCGGAAGGAATGGAGGTTGTCTTTTAAGAAAACGTCAGGTAATTTTTTATCTGCTTTTTTTTAGATAGATGTATTTCGCGTCTATTTTTGGTGGGTTTGGATGTTACGGCATTCACTCTCTTTACAACGACCTTGTGGGTGCCGACCGGAGTGGCCGTGCGGTTCTAGGCGCTACAGTCTGGAGCCGAGCGACCGCTACGGTCGCAGTTTCGAATCCTGCCTCGGGCATGGATGTGTGTGATGTCCTTAGGATAGTTAGGTTTAATCAGTTCTAAGTTCTAGGCGACCGATGACCTCAGAAGTTAATTCGTATAGTGCTCAGAGCTATATTTTGAGCCATTTTGACCTTGTGGGCACTAATCCCTGTATCCGTCATGACGATCCGTGTTTGCTCATATTATTTGTTGCTAAGAATTCAAGAATAATTTTCAGAAAAAGCATTTAGTATAATATTATTCGGACGATGCTTTATGCCTACCACGGGCACTGAGCATGTATTTTCACCAGCATCTCGAGGATAGTTTGAAATCACCGCCGATTATAACTGGATGAGAGGGGTTTGTATTCGAAATGATGCTCAGGATTTTCTTGGACCTTTCAGCAACTGTATGATCTGACTAACAGGGACCAATTATTAATTTATTTCGGTTTTCAAGTATAACCTCTCCTCATACTAACTTACAGGAACTACGTACTTGAATTTCGTTGCAAGATAAACCACTTCTAACAGCGACAAACAAATACATCGTTTATGTACACCGTTTGCTTGTTTGTAAAATTTTTGGCTATTCTCGCCCCCAGATTTAGCCAGCGTTGAGTGCCTATAATGATTTTAGCTTCAGTACTTTCTATTAGCGCTTGAAGTTCTGGTTCTTTCCCAGCACAGCTACGACAACTTACTATAGGAAAATAGTGCATGTGGTTCCTAGGTCTACCTCGTACTGCCACCTTTGAGAGTGAAGCCGTTTTCGAACTCTCCCGAGATCCAGTAAGCTAAAAGCCGCCCATTCCGCTCCACATAGTCCCCATTACGCGTGTAGTGGCCTTCA
This sequence comes from Schistocerca piceifrons, assembly GCF_021461385.2. Lineage (NCBI taxonomy): Eukaryota > Metazoa > Arthropoda > Insecta > Orthoptera > Acrididae > Schistocerca > Schistocerca piceifrons. Next base: position 549,259,661 of record NC_060149.1, on the reverse strand, counting down.
GTATGTAATCGACGCCTTACCTATTAAATGGAAGCCGATATCCCAATACCCTATGGCAAATTCAAGGAATCAAGAGCCTATATTTTCGCAGAACCATCTGAGTCTCTGATTCAAGCCCTCCACTTGATTCTGTACCAAAAGTATACAATCAGTCCTGTCGACAATACTACATATGATGAGCTCTGCCTTAATCTCGCTGTATATGTAAGTTGAAGGTGGAGAGGCGAAGAAAGGAAAGGAAAGGGAGAGGATCACAACTGTAAACTGCTTCGCGACATTACGCGGAATCAACGGCGGCGAGTGAAAATGTGTATCGGATCGGGATTCGAACCAGGGATCTGCTGTTTAGTAGGCAGGTACGTCAACCATTGAGCCATCCGGGAGACAGCGTTATCGCAACTGCGCGGACTATCTCAGCACGCCTCACGGCTGATCCACATTCTCTTCGAACGCCACCTAACCGCAGTCCCTGTCTATTTCCTCCATATTCGTTCTCTGAAATTCCCACAGGAGGTCGGACTTATTTGTGTATCCGCACTGAAGAAGGTGTATCAATTGCCCAGCTAGGCCATTCAGATTACATGAATGCGTGATGTCTGTTTTTTCGGACATGTCCGAAAGGACAGACGCCATCCATTTATATAATTTGATCTCGCAAGTTGAAATGGTTCAAATGGCTCTGAGCACTATGGGACTTAACATCTGAGGTCATCAGTGCCCTAGAATTTAGAACTACTTAAACCTAACTAACCTAAGGACGTCACACACATCCATGCCCGAGGCAGGATTCGAACCTGCGACCGTAGCGGTCGCGCGGTTCCAGACTGAAGCGCCTAGAACCGCTCGTCCACCACGGCCGGCTCAGAATGGGAGTCTTCACTAGTTCTGATAGCCGTCAGACACCAGAGAGAAATTTTTCCAATTGAAAGCTCCGTCCATTCTTAGTATGGGAAGGCGGGACAAGGTGGGGAAGCTAACTTTAAACCCTTAAAAAAGGGTCAAAAATAAACAAATTCAAGTAGGTTTGATTATCATTTGTTTACTTAACCATTGAATTACAATAGCATGCAAAGAAACCTGCAAACTTGTTACATTTAGTTAGAAATATCTCGATTTGAAACATAAACTACCAATTCCACGTCTTGCCCCATATGCGGGGTAAGATGGGGAACTAGCATGAATTCATCTCTAAAGCTTAAATAAGGACTGGAATAACGATATCATGTGACGATAAGGTTTCGAAACATGGTTCAGCGAATTGCAGAATCAGGAATTACGTTTTATTTAGGCCTCTTACTTTCACATAGTACACAAGTGTGGACAGCCTCGTCATCATCACTTTCTATCCCTGCACAAGTGTCGTGGGCCCAATGTCCGCAGCTAATACACCGTATCCAGCCTCCTTCAGAGAAGTCATAACAGTATAAACATTCTTCACCCTCTTCCTCCTTGTCATTCGACCTCAGTTTATTATCCCTTGAGCATGAAGGGGTGGTTAAGACGACAGTAACGTTCGTCAATTTTTCATTGTCATTATGTCCTTTTGGTAGTATCTCAGGTTTATTAAACGTCTTTGAGAAGAGTTTTCGTTTAAATTCGGCACATTTGGGGACTCCTTTTCGTTTAATTTCTTCAGATAGTTGACTCCTATAAGGAGATTCGGTTAAAACAATGGGTGTTCCACGCCTGATAAATGGTTTCCTTTTGGTTTTTTATCCACCTTTGGCATAGCTAACACCATTTCGGTGCTGGTAACCTGAAAGTTAGACGAAACAGAGGCTTGACCGTTAGTTGTTAATTGTTCAGGTGTTTTACGTCTTGACAACATCTCTAGTATTTGGTCTTCCGTTTCTGTAACTTCAGATGTGTGAGCTTGATGAATGTCTGTAGTTGAACAGGGAAGGTAATCACTTTCCTAAAACACATTTCTGTTTACAGGCCAGATGCCTGTTTTCCGAAACCCGTTCACTGCTGTGGACATTGTAGCTGAATGAATGAAGGCATTGTCGAATAAACTTCAACGTATAATTTACGTGTTCAAAACCCGCAGCGAGGTAAACACATGAGACGATAAGAACGTAATGGTTGGACAAATAGTAGGGCCAAGACGGGGAAGCTCCCCATCATGCCCCACCCCGTCTTGCCCCCTACCATGCTGTCAGGTTATGTTACGCCTACATGAACACTATTTAGTGAACATTGACTACTGGCACAGCAGTTTACTGCTAATAAGACGTACTATTCAGTGCTATATACAGTCTGGACAAATGTTCACGAAACACATGTTTTAGGACCCCGAACGGTGTAAAACATTGCAAATCAGTATAACAATTGTACGTAGCTTGCAAAGCTCACAGAAACCGCGGCGAAACTAAGGTTCAGCAATGTCAACACACTGAGACCTGTGTATTGATGATGTTGACGTAGCTATCCACAGATGGGAGCACTATAACTGTAGCTTATAGCCCTTCCCCATCTTACCCCACCTCCCCGTCTTGCCCCGCCTTCCCCTACCAACATGAGCGATCCTGTTCACTTCATGGTATCCAGAAAGACCTGTTCCACATCGAGGATGATCGCCCCAGTATCCACACTGAGTGCGCACTGGACTTCTTTCCCTCCTAGGTACCAATATCCCTAAAGATCTTCATTACACGAGTAACACTGTAGTTCCAAACTACCAGTAATCCCACCCTCCGCGACTGCCTCTGAAACAGGACAAGCGACTGTATCTGGCTCAGGATTTTAACAGCTACAGATAGAGCCCGAAACATGTTTGTCAGATGACCCAGGGCGGTATGTTTATTGGCCTCCTGCAAAGTCTTTTGCTGCCTCGCACACCTTGAAACGACCTCCCACTCAACCACGGGTGAGGGGCCAACTTCAATGAGGGAAGCAACGGGGTCGGCCACAGTGGTGGGCTAGTCGGGGGACCCATGATGTGATGTGATGGACGTCTCTTGGATACACACGTCCAGAACCCCCCCCCCCCCCCCCCCCTCAGTGATCCACACTGGCAACCGCCTCAAGCTGCATGACCGTAGCTAGCATCACGTAAGTGGGTCATGGTATAGACAGCGCTCGTGTAACCTATCACTTGCTGAACGACAGTTTATCCTGGAGGAAGTGGAGAAGATGCTTCAGGATGACATCTTTGGTTTTCCCCTGTGGCCTTGTGAAGGTTAAGTATAGTATCGTCATTTATGTGTGAAATACTGACGACTGACCAAAATTACGAAAAAATTTGTCTGTCCTTTGTCGCACATTGATTACACGCCACACTGCTTGAATGGGGCAAAGTATTTCTCAGATATGGACTTCCATCCAGACAACTGAGGAATCGAGGCTTATGAGGCTGACAGGGAAAAGGCTGTCTTCATAAATCATGGCATCTGTGAGTACAAAGTTATGCTGTTTGGACTTTGTAACGCTGTAGCTACCTTCAAACAAATGACTAACACATGACGAATTCGACACCTTATATGGATTTGTCATCTTTTCAAGAATATTTGAGGAATATATAAGCCATCTGACAACCTTGTTGATTTGTGTTGAATCTGGAGGTCTCTGCACGAATCCGCATCAAGTGTGCTTACTAGTTTAACACATAGATTTATTGCATGTTGGTGTGCTCACTAGGCCACTGGTGCGTTTTAATAACTGTATAGAATACAGTTCAACTGCATGTACCGCAACGTGCTTTTGTTTTGGTTCGAATAGGCAGTGCCGGTTGAACAGCTCCGAAAGGCGACAGTATGCCTACTTACTTTCAAGACAATCGCTTTCGCATTACAAAACCCAGTCTACTTCAGATGACAACGATAAGCATTCGACATTACGAAAAAGGAAGCCCCCGCGACGACTCGCGCCAGGACATGTTGGTCGTCGAAAATATCTCCAGTGTGATTGCTTAACATATTGGTGACTGTTGCCCACGGTGATTTCTCATCTGTGATGGTCACACCTTCATAGATGGTCGCCTCAAAGAGTTTTTCTGATTTCTGCGGCTAGGCGAGCGGATGGTACCTAAGTCCGGCGAAGGTGAACGGCTACAGCACATTGGGGACAAATCTCATCAAGGACTCGGCTATAAACTTCACCCCACAGATCGACTATAATCATCTACAGGTGACTTTCATGAATAAAACTAATGATGGTGGGAATCTGGTGGCTTAGTACTCGTTGAAAACTCTCTTCGTTCTCTGCAATAGTGTACAGCGTGTCCAGGCATCCACAGTGAAAATATATTGGCGAGTTGTTCTCGTTACTCGAAAGACCTGTTCCTGTGCAGGGCGTTATATGAGATGGAAAAATTGTTTTACCTGCGTTGGTTGCATGTCAGGTAGTCGTTTGATGACTGCGGCATACGTCTCAGTTGGCCGACCCCATTCTTCTTGAAAAGTGCCACTGGTGGCAGAGATTGGGGCTAAAGATCGACATACGTCGTACTCAGCAATCTCTATTACCTCCTACCATGTGGAGTCCGCGTTCATAGCTGCTGTCTCTTGCCTATTCGGTCTGACAGTTCTGGTTTCCTTAAAACCCTGTCTGTTCTCTCTCACTGCATGCCGTAAGAGCGAGGCGAAACAATGGCGGTCTTCAACAAGTGCCATAGGGACCACTGTCGGGACACGGTGGCATCCCTTTCGTCCGGAAACCAGTACCTGCTGAGACGACACAGTTTTACTTGTGACGTGTAATATGAAGTAATTGTAGATGAGGCAGGATTCTCAAGAGGTGGCATAGAAAATTACCACAATACGCAAATGTGGAAAGGTGCTTATCCTCTAACAAACATGGAGGCAAGGCATAATAATCGTTTCAGTATCAGTATATTGGCAGGAACTAACGGTGACAGATTCATAGGGCATGTACTTTATTATACAATTTAACAGATTCTGAATTTCACTGATTTTTACATAATCAATTACCAGCACTGTTGGAGAACATTGCCTTCGTAAAAGACGACGGCTGTGGTTTATACACGACAGGACGCGACCACATTCCCTACGGATCGTGCGACAGCACCTCCCCGCAACGTTTCAGGCCCGATTGATTGGTCGAGGAGGGCGTGTAGCACGGATTCCCATTAACCTCAAATGAAGCCGTTAGATTTCTAGCTAATGGGACATTTATAGGAATGAATATATGCCCAATCCATCGCCAATATGCAGACATTACAGGAGCATGTGAGCAATGGACGTGACGCAATCCGAACCGAGCCTAGTGTATGTGAAACATTGCTATATTTACAGCGAAGAAGGGTTGAACAATACAGGATGAGTGATAACCAAATACAGCACTGCCTACGATGTCTACTTCTGCGTAACAGACAGATGGTAATCAGACGAAAGACTCGCCCATTTCTCAACGGGTATTGTTTTCTAGATAGACGATTTCACAAAATTTTCTTTTAGTTTTGACCAATACTGCCGCCTGATTTCGGCGGCTGGGCGACCAACTGAACCTCTGCGCGGTAAAAGGGACTGACTACGGTATATTGGGGAGCGACCTCGTCGAGGGTGCGGCGATGAACTTCGTACCACAGGCCTACTATAATCATCTGCAATTGAAGGGCGTGAGCAAAAGTGTTCTGATGGCGTCCGGTGGCGTAGTAATTGTCGAAAACAAGCTTCTTTCTCTGCAGTAGTGTGCATCGTGTGCAGGGCGTCCACAGTGAAAATACAACAGCGACTTATTCTCCTGCTTACAAATGCCTGTTCTCCTGTGGGGCGTTATAGTTGGCGAAAGACTAAGTTGTACCTGCTGTAACGACCCAGGCACTGGCAACCAGCCCAGCAGCCCAGTACCAAACCAGATCACAGTCCGTTGGCCAATGCCCCACGTGCTTAACAGCGTCAACAGAAACACCGCTCCAGCATTCGGCGCTTCTCTGTGTCAACAAGAAGGACGTTACGCGGCCTTCAGCCTCATGACCGACGGAACTACCGGTTACGCCCCGCAAGGCGTCGACCCCACTGCAGATGTTCCGACGCAGCCTGGATACAGGGGCCATCCTCAACATTCGGCACGTGGGAACCGGATGTAAACCACCTGGATCAGCCCGTCACAGTGTCTTCACAGCTGAGCCTTCCGATGACACACATCATGTGTCAATCGCCGCAGCATTTACGAGACTGCATCCACTGGCCCGTGAAGCAACGATCGCTGCCCGAGTGTCCAACCCGTGAATACCGCCACCCAGCTACCATCAGCCGCTATCCAACATCATGCTGTACTAGCCGGCTCGTTGCTACCATCCACGAGAACCGTCTGTATTGCTACATCCGTACCAACAAACACAAGACCTAAGTTCACCTCTGTCGCCTGGAATCTGTCTGTTCCACGTGTGATGGAGCATGTCTGTTCGTATTCGTCAATAAAGTGTTCTACCAACTAATTGGCTGACTTCTGCGAACGTTCCAACGCCAACCTCAGCATAGAACCACTCACCGACTCCTACCATACAGACGACCTCTTACAATATTGGTGTTACAATATTGGTGCTGAAGCTGGAAATGGTCGTCCAACGGAGGCTTGAAGTGAAGGAGGTGCAGCAGCAGCGGCGTTCAGCGCACGTTTTCAAGTAAGTGCCGGCATCTAGTCTTTTGTTTTGGGCTCTCTGGTTGTATTTATCCTTTCCCTTCTATTTAGATATACTGTAAGCTTTTGGTTGGAGTGCTGACCTAAATGACTGTTTCTGAGAAATCAACCACCGAGAAGGCAATTTAGCATCTACTAAATAAGGTAGCTAAGGTTAAAAGTGACAATAAAGCTTCGAGTAGAGAAACGATTCGTTTCAAATGTGAAAGAAGACGAGACTCATCTTCAAGCGTGGCTTCACCCACCCTTGAAGCTGATACAGCACTTTTTTCCGGTAAATCTGGGGAATATTTTTTTGTCTTCGTGGATAGTTTCCATACGGCCGCGAAATTAAGGATCTGAGTGATGAACAACAGTTAAATGTAGTTCGTTTAAAACTGATACGGTGTGCCTGGACATGAGTGATGTGCAGTGAGAAACTGTGGGACGGTCAGTCATTTGCTGACTTTCAGGAAGGGTTAGCGTATCGTTACAGGAAGAAGAATAACTGTCGGCATTATCTTGACCAGTAACGGGTATCCAGAAGCAAGGAAACTCAGTAGAGGATTTGGCGGACTACATCAGGAAAAATCAATGTCGGTACGCGTGAATTAGTGAATAGCGATCATGCCAATAAATCCACTTCTCAGGAGGCAGAACAACGGGGGCCTGATGCGTTTTAACGTAGCTTGATGTTCGAAACATCACGGAAAGTACGGATGGAATTCCCGAGAACCTTGGAAGAAGCAGTGGCAATTGCAGTAGCTTTGACAGAAGCTGATTCTGTAACTAGACGAAGGGAGGTGTGGGTAGTGTTTAACGCAGACATAGTATGCTATAAGTGTGTTTCTCCAGGTCACACAAAACATTTCTGTACGAAGCCACAACACAACAACAGGTGCAAGCAAGTCGGACACTCTTTTCAGAAATGTCCACAGCCGCATATAAGGTGGAATAAACGTAATACTCGTTCCACTCCGTTGCATGGTACAGAGATTGCTGTGACCACTGTGCAACGCTCCCAGTAAGTGCGACCACGGGACACCCCAGCGCAAAAGCAGTGGCAGACATTTGCCTATTCGGCTATACAAAGAGAAGTTGTTGTGGGTTGCAGGGCCGCAGGCATCCGTGGCTAGCCAGAGTATATGGAGTACTGTGAATTTGATCTCACTACGTTGTAGGTTTTTGTGTGGGTGGTAAAAGTGTGAATTCTCTCGGTTTCTGACTAGGAGGGAGAGACTTCCCAACATGTGTACGTTCTGCCTACCATAAGCGTTAGCTAGGATGCCATTCTGTGTCTGGATTTCCCGATGAAACATCACGCCAATGTCGGTATATAGCATCGCATGGTAAAGCTGGATAGGACATCGCTCGGCCTAGGTTTTGCACATGAAAGGAAAGGAACTGCCCGCAGGCGACACTCGAGACGTCGGTTAAGCTGGTTAAATTGCGTACACAGCTCATAGGTTTGAATCGTGAGATACGATACCGAAAGACACAGGAAGACTGATCTGGATGAACGTAGGAGCTCATCTGCCGATTAATACCGTATGTGTGGTAGAGCCCTTGCCTGAGAAGAGCTACTGGGTCAGATACAACGTTTTGTATGATGTAATTTGTCATATGTGCAAGAACTAGATGTTTCCGAGTATCACGACCGTCAGTATAGATAATTTTGGCTCACAGTAGGTGAGGCTATCAAAATTAATACTGACAGCTAAATTAGAAGCTTCAGAGAAACTGTACTGAGGGGATATGATACAGAAGACATGGAGGAGTTATTAGAATAAAATGCAAGACTGTTTAATCTGGCTGGACAACTACCGGGTACGCTCCTGGTACAACACAGAATTCCCACTGGGAATGAGCCACTTGTGTACAAGAAACCACACTGTGTCCCCCACTATTTGAAACTGGTAATGGAGGAGTGCGTAGGCCAGCAGCTTCGGGATGGAATCATAGAAGAAAGTAGTAGTCCCTGTTCAGCTCCAATAGTAACTGCACCCAAGAAGTCCTTGGACAAGGAAAACACTTACAGGTCCTGATGCGATTAGAGATTTCTAAATCAGTGAAGAATCACCGATGCATAACCCATGCCTAATATCACAGAGACATTAGACACACTGAGAGTATGCCGTTACTTTACCAACTAAGATTTACTGTGTAGCTACCGCCAATCAGAAGTAGCACCAGAAGATCGGACTGATACGGAATTTTCGATCCCGTTTGGACACTTTCAGTTTTGTGAATGCTAAAACTCGCCAGCGACTTTACAATGCCTATTACACACAGTTCTACGATGCCTAAAACCAAAGAAATGCCTAGATTATCTAGGCGACCTAATAATAAACTTCAAGGACTTCCAAGAGCACATGGTACGACTACAGGGAGTACCTGAAAAGTTATGTGCAGCATAGCTGTCCTCAGCTTACAAAAGCGTCACTTTGTTTTGCAGGAAGTCAGCTAGTTAAGTTACATTATTAGCCAGGACGGGGTATGTACCGACCCACTTCTTGTGCAAGCTGCAAACGATTTTTCAAACCCTATCACAATAAAAGAAGAACAATCATATCTCTTGATTGCGAATTTCTATACAAAATTACGCATTTGCTAAAAAAATTGTGTAAAATTTAGCTGTACTCCGGATTGGCAAGAAGCATTTCAATGGCTAAAGGAACTACTGACCACAAGTCCTGTTCTCATTTTACCAGACTATCAGAAACAGTTCATCTTGTCTCGTGACTGTAACAGACATGCACTTGGCTATATTCTGAGCTAAGAGGTGGATGAGAAGGAACATCCCATAGCCTAGGCTTCCAGGCAACTGAATAAAGCAGAAAAGGAAATGCTGGCGATAATTTTTGGTACCACGTATTTTCGTTGCTATCTGTATGGGAAGCATTTTAAGGTCATAACAGATCAAGCTGCACTAAAATGGGCTCTGAGATTAAAGGATCAGATTGGTACGCTAACCTGCTGGGCCTTAAGCCTTAGCAAATTCGAATTTGAGGTATTGCACCGTCCAGGGAAGTCTCAAGGTAAAGTTTACGGATTAAGTCGCAAAATATGTCCTGTAGAATGTATTTGAATGGACACAGAAGAGTGGTGCAGAGTTCAGGTCGTAAACCCTGTTTGTTTGCGGTACACAAAAGAAACACAGTTCAGTTCTGATGACAGAATGCTTTACAAACAAGCATAATGCGATCAAGGCATCGTTGTACCAAAGTTTTTTCGGGACGAAATATTGGGGCAAGCTCACAATTCGATCTTGGCTGGGCATCGCGGACGACGAGCCACGGAACGCCGCGTTGCGGAAAATTACTGGTGGCCACAGAGTAAACAATACGTTGAGCTCTGAGTAAAGAACTGAATCCCTTGCGCTCAAAGAGCCGAGCTGAGTCGTCAGCGAAACCCATTGCAAAGACTTCCTGAGGCAGAGAAACCATTTCAGAGGAGCAGCCTTAATTTCCTCGGCACTTCTGAACAAACACCAGCGGGAAACGGTTATGTTTTACCTATAATTCATCATTTCTCACATTACGTGGACGTGACCGTCACACCAAACCAACGAACAGACACAGTGCCTCACTCTTTCGTTAACCGTTGCCTACTGAAATTCGGGACACCAAAATCAATAATAACAGACCAAGCCACGAACTTTATGTCTGAACTATTTAAGCAGCTAAGTCGACTACTGCATGTAAAGAAGTTACGAACTAACTCCCTTCACCCACAAGCAAACGGTATCACACTATCGGTATCACCCTACAGAAAGTCCCATCTCTACGCATCTTTGAAGAACTACTACAGTGCAGAGGCGAGTAAATCAGAGTTTGCCCCACAAAGCGATTGCATCCCATATCTGGATCATGCGAATATGCTTCATTTCGCTCTGAGAATCCTGCGACTAAATGTCCCAGGGAGGTCATTACAAGTGAAACCGAATTTTCGCAGATTTGGTCACACTGGCTCTACTAAGTTCCTATACTGATAGTGGACATTGCCAACTGCTATGATCAAGGACATTTGGGCGACGTCCACAGCATAGAGCTACAGGGTCAAGGATTGCTAATGAAGGGTACTCAATGTGACATTTCAGGTCCCAGTTACGGGTTACCTGTACCATTACCGGAACCACAAATCTAAACACCAGCTGTTCCATAATATACCTGCCGGACCTGCCTTTCGAAATCCTCTACGAGGAAAACCTGAATTCCATAAACGCCACGCCAGGCACAATTCTTATGGTTATCATGGATCAGATGAAAGCAGCACGAAATGTTCGTATGGCGATGGATCATCTACTCGATCTCGTAAGAAAACGTTGGACCAAACGATGCTACTGACTCATTGCTATAGGGACTAGCACATCAGCCGTTTGTGTTATTTTGATCGTAATAAGTATTGTGTACTGCCATTTCAGGCACAGAATTGCAGAATTGCTCAAATCAGGCCTTTACCATCCTTCAGTCTGCGGCTCTGAAGAAGTGTCTCAATCACAGTGAGCAATGATAAGTTGGAAAAACGAGTTGAGGGTAAAGCAAAGAGGGGTGCAGAAACTCAGCACTTAAGCAACGTAGGAGTTAGGTACCGTATCAAGGGTAAAATTAAAACGAGAAAGAGGACCGTCAATGAAAAACATTTATAGATGTGTTAGTGTCTCTGTTACAGTCAGATCAACAAACAGGAGTCCGGAGGGCCGGTTTAATCTAAGAAGGGAGGAAGTGTAAAGGCCAGACACCGGAAGCCGGGACAGGAGCCCAGCATGGAACCAGGACACAGTCCACAAAATGTCCTGCCAGCTCAGCAGTGTCAGGTGAGACACTGCTTCCACGTGTCGACAAGAGGGACGTCACGAAGGTCCCGCCTCATGAGTGACCGAGCAGAAGCTCGGATTTTGTCAAGGACGGTGCAGGAAATCGGCCGTGGCATTTGAAAGGATCACCCCGGCATTTGCCTGAAGCGATTTAAAGAAATTATGCATAACCAACAACTCGATGGCCGGACGCGGCTCTGAATTGTCATTCTCACGAATGAGAGTCCAGTGTGCTACCCACTGCGCCACCTCGCTCAGTCGGAAGGGGTTTAAGCCAAAAGGATCAACCGGTCACGCTGACATCAAAGCTGGACCGTCCGACGAAGCACAGCTTCTGTCAGTCGTCGCCCCATCTATGACACTGGCTCCGTCAGACAGCGAACCAACGACCACTGTCCGTATGTCCAACCCAGGCACAAGGACGTTGCCTCACTGCCGTGTCGCTACCCAGCAGCCATCAGCATCTATCCACCATCATTCTGTGGTAGCCGGGCCGCTGCTACCATCCACGGAGAACGCCTGCGTTGGCGCTTCCGTATCGGTGGGTTGGTGTCCGACGATCATCTCCTGTCGCCTGGACTCTGTTTTAGATGTGCTGAACCGCGACTAATAGCGTCCGTCAATAAGGTATTCTATAAACTTATTGGCTGCCTTTCTCGCCCTTTCCATTGCCAGCCTCCAGCAGAGAACCACTCGCCTACTCCTGCCCTACAGACGACCCGTAACAAACTGCGTTGATTGGATTCTAGGTTGTCGTTTTACGGCTGCGGCATAAGCCTGTGTTGGCTGATTCCACTCTTCTTGACACGTTCCACCGGTGGCAGAGATTGTTACTAAGGACTGACATACACATTCTCTGTCCGCTCCTGCGTATGGGGTCGACAGTCATGGCTGCTATCTCCTGTTTACTCAGTCCGACAGTCATGGTTTCCATGAAATACTGTCTGTCTTCTCTCACAATCTGGCACAGGAGTGAGGCAAAGCTGAGGTGGTCTTCCATAACTCCATGCGGTTCTAGGCGCTTCAGTCTGGAACCGAGTGACCGCTGCGTTCGCAGGTTCGAATCCTGCCTCGGGCATGGATGTGTGTGATGTCCTTAGGTTAGTTAGGTTTAGGTAGTTCTAAGTTCTAGGGGACTGATGACCACAGAAGTTAAGTCCAATAGTGCTCAGAGCCATTTGAACTTCCATAAGTCCCACAGGGACCACTTTCGGGATTTGGTTATGACTCTTTCTTTCAACTATTTCCTGTTGCATTTCCTCGATGTTCTGACAACACTTGATTAATTGCTTAGTTGTTATGACATCCTTTGCTAGATCAGCTTGGTATTAGTCTTTTGCAACTCTTTTTATCAAGTGTTAGATTGTGTCTGCTTCCGTCACGTTCTTATTTACAATATGGGATAGCGTCGAAAATACTGTATGTAGGATTGTGGCGTTTCCCTATTGCGTTGTTCTCTGTTCTTCAATTGTTCGTCCGCTAAAAGGACTTTCTACTCATTGTCGCCAAATATTTTCTTCATTTCTGCCTGGAAACTGTTCCAGTTATCGAGCTCCTCTTCGTCGTTCGAACCACTAACCACTGATAGGCTGTGCCGTCCAAGTAAAAAGTACCCATTTGCCATATATTTCGAGTGATCTTACCTATTGTACTTCGTGACTCGATCGATTAACTTTAGACATTTCGCTGAATCCTTACTAGCGTCTCTCGAAAACACTGTTGGACGTCTGATGTGCTGACTTGTGGTTATTTTAATATTCATTGGTATCCTGAACATTCGAACCTCGTTAACGATGCACTGTTTGTATTCCGGCTCCTGTTAGAGAAGGCGAGGGCTTTTGAGTTACTAATTGCGGCCAACGTCATGTAGATGTTTCGAAGTACCTGGCGTCGCCAGCATATAATATCACGTCGTAGCCACACTCAAGTTCAAATCCGAAAGCAGCGTCTTTAATGGAGTACAACAATTAGTATTAAAAACATGACTATAACAAAGATCGACGTACAACATGAACACAAGTGAATTCCTGGACGGAGAGTGTTGTTATTTATACAAAAAAAAAGTTTTAAATGGCTATGAGCACTATGAGACTTAACATCTGAAGTCATCAGTCCCCTAGACTCAGAACTACTTAAACCTAACTGACCTAAAGACATCACACACATCCATGGGTGAGGCAGGATTCGAACCTGCGACCGTAGCAGCAGAGTGGTTCCGGACTGAAGCGCCTAGAATCGCTAGGCCACCGCCGCCGCCGCTATTTATACAGACATATAACATTTCAGAATACACAAATAATTACAACATAACACAACATGTTTCGAGACTCTTCCAGAATTTATATATAGGGTAACCAAATGATAAATAATTGTTGGCACTCGGGTTTGAGCACGCCACTCATAGCACACAACGCAGTCACGCTAGCCACGACACCACACTGCGGACGGCAGGCCACCAACATTCAGAGCGTTTTCTAGTTGACAATGAAGCAGCCACTGAAAAGTTGAGAGTTCGCAGAAAATCTGACCGAGGCGGGTCTGCGTGGGCGAGAAAACTTGACGGTGGGTGACTGACACTAGCTGTAGCAAAGTCATAACCGTCACAGCAATAACAGTCCTCAGGGTAATACGAAGTACAGATCAGCACCAGGTAGCCAATGTCCAATAGTACGTCTAGAGGATGATGCGCGCAGGCTTCACTCGGCGAAAGGTGGAACTGTGTAGCTCCTGGGTCCTGTCTTTTGGCCTATATGAAGGATGTCCAGATGAGCCGCCGGGACCTCGGCCTATCGTGAGTTGCTGGGCCCCGCAACCTCTCGATCCTCGATAACATCCATAGTTTAGACAGCGGAAACGACGTCGGTATCCAAGCGAGATACTATAAATTTCTGAATTATAATTTAAACTGATTACCAGATTACAAGTCGGGAACAGTTTGCTTTCTGGACACGATTCAAGCCACAATTGTCCGGACGGGTTGCCTACATGCAGATCCTGGCCTTCGGCAGTGGTAGGATGATATCATAGTGCCACTACTCAATCCTGATCCACGCCCCATTCTTGGAAATAGGCCAGTCAGAGAGGTTCTAAGCGGTTCTCCGCTGTTAAAATAGATTTTGGACGTGCAGTCGATCGTCGTAAACTTCATTGCACGATATTTCGGCTGGACGACTGCCAGCCATCTTCAGGTAAGCCGAACGTGGACTGACGAAGACGTTCTCCGCTCCGTCTTATATAGTGCGCTGATAGTACTGCCACGCATGCAATGCAGTCGCGGAGACACAAGGGCCACACCGCCCAGCGACAGAGCCCTCGCTGGTGGAACTGCAATACTCAGCTGCAGTCGGCATTGTTGCTGGCCGCAGCTATCGAAGTCTTCTGGCGTCTTCGTCCCGAGCAAATTTTGGAGATGATGGGATTCCATGCGTTATTCAACTGGTAATCACTGTCACGGTTCATTAGATTTCCCGTAATGCGTATTTCAAAGGATTCTTTGATACTGGAGTTCCAAAAAGTTGTTGATGTGGCCAAAATCGAAGTTTTGTGGTACTCCATTGCATGACCGTTGGGAATACAATGTTCCGCAACTGCAGACTTACTGTGTTGCAGTAGGCGAGTGCAACGTTGATGTTCTATACAACGCTCTTCCACTGTACGCGTTGTCTGTCCTATATAGGCCATATCACATTGACACAGTATTTTGTAAATTCCCGCCTTCCGCAGTAACAAATCATCCTTCACCGATCCCAGCAAATCCGAAATCTTAGAAGATGGACGAAAAACCACTTTCACATGAAAACTATTAAGAATCCTCTCTATCTTGAAAGAGATATTTCCAACGAAGGGAAGAAAAGCCAGGGACTTGGCTGGCTCGTTCTCCTCTGTATCCACTTCCCGGTTCCTGGCTCTAATTGAGAAGGCCCTGTTAATTTGCCGGGTCTAGTATCCATTGTCTCTGAACACCGTCCTTAAATGTGCAGGTTTCTTAGGCAAATTCTCTGCATTCGACACCGCATGTGCCCTGTGCACAAGGGTTTTAAGTACACTTATGGTCTGGGATGGGTGACTGGCAACTTGAAGTATGCAAGTACAAATCAGTATGAGTGGGCTTACGATAGACAGAATGTCCCACCGAGCCGTCACCCTTCCGTTTAACCAAAACAACCAGGAATGGAAGGCAGCCATCTTTTTCTAGTTCCATAGTAAGTCGAATATTCTCATGGATGGAGTTAAGATGATGAAAAAACTTCATTAACTTTTCTTCTCCGTGGGGCCACACTATGAAAGTATCATCGACGTATCTCCAAAAAACAGTTGGTTTACAAACCACTGATTCAAGTGCTATCTCCTCAAAATCCTCCATAAAAAGGTTAGCCACAAAGGAAGACATAGGGCTGCACATGGCGACACCGTCAGACTGCTCAAAATATTCCTGGTTAAACATAAAATACGTTGAGGAAAGAGCATGTCGAAACAAAACGGTATGTCCAATTCAAACTGTTGACCAATTAGAATCAAGGAATCCGCAGGAGGTACTTTTGTGAAAAGGGAAACTACATCAAAACTCACTAGAAGATCCGAACTACTTAAGTGGAGAGACCCCCGTCTGTTGATAAAATCAGCAGAGTTCCGTATATGATGTGAACATTTGCCAACAAATGGTCTCAACAAAGAAGCTAGATGTTTGGCTAAATCATATGTCTGTGCGTCAATACTACTCACTATAAGCCGTAAGCGCAGATCTTCGATCTTCTTTGTGCACTTTAGAAAGACCATACAATATGTTCATGCTATCCATGGTGTTTCCTAAAAAGCCACGGTCATTCTCAAGGCGCTTTAATATCGCCTACAAGCCGTTCTCTTTATTGTAATCCTCTTTGACCCTTATTTTAAAGTTTCTTCTTGTCTGGCCCTCAAACTTCACGGCACTACAGGAGGTAGTACTTATCAAAAGTAGGAGAAAAGTCTCCATAATTATCTGTCCAGAAAGCAATACCTATTGAGAAATGGGCGAGTCTTTCCTTTCAATCCCATCTGTCTGTTACGTATAAGCAGCACCGTAGGCAGCGCTGCAAGTGGTTACCACATATCCTGAGGAATCGTCCAACATTCTTCACCGTGAATCGCACACTGTTTCAAATAAAACAGGTTCAGTTCGGATTGCGTTAAATGCATTGGTCACACGCCCCTGTCTTAACATTTTATTTTATATACGTCCGCTTTTCTTATTCAGTTTTCGCTTGTGCTAATGTATAAGGAACAACATAGTAAAATCTTTGGTCCATTGACACACAATCAGCACCGATTCAGTAAATACCGTTCTTGTGAAACACAAGCAGCTCCTTATTCATACGCAGTAATGAGTGTTATCGACAGAGGATCTCGAATGTTTCAAGATTCCCAGAAGGCTTTTAACACTGTTACTCACAAGAGACCTCTTATCATATTGCGTACCTATGGAGTATCGCTTCAATTATGCTACTGGATTCGTGATTTCCGATCAGAAAAATCATAGTAAGTATTATCTGAATTAAAATCATGGACTAAAATAGATGTGATATCTGGCGTTCCCCAAGGCCCTCTGCTGTTCCTAACATACGTAAGTGATTTAGGAGAAAGTTTGAGCTGCCCTCTTAGTTTGTTTGCAGATGATGCTGTCATTTACTGTAGGCCTATAGTAAAGTCATCAGAACATCAAAACCAGTTGCAAACTGATTTAGACGAAATATCTGTATGGTGCGAAAAGTGGCGGCTGTCTCCGAATACGGAAAAGTGTGAGGTCATCCACACGATTACGACAAGAAGTCCATTATATTTCGGTTACAGGATAGATCACAAAAATCTAGAGCCTGTCTATTCAACTAAACGCCTAGGAATTGCAGATACGAACAACTTAAACTGGAACGATCACACAGATAACGTTGTGAGAAAGGCAAATCAAATACTGCGTTTTATTGGCAGAACACTTAGGATATACTCGTACAACAGCTCTACTGAAGAGACTGCCAGAACTACGCTTGTCCGTCCTCTGTAGGAGTATTTATGTGTGGTACTGGATCGTTACCTGGTAGGATTGACGAAAGACATCGAAAAAGAGCAAGAAGAGCAGCGCATCTCGTTTTTTACCATCGCAAAATAGGGGAGAGAGAGTCACGGATATGATAAGCGCGTTGGGGTGGCAATAATTAAAACAAAGACTTTCTTCGTTGAAGGGAGATTTTTTCACGAAATTTCCATCACCAACTTTCTCCTCTGAATGTGAAAATATTTTACTGCCGCCAACCTATATAGGGAGAAATGGTCATCGAAAACGATAAGAGATATAGGACCTCACACGAAAAGATTAAAGAGTATCTTTTTCTCACGCACTATCAGGAAATGGAAGAGTAGAGAAATAATATCAAGGTGGTTCAAAGAACCCTCTGTGAAGCACTTCAAAAATGGTTCAAATGGCTCTGAGCACTATGGGACTTAACATCTGAGGTCATTAGTCCCCTAGAACTTAGAACTACTTAAACCTAACCAACCTAAGGACGTCACACATATCCATGCCAGAGGCAGGATTCGAACCTGCGACCGTAGTGGTCACGCGGTCCCAGACTGAAGCGCTTAGAACGCTCGGCCACACCGGCCGGCTGAAGCACTTCATTGTGAATTACCGAGTAGTTACATAGATATAGATTTCATTGGTAGTTGGCTTTCATTGGTCAACGGAGCTTTGGGAGAATGTTGAGCGCCACCACGAATTATGAACGCTATACTATAATATGTATAACAGAGTCTAGTTTAGGCTCTGAGCACTATAGGACTTAATAGTCTATGGTCATCAGTCCCCTAGAACTTAGAACTACTTAAACCTAACTAACCTAAGGACAGCACACAACACCCAGTCATCACGAGGCAGAGAAAATCCCTGACCCCGCCGGGAATCGAACCCGGGAACCCGGGCGCGGGAAGCGAGAACGCTACCGCAAGACCACGAGCTGCGGACAGAGTCTAGTTTAGGATTTACAGTGTATGTGTGTTGCTTCCTTATTATTTTTCAGATTACCTAATAGCATATTAATTTTAAATTGAACAATACTACATAGCAAAATAGACGGATTTCTATTACATGTACGTTAGCCTATGCAGTAACGAAAAATAATAATTTATCGTTTCCTTGTATTATAGAAGTTGGCCGTGCGGGATTAGCCGAACGGTCTCAGGCGCTATAGCCATGGGCTGTGCAGCTGGTCCCGGCGGAGGTTCGAGTCCTCCCTCGGGCATGGGTGTGTGTGTGTGTTTGTCCTTAGGATAATTTAGGTTAAGTAGTGTGTAAGGTTAGGGACTGATGACCTTAGCAGTTAAGTCCCATCAGATTTCACACACATTTACAGAAGTTGACGATGGATTGACGTCGTCCGTATCGACGTCGCTATACGGGCGAGAGACAATAAGTGGTCAAACAGAGAATTTTAACGGTGTACTATGTCTACGGCAAACATATGCATTTGGACAATTGGTGCGTCTTATTCTGTAGTGATATCGTGATACAGTTGTAATGTGTCTTCACAAGAAATAGTTGAAGATGAGTTGGGAGGTATGGTACAGCGAGAAGAATTCGACAGTGCACTGAAAGATCTGCTTCGATAAAAGGCCCCTGGAATATATGTCATTCCCTCAGATCTACTGAATTCTTGAGAGAGTCAGCTCTGACAAAAATATTCCACCTCGTGCGCAAGATATTGGTTGTTTAAATTGAAGTATCACTTATTCATAAAGGAGGTAGAACTGGTTAAAAGAAGAAGAAAACATCCTGAATTTATATGTCCGGAAACCAATAACTGTTGCAGTATTGGAACTTTTACTTGTGACGTGTAATATGTAGTAACTGCAGATGAGGCCGTACTCAGAAGATATGGCATAGAAAATTACCACAATACGCACGTGTGGGCAGATGGAGGTGAGGCACTTTTGATATTTCCAGTGTAAGCGTACGGGCATACATTTTATTAAAGTCAGTAACAGGTGCTCTGTATCACCTATTTCTGCCTGGTAAATTATGAGCTCTATTGGTGGACTTAACCCTCGTAGAAAGACAACGACCGTGATTTATGCACGACAGGACACCATCACATATGTACGTTAGCTATACACTATATGATAAAAAGTATCCAGACACCCTCAAAAACATACGTTTTTCATATTAGATGCATTGTGCTGCCACATACTGTCAGGTACTCCGTATCAGTGACCTCAGCAGTCAATACACATCGTGAGAGAGCAGAATGTAGCGCTCCGCAGAACTCACGAATTTCGAATGTGGTCAGTTGATATGTCGTCACTTGTGACATACGTCTGTGCGTGAGATTTCCACGCCCCTAAACATCCCTAGGTCCACTATTTCCGATGTGATAGTGAAGTGGAAACGTGGAGGGACACGTAAGCGCAAAAGCGTACAGACCGACGTCGTCTGTTGACTGGCAGAGACCGCTGACATTTGAAGAGAGTCGTAATGTATAATAGACAGACATCTAACCGAACTATTACACAGGAATTCCAAACTACAGCGGGATCAACTGCAAGTACTATGACAGTTCGGCGGGAGATGAGAAAACTTGGATTTCATGGTCGAGCGGCTGCTCATAAGCCACACATCACGCCGGTAAATGCCAAACGACGCCTCGATTGGTGTAAGGAGCGTAAACACTGGACGATTGAACAGTGGTAGAACGTTGTGTGGAGTGTCGAATCACGGTGCACAATGTGGCGATCTAACGATAGGGTGTGGCTACGGCGAGTGCCCAGTGAACCTCATCTGCCAGCGTGTGTAGTGCCAACAGTAAATTTCGGAGGCGGTGGTGTTATGGTGTGGTCGTGTTTTCCATGAAGGGGGCTTGCTCCTCTTGTTGTTTTGCGTGGCACTATCACAGCACAGGCCTACATTTATGTTTTAAGCACCTTCTTGCTTTCCACTGTTGAAGAGCAATTCGGGGATGGCGACTGCAGCCGGCCGAAGTGGCCGTGCGGTTAAAGGCGCTGCAGTCTGGAACCGCAAGGCCGCTACGGTCGCAGGTTCGAATCCTGCCTCGGGCATGGATGTTTGTGCTGTCCTTAGGTTAGTTAGGTTTAACTAGTTCTAAGTTCTAGGGGACTAATGACCTCAGCAGTTGAGTCCCATAGTGCTCAGAGCCATTTGAACCATTTGGCGACTGCATCTTTCAGCACAATCGATCACCTCTTCACAATGTACGGCCTGTGGCGGAGTGGTTACACGATAGTAACATCCCCTTAATGAACTGGCATGCACAGAGTCCTGGCCTGAATCCTATAGAACACCTTGGGAATGTTTTGGAACGCCGACATCGTGTCAGGCCTCACCGACCGACATCGATACCTCTCCTCAGTGCAGCCCTCCGTGAAGAACGGGCTGCCATAATCCAATAAACCTTCCAGCACCTGAATGAAAGTATGTCTGCGAGAGTGGAAGTTGTTATAAAGGCCAAGAGTGGGCCAACGCCATATTGAATTCCAGCATTACCGGTGGAGGGCGGCACGATCTTTTAAGTCATTTTCAGCCTGGTGTCTGGGTACTTTTGATCACATAGTGTGCATACACACAAAGCAAAAACGTTCTCGAAACTCCTACTTCAATATTGGCTGCTGCCTCAGGAACAAAGTACTCAGTACTGGGCTGCATTCTTGGACATAGTACCACGAAGAAGCTGGAATATCACCTGAATCATGAGAGTAACAACGTCATAATAATGACGAATTAAAACTTGTGTCATTTATGTTCTTATTTAACCTCCTTCATTTACCTCTGTGAGTTTGGTTCTGAAAGTCATTATACCAGTTTTCTTTCTTGTTGTTGGTGTCTCTCTTACTTTTCCTGTGGCCTTCATATCCACTATTGCCACAGTCTTCATTTTAATCGACCCATACAGTATTGTTGTTTTTGTTGTTTTATTCTGACCTGCAGCAGCCTCTTCATCGCCGCCGGCCGAAGTGGCCGTGCGGTTCTAGGCGCTGCAGTCTGGAACCGCGAGACCGCTACGGTCGCAGGTTCGAATCCTGCCTCGGGCATGGATGTGTGTGATGTCCTTAGGTTAGTTATGTTTAACTAGTTCTAAGTTGTAGGGGACTAATGACCTCAGAAGTTGAGTCCCATAGTGCTCGGAGCCATTTTTCTTCATCGCCGAATAAGACCTGAAACCAACATCCATTTGAATCTACTTACCGTAAACATCTCTCGGTCTTCTTCCACAGTTTCCCCCCGCCTCACACTTCCTTCCATTACGAAACCAACGGTTCCTTCAAGCCTCACGATATGTCCCATCAACCGATACCTTCTTTTAGTCAAGTTGTACCAGAAACTTCTGTTTTCCCCAATTTTCCCCAATTCGGTTCAGTACCTCCTCATTAGCTACTCGATGTACCCATCTAATGTCAAATAACGTACCAGACAAATACCATCAGAAAAGACTTCTTGACAATTAATTTTCTATTAGATGTTAACAAACCTCCCTTTTCTTTGGTATGTGGACCATCTATGCAACTGAACGGAATGGGAATTAGTTTTGTGTCATATGTGCATTGCTTTTTTTATTAATTCTACGTCTTCAGTGGCCTGTACAGGAATAAACTTACAAAAAGGTGTCCTTGCGGTGGCCTCCCAATATCAGGAGCATTGGAAATCATTTCCATGAACCATACAGAAAATGAAATCTCTGATTTAATATCCACAAAGAAGTGATATAAAATTGTTGGTTTAGATTTGTATATGATATAATCTTTAGAGTAGATAAACCAATACAGGATCAACTGCATTTTGAAAGAATGACACATGAAACAAATAGTTACATAATATTTACTTCTGTCAGCACTTGTAATCTTTGAAAATGGAATTATTACATTCTCCTCGAAGTCTGGGGGTATTTCCCCTATGGCCGGGCGTGATAGCCGTGTGGTCTAAGGCGCCTTATCACGGTTCGCGTGGCTGCTCCCGTCGGAGGTTCGAGTCCTCCCTCGGGCATGGGTGTGTGTATTGTCTTTAGTGTTAGTTAGTTTACGTTAGATTAAGTAGGGTGTAAGCTTAGAGACCAATGACCTCAGCAGTTTGGTCCCATAGGATTTACCACAAATTTCCAGTTTCCCCTATGTCATACAGAGGGTGTATAACAAAACAGAATTAAGCATTCCTACAGAAAGTAGTATTGATCAAAAGTAGGAGAAAAGTTTCCATAATCATCTGTCCTGAAAGCATTAGTTACGTTGTTACTGTGGGTATATGCGTTAGGAGTTCTGAGGGGATTTCAGGCTGTGGTGCCGGAGAGAAAGATTCGATGGGTGACAGTCGTGTCGCTTACTGGGAGGCATAATGCTTAAATGAACATGTGGCATGTGACACATTCAAATAATATGAGTTACAGACGTATAGGGTGCAGCTAATCACAATTTATCTCGAGTCGCTTGGAGATTTTACAAACGTGCCGTGTAAGCTACATAGACGCATAGTTCCTGATAACAAGTCCAAAACTGGCTCTAAGCTCTGTGGGACTTAATGTCTGAGGTCATCAGTCCCCTAGACTTAGAACTACTTAAACCAAACTAATTTAAGGACATCACACACGTCCATGCCCGAGGCACGATTCGAACCTGCGACCGCAGCAGCAGCGCCTAGAACCGCTCGGCCACAGTGGCCGACTGATAACAAGGTTTTGGCCAATTACATTCCAAGCCTCTCATTAGTGCCCCATGTGACACTGCTGAAAGGCGTTTGACATCTAATGGGGCCGCTATGAGGGGAGTAGGCCACGTGCTGGCATTGTATTTCACCTCTTCTTCCCAACATAAATAGAAACATAAACGCAACACTGCTCTCTAAAAGCTCTCATCACATTCATCCACTCAGCATGAATGCATACCAGACAGTTCATAACAGGTCACGGCAACGACAAACCACCTTCTTCATTGTCTTGCTTAGGAAGTCAATGTGGGATTTCCGCATTTGCCTCCAGTGCTCATCTCATGAGGACCAACTCTGACAAGCAGAATAAATCTCGGCTACAAACGATAGGTACTGACTACAATTTTTTTTGCATTTACGGGTGACACTGCTGTCAAGCCTAACAGAAACAACAGTCCTACAAACCATCTTTTCTTAACTCCCCAAAATGGACCATGTGTGCCGCCACAGAGGAAACAATTATCTCAATGGACCACAATTCGATCAGACAAACACATGAGATCCCACTATTCAAGTACACTACTGGCCATTAAAACTGCTACACCACGAAGGTGACGTGCTACAGACGAGAAATTTAACCGACAGGAAGAAGATGCTGTGATATGCAAATTATTAGCTTTTCAGAGCATTCACACAAGGTTGGCGCCGGTAGCGACACCTACAACGTGCAGACATGAGGAAAGTTTCCAACCGATTTCTCATACACAAACAGCAGTTGACTGGCGTTGCCTGGTGAAACGTTGTTGTGATGCCTCGTGTAAGGAGGAGAAATGCGTACCATCACGTTTCCGACTTTGATAAAGGTCGGATTGTAGCCTATCGCGATTGCGGTTTGTCGTATCGCGACATTAATGCTCGCGTTGGTCCAGATCCAACGACTGTTAGCAGAATATGGAATCGGTGGGTAATACCGAACGCCATGCTGGATCTCAGCGGCCTCGTATCACTAGCAGTCGAGATGACAGGCATCTTATCAGAATGGCTGTAACGGATCGTGCAGCCACGTCTCGATCCCTGAGTCAACAGATGAGGACGTTTGCAAGACAACAACCATCTGCACTAAGAGTTCGACAATGCTTGCAGCAGCATGGACTATTTCTCGGAGACCATGGCTACGGTTACCCTTGACGCTGCATCACAGACAGGGGCGCCTGTGGTGGTGTACTCAACGACGAACCTGGATGCACGAATGGCAAAACGTCATTTTTTCGGATGAATCCAGATTCTATTTACAGCATTATGATGGCGCATCCGTGTTTGGCGACATCGCGGTGAACGCGCATTGGAAGCGTGTATTCGTCATCACCATACTGGTGTAGCACCCGGCGTTATGATATGGGGTGCCATTGGTTACACGTCTCGGTCACCTCTTGTTCGCATTGACGGCACTTTGAACAGTAGACGTTACATTTCAGATGTGTTACGACCCGTGGCTCTACCCTTCATTCGATCCCTGCGGAACCCTACACTTCAGCAGGATAATGCACGACCGCATGTTGCAGGTCCTGTACGGGCCTTTCTAGATACAGAAAATGTTCGTCTGCTGCCCTGGCCAGCACATTCTCCAGATCTCTCACCAATTGAGAACGTCTGTTCCTTGGTGGTCGAGCAACTGGCGCGTCACAATACGCCAGTCACTATGCTTGATGAACTGTGGTATCGTATTGAAGCTGCATGGGCAGCTGTACCTGTACACGCCATCCAAGCTCTGTTTGACTCAATGCCTAGGCGTATGAAGGCCGTTAATACGGTCAGAGGTGATTGTTCTGGGTACCGATTTCTCAGGATCTATGCACCCAAATTGCGTGAAAATATAATCACATGTCAGTTCTAGTATAATATATTTGTCCAATGAATACCCGTTTATCATCTGCATTTCTTCTTGGTGTAGCAATTTTAATGGCCAGTAGTGTAATTAAGAGATTTATTTCGCAAATGTGTCATTAATAACTCTGTTCAGTAACGTGTTGGTGGCCAGCCAGTTGACGAGAAACAAAAGTCAGGAACAACTATATGTATAACCGTTCATAAGACCTCTACGCCTCCGAAAGTTTAGCCTTGAAGGGAAAAGAAGACAAAGAGGAACTTCGGAAAAGCTTAAGGCAATTCAAAGGGCAACGAGAATTCGTAAAGTGGCGTAACATAGACCTCTACATATGTACTGGAACGTAAATGGACAAGACAAGGGAGCGATGTGTGAACTTTCATGTGCAATTCACAACATTGAAACCTATCAGAATAACCAAAACATTCTTCCTTACTGAAGCATAGCAAGCAGGAAGATTAAATATCATAGTTAGGGCATGGTCCATTGTCGCACTGGAAATAACGAAAAATAACATGTAACATTGTACTTCATCCAGAAGTGTCCAGCTTGGTGGAAGTTCCAAAGCAAATCATTCCATAAGGTGAATGCGTACCCTTTTGAAGCAGGACAGGAAAACGTTACACCACAGAGAATGCGTGATTACTAAGCAGAATTCAAACTGTAATCTGAGTGTAAAATACAGTAACATCACTCGTGTATTCGATAAAAAAACAAAAGCATCATCGTGCGTCAGGTATATGTCCATGTCATTCTGTTGTTCGACCTGTTTCCGTGAAAATCTGACACTGTCCAATACATGTGAAATTCGATGCCATTGCGGGTGCGTGTTTTGCATTGCAGCAGTACCAGGAGCAAATAGATGGGTTCTTTTCGTTAGCCCGTCGTCGCCATGGGCAGCTCTCTCGCAGCCACGAGTCGCTGTGATGCAAATTGCGTGCTCGCATTTCGCCTCCCAACCGGGCTGCAACTTAATCCTCTTACCGTGAGCCTGCTCCGCCCCCGAGAAGCGATTACGCCGTGCTTGGGGGTTTGTGCAACGTGATTGGTATTATCGAAAAATAAAATCACTGTTCCTGTGCTGCTGATGTTTCTTCAGTTGTTATGCGATGCTCACACAGCGTATCTGGCAGATATATTTTAAGCGTATGTTGGCGTTGGTAGGTTCCTAAGTATGCCGTATGTGTTTATAAATTTATTTTACTATACAATACATATAGTTGACTCTGATGTGGCTGCAGTTGAACAAACGGTCATTTTATACAATATTTTTACGACTTATGATAAAATACAGTCAAGCTCCAATACATGGCAACTTGGGATCTTAGAAATTATGAAGCTGTTCTTTTAGCTTTAGCTACAGAGGTGGGTAAATATATTTGCATGATACACTACCTCATCCATAGCACTCTCACTCACTTTTTTGCGAACAACAGGTCAGCTTTCTTGCTTATGGTCTAGCTTTTATACTAATTGTGATTTTTTTGTGGTTTGTATATCAGTAAATTTGATAAAACTTTCATATAAGTGCATAACCTCATCATGTACCGGTAGAGTCGTTAACAATTCGCGAGACCCTTCGCCTTTTCATTATGCTGAACTGAAAAGCTTTACTGTCTGTAACACTGCATAACACTGAAGCAGACGCATTGCTACCAACACACTGTTGACTCGTATGTCGTATGTGTGTCTAGCGTACCTCACAGAAAATAAAATTAAGAAACCAACTGGACCCAAGTTAGGAGTTAACGAACTTAAAGCAGACACAGATTCTCCACTAATGTAACTCACGCGCGAAAATAGTCATTTGCGAGCACCGCAGCCAGTAATATTGATATTCTTCGTTCAAATGGTTCAAATGGCTCTGAGCACTATGGGACTTAACATCTGTGGTCATCAGTCCCCTAGAACTTAGAACTACTTAAACCTAACTAACCTAAGGACATCACACACATCCATGCCCGAGGCAGGATTCGAACCTGCGACCGTAGCAGTCGCGCGGTTCCGGACTGCGCGCCTAGAACCGCTAGACCACCGCGGCCAGCTGATATTCTTCGTGATGAAAGCCTTTTATATGACATGAGTTGTAGCTCATCAGTGGATTTATTAACTGATCCACAATTTTATTTCTCACATAATGTTTTAAGCTCTTCATGACTGACACACACTCTTCTACATTTCTGCCATCCTAGTATCAGTGAATTGACAACAATACGACTGGCGATGCTGCAGTTCAGACACATTACCTGACATTTCTCACATACTATAATAAAACGGTATTACATCAGATGGAAATCTGTCAATTAGTTGGCTGGCAGTGAACTATCAACAGGTAGCTAGTAGTCATTGTTTCGGACATCTTGATCATAGCAGAATATGAAGCTGGACATTCGGTGGATCCCTAAGGTGTCGGTAATGGGAATTTCAGAGAAGGATGAAACAAAACCCGTTATCACGTTTCTTTATCGATATTAAGATGATATTACGTCTATATCTGAACCAAAATATGTCTGAGAATAGTCTTTGTAGTTATTTTCCTTGTTCCTAGTTGTGAAACGTGGAACTAAAACAAGAGTCTCTAACCGGCTGGACAGCACTAACAGTCCTCAATCGTTGGCGGGACAGAGAAGAGAGATCCTGCTTTGCACACTGTGTTACAAATCAGTAGAGGCCATAGATCCCAAATGCTTTTTGACTGTCTTAGTGACAGCTTCCGGTCGACGGCCTCATTAGGTGCTAGGACATCTACAGCTGTTTCATTCTAGTTCTCGTCTCCACTGGTCTTTACCACTTAAGATATTTTATTTGATTTTAAAGTATTTCATTGGCGGTGACATATTGTGTGTTGTACATTTATTGGTTATGAAGAGTATTGTTTATGCGTTAGAAAACCGCGTGCCAGATGGAAAAAAGTTGTGATATTTCCTTCGCTTTTGGTACTGATAGGAGAGGGGATGGAGATGGATGCAGCTCGTAACATTTATACTGTTTCATGGAGGATCTTTTTGGCGTAAATTATTCACCATAGACAATAGACTAGTTTCAAAAGTCAAGGTAAAACCGAAAGTATGAAGAATAGGGTTTAAAGTGCTGTCGATAGCGAGTTTGGCTCTAAGCACTATGGGACTTAACATCTGAGGTCATCAGTCCCCAAGACTCAGAACTACTTAAACCTAACTAACCTAAGGACATCACACACATCCATGCCTGAGGCAGGATTCGAACCTGCGACCGTAGCAGCAGCGCGGTTCCGGACTGAAGCGCCTGGAATCTCTCGGCCACAGCGGCCGGCGATAGCGAGTTTATTGTATATCTGGCAGGAAGGGTGGCGAAGTCTTTACAAAGGAACCATTCTAGCGTTTACCTTAAACATTTTACGGATGTCACAGTAAATATAAATCAAGACGATGAAATTGTGATATGAACGACTGGAATCCACGAACAAGGCTGTAGGGGTACTGCATGCTCTCATTCATATCCGTGGATGGCCATATGTGTATTTTTGTTTGAATTGTGTCAGTTGCCTCATCGAGCATACCTGTCGCAGAACTTTGCTGATGAGAAGACGTGGTGCCTTCATGTCACCTGCATTAAAAGAATGTAATGGTCGAACCCTAAAAAAATGTCTTAACATCAATAATGCTATTCATCTCATGCCACAAACAAAGTGTTGTGTACAACGAACTGCTTCCAGCGGTATGTCCAGTGAAATTCCCACTTGTTGGCAACGACAGAGACGCCTTCCAATAGGAGTATAAAGAAAAAAAACGATCAAAAAGACTGTGTGAAGTGTTGCTACTGCACGATAACGCTCACCGGCATCCAGCTACTTTTCTCATATTAGACTCTCAAATATTTCTCTGTTACGGTACTTATCGGAGAACCATAAAGAAAATGTGCTTCAAACTTGATTTAACGACAGCTGCAATTCTAAGGTAATAGGTTTCTACAGGCGTGAAGTCGAAAATCTATCAGACTGATTTGAATGTTACAGGAGACTACACTGCTGATGATTAATTTATCTCTTGTATTAATATTTCGTCTGCAATAAACTAATAAAAAACTTTATGGAGTATGTACTATACTAATACAAGTTAATTACAGTTTATCATTATAATTTTACGACAAAAGTGTTTTGGAAGAGAGAAAGGTAACTAAAGGCGAGCACGTCCAAACTGTCACGAATTAACAAGATACTACGCATTTTTGGTCTGAAAACAGTCTGTGCGTACGTGCATATCACAGCCATATTGTACTTGGCGTTTTTTCGTAGTCTCCTACAACGCTGGCAACCCGCAATGTAGCACCGCCAACCGGGTCATCCCTCCAGCTCCGCTGGCGCACCGACCGAAGTCGGCCGAACTTCGCCTGGC
Organism: Schistocerca piceifrons; assembly: GCF_021461385.2. Taxonomy (NCBI): domain Eukaryota; kingdom Metazoa; phylum Arthropoda; class Insecta; order Orthoptera; family Acrididae; genus Schistocerca; species Schistocerca piceifrons. The sequence continues at coordinate 549,230,334 of NC_060149.1, read as the reverse complement.
CTGCAAGAAGCAGCTCTGAGGGCTGCGCAAGAGACATTTTCCTGCATCCGCCACGCCATTTTTCTCAGCCAATCGTAGCCCATATCGCTAGATCAATAGCTATCTGCTAGTCATTCGCCACGCTGGTATAACTGCCCTCGCTCTACGAGCAGCAGGCAGTTTCGTCTCAGGCAGGACAATTAGAAGATCACCAGCACCACGCCTCAGCCAGGACTCGAAGTCGCCATTGCCCCCCGGGATCATCGCGCATCGCGTCCTGCTGACCTCGTGTTGGGCTGTGATGGTGGAACTCCTTGTAGTGCCCGATATGATGGGACTTTAATTCTCTGTCTACTGTTGATGTCTAAGAAGATAACCTGTTTCGTTTGAAAGAGAACTTTTCAGAAAATGCTTGTGTTGTTTTCCAATAAGTTTAAGTTATCAAAGAAGTCATTCCCTTATTTTTCAAGGACTTCCTGATTTCTTTTGAACTGCTAACGGTTAGCAGAACTCAATAGTTGTGAACATAAACTGATTGTGTCAATAACTTGATTTTTGGAGTGTAATCAACTGACTTACAGTGAAAGTGTCCCAAGCCGGAACACTTCAGAAGTGGTTTTACAGTATTTCCACAAATTTGAAATATAGTAGCATGGGTCGTCCAAGGACGTACCATTGTGGTGATGGGGTAGGGGTGGAGGTCCTGGATTCCGGACACCCTTTATCACCTAAATCAAATTACTTCCAACGTAGTTGCTATGCAGTGAAATTGAGAAGTATTTAGATTTTAAAGGGTATGACGAAAAAGGGATATACATTGTGTATAATCAACAAGACTATCGATAGTTTCAAACTGTCGATAGCATTATTGTCTCTCGCTCATCCACACTTCAGCCAAGAGCAATTACGGTACATTGTTGGCCTTACTTGAACTCCGTTGATAATCAGTTCAATTCTTCTTTGCCGTAGAATTTAGTGGGTGTGCTGCCATTTATTACTTTTGAGCAGTGTGCTGTTGTGATACTTTCTAAGAATGGACAAGTTTGTAACAAGAAAGAAAAGAAAAACCGATTTTGATTCGACAACTAGCGTCTATAAGTTAAAAATATGTACGCACTGTTATACAGGGTGTTTATAAATGAATATCGGGGTTATGACGTTTTATAATATTTATTATATTAAACGTACAGCTATAAATGATACGTCAAATGAAAGATCAACTCAAACAGTTTTACCAAAAACCTTATAAATGTTCAATGTAAGCACCATTTGTCACAAGGCACACATCAAGTCTGTACCCAACTGCTGGATAGGCCGCAAGGGGCCCAATGACAGGGCCTGCTTTGCATGGCCTCCACGTTCACCCGACCTAACGCCATGCGATTTTTTCCTTTGTGGCTTCATCAAGGATCGTGTGTACATGCCTCCGCTACCAGCAGACCTCGCTGAATTAAGAAACCGCATTGAAGCAGCTGTTGCTACAATCACTAAAGACACACTTTTCAACGTTGGGGAAGAACTCGGTTATAGACTTGATGTGCGCCGTGTGACAAATGGTGCTCGCCTTGAATATATATAAGGTTCTTGGTAAAACTCTTTGAGTTGCTCATTCATTTGATATATCATTTATAACTGTAAGTTTAATATCATAAATATTATAAAGCGTTAAAATGTTCAAATGTGTGTGAAATCTTATGGGACTTAACTGCTAAGGTCATCAGTCCATAAGCTTACACACTACTTAACCTAAATTATCCTAAGGACAAACACACACACCCATGCCCGAGGGGGGGACTCGAACCTCCGCCGGGACCTGCCGCACAGTCCATGACTGCAGCGCCCGTAGACCGCTCTGCTAATCCCGCGCGGCAAAAGTGTTAAAACCCCGATATTCATTTATAAATACCGTGTATATTGAAGAGCCAAAGAAACTGGTACACCTGCCTAATATCGAGTAGGGCTCTCGCAAGCAAACAGAAGTACCGCAACACGACGTGGCATGGACTCAACTAATGACTGAAGTAGTACTGGATGGAATTGACACCATGAATCCTGCAGGGCTGTCAATAAACCCATAAGAGTGCGAGGGGCTGGAGATCTCTTCCGAACAGCACGCTGCGACGCGTCCCAGATATGCTCAATAATGTTCATGTCTGGGGAGTTTGGTGGCCAGCGGAGGTGTTTAAACTCAGAGGAGTGTTCCTTGATCACTCTGTAGAAATTCTGGACGTGTAGGGTCTCGCACTGTCCTGCTGGAATTTCCCAAGTCCGTTGGAATCACAACGAACGTGATTGGATGTATGTTATCAGACAGGTCGCTTACGTACGAATCACCCATCAGAGTAGTACCTAGACGTATCAGGAGTACCATATCACTCCAACTGCACGCGCCCCATTCCATTACAGAGCCTCCATCATCTTCAGCAGTCCCCTACTGACATGCATGGTCCATGAATTCATGAGGTTGTCTCCATACCAGTACCCTCCTACCCGCTATATATAATTTGAAAGGAGACTCGTCCGTCCAGGCAACATCTTTCCAGTCATCAACAGTCCAGTGTCGGAATTGACGGGCCCAGGCGAGGAGTAAAACTTTGTGTCTTGCAGTCATCAAGGGTACATTGGTCTTCGGCTCCGAAAGCCCATATCGATAATTTTCCGTTGAATGGTTCGCACGCTAACACTTTTCGATAGCGCACCATTGAAATTTGCAGTAATTTGCGGAAGGGTTGCACTTCTGTCATGCTGAACGATTCTCTTCAGTCGTCGTTGGTCCCGTTCCAAGATCTTTTTCTAGCCTCAGTGATGTCGGGGATTTGATGTTTTACGGATTGCTGATGTTCACGGCACATTCGTGAAATGTTCGTACGGGAAAATCCCCACTTCATCGTTACCTCGGAGATGCTGTGTCCCACCGCTCGTGCGCCGACGGTAATACCATGTTTAAACTTACTTAAATCTTGATAACCTGCCATTTTAGCAGCAGTAACTGACCTAAAAATTGCGTCAGACTTTTGCTACCTTGTGTAGGTGTTGCCGACCGCAACGCCGTATTCTGCCTGTTTACGTATCTCTGTATTTGAATACGCATACCTGTACCAGTTTCTTTGGTGCCTCAGTGTAATAACCTAATTGCCTATCTCTATCAGTTTAATGTTAGCACTGGAGTCGTTATTTAGAGACTGGTAGAACTTCGGGGATGTAATATTTCACTATTTCACAAAGTAACATTGTACTAAAATCAGTGCATTAAAATACGCTTGAATTAACTTGTAATCCAAAAATCGCGTCGTTCAACAATAATATCGCCCAAGTAGCGATATTTCTTTTAGAAAAATTGACACAGTTGCATCCTTAGTAGCCCAAATGGCAAAATATCGCCCAATGTCGTCACCAAGGCGGTACTCAATTATGAAAACCAGATCCGATACGGAACAATGGGGAAGGGTTTATCTAGAGCGGACGTGGTATGCGATGACAGAAAATTCTATAGTTCGTTCCTTTCTAGAAGTGTTTTTCAGTGGGCTGCTTGAATTCGTCTGAGCTTACTGCAACCTATATTCCTGCGCCCTCCTCCACTCCCACCTTTTCGTCCAGAATCTATCTACGCTCTTGTAATATTATAACAACTGAATCGTTTTCAAATTTTCTACGATTATCTTAAACTGCATTTTTTTAATTATTAAAAACAATTATATAAAATTATTTTTTCCGTAACTTTTGTAACTGAACTTGTCTTGATTTGGGGAAGTAATTATTTATTTTTTGGGTAGACAGTACTTAATTTTAATGTTGGTTTGCTTAAGATGTCAAGAATATGCGTACTGCAACGATATTTACGTTGGAATGCGGCTACCGATATTTAGTACAAGAATTGTGTTCTACGGTGAAATTTCTTATTCGTACTGTCCTTGGAAGAGTGAGTCCAACCGTTACAACTCTAAAGTATTTGTGAATAAACGTCATATAAATGGCAGCGTATGTCGTAAATCGCAGAGAAGTTTATTAGCATCAAAGACTGCGTAACCATATTATCATGGATAAATACAAACTAATTTATGAAGTCGCATACATTATAAATATAGGTGAAATCAATGAGTGAATCAACATCGAGATACCTAAACTGTCGCTTATAATATTTGTGTATTCTGATTTGTTTTATAGATAAATTTCGTTGTCATAGTTTCAAGTTCACTGCTGAAATGATAATTCAAAAAGTTCTTGATCTCTTAAGGAACCATGAATTTTAATTAAATAAAAGATAATTTCATAAAATTTGAGATTGAACTGAGTATGCTTTTATGTGCTGAAGGAATTCTGACTTCGTTTCAGATATGTAGGAAACATAATACATTATTGTAGGAGGAGAAAGACAGCTGGTCAAAAGAGGTTTGAACCCGTTTAACTTTGTAAGCTATTCAACCCAACATTAAGATTCTTCTTCTCTGCGATGGTGAACCATATAATATAAGACTGAACTATGTTTTGTTAAAAGAGTGGCAATAAATTATCTTCGAATTTTAATTATCTAAAGTCACTTGCGTGTGAGACCCCTGTGGATACAGAGATGAAATTAGTTACCAGAATTGTAGCTGCCTACGATGTGTTTCGAAACCTACCGGGGATATTTGTCAGGGTACGTCGGAATCTTGTTCGCCAATGTCATGCTAGCATAGCCGTCAGTTTCAGCATGTTTTGTATGATACACTACAAATCGTATGTGCATTATGTCAGTGATGGTGTCTGCAGTTAACTGTAAATAATGTAGATAAAAAAGTAGATAGCACTGTGATTTTATCCCTGTTCTATCCTCAAGCTGGCTCCCCCGATCCCAGGTTCCCTACCTCAAATTGTTCAGTGGAGCATCCCCTATGTCCTGTTAAATTTTTGCATGCACTTACGAAAACACCCTATGTGTATATGTGTAGGGTGTTTCAAATTTACACCGACAAACTTTGAGGGAATGTTGAAAGTGTCTTGAGAAAAAAAAATGAGGATAGGAACCTGTGTTCGGATACATCACCCAACGTCGCTAAAATGTGTCAGTTACAAGCGCCTGCGCCTGTGTATGTACATACAGGGTAATCCCTTTCAGGGAGAATGAAGAAGGATGAACGTATCAATTTGAGCTATGGGGACCTGTCCTGAAACGAACGATCCATAACATAGAAGCGAAAATCGTTCTGATACCTCTGACAGTGGAATACATGTACCAGTACTGTTGTTGCTAAGAATGCAGGGTAAGCAGTTTTCAGAGATGATAGTATAGACCAAAACAAGGAAAAAGTGCCCCGTTAACGTGGGCTTTAAAATGTATATCTGCGGAGCTATGAGCACTTGCTCACCTTCGCTCGTGTGAAACACTTCTCTTCTAGTGAACAAGTGCTCGTAGCTCTTAAGTTATGCATTTTAGTGTGTGATACTATAGAAGATAAATGCGGAAGTTATTCTAGTTACTGGAATGATCATCCTAAAACTTCTACATATGAGCTTTCATTTTTGAAAATATTTTTACAAACTATATTTTACTCTGAAAACAGAAAAACAAACAGGCTCATGCGTTTGAGTTGTTGTTTCGCAGAAGGATGATTAAAATGAAGTGTATGATTAGATTAAGTAATGAGGTTCGTTGCTGGATTGTCGACAGAAGGAATATGCGGAAAATATTAATTAAAACAGGATGATACAACACGTACTAAGTCATTAGGAAAATTCTTCCACAGTACTAGAGCGAGTCGTAGAGCGGAAAAACTGCAGGGAAGTCAGATACTGGACACATTTTCATATAGCTGAAAAGGTTTAGTATTGGAGAAAAAGTTGGCTTAGGTGAGGAAGTCGTGGCGGACTGTACCAAATGATTCAGAAGACTGGAAGGAAAAAATCTTGATTAGAAAGTTATGCATATGTTGTTATTGATGATGTCGTCAGTCCGAAGATTGGTTTGCTGCAGCTCTCCACTTTTCTTCGAAGTGTGGATCCTCTTTGTCTCTGTATAACTATTGCAACCTATATCCACTAGGACACTTGCTTACTATATTCAAGCCATCCTCTTTCTCAAATATGTCCCTCACCATCACCACGACAACACATACTTCCCTCTTTTATCAAATAGACGAGTCTTTCATGCCTCAGGACATATCACATGAAACATCTCTTCATTTAGTCAAATCGTGACATAAAATTCTTTTCTGCGCAAGTCGATTCAGCACCTCTTTAATATCTGGCTTGCCCCTCTAACTACAGCATTCTTCTGTAGCGCCGAATTTCGGAACTTCTATTTCGTTCTCGTCTGCTTTTCGTCCACGTTTCACTTCCGTAAAAGACTACGCTGTAGGCAAATGCCTTAAGAACACATGTAATAGCACTTAAATCTGTGTTAGGTGCTGGAAAATTCCTCTTTTGTAGAAACTCTTTTATTGCTATAGGCTGTCGGCATTTGATATTTTTTCATCTTTGGCCATGATCAATTATTTTGCTACCAAGTAGCGAAATTTATACACTACTTTTAGCTTATCATTTCCTATCATAATTTCCTCAGTATGGCCTAGTTTAGTCCGATGATATTCTTCATTACCCTTGTTCTGCTTACCTTACACACTCGTTTAATAACACTATCCATTTCGTTCAACTGCTTTTCCAAGTCTTTTGTCATTACCGACAGAATGACAATGCTGAATTTTAATTGCTTTTCAAAACTTTTCCTTAGTATCCTTTACTCCATTGCCAATGCACATATTGAATAACATCAGGAATAGATTACAACAGTCTGTCACTTTTTCTCAACTGCTGTTGCCCTTCATGTATTTCCACTATAGTCTGGTTTGTATAGGGATTGTCGCGACGCTTCACGCCCTGTATTTTATCCCTGTTACCTTAAAATTGCAATACTTACCAACTTAAAATTATCAGTCTTTTTCCAAAATCAACAGGTGTAGACATAATTTTGTCTTTCTTCAGATATCTTCTAGTACAGGTTCAGTGTTGCCTCGCATATTCGTAGCCTTAAGAATCAAAACTGATCTTTGCTGTGTTCGTCTTCAACTAGCTTTTTCATACTTCTGTAAACAATTCGTGTCAGTATTTTGCAAACCATGTCTCATTAGACCCACAGTTTATCAATGTTATCTGTCAGCAACGGTCACTTTAAGGATTGGTGTTATTACGTTTTTCTTGACATCTAATGCTGTTTAGCCTTGTATCATATATATTGCATACAAGGTGGAATAGTTTTGTTATGATATTTTATCCCAAGAATGTCAATCGTTTTGAGGGTCTGTCATCTACTGCCTTGTTTCGATCTTATGTGGTTCGGTGCTATGTCAAATCCTTCTCACAATATCATATCTCTCATCTCATCTTCACTTACTTCGTCTTCCCTTCCTATAATATTGTCTTCAAGTTTGCGGTGATTGTATACCACATCTACATAATCCTTCCACCGTTCAGTTTACCTACTTTGCTTAGTAATGGCTTACCATCTGAGTTTTTTCCAGTCATATACGTGCTTCTGTTCTCTCCAAAGGTCTCCTACATTTTCTTATAGGTGTCATGTTTCCCCTGATGATGCATGCTTCTACAGCCTTGCAGACATTTTTAGACGGTATATTATCTATCCAAGCATTTCGTTCCTCCATCACCAAGCTGTTATCAGCGTTAAGCCGCTTTGAAACAATTTTTAACCGAAAGGATTTAGTTCCAACAGGAAGTTACATTCAGATAACAGAACAAGAGATAGATAAACAATCTATCAACCAACCAAGACAGGACACCTGTGTTGTATGTGCTGTCCAGGGACTTTGAAGCAATTAAGATACAAATACGTTCCTGTCAGAGATTAAGTCTCGATTAAAATGACTCACCTGAATTGTATGTGGCGAATGAGCTTCTCATTTCGCAGTATGCATAAAACAAATATGTAAAAATAATTGTTACATCTATGAAGAGAAGGGTCACCAAAATAATTCCGATCTTAATTTACGGTTTTTAGATTGTAGTCAACGTCTACAAATCATTCGTAACTGTGTTTAGTTCCGACCCTTAGTTATAAAAGTGCAAGTAACACTCATTGGCCTATTTGTTCGAATACTCGCTGGTTGTCGGCTCCATTTCTTTGAAACCCCAGGTACGAGACGCCAAGGGAACAGCTCAGATGTGGGAACACTATTCTTCTTGCACATGCGGCAACATTTCGGAATATGTTTGGCAACAATGAAATGGTCGATGTCTGCATGGAGAGGCTGGGAATCATCATGCTATATTCACTTGATATTTTCCTGTCATTTCTATTAAATATTCCTCAACGATTTCCACTAAAGGAATGACATGAAGGTAGTAACTTTATGTTTCCAAACCCAGGAAGTTTGTTCCATGCAGAAACTACAGCTAACCTCGTATTTTACGTTGCGAATTACCCATCTTATCCGTCATTGGAGTAAAGAGGGAGCGATATTTCACACAGTAGTCAGCTAGCTCATCGGTGAAGTAGTCGTCTTTCAAAGGGCAGACAGCATTAATTGTTGGTTCCAGTTCCTCTGGGGTACGCCTTTTACTTCTTTTGTGAAAAAGCTACAATTCGACCTACAGACAATCTTAAGAACATCTATCCCTCATACGTCTTTTTGCTGCTTTGATTCAGTACCCTGTAGCTATAGAATACGATACTTGCAGTACTAAATACGAGGAGCGTTCATTAAGTAAAGCAACACATATTTTTTTCTGAAAGTAGGTTGCTTTTATTCAGGCCAGTACGCCATATTATCCCTCATTCTTTTGCTACAAAACCTTATTTTTCAACATAATCTTCATTCAACGTGAAGGACTTGCGCTACGTTACAGGGAGGGCCAGTACCCTAATGGTACCATTCTGCTGGTCGACGTCGGAGCCAACGTCTTGCTGCATCAATAACTTCCACGTCATCCACGTATTGCTTCCCGAGGAGTACATCCTTCATTGGGCTAAACGGATAGAAGTCGCAAGATGCGAAATTCGAGCTGTAGGGTCGATGAGGTAGAACAGTCCAGTGAAGTTTTCTGAGCTCTTCTCGGGTGCTCGAATTTGTGGGAGGCCTTGGGTTGCCACGGATATGGAGAAGTGCGTTTGAATTTTTGTGGCAACGAACACGCTGAAGTCATTTCTTCAATCTCCTGAGGGTAGCACAATACACTTGCGAGTTTATCGTTGCTCCATAATGGAGGACATCAAACAGAGTAATTCCTTCAGTGCCCCAGAAGATCGTCGCCACGATTTTACCGGCTGAAGGTGCGGCGCTGAACATTTTTTCGGAGGAGGGTTGGTATGGTAGCACTCCACGGATTGCCGTTTTGTTTACGGTTCGAAGTGATGAACCCATGTCTCATCGACTGTGACGACGTTCGACAAAAAATTGTCACGATCAGCTGTGTAACGCGCAAACAACTTTGTAAAGATGATCCTTCGTTGTTCTTTATGGTCTGCCGCTCGTGGTGAGGAACCGAGCGGGCACACACCTCTGAGTACTCCAACTGATGGTCGAGTGTGTCAGTACTACAAACACAGACGTCTAGCTGTGCAGCGAGGTATTTAAATGTGATCTGTCGATCACCTCGAATGAGAACGTCCGCACATTCCAACACTGCAGCAGTCACAGCTGGGTGCGGCCGGCCGGCACGCAGGATATCGGACAGGTTTCCGCGACCTTGTTGCGATGATTACAGACGCCTCGTCCAACGACTCACAGTGCTTTTGTTCTCTGCCAAGTCTCCGTAGACATTTTTCAAGCGCCTTTGTAGGCCTATATCTGCAATGCTCTGGTTTTCCGCCGAAAGAGACTCAACGACAGCCCTCTGCTTGGAACGGAGGCCGCTACAGACGCCGTTTTGAATGCTACGCACAGCGCCATAACCTATTGGAACTTAAGGAAACTACACGAGCTGAAGCAAGAACATTTCACGATCTCCTGCAACAAAATTTCGCTTTTTTTCGACTAAAACTGGCCGACAAAGCAAACTATTGCATTACTTATGGAACACCTCTCATAATTTCAATATGATTCCAGTACCGAGAATCCAAGTAATTTTGTTCTACGTATCGTTTGAAACTCACTGCTCAAACTCCACAGGTTATGGATATGAAGTTTTAAAACGAAGTGGAATGAAAACAAATTGCTCAATTAAATGTAGTGGATGAAAAAAATATGTCAGACTATTCCTGAAATCTCATTATTCAGTTACTTCATAAAAAATGACCTGAGAATATGGGCAAGAGAGAAAACAGACTTAAGTTTAAAGTTTGTTATTGTAAAAAATCATCACTTATGTAGGCCTATCCTGTACTGTAAATGACATTAATGAAATTTTAAGAAAAATTATAAAACTTTTTTTGCGTTGACAAGGCTACCGTACATTAAGTCAATGACTCATATTGTATGTCATGAGACAGTAAACATCTGTTGCATCCTATAACAATTCTAGGATAGGATAAGTGGTTCCAGGAAATAGTAATAACAAAAATGGTAATTAACGTTTTCCTCCCCAAGAAAGGCTCTCAGTTAACGCATCTTATGCTAACAGGCAAATTCACGGGACACTTTTACGTTATTGCTAATTCTTCTGGCAAGGGAGGTAATGACCGGAGATACAACACACATTGCCAAAACAGTCTACCGCCAACCCTTTATAAGAACGCAGAAGTTCACAGCTTCAGTGAAGTCTTTTATCAGAAATATTGCTGTAACTTGACAAGCTCACGCAGCTGCGGCTCTTGCCGCTTCTTTTCTTCCCCTTCTGGAACATTTGTAGAAACATGCACACTTGTTAACTGATCAGCGTTTAGAAAAGTTTATAAATGCGGATTCTTTTGGATAACTGCTACCAGTCAATGCTTCACCGCGCAAGGTCTGATGTTCTTTCCGAAAAGTTTCCACTACTGCTACCATAGCTGCTGCTTCTGTGGTGGTAATGTTGTAGGACTAAAGCATTCATATATACTTATTCTAAGAGAGTTCTATAAACGCACTGGAAGTAGCAAGAATGTTATTGTTTCTGGGAGGCGGGCAGTACAAGAAGGCATTATTTTCAATCTAGAATTCCATAAATGGGTAATGTAAGTGCTATTTTCCTTTACATTAGCCATATGAAGAAAATGTTATTAGACCTGCAAGAATTTAAGGATAATAAAAATAATAGAGACCAAAATTAACTAATGGCAAATACGTGAATAAAAATGAAGAAACTGAAGAAGGCTGTCACGATGAAGAAGTGGGACCTAGAGAAGAAAAAATTCTGGAGAGAAAGAATTGTGAAATTGTTGTGACTTGAACTTACTATCACATTACGAGACAAAGAACCCACTGACAATGTCAATGAGTATTGGAATTTGTTGAAAGAAGGAGTCATAAAAGCAGGGAAGAAAAGTATAGGATATGTAAATAGAAAAGCCCCCAAGAAGTCGTGGTTTACACAGGATAATATTTCGAAGATAGAGGTGAGAATGAAATTCAAAACTAAAAACAATGAAGATGAAAGAAAAATATACCGAAGGCTGAATAACAAGCTGCACGTAGTGAACCAAAGAAAGTAGGAAAAAATGGCTAAAGAAGGAGAATGATTCAGTTGAAGAACTGGAGAGGAAGGGAAGATATGACTTACCGTACAACATAGTCAAGGCTACAACGTGGTATCAAAGCAGACCAGGAAGTGATACTAAATAGTTCAAATGGCTCTGAGCACTATGCGACTTAATTTCTGAGGTCATCAGTCGCCTAGAACTTAGAACTAATTAAACCTAACTAACCTAAGGACATCACACACATCCATGCCCGAGGCAGGATTCGAACCTGCGACCGTAGCGGTCGCTCGGCTCCAGACTGTAGCGCCTAGAACCGCACGGCCACTCCGACCGGCGAAGTGATACTAATTCAGTTCTCAGTAAAGACGAAAATGTAGTGTACAGAGATCGTGAGGACATCCTACGGAGGTGGGAATACTATTTAAAATATATGACACACATTACAATCCAACAACTCTGGAACTTGAATCTGTGAACCGTGTAAACGATGACGAGAAGGGCCCAACAATCATAATGGAAGAGGTGAAGAGTGCAATAGATGCAATGAAAAATGGGAAAGTAGTAGGTACAGGTACAATACCAGGAGAAATATCAAAATTTTTGAACCTAGAAGATGTAAAAGAAATATTGAGGTTTTGTAACAAAATATTTTACAATGGTGAACTGACAGAGGACTTTCTGACAACAGTAATGATACCAGTAGCAATGAAACAAGGAAATTAGAAATGCAGTGAGCCTCATTCTACAGGAAGCCAAATTTACCTTAAGAATCGTTAAAAAAAAGACTGGGAAAAGTAATGGAAGAGAATCTGACTGAAGAGCAATTTCATTTTAGACAGAATACAGGCACAAGAGATGCAGTACGACTCTTAAGAAATTTGGGAGAGAGGTTTACTGAACAGAAAAGAGACCTATGTACACTGAGGTGACAGAAACCGTGGGATACTTTCTAATATCGCGTCCGACTCCCATTTCCCCACACTAGTGCAGCAACTTGACGCACCATGGATTAAACAAGTCGTCGTTTTGTTAAGTCCCCTGCAGAAATACTGACCCATGCTGCCACTCTAGCCGTCCATAATTGCGAAAGTGTTGCCTATGCAGGATTTTGTGCACGAACTTATCTCTCAATTATGTCCCATAAATGTTCGATGGGATTCATGTTGGGCGATTTGGATGGGCAAATCATTCGCTCGAACTGATCAGAATGTTCTTCAAATCAGTCGCGAACAATCGTGACCCGGTGACATGGTGCATTGTCATCTATAAAAATTCCATCGTTGTTTGGAAACATGAAGTCCATGAATGACTGAAAATGGTCAATAATCGGTTCAGTTGGGCCAGAGGATCCTGTCCATTCCATGTAAACACAGCTCACACTATATAGAGCCACCAACAGCTTCCACAGTGCCTTATTAATAATTCAGGACCATGGCGTCGCGTTGTCTGCGCCACGCTCGAACCCTACCACCAGCTCTCACCAACTGAAATTTGGACACATCTGACCAGGCCACCGTTTTCCAGTCGTCTAGGATCCAACCGATATGGTGACGAGCCCAGGAGAGGGGCTGCAGACAATGTCGAGCTGTTAGCAAAGGCACTCGCGTCTATCGTCTTCTGCCATAGCCCATTAACGCCAAATTTCGCCACACTGTCCTAATAGGTACGTTTGTCTTATGTCTCATATTGATTTTTGCTGTTATTTCGCTTAGTGTTTCCTGTCTGTTAGCACTGACAACCCTACACAAACGCCCCTGCTCTCGGTCGTAAAGCGCAGGCCGTCGGGCACTGCGTTGTCCTTGGTGAGAGGTAAACCTGAAATCTGGTATTCTCGGCACACTCTTGAGACAGTGGAACATTCAATTCCCTAACGATTTACGAAGTAGCTCCAACTATGAAACGTCCCCTTTTTGAAGAATTATACATGACTATGCTTATCCTGACACACAATATTTTTAGCGCAATGCAATCTGACTTTCAAAAAATCCCTACAAAAAAATGGCCCTGACTAACATTAACCTATGCGTTTCACAAATCGCTTACCTCACAAAAATCTTGGTTACTCGAACTACTGCAATACAGCGAGCGCCACTACTGCCAGCTAAATAAAAGATTCAAACTACGAAAGGCACTAACTACTGATAGGCATAGTTAACAAATGAAAGATTTTAATAGAGAACAAACAATGTATTTACCTTAATAGTCATAATATATATAGCAGTTCAAGACAGTCTTTCAAATTTCAAAACTCCGCCATCTCTCTCCTCACATCCACCACTGCTGGCGGCTCACCTCCAACTGCGCAACGCTACGCGCTGTTCACATCCAGCTGCCGCTGCCCAACACTACAATGGCAGACAACAATGCAAACTAGCCACAGATTGCACACAGCACATCGAGTGATTTTCATACAGAGCGCTATGTAACGTTGCCAATAAGAAAACATAAACAGCCTACTTACACAACTACCACTCGGGGTTCAAAGTTTATTAATTCCCGTCGTGTGGACACCTTTTCACATGAATCACCTGAGTATAAACGACAGCTCCGCCAACGCATTGCGCTTTTTACCTTGTATACACGATACTACTACCATCTGTACATGTGCATATTGCTATCTCATGACTTTTGTCACCACAGTGTATGTATTTTATAGGCCTAGGAAAGGTCTTTCATAATGTGACTCGGAATAAGGTTGCAACTATAACGAGGCAAAAGGAGCTGGAACACCAGACCACTGAAACGCATTGTATTTAAGCTTAAAAGCGTCAGTGAAAGTTAGAGGAGAAGGTACCAACTGGACAGACCTATGAAAAGGGGTAGGACAAGGCTGCTGTCTGTCTCCAACACTTTTGAATCTATGCGTAGAAAATATGACTCACCACTGGCCACTAGATGACAAGATGGTAAACATTAGAGGAAGGGCCGGTGTGGCCGAGCGGTTCTAGGCGCTTCAGTCTGGAACCGCGAGACCGCTACGGTCGCAGGTTCGAATCCTGCCTCGGGCGTGGACGTGTGTGGTGTCTTTAGGTTACTTAGGTTTAAGTAGTTCTAAGTTCTATGGGACTGATGTTAAGTCCATAGTGCTCAGAGCCATTAGAGGAAGGAGAATATGGTGTTTGAGGTTTGCAGACAACATGGTTCTCCTAGCAACAGGTCAAAAAGAATTACGAGATATAGTGGATAACATTGAAGATAAAGGAGAGAGTTATGGAATGAAGTCAAATAGAAAGAAAACTAAAGTAATGGAACTGGGAGGAAATCAAAAGAAAAAGATAATGCTGAATGGAGAAGTGTTAGAACATATACAAAGCTTTAAACACCTTCGAACCAGAATAGAAACCCACTGAAAGAGCAGCATAGAAATAAAAACCGCAATAGCAATGGCGAAAAGGCGTTTTATATGAACAGGAGAATTTTCTGCAGCGGTATGGACAAAGCTCTAAGGAAAAGGTTGATAACATGCTTTGTGTGGAGCGTCCTCCGATATGGTGCTGAAACGTGTACACTGAAGAAGAAAGACAGAGCAAGGCTGGAGGCTTTTGAAATGTGGACATGGCGGAGCATAGAAGGTTAAGTTGGGTGGATAGGGTGAAAAATAAAGAGGTACTGAGAAGGGTGGGAGAGCAAATACAATTTCTGGAAGTAATAAAAAGAAGGAAATGAAACTGCATTCGGCTTAAAAAAAAATTTTAGAAGTTATGTGAAAGGAAGGAGGAGGCGAGGAAGGAAGACATTTCAGATTCTGTATGACGAGATGGATGGCAGCACATGAAAAAAATTTCATTCAAAGACAGGGAGTTGCCAGTCTCGTTGTTATGAAACAACATGATCGTTGAGCAATACACAACCATCGCACAAGCAGTCTCTGATAAAACTCAAAAAGACTCAGCACCACCCACAATGTGGAATGTTTGGAGTTTCGTTGCATACCACCAGAAAAGCGCTGTGGGAGTTGAAGAGAAGCTATGGTTACCTTTTGGCAAGAGGAGAAGGCAAAGCTGAATGGTCAGACTCTTTTAGGTATCGAACACGTAACAGTGATAAACATCCAGAACATTGACTTTCCACCATTATAATTTTAACGTCGGACGTATTTAGGGGCGCAATTCAGCCGCGCAGAATTGGTATGAGGTGAAGTGAATTTGCTGTGCAGCTGAAAGCTAGCCGGCGGCTCCAGGGCGCTGCGTGGCAGGTCCAAGCCGAGCGGCAGTTGCTTGTCAGCCCAGGTAGGAAGACGTGCAACACTTAGCCACGAGCAGGTAACACTCAGAACAGAATGAATCTAGTCAGCAGGGCTGGCGTAGCAGGAGGGCAGAAGATACACCAGAAATAGCTGAGTGTCAGACAATAACAGTTCATGTACCTTATTACTGGGTTTGGGAAACTGTAATAATAAAAATGGTAATTAATGCTTTACCCCCAAAAAGGGTCTCTCAGTTAACGCCTCTTATGGTAACAGGTAAACTCACGGAGCAGTCTTATGTAACTGCTAATTCTTTTGGCAGTTGAGGCATTGACCGCAGATCTAACGCATATTGTCGAAACCGTGTCGCTGCGCACCCTCTATGTGAACACGGAAGTTTGCAGATTCATTAAACTGTTTTTCTTTTGCCGACACATTGCTGTCACTCGAAAAGCTCACACAGCTGCAGCTGCTGCTGCTTTTTCTTCTTCTTCAGTTCTTCTAAATTCTGTACTAAATCACAGTTACATAATATAGCACATCTGAACGTATCTGCGATCTCAGAAAAAAATGAGATGCATACAATTAAACAATAAAACCTACAAAAGTTTATATTTTACTATAGACAAATATTTTCACATTGAACCTTTGAATTAACAACTTTTAAGCGCTTTATGCGATTTCAACAAACGCTATCTCAAAGAATGGCATAGCACTGTAGCTATGAGCCCTGAAAGCTACGTATCTGTATGCCTTGTATTTATTGATTTATTACGTCTTATATCATTCTCATTATGAGAATGATTGTCAGAACGTTGCATCTTCCACAACAAGAAAGTAACTGAAAGCGGCATGAATACCTTACATCTCATCACACTTGTGTAGTTATTTAAGGAATATACAGGGTGTCCATGAAGTTCCTTTACAAATTCAAAATTTTATTATAACGGAGGTTGTTGAAATATCTTAACAAAATTTCTTTTATTGTGATCACTGTTTACTAAAGTTTTTATATTTACTAAAATTTTGTGTTTCAGATACTCTGTTGATGGAAGGAACTGAACCACCATAAAATGACAACTTCGTAAGAGAAGGCACAATGTGCATCCTGGTTTATTGAGAGAAAATTGGATGTTCAGACTCAACGAAACTTCAAAACGAAGTATGGAAGAGATCCGCCATCGTGCCCTACAATCCGTGCATGGCCGGCCGGAATGGCCGCGCTTTTCTAGGCGCTACAGTCTGGAACCGCGCGACCGCTACGGTCGCAGGTTCGAATCCTGCCTCGGGCATGGATGTTGTGATGTCCTTAGGTTAGTTAGGTTTAAGTAGTTCTAAGTCTAGGGGACTGATGACCTCAGATGTTAAGTCCCATAGTGCTCAGAGCCATTTGAACCAATCCGTGCATGGCACAAAAAATTTATGGAGACAGGGACAGTGCTGGATAAAGGGAGGAGCGGGCGACCAAGAACATCCGAGGAAAACTTCGATCGCGTTTTATACGTCTTCACTCGTTCACCTACGAAGTACATCACCACTGCTGCCAGACAGTTGCAACTACCACGTTCAACTGTGCATAAGATCCTCCACAAGAACTTACTGTTGTACGCTTACAAAGTGCAACTGTTACAGACACTTGAACCAAATGACAAGCCAAAACGGACAGAGTTTGCACTCAACATGCTGGAACGCTTTTCGGAGGATGAAGCATTCCTCAAGCGGGTTTGTTTCAGTGATTAGACAACTTTTCATGTTTCTGGGACATTAAACAGACAAAATGTGAGAATCTGGGGATCTGAACACCCCCATGTGACTAGGGAGCTTCACCGGGATAGTCCAAAAGTGAATGTGTAGTGTGTAATCATGTGTAACCGAATAATTGGTCCATTTTTCTTCAACGAGTCAACAATTACTGCAGATGATTACCTCGACCTTCTGACCGAATATGTAGCACGTTGCTGATTAACTTAAACCAACTATCATTTTCCAGCAACATGGTGCACCGCCACATTGGGGACTTCATGTTCATCGGTTCCTCAATGAAACATTTCCAGGCAGATGGATTGGAGGTATGGGCCAATTCCTTGGTCACCGCATTCGCCAGATATCATTGCCTTTGATTTTTTTTATGGGGGTATGTAAAAGATATCGTGTATCAAACACAGATACGGGACATTGCTGACTTGAAGCAAAGGATTCGTAATGCCATTGCCACCACTGATGACGCTACGCTACAGCGAACATGGCAAGAAATCAAGTAACGTCTTGATGTGCTTCGTGCAACTAAAGGCGCCCATTTAGAGGTCTATTAAACACTGTCTAAAAACTTCTACAAACACTGATTACAATCAAAGAAAAGTTGTTAAAATATCTCAACAAGTGACGTTGTAATAAAATTTTGAAGTTGTAAAGGGACTTTATGGAAACCCTGTATTACTATTATTGCCAATAACGTTACTTAAATATGATTGCGGTCGACATAAAAAACCAGAGTAATTTAGAAATGGTCGAACACATGCGTTAAATGGCACTACTATTCGAATGAATGATAAAAGACGCTTCTATCAATAAACATAAATAACTGTTTCAACAATATGTAATAACTTTTAAATTTCATTTAACAAGAGCGCACAAACTATTATTTATATTTATTGTGAATGATCTAAGTGTGACTGAATGTGCATAACATTTCTTTATTTGAATATTGATGTAATACAACAGTTTTGTAATACATCAGCTTAGTGCGAAAAGTGGTCAGTTTGGATCAAAATCATGTCTGTAGAACATAAGAACTTTTTAGTTGTGGTGAGGACGGCCTTCAACAAATGGATAAACAGTCAGCGGCGGATCACTATTGGAGTCAGGTGGAGACATCACTTTTTGAGTGGTGCGCTCAAGGGAGCGATTCTGGACTCTTTTACATAGCTGGAAGAATGCAGGCCTGCTTCTGGTAACATGTGCTATTTGGTCGTGTTTGGCGTAGATTCTGGTTCGGGTACGGTCACTACAGTTCCTTAACTTTGAAGGGACTCTAATTCTCGCGGGGTTGAATATGTTCCAGTGCAGAACTATAACTTCTACGCTTATACTATGGCACTGAAAATAGACAGTGTAAAAGTTTCTTCTCGTTGCTCCTATGGGATGGTGGTTAGAGAAGCTACTACTCAGCAGCTGAGTATCCATTAAGTAACGCAGAAGAATTCTATGAAAATCTGTCCATGTACCTGAAGAAAGATCGTTGACGAAATTGAATGTAAAATTAATGATAAATCCGTATTTTTAAAATAAACATTGCTAACATCAGAAGAGATTTTACCGGAATTTCTTCTCAAATGTTCAAATGTGTGTGAAATCTTATGGGACTTAACTGCTAAGGTCATCTGTCCCGAAGCTTACACACTACTTAACCTAAATTATCCTAAGGACAAACAAACACACCCATGCCCGAGGGAGGACTCGTACCTCCGCCGGGACCAGCCGCACAGTCCATGACTGCAGCGCCTGAGACCGCTCGGCTAATCCCGCGCGGCGGAATTTCTTCTCTCAAGAGCAAATTGCCTTCAACTAACAACAAGAAAGTAAGAAGAGAGGAAGAGAAAGACAAATTGGCTTTGCTAAGGAAATGCGTAGTCCTACGTGCAGGACTTAACAAAGGATAACAGTTATCACAAAAGGCATCGACGTTCCACAACAAAGATTTTTTTAGTTGATATTACTGCACACGCGAAATAACAAAACAAAATGGCTCTGAGCACTATGGGACTCAACATCTTAGGTCATAAGTCCCCTAGAACTTAGAACTGCTTAAACCTAACTAATCTAAGGACATCACACACACCCATGCCCGAGGCAGGATTCGAACCTGCGACCGTAGCAGTCCCGCGGTTCCGGACTGCAGCGCCAGAACCGCTAGACCACCGCGGCCGGCACACGCGAAATATTTCAGCTCTACTTTCTCAATAAATATACTACACTATCATAACACAGCCATGTATCTCCACGACATCTACAAATCTCTATGACATATCAAAGCATAATACACAAAGGGAGTGGTGGCACCACCGAGAAAGTAATGCCGGCCGGAGTGACCGAGCGGTTCTAGGTGCTCCAGTCTGGAACCGCGCTACCGCTACGGTCGCAGGTTCGAATCCTGTCTCGGGCATGGATGTGTGTGATGTCCTTAGGTTAGTTAGGTTTAAGTAGTTCTAGGAGACTGATGACCTCAGAAGTTAAGTCCCATAGCGCTCAGAGCCATTTGAACCATTTGAGAAAGTAATTATATTGACCCAAACACTTATTTTGTCAGACTAAAGTATTTTTAACCTCAGCTATAAATATTTAACAAAGTCATGTTGCAAAATACTTGAACTCTCTGCATTTTTACCAAGGAAAGAATTTAGTGATTTGCCCTGCATCAGTTAACAGGTTCTCAGATATACGACCAAGGTTATGATCTTGTCTCTAAAACATAGCTGGCAGGAGGGCTTTGATGGAGGTCCTGTAGTGTAAGTCATTGACAGTTTGATGGTCGGGCTGCAGGCTACGAGGCTGAATGCGCACTAGAGACAGTTGACTGTATGCTCCCGCGGTGGCACGGCGCAGCAGACCGCGCATCTCTTTCGGCAGCAGCCAGAACTGGACGTCCGTCGATAGCGGCAGCGTGCTCATAAACAGCTCACCGAGACTGTCATGGAAGTCGCTACTCTTGAGCCTCCAAGCGTAGTCTCTGCTATCGCATCTCCGCTATAGGTGTTTCCTTTGATGCCTCGAATTGAAATTCTCTCACTAGGACGATCTCTCTCCTGGCTCTCTGCAGAGAACTCTCCGTGAGCATGGCGAGACACCCAACTGGACAGCCCTGTTTATCTACTGGCCAATAAAATTATTTTATAATAACTATCTTAAATGTTGCATAGTACCCACGATTCCCGTGGTAGACAGATCGTACTCGAACTCTAAGAAAGCTCCTAGGAAGTAGCGTCTCGTTCTTTAAGCGTCAACCTGCCGTGTTCCGTGGGGGCATCTGTTTGTCGCCTCTGCCTTCGAGAAGCGCCTTAAATCCAGGAACGTCTGCCTTCACTCCAGCCTTACAATATGGGTGTACATCGACGACTGGTCCGTTACCTATTCGGACAGACATTAGATGCCAGGGGAGCGCAATGTGACTTACGTCGGCTCCAGACCGCAAAGGTATTGACAGCTTCGGTCCCAGGTGGCTGTTTTCTCAAGTAAGCAGGTTGAGCCTCTCCTCTGACCTCTGACTGATGTATTACAATATGATATAGTTTCAAATATTGGAAACAGGAGATCTCTGGCAGGGAACGCTTCACGCAGACAGTTAGTTCCGAGGATAACGGGGTGGCGACAGGAAGGGCCTCAAGCCACTCCTTAAATTTATACCACATCCACAATTAACCATGCTGACGCCGCGTAGATGCAGGAGAAAGACGAAAGGAAAAGATGTGGGCAGTACGTTGATGTCGGAAAAGGCGTGGCTTTCACGCTTTACATTTGTGACTTTAGTAGCTGAAGGCTGTGGCTGCTTATGTCTAGTTGTGGCCATACTGAACTAGATTGGATTGATCTCCTTTCAAATGTTGTTCTTTATGATTGTCATTGGCACATTTATGACCAAAAAGTTGAAGTGTTTCTCAGCCTAATGTCCCACGGTCAGTTTAAATTTCAGTCTCCTGTCTTCCCTGGTGTACGGCAAAACCCTTCTTTGGCCGTTCCTTGCTTCGATTGGCCTGCTTGGGTTTTGAGTCTAGCCGGTAAATTGAAGTGTAAATTTCAATACTCTAGAGCAGGGGTGCTCAACCCGTCGATCGCAATCGAACGGTCCATCACCATGGCTTTGAGTCGACCTTTGAAAACCATTGTCCGAATTCTGTTTATATGAACTATATCTGTTAAATACCATGTTGTAGGCAATTAATGTATCTCACAATATATGTAGGCGGGTAAATATGATATTTTCTCCCCCTCTTTCTTCTCCATCTGCATTTCACCGCCTTTGGCGCTAGCGCCAAGCGACAGTCGTTACTCGAGCATTGTCAGGCTACTACTCGCGAGCTTGGACTTGATGTGTTGCGAGCGGGGCTTGCGGTCAGCGGAGAGAGCACTCAAGATTTTCTGCTCCGTGTGCGGAGCAGCAAAGAAAAATATCCACCTCCAGTAGGCAACACAAACCTCTCTTCTCGAGCTTCTACGAAACAACGATGTACAGGACGGAAGTAATGATCAGTTAAATATTTTGTATTATCGAAACTGGGATTGCTGTTTGTACTGATATGTCAAATAACCATCACTTATTGTCGAAACAATCTCAATCAAAATAGCGCAACAGTACACAGCACAGTTACAGGAGGGTTCCGCAACAATGCAGTCAACACCAGCTAACAGTATGCTGCACAGTTCGGAACAAAGTCTCCCGACGCTGCCAAGTGCTACCGATCAGGGGTGGGGAGACGACGGCCCAAGTTACAGTTCTTATTTAGTAACAAGATTATAAAAAATGAGTGCAGCTAAACACAGAAAAACATACCATTTCCTCTCAGTGGTTGAACAGTTTTTTGTTACAACGCATAAATATAGCAGTATATGTCCATGCAATCTTTAGCCCAATCTAAAAAGGGAAATGCTGAACGCCATTTTAGAACATTTTATAAGGACTTCTAAAACATGCAAAACCATTTGACGATGGCATAGTTGTTAAGGAGTGCATTCTCACAGCTACTGAATTATTGTTTTCCACAGTTGAAAACAAGCCATATATTATCCATCAGAGACATGCCTCTGTGAAGACCTGCTATAACGAGAAATATGGAATTAATGGCGAAAAATATAGAAGGTCGACTGATAGCAGATTTGCGATCGTGTTTGTGTTTCTTGTTGCAGTTAGACAAGTGACTACATAGACTCGATTCATTTCAGGTTATTATTTTTGTAAGACTGATAACTTCTGATTTCATTGTAAAAGAAGACTTACTTACAATTTTGACCCTGAAAGACTCAACACGAAGACAAGGCTTTTACAATGCATTCAAATCCTTCATTTCTGAATATGATCTGCGAATTCAAAAACTCTCGTATATTACTACACATGGAGGCTTTTCCATGGTAGGCAAACACGAAGGATTTGTTAGCTTATGAACGGACGATGAACCTTTCCTATCTTTTTGTAAGTATCATTGCATCGCGCATAAGCAAGTGCTTTGTGGACATGTTTGGAAAACGACACATGTTATGGGTATTGTCGCAAAAATTGTGAATTCAGTCAGCTCACAGTCACTCCAGAGAAGACAGTTTAGAATGCTATTAGAAGAAATGGATAGCCAGTATGGAGACCTGATATGGCACACTGAAGTTCGATGGCTGAATAGAGATGTGGTTCGACACAGATTTAGATAATTTCTACCAGCGATAAAAGCTTTTACGTCTGAAAGATAGAAAGATTACTCACATTCGTATGATTTGAGCTAGTTCTTGGGTCAGGCATTTGTAACTGACATGACAGTTGAACTACATGAGTTAAAAAATTTCAAGGAAAAAGCCCTCATAACTCTTATGTCTTCTTTAAAGTATTTCATGTAAAAAATTGACCTTTGGATAGCACAGTTACAGAAATTAAATTTGAAACACTTCCCTCAAATACAGTCAGACCTGTCGGATCCACAAACATCATTGGATCAAGAAGCTGAAAAGAAGTGTACGGCCAATCTGATAGCGCTGAAGACGGAGTTAAAAACGTATTTTCAGGATTCATGGGAATGGAACCCGTTCTAACTTTCATATGCCAACCTTTCCAGACACTGACTGGGAACATACTCCAAGTAAAATGAGTATCTTCATCTCTTATAGTGAGACTCAACTCGAAGAGGAAATGAGTCGATTTCAAAGTGATGTTTGTCTAAAGTCAGAATACAATGAAAATAACTTTTGGAAGTTAGTAAACGTAAAAACCCACCCTAACATCCTAAAACTGGCACCGTATGTTTTATCGTTTTTTGGATCAGCTTATGCGAGACAGCAGCACCGTTTTCATCGATGAGCATTGTGAAATATAAGTGTAGAACTTGTGATGGTCCTCTATTTACGTGACCATTACGGCACTTTCAACCCCAGTCCTCGATACCAGTAATATCGTACTACTTTTCTACGAAGTAACAGACATATTTTTCTTACAATATTCACATTTGGTTTTATTAATGTATAGGTACTCCGATGTATCGATATATTACAGTGATATGGTTCTTGTGTGTATTCATCTTTGACTCACTTGTAACCGTTTTGGTGCGAATGCGCACAGAGCAGTCTTTGTTTCACTTTTGCACAAGTGAAGTTGTTATTTCGCTTTGTAAAAGAACAGTCAAGACTTGTGTTTGGTTAAAGTGGAAATTAAATATATGAAGATTGATGCAAAACTGTTTTCTTGATGATGTGACAATTAAGAAGAAGTATATGTGAATTTACAAGAAGCTTAATAAAAATGTGCATCGTGAACACCAAGTCAAAAATTATTTCTGCCACACCATTGTTCTGATCTGGGATTGTTTGATCATTAAGAATTTCCTGAAAAACGCATTTGTTAGGTCTTTGCTAAAATACAGATCTCTACCTTCTAGCACTCAAAGTGGAATCACCCTGGAATCAACAAGATGAGCCATAAGAACTTCGACGAAATCTACGTGGGAATCCATTCAAGATAAGTGTCAAAATTAATGACTTTTTTACAGTGACTTCATTATTTCCATTCTGACGATAACATCCACAGTCAGTAACTTTGTTGTTTCCCGATAAAGCGAACATATGCTGCGTGAGCAACTTTATTAATCTGATTTCTGACCTACTTTGCAAGCGGTGGTATTGTTAGAAACTACACTGACACATTATAATGAACTTGCCAAGTATATACAAAGACAAGTATCTCAATAAACTTTTTCACCATTTATGATGGTGTATATTTTCTTTTCACATGTGTAATATATTGGAAATTGAGTAGCAGGCCTATAACTTTTGATGGAGATAAAATTACCTTCCATGTATTCTATTTGGTTAATTTTTGTTATGATTTTGTTTTGAGCTTAAACCTTTATGAATTTCTTAGTCAATAAATCTCTAAATGAGCCAATTTGCATGTAATGGATTTCAAACCTCAAAAGGTTGAGCAACCCTGCGCTAGAGCAGCGGTTTTGATTTCACAATTTCTCTATAATTCAATATTGTTATTGGTCATATGTAAATACTGACACTATCTTTTGACTTTTACCACAAAGTAGCTATTATTGTCGATATCTGCGTATACACCTGCATATAACCACACTGTCATGGACCTTTCTCCGAACAGTAATTAACCTACTGTTGCAGATATTAGGGGATATCTTGACTGCCCACAAGAGTCAGCGTTTTCAAAAGTACTGCTCAAGCAAAGAGGCAAGAGAGGCAACGCTGTCTGGGAAAGGAAAGACACTTCCAAAACAAATTTCGAATGGTGGCTCAGGTGAATTCATATATGGCACTATCTTCTAGGATGTGGTATACCAGCTACTGTTTGAAGAGCTAAAGGATAACGAAGCTGTCGAACGAATAGTGACACATACCGATTAAGTGACGGTTCTTGTTTAGGGGAAATCCAGAAGTAAAATGGAAGAAAATGTAACACAGTCAATCGAGAATCTGTGGGGGAAAGAGTTAAATTGTCTGTTGCATCTAGAAACATCACTTACATGTTGCTGAAAGGGACACTTTTCCGACAGCAGGTCAATAAACAAAACGTCTGACTTTAGAACGAGCGATAAAATTATACTACATGCGTAGAAGTGAGGAAATGAATTAAATTACTAGCCTAACCAGTTAAGATTATAAAATACCTATGAGGTAATTGCTGTTAATACTTAGGATATGTCCAATCGATTGAGAAACCAACTATGTACGAGATGTTTTCGAAACGGGAGCTCAGTAATTTCGCATATGGTATGAAATCGATTCACGCGAATTTTTTGTTGTTGCGTTAGTAAACATGTCCAGAATTATCAATTTTATATAAAATGGTTCAGAGAATTTGTATTAAGAACGGAATATGGGGCAGAAAATTTTTACGAAGGTAAAATATTGATTTTTGTGAGCCTGCTATGAATTCTAGTGATATTATTGTTTAGTATTTTATCCATCCTCAGCAACTTCAGTTGTATATGACCAAATAATCATCAACCAGTTGCATAAATGAAATTTAATTTCGTTACCGGTTTCGGCAATTCAGTGCCCTTCTGAAGAAGGTCAAGTCACAAGCTCCAGCCCCATGGTGCATTTCCCACTTTGTTTTTGTTGCCAGGTGCACTACAAGCATACTGCTAATTTTATGATACTAGTGCGTCGAAGAGGATTGCGAAGGCGTTGAAGATGACGTACCAGCACAAAAGAAGCGATTATGAATGATCACCGAACCACAAATAAATAAGCCGCTGACGACGTTGGCACATCAGTTGACTAATGCCACGAAATTTTTAGGTTTTTTGGGTATATGCTCAAAAACTGTTATTTTCGAAACAAAAAATCCGAGAACTCATGTTGCTCAAGAGTCACTCGATCAAATCAACAACGATGTGTAACTGGTGAAATGTGTGGTGCGACCTGGGTTTACGGATGTTCCGTCGAAACTAACGCTCACTCGCACAAGTGGGACCGTTTTGGTTCGCGAAGACCGGAAAAAAGCTTAAGTGTGGTCAAATGTGAAGGTCATATTCACTGTTTCTTCGGTTTTGACGGCGTTGTTCCACGAGTTCCTGTCACAAGTTCGGAAGATCAGTAAGAAGAGCTGCTTAAAAGTTCAGTACTGGTTCCATTCCATCAATGGCTGTCTGGTACAGGAACTGGCTATGATTTTTTTTTATTATTATTAAAGGCAGTCTCAGTCGCAAAATTGTTTTTACTAATACCTGTTACGCTTTTCGCGCTTGTGACACAGATTATGTAAAAATGTATCAGAAGAACCTTCATTTGTCATTTGGCAGAATAGGGCAAAAAATAAGAATAAAAGTCATCTGGATAACGCACCTGCTCGTCAAAAATCTCACTGAAATCCAAAAAAAAAAAAAAAATGTGCTACGGCCGTTTCATCATGGTGTACACAGCGTAGGAACACGAGTACAACCATGCTTTATTAAACTGATGGCTCTGTAATATTCGAGTGGAAATGTGAGATCCTTAATTAGAAATAAGGTGGGTGAAGGTAAGGCTTGACGTTAGGTTAAACACGATATTCTAACACTTTTATATACCACTTGCCGTAGTAGCTGTAGTGGCAGAACGCTTCAGGGACAACATAGAATACGTCGCGAGTAAAATTCCTGGTCACAATATGGTATATATATAGCACGGGAGAATCACGCGATCAAATCTGGTGCTATGGACATGGATTCACCCAAGATATTTCTGGAAACCTTTTCCGAAAATAAAATTGGGCAGTTAGGAAACTGACACGTGTGGGTAACGGCCTAGATCTGCTGTTAACTACCAGGCCCAAACATTTGGATTCATTTAACGTAGAGTAAGACATCAGTGAGCATTAGTCTCTTATAGAGGCAGGAGAAGGTTTTTGCTTAGGTCGTATGACAGGAAACAATTTGATGGTTATATGAACGGTTAACATCAAAGATTGGACACTTCGAATGCATATGTGGACGAACCATGCATAGCATTCTAAAGGACTGCACAATCACACGTCCTCATGTTGTCCATGTTGTTTGGAGTTCGCTACAAAAAGTTTCTCTGGACGCCCTTATAGATCCTCCATACATAGCTGATATCCCCACATGCGTTTTTCATATTTTTGGAAACCTAAATAGACATTTGGGGCTGTCGATTTATCTCAGACGAAGAGGTGCACGCATGGATGTAATCACGATTCTGTATTCAATCGCAAACATTTTTCCATGAAGGCGTTGACCTTCTTGTCTCACAGTAGGATAAATGTATCAACTGTTAAGGCAATTACTTTTCAAATCACAAAAATTTTCCTTCCTTTTTTCCATGTGTCTGCTTTTCATTTGACTGTACCTTATACTATATGAATTGGAATGTCAGCGGCGACAATAGTACACATGTTTATGTGAACAGAAAACTTCTGGGGAAGTTTGTAACAGCACTACGTTGGAGGTCACTTAATACAGCTCTCATCTGCGAAATTTACAAAGTGAATGGGATAGAAGTCTCATAATTTTCCAACAGCCTATGCTTTGTGTCAAGGTTACAGCTGTAAGATTGTAAAACTTACCTAAAAACGGGAAATGTCACTTCAAAATTATATTGTGACTAATGACTGCATCAAGCTCGTCGTGCCTTTACTACATCTAATAGCGGTCTGTTATAAGGAATATTTATCGTGCGATTATGCTGACTCAGCGGTATTAAATTAGGTTCTGAAAAGCAGCCGTTTCCCCGTTATATGTCTTTCGCCTCCTCGTACTTCAGTTGCCAGAATATGGCCACAAGCTGATACAAGTGGTTTTCGCATCGGATTTTGGTTGTCATACCCTTGGAAACTGCGTACAAATGTTTCCGGTTCTCTTAACATTATTTGGGCTGTGAGCAGAACGACAAGCTACGCGTCTGGCACTTGAGATGTTCTCGAGCAACAATGGGGACAGGGGTGTGCGAGACGTCCTCAGGGCGGACCCTGTGTCTGCGGCTCTGCTCCTGACAGCTCCTGCACGCCTCGCTGCCTATACAGTCCTTGGTGTCTGCAGCGAACACTTCGAGAATTACACTTCCAAGAGAATTTTCGCAACGACGTGGCAGCTATATTTCTTTCTATAACGGAGCTAAATATTAGTTACAAAGAAATAAAACAGAATTAAACACAACCCGTACTACAGCGAGACAAAACAGTAAAAGAAAAAAATATGATCGGAAGCAACAACATTTCAGTTATTTAAGAAGTACAATATTTCTAAAAGTAATTAGGATAATTGGTTTGCTTCACAAGTTATCCTCTCTACGGGAATGTGTGAAAATGGTACTGTATATTAGGGTGTAATATTCTGCCGGCAAGATGATTAAATATAATTATATGGATATCTCCGAAAGAACTGTCACCATATCCATATAAGTATATAGTTCTGGCAATACCCGTCATGACCTACTTCTTCTGTGCGGATGCACACATATTACCCGAACTCTTACGGGACTTGGTGAGAATGTCTTCCACGAGTAATGAGTGTGTTGGGTAGGGACACTACGAATGTAGTGTGCGGACATATAAGGTGAGAATGTGGGTCTCGAGGGAGCCGTGCGTGTGATAGTTCCTGCAGTCGCACTATCCTCTGTGCCCTCCGTGGCTCTGATGGATAGAGCTTCTGCCATGTAAGCAGGAGATCCCGGGGTCGAGTCCCGGTCGGGGCACACATTTTCACCTGTCCCCGTTGATATATATCACCGCCCGTCAGCAGCTGGGGGTATTAATACATAATTCTAATTTCGATTAAATATAGAGTGGGAACCCGAAATGGAAATGATTAGGCCAAGAATTTGGCATTAAAACTTTCAAAGAGACAATCCTGAATGCGATGTCGGCCCTAGCAACTGTGAGTGAAGAATCAAAAAAATGGTTCAAATGACTCTGAGCACTATGGGACTTAACAGCTGTGGTCATCAGTCCCCTAGAACTTAGAACTACTTAAACCTAATGAACCTAAGGACATCACACACATCCATGCCCGAGGCAGGATTCGAACCTGCGACCGTAGCAGTCGCGCGGTTCCGGACTGCGCGCCTAGAACCGCGAGACCACCGCGGCCGGCAGTGAAGAATCATTAGTTACACAAAAGCACATTCATTGTGCCGCAATGATCCAACTTATATTGCGAAGAAGGGAAACTCTCAGTATAAGAAACCGTTTAAATTCCATTCACCTTTCTGTTCACGTTTTCATGACCTCTCCCGAAGGGTAATTGACGCTGACCATTTCGCGCTTTTCTTTTCACTTTTTCTATCAATAACGCTCATGTTTTTATGATTCTCTATTATTACTCGAGGTATTTAAACGTTGAATATGTCCAACTTTCCGTTTATTGGAAAAAATAGTGATGTCACCTGAAACGATTCAACACAGCGTACTAAACCTTTGTTTACCCAATAGTTAGCACATATTCCAAATGTACACTACTACGGGAACAGCAGACAGCTACGAATATTGAGATCCGAAAATCAACGTTTCAAGTAACCACACCCAAAATGTCTGTAATGCCATGACTCCAAATACCGTATATGCGTTACCTTGGAAAAAATATCCGCGAAAATCGTTCCAGAAGTCCACTCGAGCTATAACCTAAACAGTAAGCATACTCAAGCTGCAGCTTAAAGCTAGTTTAAGTTATAAGTATATTAAGTTAACAGCGCACTTGAGAGGATATAATCGTTATTTATATTTAGTGATCACTTTGAACATCCATTTGGTGACCTCAACAGAAGTAATAATTGAGATAATTTAGTAGTCGTACCACGGCGCGGCTACAGGACGTGAGCGATTCACGACATTGTCTGTGTTATAGCTTTTCGTTTCCACGTTTTTTCGAAGAGAGAAACCGTAAAATGTGAACACACTGCTCTGCAAAACTTAAGGAAGTGATACAAAAAGAAGCATAAAAATATTGACTACCTAATGCAAACGAATGAAGAGCGGGAGCATATTGCCAAAGGTCTCAGAGTCATGCACAAATAGCTTGGAGTCATATGGCGTTAGACCAGCATGACTGCTCCTTAGCTGAGTTGCCAGCACGGTAGCTCAGTGTGTGCGGTCAAAGAGCTGGCTGGCCTCTGTAATAAAAAACTGAGTGAAAACGTCCGCTACAACCAAATACAACGAACAACTACGAAAAAAAAGCGGTCAGTGCATTTTACTGCCACACAGTGCGCCCGGTTTCGATTCCCAACAGCGCCGGATATTTTCTCCCATCCGGGGTCGGATGTTGTGTTATCCTCATCATCATTCAATCATCATCGACACGCAAGTCGCCCAACGTGGCGTCAACTGAAAGGACTTACAATTCGACGGCAGAACTTCCCGAGGTGGGTACTCCCAGCCATCAGTGCCATGTGATCATCTCATTTCACTGTGACTATCGCGTCAAACGGGACTGGCTCTGCAACACGAAGAGTTGAAGAAAATGGATAAGACTGTGTGTGTCACTTAGTCACCTGTTAAGGTACACTGTTGTAATGTCCCTCCTTATAGCATGGAACGAACTTAACATTTGAATGACTCCACACTTCATGGAGCAACAGGAACAAGAACGATGTGTGATGAGTGTGGCCCGGAAGTTTGGTATTGCTCACAGTATTGTTTCACTTGCACGGCGAAGGCCGGGAGAGAGGAGTTGGTCGAAAACTGTCAAATACAGCAGCAGTTGACTGCTACATTGTGCAACAGACAAGAAGGGACACACGACAAAGAGCAAGTGCAGTTGCAACCACATTTAACAGTACTACAAACCACGCAATCTCAAAACCCAAAATGGCACGGAAACTGCATGGGGTTAGTGTACTTGCCTCGTTACCAGTAAGTTGTATTCCGCTGACATCCATACAAAAGCAACATCGTACCAAAGGTATAGAGACTGGACTAACGAGGAGTGGGGTTGCATGCTCTTCTCGCACGAGCACAGATTGAGTCTGAGTAGTGATTAGGGGCTACCTCCACACGGTGAGAGTGCGGAATGAATAATTCAGCCAGGAACATTGCCGAACATGATCGTTTTTAAGGTGCAAGTGTTATGGTGTGAGGAGGCATAACGTTCCATGGGCGTATTGGTCTCCATACCTGTGAACATGGCACACTCACCGATCAACGTTATTGTGACGCTGTACTCCCGCCCTATGAGCGTCTTTTCAGGGGTTCAAATGGTTCAAATGGCTCTGAGCACTATGCGACTTAACTTCTGAGGTCATCAGTCACCTAGAACTTAGAACTAATTAAACCTAACTAACCTAAGGACATCACACACATCCATGCCCGAGGCAGGATTCGAACCTGCGACTGTAGCGGTCGCTCGGCTCCAGACTGTAGCGCCTAGAATCGCATTCTTAGGGGGTGCGTTCGCCCCTGCCTTCATCTTTATGAATGAGAATGAGAGACCGCATGGACCATCGCACGAGGAGGAGCTCTCGGAACGAGGGGATGTTCGCCCAATGGACTGACCTGCTGTTCGCACTGCTTAAATCCCGCGAGCACTTGTGAAATGCCCAAAGGAGACGTATTGCAGCACTCCACATGCACCAACGTCCATCCAGCGGTTGTCAAGCGTGCTGGTGGAGGAATGAAATGCCCTACTACAAGAACTCCTTACCAACATTATGGTTAGCATAGGGGCACGTTGCACCGTATGCTTTGCAGTCTGCCGTGATCATACACCCTCTAAAGCATGAAACGCAGTGATTTTAGTGCAGTTACTGTTTTTGATCTAGTCTAGTTGCGCATTTCTTGCAGTTATCTTCTGTATTTTACTGAAGCAATTTTTTAAATACATTGTTCACTTTCAATCTAGCTATGTTACTTGGCAGTCACACATCATGCCAAAGTTAGGTTCTTTCATAGGTTTTGTGCACTAATATATAGTTCTACGGATCTGGCTAGAGTTTAGACATGGAAATCAGCTGGATTCCCTTTGTTTAAACCCATATTACATCATTCCATAGCTACGGTGGTCTTTACCTGCCCGTGAAAGGCAAAGGTCCCGAGTTCGCGTGTCAGTCCGGCACACAGTTTTAATCTGCCAGGAGGTTTCATACCAGCGCACACTCCGCTACAGAGTGGAAATCTCATTCTGAAAACATCCCCCAGGCTGTAGCTAAGCCATGTCTCCGCAATACCCTTTCTTTCAGGAGTGCTAGTTCTGCAAGGTTCGCAGGAGAGCTTCTGTAAAGCTTGGAAGGTAGGAGACGAGGTACTGGCAGAATTAAAGCTGTGAGGACGGGATGTGAGTCGTGCTTGGGTGGCTCAGTTGGTAGAGCACTTGCCTGCGAAAGCCAAAGTTCCCGAGTTCGACTCTTGGTCTGGCACACAGTTTTAATCTGCCAGGAAGTTTCATATCAGCGTCAGCGTATACTCCGCTGCAAAGTGAAAATCTCATTCTAAAAAGAGTAATTTCTCGTACATTATCTATCATATTATTATAATGCACAGTCCAATCACATTAATGTGACCACCGCCTGTGTTCGACATCAGCCTACTACAATAACCACTCACAGATGGTAGATGGCAGCACTATTAGCGTATGAAGCATGTCGGGGGGTGGGGGGGGGGGGGCGCAGAAAACAGTGCAGTTGTTGTCGTAATGCGGAAACGGTGCGATTTATCTGATGTCCAAAGGTTCATGATCATTGGCTTTCGGGTCAAGGGTGGAAACATTATCGGAACGGCTAAGTTTGTAAATTGTTCATGTGCCGCGGTGGTTAAAACATTCAAGAAGAAATGTTCAAATGTGTGTGAAATCTTATGGGACTTAACTGCTAAGGTAATCAGTCCCTAAGCTTACACACTACTTAACCTAAATTATCCTAAAGACAAACACACACACCCATGCCCGAGGGAGGACACGAACCTCCGCCGGGACCCGCCGGACAGTTCATGACTGCAGTGCCTCAAACCGCTCGGCTAATCCCGCGCGGCTTAAAACATACCATGCAAGGCCAAATTTCGCTATCCAAAACCGGTGCCGAGGATGACGAGGTGAACGACGGCTGTTTACGGTAGAATGGACGTGTTACTATTGAACAACTGACTGGTCAGATAAACCAAGACGCTACCAACAAAGTCTCGTAAAGGGCAGTTCAGCAAACGTTGCTGCATGTGGGTCTCCACAGCAGGCGCCTGTTTCATTCATCCATGCTGACTGCAGTTCATAAGTGACGAAGGCTGGAATACCGCATCTGGGCGTCCACTGACTGGCGACAGATAGAAATGGTTCAAATGGCTCTGAGCACTATGGGACTTAACATCGGAGGTCATCAGTCCCCTAGACTTAGAACTACTTAAACCTAAGGACATCACATACATCCATGCCCGAGGCAGGATTCGAACCTGCGACCGTAGCAGCCGCGCGGTTCCGGACTGAAGCGCCTAGAACCGCTCGGCTACCACGGTCGGTGACGACAGATAGCATTTTCAGTTGTCCAGTTTCAAAATTTCTATGTAAATAAGTTTTCTACATTAAGATCTATATGGCTGAAGATGATAAACTGCAAAATGAAATCAACTGTATTACAAAGCATAAAAAACCAGGAAAACCACAGCATGTGGTAACAAGTTATACATACAGTACCTTGTCCGCTTTTCAGATTTGCGAATACTTCCTTTGAAAATACGGATTTATATGTCTCCCAGTAGTGAAGAACGTTTTCCCTGTTATTTAATAAAAATAAAATATAAGCTCACTGATGATGCTGAAACTTCAGAGAAACACGTCTGGGTAACAGAAGGCAGACCCATTCGAAAAAAAATTTATTTGTAAGCAAACATGGACAGGAGAGTTCAAAACAGTAATAATAATAATACCAATCATGGTGATGATGAGCAATGTGAGAGAGATGGGGTAGTGAACATTTACGTTCGAATGTAATAGTCTTCCTCTTTTTATTCTCCCTGAAATTAGTGGCTTGTCTCTACTGATGCTGACGCTTCATAATATTGTTGGATGGCGAAGTAGAGAGGACGTATGCCAAGTCTCGTCTCAGACTGCTGTGAACCTAGAGAGTGGTGATGGTGGGAAACTGGGGGCGGTGGTCGGTGGTGGTGGACCAATATGAGCTCACTACAGCAATGGGGGAGGGGAGGCTGCTATTTTTGTGTCATAAATTATGGTCAATAAGATTAACCGTAAACTAGACGGCAGTTATCGCATTAGGCTAAAAGAATTTTCCATTAAGTAACAACTATGTAAACACAACCACAAGTGTAGCCATCTTGGATCATAAACTATAATAACTAAAATGACAGTTATGGCACATTAATTAATCACTGCCAAACCTAGAATTGGTTCCAGAACTGTCACAAATGGACCAATGCGTTATTGACTTGGTCAATTTGCAACACTCTTTCTCCTGAATAAATCACAAAATTTCTTTGAAATTTTAATCATTGATTGTATGTAAATGTGCATTACATTCACCAATTTTTGTCCCATTCGCATAATTCATTCGTGGTCCACCGTTTTTGTTTTTTCTTCTTCTTTAAGTGTAATTCTAGTGTTCGGAAGATAAATATACATATTAGTTCAATGTTAGTACAGTTTTTATTAAATAAATTATTTTGGTTTCTTTGCGTTCATGGTGTGGGTTCCTGTAGTCATGTCCTAGTTCATGAACCACGGGCAACGTATGAGTGGCCAAGTAAGTGGTCCCGACAGTCGGGATACCAGTTACTTTGGAATAAGGCTGGGCATTTCGGACATATTCTGAGTCGTGGTCACCTTTGTGCTCATACGGCAAAGACTACCAAATTCACCGCTTAGTCCCTCAGCCGCTAGGGGTAAAATCCGATGGGACTCGGGGCAAGTAAGGCTAGAAACCTGCTTCCCTGGTACTTTAAATATGATGCTGGCAACAATCAGAGCAAAATGCCTCGGACCTTTGGAGGTGACGGAGTCCCACCTCTAACTGACAAACCAGGGACTCCTAAGATACGAATTGGCAAACAAATAGTAATGAGATGGGGAGCTATTAATATCAGTGGGGGCTACTCTGGGAAGAAGGTAGAGCTGGCAGAGGCTGCAAGTAAGATGGGGCTGTACGTTTTAGCTGTTAGTGACATTCGGGTAAGGGGTGAGAAAGAAGAGGAAGTGGGAGAATACAAGGTCTACCTGTCAGCAGTCAAAGCAGGAATAGCACAATGGGGTGTAGGGCTTTACATCAGGAAAGAAATGGAACCCAGCGTAGTTGCAATAAGGTATGTAAATGAACGACTGATGTGGATAGATTTGACAGTGTCTAGCAAGAAAATTAGGATTGTGTCAGTATATTCGCATTGTGAAGGGACAGATCAAGATAAGATGAATAGATTTTATGAGGCACTCAGTAATGTAGTTGTTAGAGTAAAGGACAAGGACAGTGTTCTGCTCATGGGTGATTTTAACGCCAGGATTGGAAATCGAACAAAAGGGTATGAAAAGGTTATGGGTAAATTTGGAGAGGATATGGAAGCCAACAGGAACGGGAAACAACTCTTGGATTTCTGTGCCAGTATGGGCTTAGTAATCACAAACTCCTTTTTTAAACATAAGAACATTCACCGGTATATTTCGGAAGGCAGGGGAACCAGATCTGTCATTGACTATATAATAACAGATCAGGAATTCAGGAAGGCTGTGAGGGACACACGTGTATTCAGGGGATTCTTTGATGACACTGATCATTATTTAATCTGCAGTGAAATTGGGATTGTGAGGCCGAAAGTGCAGGAGGTCAGGTCCATATGTAGGAGGATAAGAGTGGAGAAACTTCAGGATAAGGAAATCATGCACAAGTACATAACAGCGATCTCAGAAAGGTTAGTTGAATGTAGTCAATTACAGTCATTGGAAAAGGAATGGACAAGGTACAGGGACACAGTACTAGAAGTGGCTAATGAATGTCTTGGAACAGTAGTGTGTAAAAGTAGGATCAAGCAAACAGCTTGGTGGAATGACACAGTCAAGGCAGCCTGTAAAAGGAAAAAGAAGGCGTATCAAAAATGGCTACATACTAGAACTCAGGTAGATAGAGGAAGTTATTTTGAAGAAAGAAACAAAGCCAAACAGATAATTGCAGCATCCAAGAAGAAATCTTGGGAAGACTTTGGAAACAGGTTGGAGACTATGGGGCAAGCTGCTGGAAAACCATTCTGGAGTGCAATTAGCAGTCTTCGAAAGGGAGGTAAGAAGGAAATGACAAGTATTTTGGACAGGTCAGGAAAACTGCTGGTGAATCCTGTGGATGCCTTGGGCAGATGGAAGGAATATTTTGAAGAGTTGCTCAATGTAGGTGAAAATGCGATCAGTAATGTTTCAGATTTCGAGGTAGAATGGGATAGGAATGATGATGGAAATAGGATCACATTTGAGGAAGTGGAGAAAATGGTCAATAGATTGCAGTGCAATAAAGCAGCCGGGGTGGATGAAATTAAGTCTGAACTCATCAAATACAGTTGGAATGTCAGGTCTTAAATGGCTACACAGGATAATTGAAATGGTCTGGGAGTCGGGACAGGTTCCATCAGACTGGACAAAAGCAGTAAACACACCAATCTTTAAACATGGAAACAGAAAGATTGTAACAACTACAGAGGTATCTCTTTAATCAGCGTTGTCGGTAAAATCTTCTCAGGTATTGTTGAAAGGAAAGTGCGAATATTAGTTGAGGACCAATTGGATGAAAATCAGTGTGGGTTTAGGCCTCTTAGAGGTTGTCAGGACCAGATACTTAGCTTACGGCAAATAATGGGGAAGTGTTATGAGTGGAACAGGGAATTGTATCTGTGCTTTATAGATCGAGAAAAGGCGTATGACCGGGTTCCTAGGAGGAAGTTATTGTCTGTTCTACGAGATTATGGAATAGGAGGCAAACTTTTGCAAGCAATTAAAGGACTTTACATGGATAGTCAGGCAGCAGTTAGAGTTGACGGTAAATTGAGTTCATGGTTCAGAGTAGTTTCAGGGGTCAGACAAAGCTGCAACCTGTCTCCACTGTTGTTCATATTATTTATGGATCATATGTTGAAAACAATAGACTGGCTGGGTGAGATTAAGATATGTGAACACAAAATAAGCAGTCTCGAATATGTGGATGACTTAGTTGTGATGGCAGATTCGATTGAAAGTTTGCAAAGTAATATTTCAGAGCTAGATCAGAAACGGAAGGACTATGGTATGAAGATTAGCATCTCCAAAACGAAAGTAATGTCGGTGGAAAAGAAATATAAACGGATTGAGTGCCAAATAGGAGGAACAAAGTTAGAACAGGTGGACGGTTTCAAGTACTTAGGATGCATATTCTCACAGGATGACAACATAGTGAAAGAACTGGAAGCGAGGTGTAGCAAAGCTAATGCAGTGAGCGCTCAGCTACGATCTACTCTCTTCTTCAAGAATGAAGTCAGTACCAAGACTAAGTTATCTGTGCACCGTTCAATCTTTCGACCAACTTTGTTGTATGGGAGCGAAAGCTGGGTGGATTCAGGTTACCTTATCAACAAGGTTGAGGTTACGGATATGAAAGTAGCTAGGATGATTGCAGGTACTAGTAGATGGGAACAATGGCAGAAGGGTGTCCACAATGAGGAAATCAAAGAAAAACTGGGAATGAACTCTATAGATGTAGCAGTCAGGGCGAACAGGCTTAGATGGTGGGGTCATGTTACACGCATGGGAGAAGCAAGGTTACCCAAGACACTCATGGGTTCAGCAGTAGAGGGTAGGAGGAGTCGGGGCAGACCAAGGAGAAGGTACCTGGATTCGGTTAAGAATGATTTTGAAGTAATAGGTTTAACATCAGAAGAGGAACCAATGTTAGCACTGAATAGCGGATCATGGAGGAATTTTATAAGGGGGGCTATGCTCCAGACTGAACGCTGAAAAGCATAATCAGTCTTAAATGATGATGATGATTCTTTGCGGAAGGAAATTGATCTATCTGAAGTCGCAATCGGAGAAGAGATTGTGTGTAGGGCTAGCTGTCCCTTGTTTGGAGTAGATGGAGACAATGATTGAAAAAGAACGGACCTGGCAGTTTAAACTCAGTGTTGTAATAAGCTAAATTGTGGTTTAATTGATACTTTTGAGAGACATATGTAAAATCTAGTAGAAGTGACTTTGAACAGTTACAAATGTTTGACTTTTTTGTGAAAATAATTTCAACATTAGATATGAGTAAATGAACAAGGCTTACTCTGCACCACTGTGTCATCGTTCGTGACAGTTATGGTAAATGGGGCTGTACTAACTATTTCTCTGTGCAATGTTCTCAGCACTGTTCAGAAAAATCCTGATGGGTTGTAATGTTGACGCATTAAGTTGTTCTGAAAGTGGTGCTGATATTCAAGACAATAAAAGCGGGTTAAAAGCTGTGAGCTATCTGGGGAAGTTAACCTTGCATTACTGAGCAACTGTTTCACCAGGTATCCAGTCTAGCTTACCAAATTCCCAACCAGACTAACATTAATTATAATCTTTTAATAGTCATCTTACGACAACCGGTGATATATATATAAAAAAAGAATTTAAATAAAAAGAAATAAATCAGTTTATATTTGGACATTTACTTTAACATTGATCGTTGTTCCGTTAAAATTTCAGCATATTAGACTTGATTCATAACTAAACTGGTGCCTTATTTAGGATTTTGAAAATGTGAGTTTGTAATCTTACAGAACACATCAAATATGGAGCCAAGACTGGGAGACTGCATACAACACTGCATTCACCGAGCGAGGTGGCGCAGTGGTTAGCACACTGGACTCGCATTCGGGAGGACGACGGTTCAATCCCGTCTCCGGCCATCCTGATTTAGGTTTTCCGTGATTTCCCTAAATCGTTTCAGGCAAATGCCGAGATGGTTCCTTTGAAAGGGCACGGCCGATTTCCTTCCCAATCCTTCCCTAACCCGAGCTTGCGCTCCGTCTCTAATGACCTCGTTGTCGACGGGACGTTAAACACTACCCACCACCACAGAAAACACTGCATTGATAAAATAACACGCGAAGAACGTTGAAACATATACAAGAGGAAATTAACCACAACCAACCGATTCAATTTTCACCCAAAGAAGTTACGTTCGTAGCGCAATCCTGTCCGTCATAAAATTACCACACACTGGCATACTAAATTCATAGTAACTCTCTGTGAAATCTTCCCGAAAAGAATAGCTGAGGGCTACTTTGATGATTACACCACATGCTTCACTTGGTCAACTTGGTTTACACAAAGAGTGTAACTCCACAATAATTTTGATAATTAAAATAAATTACATCGAAACGCAATTTACAAAATAGAAATCTCGAACTGGTTACTATCGTCTTACTATTAACCTGATGGGTCAAACAATTGTATAAGCACGTGGTACTGGTCTCACAAAGTACACCCCCCCGTGGGTTGAACATAAAGAAAAGTTGCTATATTGAAAAATATTGTCAAGTTGAGACGTTACAATCTCACGTACATTCACATTCAAGATTGATGATCTTAGTTAGAGTTACGGATGATCAACACGTGGTTCCACTTTACTCACAAAGTAGTGACAAAGCAACTAGTGGAAGATATTCTGCACTTCACACTCGAATTACACTGCGTTGCAGTTTAAGATAACATAAGATGTTTTAGATCTAAACCTGAAATAAAGGTGATTAAATTTTCAGTTAGGCTGAACTTAAGAAATCCATTGTCCTACGGACTTAGCAGAGATGCCCTTAGCCGGAGAACTTAGCACTTCAGACGCTCGCCGTGGACAGACTGGCGTGGGCCCCTACCGAGGGTACCTCACAGATACAAACGGAAGTGACCAGAGAGGCAGCTTCCTATACCAACATGACAAGGGACGGACAGGACCATACCAAGAATAGAAACCTCTTTGCTTTTAGAAAGCGTAGCTACCAGTTCTGACGTTGGTCCTACTGTTCTCTAGCAGACCGACTTGTCTGATACCATCGAGCATGCAACTAGAAATACTTTTGGTCATTCATCCTTTCACAAGGAAGGGAAGGGGGATGCCAGTATCTTATCATATACAGTATATAAAAGGAAGCGGATGTAGGTTGGGTATGAGACTGTGACATGAATTGCATGAAACTGTGTTTTAAAGTGTAGTAGTCTGACAGATCGTTCTTAATTATGTGTAAAAGTAACACGTTCCACTGCTCAATCTCCTCCCAGAAAGAGTCAGAAACTCCACAGCAAATTTAGAAGTGGAATGCTTGCTGTAAATGACAACAGATTTAAGAAATTAACACGAAAGGAATCCAACAGAGATATTTCAGGGTTTATAGTCGCAACTGGGAGTGTTAACATGATGGGAGTGGAGAAGTTAAATGAGTGTGATTAACGATCGCTTGCATGTTTAGTTTCCCACGGTTGTTGCTAGTTCATAGAAAGTCTGAATTGACAGCTCTCGTGAAGGCTCCTTGAATACTAGTGCTACGTCGTTCGTTCAAAACGTGATAATTACCACCTTAACAAGGGAACAAAGGACCACAGAAATTTAAACTGTTTTTACCGTACGAGACTGTATTTGTTTACTGCCCAATCAAACACGTAACTACGTAACTGGCTTCTTATGTCACTTAATGTATACGAGTGTCTCACCAGTAGGAGTTAAACGTGTAGCAGCTCGTGCTGTAAAAGCGCGGCAGATGAGTTCTACAGTATACACTGTCCCTGAACGGAGAAACTCTTTCAACAGGAAAGGTGAGCGCGAGTCAGAGTGTTACCGTGCGTGACTGTAGCTAGGCTAGCCACCTCTGTGAAGAGTCTTTTACATAGAGAAGACAGAATTTTATCTCTCACGAAATTTGTAGGAACCGTTGTTAAATTCGTAAATAGGTGAATTAGAGGTGGGGAGGAGCTTGCCTTAAGAAGTACAACGTTGAATATGGGTACATAGTTTCATATGTTCGTTGGTAGCGCAAATAATAGTTTGGGGTCTTGTAATACGGAGATTAGATGCTATAACGCCATACCTGACCGATCACAGGTACGTTTGGGCCACTCTCCACTGATAATTGACGATAATAAATTTCACTGCATGATGCAATTCTGACGGATAAATTTCTCAGTGCAGGAACATATCCATCCAATAAACTGCAAGAAAGCTATCCAGATCTGAATCCTACGCAGGATATCTGGAATGCAACGAAAAAGCCAATTTTAATGAGCCGTCGGTCACAAAACACTCTTGCAGCCCCGAAAGACCTATTTCAGAACTGCAACTGTGTGTGAAATCTTATGGGACTCAACTTCTAAGGTCATCAGTCCCTAAGCTTACACACTACTTAACCTGAATTATCCTAAGGACAAACACATACACTCATGCCCGAGGGAGGACTCGAACCTCTGCCGGGACCAGCCGTACAGACCATGGCTGCAGCGCCTAAGACCGCTCGGCTAATCCCGCGAGGCACCTATTTCAAAATAGTGATCGGTTGGCACCGAAGTCTTTTAAGTCGTCAATAGCGGGTACGTCAGAGCTCTACTAAGCATGTGTGGCAGATAGAACTAACCATAGATCATCCTATTACCTATTTTCTCTCATCAGTTCTGTATGTTTTGTGAAATTACGTCTTTTATTTCTGATTGTTTATAACTACTTTTTTTAAGGCGCTGTATGTAAAGTATTTTTTGAACTATTTTTGCCATTTGCGTGCCTTCCTATATCTTATTCAGGAAATATGTTATTATTTCTTTACTACCTTCAACTTTAGAAAGTAATGAAACAAAAAAGTTTGGTTCTCTAGTTGAAATTTAAATTTGGCTACAGCTTTGGTTTCTTATTTCCCCTTCAGTCCCACAAAAAATGCTTCACGAACAGTGCGGCAGCGCTGTCATCGGTATTTTAATATCAGCCACAGGCAGGACGCGTGGGAGGCTGAGGCGGAGGTAGTGGCTGCGGCGCTGCCCACGGGCGCTGTCGTAATGACCGCCGCTCGTAAAAGCTCTCCACGGCGCCGCCGCTCTCAACTCTGGTCGCCTAAACAGCCGGCCTAACAGCACGCGACAGGCGAAACGGAAGTTGTGCGCCCACAGGACACTATTTTACAGAACGTGTAGAGAGGAATGAGTGAAGGTCAGAAAGTAAGTAAGAAAGAGAAGTTATGAAAGGCGTTTACAGAATGGATACAGCTGTTTTCCGCTGATATCTCGTAACAACCGTTCGTGTATTTTTCCAATAGTCCTCGTCTCTATGTAGCAGATTAAACATTAGTTGGTAGGCTTTGGAGGCAGGTTCTTTTTTACTGCTTCTCGAGAAACATAAACTACAGATATCCGTTCTAAAACTACCGTAGGATATCATAGACTATCGTAAGTAAACATAGACTACAGCAGTTATCCTAGTACCTATGGTCAGTTAAGTTCGTACACGCGTTACCCGTACATTAAGTGTGTTGCACACCTATCGGCCGGTACCTCATAATGACCGCTTTCTTTACGTATGCAGTCAGTGTTATGCTAGATTCTCCTAAAATTCAGAGTTGGTGAACGATCTAGAAACTGAGTGAGGAAATATAATAGGCCGGGTAACCTAAGGAATGTTTTTGTTCTACATAGTTCTCCTCCTGTTTGTTACTTGAAAGTAAACAGCATTTATTCCAAAATTGAAAATTTCAGTGATTAATTAATTCAGGTTTTATTCGAAAATTGTTGATTTGTAACGTGAAACTGAGGAAACAGAGAAATTTTCAAAAATCTCGAAATAAAAATATATCAAACATCGATTGTTGTTTCTGTTATTCATAAAGAACTTTCGCATTTATCAGTAATAAGAGGAAATTGTTGCCTTTGATCATGATAGAGAACGTTCTATT
Organism: Schistocerca piceifrons; assembly: GCF_021461385.2. Lineage (NCBI taxonomy): Eukaryota > Metazoa > Arthropoda > Insecta > Orthoptera > Acrididae > Schistocerca > Schistocerca piceifrons. The sequence goes on along the minus strand of NC_060149.1, from coordinate 549,187,089 downwards.
GAGCACAAAGTAAGAACGATAATCATATGTACTTTCTGACAGTCGTGCATTAAACTGTACTTGCATCAAAATTAATTGTTTTGGTTACATAAAAGAGCAGAAGTTACGCAATGAAATAGTTTTTATTACTTATAAAATGCAATTTATATTCTGTAATTAGATAAAATGCACAATGAACTAACGCTGAATGATGTGTCGTTCTAATTGTGTGTAAAATAAACAATCAAACAAACGAAGCAACAAAGATAAGTCGTCGACTACCAGTTTTTTCTCTTACACATTCATCTATGTTTCTTGCTCTATCAATACTACCGGTAATGCTACCATTTACTTCGTCATTTATGTAGTGTACCAAAACTACCGAGCCGTAGTTTTGGTATAGAGCAACTCTGATTCTCACCAATGCGAAGAGTTACAAAGACACTATAAAACAATCACTAACTAATTTTCGTAACCTTATTGACTGTATGATGTATCCGCAGCCTCTTGTTTTACAATAAAAAATGCGATTTTCTTTTCCAAATAATCATTGTTCCACTATTTTATACTTCTGTTTTAAATTACGAGGCAAAACTGCATTTAAATACTTCGTCTCCATTTTCTCCTACATGACAGATAACGTGCCACACAGCAGATGGCTCTCTGAGCCCTGACATGATTTGTCAACATAATAGCTGAATTAAATATAGCACTTCGCCGGATTTCAATAAAGTACTGTAAAAGTAGAAACTCTGTAGCTTAGGTATGTTGGGAGGTATTCGGATATTAGTTAAATAATGTTGCTCGTGAAACAAGCACTTTTAAATCTCTACACTAAACGTGACCCTACGGAGCGTGTTGAAAGAAACAGCTTGACTGACTCATCTAAGAATCTACATCGTGGTTAACAGTAAACCTCACCGTTATACACAACGTCGTACTTGTAGAGCAACTGAACTATGTCATGCTTGCACCCATACTAAACGAACACGTGACGAAATGCACTCCTTACATTTCTTTAGGATTCTTTCAATGAATCTCTCTGGCTTCAGGTTTTACTAGAACTGGTTTCATGTGGACATTCCACAGTAGATCGCTCCGGATGTATACTCCAAGAAATTTTATAGTAGTTTTTGCATAGTTGCAGCAGTTTAGGCATAAAGTTGCTTGAAATACGAAGCAATTGGGTTATAACTAATGCAGTTGCGATGACATGATATGATATAAGCCATATTCGTTCAAACTAACGTAATAAGTACGTCAAACTAATTAAAATATGTGCATGGGCGGAATTCGAACTGGATTGTGAGCAATCGCCTTGTCATTTACGCAGATACTGCTGTTTGTAATTGCGTGTTTCTTACATTACACGTTCAACAAGTCTAATTGTATTTTATAAGTATAATTGCATGCCTTGGTCATTTTATTGATTCAATTTTATTAGTATCATCTCCCTGTATTTAAGTCATTCATATGGCAAAATAAACCACTATACTCTTCCAAATCCGTTCCCCAGTGGTTTTATTCTCACAGAGTGTTTGTTGACCACACTGCGTTTAGTAATTGCCGAACATGTGCTTGACACATTACTGACCGAGCGCTTACGAAAGAGAAACCGAGGTAGAAAATTACTAATGCAGCAACATATGGAACGCTTTGCGTAACCACAGTAACAGATTCGCATACTAGCTCTCGTCAGACAGAATAAAAATATTGGTGGTTACCGCTCCTCTGAAACTACACACTGTGTTCATAGAAGATTATCATGGAAAGTTAATGTCCTGAAATACACCCCCAGACAGTGAACATGACCCAACGTGCACGGACTATTTACGGGCAAGCTTACACAGAGCTCAACAAAAGAGGGGGAGTTTCTCAGAAGTAACACAACTGAATATTGCACACCTCCATTAATTGCAAACTATGTAGATAGTACACGGTTTCAGAATACAGCAAATCACACCTTATATTTCCGATTTGTGCAAGTATAAATGTTTTGTCGTCTGCTTCCCACATTGTCTAATGACCGGAATGTGTTACATGCGATAAATTGCAATTTCTTCCTCTCAGAAACAGGATATCTCGGGGAACGCCATGGGCGTCATCTTACCTGGATTGCTGAAAATCTTTTACGTAACGTTAAATGCTAGTCCAGCACGCGTACATAGTGTTACCCACATCAAATGCAGGTATGAAACAACTTTTCTCATGAAAATAAGTTGAAACAGTCAAACATGGAAACAACTATAAGTGGCAGAATTAGTAGTTCCAGGTAAAGATACGAGTTAATGAATTCGCGAGGTCAAAATGTATCAGAGAATCGGTATAATATTTTGTCTGCATATAGTGTTACACAGCAGTTAGCGATGCTAGGTGACGTGATGCAGGTCGCTATCTCAAACCCAGTCAACAGAAAATATTCTTTGTTTACTATTACCATTTCTGGAAGATTCTAGAAATGTCTTATGTTTATAATGTTTGTATAATACGGCAAATTAGATGTTTGTATAAACAGCAGCACTCTCTGCCCGGTTCATTTATCTTGTGGCTGTATATTTGTTCTTCGTAATAAACATGCATTTGCACTATCTGTTGTACTTCACTGAAGACTCTGCTTTGGACGTGATTGTGATTACGACGTTATGAAAAACATCGAGTCGGAGTATCTGACATACCTTCCGAACAACACAACATATTCATAACAGAAATAGAATAGTGGGATAAGCTACTTGAATGTCATCTGAATTTACGGTTGCCTAGCACAGATATAGATTAATACCACGTGTTCTGGTATAATTAAAAATGTGAACAAAGATCCAGTGTTCAATACGTGGAATCCGCACGTGAAAGACAAGGTAAGAAATAGACATTTTACCTAACTTGAATGATGGCATGGAACCCAGTCAAATAAACACAACTGACTACTTGAGGCTTACTACGTCTTATCATTACACTGAAGGTTTCTGTTTGAATGGCAACCATTTTGAACACAAGACAAATGTTTGTAATATTGTTTGCTTCAGCATACTGCTCGGGGTGGAATTCGAAGGAATAGGAGATTTTTCTTCAAAGCATGATGGAACCGAAACTAACTTTGCCACCTACCGTTCTCATTGGTCAGCTCCGGTCAAAGCTTTTGGCTTTTCAGTAAGATAAACCTGCACTTCCTAATTTTGGTAAAGGTGAGTCCCTCTCGCAGACAGAAGTGGTTACAGCTGCGTTTCTGAGTTCTCCCTATTTTAAAAGAATTGCAAAGAATATTTTCCACTGAACATATGTGGGAGACATTCCTAGTATACTTCGAGTTCTACCCCGTAAATCACAAAAGTACAATATTTACCAAATAAAATTATCTCCTTAAAAGGATGGAAGAATTAGCACTCGAACATAATACAAACATTACCTGATAGGGAATATCAATCAGATTAGAAATACAACATTCAATAACAAGTGAAAGATACACAGGCTTCCAGTTGAAGCATAACACAAAATATATCTTCTTATTAACAAAGTATGACCTTTACACAACATCCATCATACACAAAACATTAGGAAAATCAGGTGACGAATGTTGCATTCCAGAACAATATACCAGCCAAACACTAAAAAGTCGTTAAAGCTCTCCACTGGCGATGCCAGAAGTCAAACTGCCTGACTTAATGACCAGCAAACTCCCAGCTGTAGAGGAATGCTGAGCAGATGATGGTGCATGCGGAAGCGTTTGTGGCACGTGGAGCCGGTCAAGCACCCAAGTCCGGAAATGAAGCACAATGACATATTGGCAACAGGAAGGCATTGTCATAGTTGTGACAGAGCAGCGTCATAAGAAAGACCAGATACAACGCAACAGTAGCTATTCAGCCACTGAACAGAAAAGTGCGTGACAGACGAAGTTACGGAAGTCTGAAGTCACTAGGAGAGCTGACCAAACAAGGAAAAAAGTACACATGATGTCATTGCTAGTCCAACCACAGCAGAGTGCATGGGTCAGCTGTCTTGGATCATCTATGGATGCTCAAGTCTTACTGGAGACATTCAGCCACTGCATGCTACAGTACCAACTTCTAGGTCATCACTGGTGGGGTGCAGAGATCGCCATCAAGCTGCTGGCTTACTGGAGACTTCAGCAGTGCCAAGAAATTGTTCGCCATCCACCATCGTTAAGTAGACCAGTGCTGCTGCTCGCCCCATCCCTGCTTCCATCAGTGATACTGCTGGCCTCTGTCTCCTAGCTGAATGCCGTCGATAGATTTCTGCATAGCAATGAGTGCTTCAGGCTGGGTTGGGGGGCGAGTCTCCGAGACGCACGTCTTCGACGTCAATGACAACTCTTCAGAAGTCAGCCAGCAGTGCTGCTGTCCATTGCGCCGGCTACAACGCCTGGAGGGCACCAACCGACCGTGACGCAACAGCTGTCCTCTACACAGCAGTATGTCTGGGCAGATGTGTGCCTGCTACTGCTGATGTGGGCTACACACCACCAGCCCGAATGAGCTGCCAGTGCCACTGGAGCATAATTTTCTCTTTATAAATGGTTAACGTGTCATTGTGACTAACATTTTTTTTACGCTCTCGAGCGTAAACAGCTCCTCATCACCATGTGATGAATCTAAGGGTCACGTTTCGCTGTTTTCAATCGTAAGATTAATAGAATAAAGTACCCTTAAGTGTATTCTTAGGTGTATGCCAGTGACATCTGTAATGAAAACTCCGGTTAATGTTCGATTCCTGCATCAAAGTTGCTCGTGCTATGCTTGTCAGAACTGATACACAGGCGCCATCTGTGTGGCAATTGGACCAACTTTGAATATGCGTAGCGCTAGAAAATGCTGAGTGGCATTGTAGATATGTTTCGCTGTTGTAGCGAAACTATCGAATGTTGTGGCATTGTTAGCATGCTTTATTGTTTTATGAGAATTACCAAGTTTCAACTAAAAATTTGCCTGACTGTAAATAACAGTTAAAGCACTTCTAATACTTGTAAATGCTAATTGTAAATGCCATTGTAGTGTTAGGTATACTGAGATCCACTGTTGTAAAACTGTGTGTTTAAAGAGAGAGAGAGAGAGAGAGAGAAATTCAAATTATTGTAGTTTTCTATAAATGGATTAAGAACAGATAAAATAACTGGAGTGGCAACACTACAAAGAATTAAAGACTTTGAAGATTTTGGCGGGACATACGCACAGCCAATCTGCAATAATATGGCTTGGAAAATTATTACGTACCAGTGGATATTTGTCGCTATCGCTTGGAAAAGTGATTACTTGGAACGGACGTTTTGGTTGAGAATAAATGTACAGACATTCTAAAAGAAGAACCCAAATTAGATATTTGTTTAAAGCCACAGAAGCCGGAAAATAACTGGTAATGAGGGCGCCTGTTTGTAGGGTGAAGTTAGCGGTATGTCTGTTTTTATACTACGAGTAGACAGACGTTTCAGCAGAGGAATGATTTTTCACAAAGAACATGTTTCAATTGATTCTCATGTTTCAGTTTATTCTTTTGTATAAAGTATTTGTGATCTCTCTCTCAAGTGTTAAGGCAGTAAAGGATATGCTGTCTCAGTGCATAAGACTTTGATATAATTTTTGTCTGGTAGTCACATGTACTAATTCCAAGTTACCTACATATGTTACAGCGTCGGTCTTAAAAGTGAATCACGGTTGGAGAATACTAACTGCAAGAGAGAAAGAGGGTGAAATGTGCAATCAGTTCATTTAAAGGTATTGTGCCACATACTGTACGTTACATTGTGTAGTGTACAAAGTGAACAGTTGTACTTAAGACATGGAATTTAAAGTCAAGAGGGTGTCTAGCATTTATTGTTGACCAACTTTAGACCTCGGCTTTTCCTAAGGGCCGTGGTGAGAGGGCTGTTGAATGCAAAACACGTTGTTGTTACTCACTAATTTCAAATTCAATGATATTGCTGGTTCTTATTGTGGTGCAGTCACAGAATGAACTAAGAAGTGGTTAAAAGAGAATAGTTAATAAATTCCATATCTTCTTCAATAAATGAATCACTGAACTGTTTTACTAATTAGTCTTTTCTTGCATTCTCATTACAGTGTCACTTCGCTGTGATGTCAAATGACCTACAAACTAGAAAGATCAAAAAATGGCGGTAAATGATGCATACTAAAACTTGTTTTACCATTAAAAGTAGATTATTACATTTTTGCTTTGGACTCTGACTTGTAAAAGGAACTTGCTTGGGCCACACATTACTGCTGAATACGTATGTTTGGTTAATAATTTTTGTCGTTTTTGAAAATGTGTAAATGTAATACTTGTACCAGTCACAATACTGATGCCTTATTCCCTAAGTTTACACAAGTCAGCAATATTTGTAATCTTTATATCATTTCTAATCTTTAAATATCTGTAGTATGAAATTGCACACATTTTGATATGAATAAGCTAGAAGTAGTGGCAAATAAATCTGAGTCTTTATAATATAGAAGATACTGATCTTTCGGAATTGTTGTTGTAGTGGTTAGCACACTGGAAGCGCATTCGGGAGGACGACGGTTCAAACCCGCGTCAGGCCATTCATATTTATGTTTTCCGTGATTTCCCTAAATCGCTCCAAGCGATGCCGGGATGGTACAAATGGTGCAAATGGCTCTGAGCACTATGGGACTTAACATCTGAGATCATCAGCTACCTAGAACTTAGAACTACTTAAATCTAACTAACCAAAGGATATCACACACATCCATGCCTGAGGCAGGATTCGCGGTCGCGCGGTTCCAGACTGAAGCGCCTAGAACCGCTCGGCCACACCGGCCGGCCGGAATGGTTCTTTTGAAAGGTCTCGACCGATTTCCTTCTCAGTCCTTGACACAATCCGAGCTTGTGTTCCGTCTCTAATGACCTCGACGTCAACGGGACCTTAAACCAAATCTTTCTTTCTTCCTTCCTTCCTTGTTGTTATAGTAGTAAGACTGGGTGAGGCATTACAACCGCACACTACTCGGCACAATTCTGACGACTGCAGGGCTCTTGGACCAGATCTCTATTTCTAATTTCAACAAGTGCTGGCCAGCGGTAGAGACGTCTGTGCCTGGTGTCACACACACGGCTACAGCATCACTCGACATCGTCTCCACATCTCCTACTGAAGGTCAACCGCTATGGATTGCAGTTCGCTATGATGCGATGCGGTATTTCTTGACCTCCTCCTTGTTTATTTCACAGTGGGTATGTTGAGCCATAGGGATCTCCAGAGTACGTTAAAAGTGTCGTTTGTTAGACCACAAGAACGTACGGATTTGTCTTTGTTCTGTGAGAATACAGGATAAGTTTACCTGCAGTCAGTGAGATGAGATGTCCGTATCGCAATGTATCCGAGAAAGACTTGACTTTTGTTCAGGCTGCACCAGCTTCATGTAACACGTGTGGAAGGTTTGGTCACGAGGCACAGCAGTGCACGAGTCCCGTTATGTCATGATACGGCGCAAGGATGAAGTGCAGTTTTGTTCTTATTTCTGTACTGGCTGTACTGTTTCCTTATTTTTCTTGTATAACGGCAGATGGAGGCTGCATAAATGCCAGACACATGGGCAGCAACTTTGAACGAAACTGTGGAAGCCGTAAAGGTCAAATAACCGCATTGCTGGAAGCTACAGCTCATCATTACGAGACATTGCGCAGGATGTTAGAGGAACGGAAAGCAATTGATGGACAAGTACGTGATGAATTCAGGGGTGACCAAAACCGCGTCGAGTGTAACCGCCCCATCCATTGATCCTACAGCAGCATAGTTACAGTGCCATTTTCGGGAAAAACAACAGAGGATGTATCTGCCTTTACAGCTGAGGTGAAATCTGTCACCGAATCGGGAAAATGGTCAGAGGAAATGGCCTTGAATATGGGTGACGCGGAAACGTACTTAACTCTTAATAAGGCACGACGCTCGATGAGTTGGCTCTCTTCCAGCAATAATGTAAGCAGAATATCACAAAGATTTTCAGAGAGAAGCTCAGTGGACTGTCGCAGAAGAGTCTTTCTCGGATAGAGTTAAGATATTCAACGCGCAAATGTACGAGCTAACCCGCATTGTGAAGGTCGGCAGGGTCATCGTTTTTGAGGCAGAGAATAGAGCTCTGGATGTGTTCGTAAAGGGTATTTCAGGTGACATGTCAACTGGTTTCAGAATGGAGGTCCTAAGTGATTTGTCTGTCACGACTAGGATCACCACACAACTAGAGGAAGTCGACATTACTACACGGAGGCAGAGTGACTGCAGTGTTTTCTCCTCTGGGGGAAATGTTTACGACGTGGGCCACATCAGGAATCAGTGTCATCAGCAGGAATGTTATGAATGTGGGAAGCTGGGCCACAAGGTGCGTGACTGCCGAAATAAAACACGGAACAAACGATGTTCGAATAACAGATCGTTAAATGGGAACAGGGATGCCTCATCCATTGGATGCAACTCCCAGTAGAACTAAGACTGCAAAATGTATGCAGAGATGGAATGCTGCTTTCTAGGCAAATGAGGAACAGAAATTCTTAGTGGGCACAAGGGCTCATGAGTCGGACGTCGGTCTTGGTCTCTTGGGCAGAAAGAGATCGACCTCTCCACAGTATAGGTTGCGTGTAGTGGATAATAATGACGTGAAGTCATTGGGGACAACACTGGTCAGTTTTAGTGTGGCACCTTAGAAATTTTGGTAGCCTGTGGAAGTGTTGCCGTGTGTCTGGGAAGGGTACTGTGTAGTCCAGGGACTCGATATTCGAGTTAAACATCTTACAAAACTTGGCATTTCACAGCATACAGTTGAACTTAATGGGATATTATTTCCTCTATGGGCAACAATTGCAAATGTTACGATGTCAGAAGGTACATACATCATTCGTAAAGGTGGCATCGCCGGCCGGAGTGGCCGTGCGTTTCTAGGCGCTACAGTCTGGAACTGCGTGACCGCTACGGTCGCAGGTTCGAATCCTGTCTCGGGCATGGATGTGTGTGACGTCCTTAGGTTAGTTAGGTTTAAGTAGTTCTAAGTTCTAGGGGACTGATGACCACAGCACTTAAGTCCCATAGTGCTCAGAGCCATTTTGAAAGGTGGCATCAAATACACTGCGGGCACAGACACTAAAGACCAGTTCACACGATACCACATCGCAAGATTCAGGGAAGTTGATCTGGGTTAGCATAGGTACAGATTAACACAACGGTTTATTATGGGTCTTACAGCCGCTGGAAACTAAGGAAGAACTGAGTAACTCACACTGATTTATAAGCAGAAATACACACTGAGGTGACAAAAGTCATCGGATAGCGATATGCACATATACAGATGGCGGAAGTATCGCGTACACAAGGTGTGAAATGGCGGTGTATTGACGGATCTGTCATGTGTACGCAGGTGATTCATGTGATAAAGGATTTCAACGTGATTATGTCTGCAAGAAGAGAATTAATGGACTTTGAACGTGTGATGATAGTTGGAACTAGACGCATGAGACGTTCCATTCCAGAAATAGTTAGGAAATTTAGTATTCCAAGATCTAGATCGTCAGTCGTGTGCCGAGAATACAACATTTCAGGCATTACCTCTCACCACTGACAACGCAATGGCGGACAGCCTTCACTTACCAACTGAGTCTAACGCGCTGCTTCCCGAGCGGTAAGGCGTACCGGTCCCCGGCACAAATCCTCCCGGCGAATTTTTGTCGCGGTCCAGTGTGCCGGATAGCGGTTTTTCATCTACCTCGCTGAATGCGGGCTGGTTCGCCTTATTCCGCCTCAGTTACACTGTGTGGGCGATTGCTGGGCAAACACCGTTTCCACGTACGTATACACCATAATTATTCTACCACGCAGACATTTCACGTTGCATTCGTCTGGTATGAGACGTTCACGGTGGAGAGGGGGGGGGGAGAGGGGGGGGGAGAGGGGGGGGAAGCGGTGGTGTGGGTGGACTGCTGATAAACGGTATCTATTAGGACAGTGCTGCGAAATTCGTAATTAATGAGTTATGGCAGTAGACGACCGACGCGAGTGTTTTTGCTAACAGCGCGTCATCCCCTGCAGCGCTTCTCCTGGACTCGTGACCATCTCGTTTGTGCCCTACACAACTGGAAACCGTGGCCTTGTCAGATGAGTCCAGATTTCTGTTGGTAAGAGGTGATGGGAGGGTTTGACTGGCGTAGACCCCACGAAGCCATGGGCCCAGGATGTCAAAAAGGCACTGTGCAATCTGGTGGTGGATCCATAATGGTATGGCCTGAGTTTACATGGAATCTTCTGGTCCAAATGAACCAATCATTGACTATAAATGGTTATGTTCGACTACTTGGAGACCATTTGCAGCCATTCATGGACTTCATGCTCCCAAACAACGATGGAATGTTTGTGAATTACAGTGTTCCATGTCATCTTGCCACAAATGTTCGCAATTGGTTTGAAGAACATTCTGGACAATTCGAGCGAATGATTTTGTGACCCAGCTCACAGGACATTAATGCCATCGAATATTTGTACGACGTAATCGAGAGGTCAGTTCGTGCACAAAATCCTGCACAAGCAACATTTTCGCAATTACGAATGGCTATAGAAGCAGCGTTTCTCAATATTTCTGCAGCGGATTTCCAACGATTCGCTGAATCCACTGCTGCACTACGCCGGACAAAAGGAGGTCCGTCTCGATATTAGGATGTATCCCATGGCGTTTATCACTTGAGTGTATTTTGCATCAGTGATGTGGGTGGAGGGCTTAGGTTTCTACTCTTGTCTCGATAATTTTCGCGCGGGTGAAGTGAGTCTGCCAAAGGATTTTTTGATTGATGATTTAGATACTTTAAAGGAAGACGACGTAGACAAATCAAGTGAGAATATTTATGTCTTTTGACTGTATATAGTATGTTTATTTCACTGTCTAGGGCATTTTCAATTGTAACACCGGAATAAACAAACAATAAAAAGAAAAAATTACAAAAAGGTGGCCAAAAATACAAAAAGTACAAATTTATGTATACATTACATGATTTACTACGTTACTTACACGTCAAAAATTGTCATACTTATGTGAAACATAAGTCAACGTCGAAAAATACATATCACTTTGTAGAAGCAAGTTGTTCCGTAAGTAAATGTGACAACATATCTGCGACACATAAAAAGGCTGCCAGCTTGCATGCCTGAGAAATGTAGCGAAGCTTTGATGTAAATTAGACGTCCATGACGCAGGTGTAAACTTCTGCATCTACATGATTACTCTGCAATTCACATTTAAGTGCTTGGCAGAGGGTTCATCGAACCACAATCATACTATCTCTCTACCATTCCACTCCCGAACACCGCGCGGGAAAAACGAACACCTAAACCTTTCTTTTCGATCTCTGATTTCTCTTATTTTATTTTGATGATCATTCCTACCTATGTAGATTGGGTTCAACAAAATATTTTCGCATTCGGAAGAGAAAGTTGGTGACTGAAATCTCGTAAATAGATCTCGCCGCGACGAAAAACGTCTTTGCTTTAATGACTTCCATCCCAACTCGCGTATCATATCTGCCACACTCTCTCCCCTATTACGTGATAATACAAAACGAGATGCCCTTTTTTGCACCCTTTCGATGTCCTCCGTCACTTACACGTCAAAAATCGTCGTACTTGTGTGAAACATAAGTCAACGTCGAAAAATACATATCACTTTGTATAAGCGAGTTGTTCCGTAAGTAAATGTGACAACATATCTGCGACACATAAAAAGGCTGCCAGCTTGCATGCTGTATCTCAATCTCAATCTTAGCTAACAGTCTGCACCATGTAATACATCTGAAGGGCCAAGGTATTATTTATTTGACATGGTGATTACATTATCTTTGTGATATATACTAGATATAACTTCAAAGATCGCTCGTAAACATCGTAAATTGCACTATCATAATATAAAAACCAAAAACTACCGACGTTCAACCTCGTGGGGCGATTGATTATCTAGCATATGTTGTATTACATATGTAACTAGTTGTAGACATCGCTATGAATCAAAAAATCTAAATCCTTATATTAAAGCCTTAAAGATCTGTACAATAGGTCAGGCACGCAAAAAGATATCAATGCGATAAGGAAAGAAGGTGGGGTAGGAGTATGGGGTAGAGGGAGTTTGGGGGAGAGACAAAGCGGAGGCAGATTGTGTCCGACAGAAAATAAACATCAAAAGTAAAAAAAAAAATGGAGGGGATGGATAGATTGGGTATGGCAAGTGTGGGTTGTCTGAGGAAGTAGGTGACGGAACAGGGGAGTGGTGGGGAACCAATGTTCACAAGGCTGCTGGAAGACAGTTCTGCGTTGTCTGAAACCATTTTTGAATAACCATTTCTGTAATACCAATATTTATATAAATTATAAATACAGACAAAACTATATTTACCCACCTTATCCACCCCCTACATTTCTACTTTTTACTCTCTATTAGTTTTAGTCTGCCACCATAACTTTCTAACCCTTTTTTCTACCCCCGACCCCCTCCGGCCACCATCCCTTTTCCCGCCAAGTCATCTTTGCTTGTTACGTTGCTACCTTTATAAGTGCTTCATCTAGAGTAAAAACCTTCAATATTTTTATAAAAAGTTTTTTGTAATTTGTAACGGTATGTACAGCTGTTTACTTACGTCGTCTTACAAAGTCTGAAAAGCTTGTAAGCGTGTTGCAGAGTAGGTTGTAGTGAGAAATATTAGTTAAGGAAAAAATCGTTACGTTGCGCTTTTCCGAGTGAATTAGCATTGAAGTTAACCAATCAGGCCTTTGCGCGCAGATTAAAGTGGCCTGCCAGATACAGTTAGCGTCATTTGTTCTCACAGCGAAGACGCTAGTGCACGAGACTGCTCAGCCTTTCGCTCGAGTCCGATCCTTACTATCACCGCAAGTCCAATTTCTGTATCGGTCTCTTGTTTTGTTTTAGGAAACCAAACGAACATATTTGGTGACACTGTCTTTTTCGGACAGCTTGAATTTGAGTGCACAAGGGCGTGGTTGGTTAACTCTAATACTACTTAACACAGAAACTCCGAAACGTATCGATTTTTTTTTCTTAACAGTTGTTACTCAGCCTAACTTACACTGCAACACCCTTACAAGCTTTCCAGACTGTTTCTGACTACCCTGTACAATACACGACGTCTTAGCCAGTTAACTGTCTCATGGGGTTGAACGTCTATGATTCTTGACCTCTATATTACGGTAGCGCATTTAAGATGTTTACATGCGAGCTCTGGACTTATATCTTCATGTTTACACAGTTTAAGCGCTGTGGTGTACTAGGATTGGATATAAAGTAGTGGCAACACTGTTGCAACATGAAGAACGAACGTCCGGTGTCATGCGCAATATAGGTAGGAGGTAGAAGGCCTGTTGAAGAAGCGCAGTGAGTGGCGATGGCTGTGTTTGAGTCAGTTGCAGTGTGTAGTGTCTGAAAGTGCGGAAGGCCAGTTCAAGCGCCCTACCAGTATGTTTACAAAACATGAAAACCCAGTGTGGATCAATACTGAAGAGGTACGTGGTCTGAGTGAACAACAGTGTTTTGAAGAACTGCGCGAGGCCTGTGATAAAACAGGATTGCCATATTTTACGGCGGCGGGATGGGTGATAATGTTTCTGAATGGCAGAGATGTCATTCAAAATCGGCACAATTAATGGAAACTCTCTGATTTTCCCCACCCGCCGAAAACGCGGCGTAAACCAGCTGGCACCAAAGTAGTGGTTATTGTAGCTTATGATATTCATGGGACAGTCTTGCATCATGTTGTATTGCAGGGGCAGACTGTCTCTGCACCCTACCACTGCAACCTCTTGTGACATCACATTCGTCCCACACTGAGAAAATGGGATGACACTTTCTAGTACTGCATATCATCGACGCCGGCCGTGGTGGCCGAGCGGTTCTAGGCGCTGCAATCTGGATCCGCGCGACCGCTACGGCCGCAGGTTCGAATCCTGCCTCGGGAATGGATGTGTGTGATGTCCTTCGGTTAGTTAGGTTCAAGTAGTTCTAAGTTCTACGGGACTGATGACCTCAGAAGTTAAGTCCCATAGTGCTCAGAGCCATTTGAACCATATCATCGTCCTTTATGGCAATACACAATTCTACACTGCGAACCCTGGACAGGAGCTCCTGTGTACTTTGGGGTTGGAGATACTAACACACCACCATACGGTGATGTTACAGTGTCCATGTGATTGCGATCTCTTCGCTAAAATGGAGGAGCCTCCTCATGGCATCTGCTACAACAAAATAGAAGGCATGATCCATGGCATAAGTCGGTCTTTGTGGGACATTGACCGAGATAGATGCGCTGACAGTGTACGACGACTTCTGTGTGTGTGGGAGAAGGTGATCGAGATGCAGGCTGAATATACTGAGGGCAAGAATGCAATGAATTTCTGTTAATAGAGTGTGGTACGAATTATAATAGTATTGCCACTACTTTTCATCCAACACGTGTAGTATGTATTGCAAAGATAAACTAATCGACGACTTTGTTCGGTCACATATTATAGATTGCATGATGCTGATGGTGATGTCTCTGTGATTAACTTTAACTAGTGTTTCACATATGCTGACTTTAGTAGAGATTTAGATACAACGAAATGTAGCTTACACCTGTGTTTTGGGCGTCTAATTTACATCACAGCTTCATTACATTTGCCAGGCATGCAAGTTTCCAGCCTTTATTTGTATCGGAGATATATTGTCACATGTACTTATGAGACATTTTGTTTATAAAACCTAATATGTATTTTGTGACGATGACGTGTTTGACACATGTCGGCCGCTTTTTGTTGTGTAGGTCATGTAGTAAATCATGTAATTTATATCTTAGTTTCTGATTTTTTGTATTTTTGTCAGATTTTGTTATTCACAGTTTTTGTTGTTTATTTATTCCAGTGTAACAATAGAAAATGGCCTAAGGCATCTCAAATGGCTGGGAAATTATTTTGAAAATTTTACTTGATTGTGGCTGCAAAAAAGAAGAAAAATCATAATTTGTTAGGGAATGATATTAAAGTGATGGAAGTCTTGTTACTCCAGTCCACAGATTTGTTTATGGCTCTGAGCACTATGGGACTTAACCTCTGAGGTCATCAGTCCTCTAGAACTTAGAACTACTTACACCTAACTAACCTAAGGACATCACACACATCCATGCCCGAGGCAGGATTCGAACCTGCGACCGTAGCGGTCGCGCCGTTCCAGACTGTAGTGCCTAGAGCGGCTCAGCCACTCCGGCCGGCAACACCAGTCACATAGCACAGGATACCAAAAGAGAATAATGCTCCAGTGTGTAAGACACTGTACGAAATTCAAAAAATGTATGCAACAGATTATGGAATAATATCTAGTGATATCCCATGGGAAACACCTGGCAATTTGTTCCCAAAGAAGTCTCTAGACAGCACTAGAAAACACAAATTTGGCTGTGACTACCAAGACCTTAATGCATGAACATTCACCGAAGCATATCCCATACTGAACATAACAGAAACTCTACAGGATGGTCCACTGATCGTGACCGGGCCAAATGTCTCACGAAATAAGCGTCAAACGAAAAAACTACAAAGAATGAAACTTGTTTAGCTTGAAGGGGGAAACCAGATGGCGCTATGGTTGGCCCGCTAGATGGCGCTGTCATAGGTCACATGGACATCAACTGTGTTTTTTAAATAGGAACCCCCATTTTCTATTACATATTCGTGTTCTACGTAAAGAAATATGAATGTTTTAGTTGGACCACTTTTTTCGCTTTGTGATAGATGGCTCTGTAAGAGTCACAAACATATGGCTCACAGTTTTAGACGAACAGTTGCTAACAGGTAAGTTTTTTGAATTAAAATACAGAACGTAGGTACGTTTGAACATTTTATTTCGGTTGTTCCAATGTGATACATGTACCTTTGTGAACTTATCATTTATGAGAACGCATGCTGTTACAGCATGATTAACTGTAAATACCACATTAATGCAATAAATGCTCAAAATGATGTCCGTCAACCTAAATGCATTTGGCAATACGTGTAGCGACATTCCTCTCAACAACGAGTAGTTCGTCTTCCGTAATGTTTGCACATGCATTTACAATGCGCTGACGTATGTTGTCAGGCGTTGTCGGTGGATCACGATAGCAAATATCCTTCAACTTTCCCCACAGAAAGAAATCCGGGGACGTCAGATCCGGTGAACGTGCGGGCCATGGTACGGTGCTTTGACGACCAATCCACCTGTCATGAAATATGCTATTCAATACCGCTTCAACCGCCCGCGAGCTATGTGCCGGACATCCATCATGTTGGAAGTACATCGCCATTCTGTCATGCAGTGAAACATCTTGTAGTAACATCGGCAGAACATTACGTAGGAAGTCAGCATACATTGCACCATTTAGAGTGCCATCGATAAAATGCCACACCATACATTAACCCGCCAAGGTCGCTGATGTTCCACCTGTCGCAGCCACCGTGGATTTTCCGTTGCCCCATAGTGCATATTATGCCGGTTTACGTTAACGCTGCTGGTGAATGACGCTTCGTCGGTAAAGAGAACGCGTACAAAAAATCTGTCATGGCCCCGTTATTCCTCTTGTGCCCAGTGGCAGAACTGTACACGACGTTCAAAGTCATCGCCATGCAATTCCTGGTGCATAGAGATATGGTACGGGTGCAATCGATGTTGATGTAGCATTCTCAACACCGACGTTTTTGAGATTCCCTATTCTCGCGCAATTTGTCTGTGACTGATGTGCGGATTATCCGCGACAGCAGCTAAAACACCTACTTGGGCATCATCATTTGTTGCAGGTCGTGGTTGACGTTTCACATGTGGCTGAACACTTCCTGTTTCCTTAAATAACGTAACTATCCGGCGAACGATCCGGACACTTGGATGATGTCGTCCAGGATACCTAGCAGCATACACAGCACACGTCTGTTGGGCATTTTGATCACAATAGCCATACATCAACACAATATCGACCTTTTCCGCAATTGGTAAACGGTCCATTTTAACTCGGGTAATGTATCACGAAGCAAATACCCTCCGCATTGGCGGAATGTTACGTGATATCAGGTACTTATACATTTGTGACTATTACAGCGCCATCTATCACAAAGCGAAAAAAGTGGTCCAACTAAAACATTCATATTTCTTTACGTACTACACGAATATGAAATAAAAAATGCGGGTTCCTATTTAAAAAAACGAAGCTGATATCCGCTTGACCAATGGCAGTGCCATCTAGCGGGCCAACCATAGCGCCATCTGGTTTCCCCCATCAAGTTGGACGAGTTTCGTTCTTTGTAGGTTTTTCGTTTGATGCTTATTTCGTGAGATATTTGGCCCGGTCACTATCAATGGACCACCCTGTATACTACTTGGGTCAGTGTAAGTAGTTCTCCACCAGGAATTCAAAGAGGGCTATCATTAGCTGGAAGTAGTGCTGGAAGAAGACGTGAAGGCATCTTTTACCATCCTTTATGGCCGTTTTCTATAGAATCGAATATCATTCAGATTCGAGAATGCACTTGACACTTTTCAAAGAGTATTCGATGGGGTAGTTAGACTACTGAAGCCAAGACTCTTTTTGGTTTATCTTGATGACACCATAGTGTTTCCAAAGGAAATGTAAGAACATGTACGATTGCTGGAGGAAGTGTTCAGTAGACTGACGACAGCACCACTAACGCTACACATGGATAAATGTCATTTTGCAGAAATGGAGATAAATTACTTTGGACACACGCTTAGTCAGGAACATAGATGTGAGAACAGATCCACACTCATCTCTGTAGTTCGGAGCCTTTTTCCACCACAGATAGCTAAACAATTGCAATCTTTTATGAACCTCTGTAATTATTATCGTAAATTTGTAAAGAACTTCTATGAAACATACATAAAGGAGGAAAATTTGAATGGTCTACTGAATGTCAAACAGCATTCTATACTTTGAAACAAGCGTTGCCATCAGGTCCAGTTTTGAAATTATCAAACTTTAAAAAAGAATTCATTCCCTCTTGTGATGAAACCAGTATGGCAGTTGTTTATGTCCTTAGAATAGAGATAATAAAGGACATAATGTAGCGTACATGACCTGACAGCCGAACAAATCAGAGCGAAATTATTCCATGACTGAGAAGGAAATGTTGGCAATTTTCCATGGTAATTCTTACCTCCACCATTATTTGTGTGGCCAAAAGTTTATAATAGTGATGGACCATTGTTGTTTTTGTTGTGGTCCTCAGTCCTGAGACTGGTTTGATGCAGCTCTCCATGCTACTCTATCCTGTGCAAGCTTCATCATCTCCCAGTACCTACTGCAACCTACATCCTTCTGAATCTGTTTAGTGTATTCATCTCTTGGTCTCCCTCTACGATTTTTACCCTCCACGCTGCCCTCCAATACTAACTTGGTGATCCCTCG
This sequence comes from Schistocerca piceifrons, assembly GCF_021461385.2. Lineage (NCBI taxonomy): Eukaryota > Metazoa > Arthropoda > Insecta > Orthoptera > Acrididae > Schistocerca > Schistocerca piceifrons. The sequence goes on along the minus strand of NC_060149.1, from coordinate 549,168,678 downwards.
ATGTCTCAGAACATGTCCTACCAACCGATCCCTTCTTCTAGTCAAGTTGTGCCACAATCTCCTCTTCTCCCCAATTCTGTTAAATACCTCCTCATTAGTTATGTGATCAACCCATCTAATCTTCAGCATTCTTCTGTAGCACCACATTTCGAAAGCTTCTATTCTCTTCTTGTCTAAGCTATTTATCGTCCACGTTTCACTTCCATACATGGCTACACTCCATACAAATACTTTGAGAAACGACTTCCTGACATTTAAATCAATACTCGATGTTAACAAATTTCTCTTCTTCAGAAACGATTTCATTGCAATTGCCAGTCTACATTTTATATCCTCTCTACTTCGACCATCATCAGTTATTTTGCTCCCCAAATAGCAAAACTCCTTTACTACTTTAAGTGTGTCATTTCCTAATCTAATTCCCTCAGCATCATCCGATTTAATTCGACTACATTCCATTATCTTCGTTTTGCTTTTGTTGATGTTCATCTTATACCCTCCTTTCAAGACACTGTCCATTCCATTCAACTGCTCTTCCAAGTCCTTTGCTGTCTCTGACAGAATTACAATGTCATCGGCGAACCTCAAAGTTTTTATTTCTTCTCCACGGATTTTAATACCTACACCGAACTTTTCATTTGTTTCCTTTATTGCTTGCTCAATATACAGATTGAATAACATCGGGGAGAGGCTACAACCCTGTCTCACTCCCTTCCCAACCACTGCTTCCCTTTCATACCCCTCGACTCTTGTAACTGCTATCTGCTTTCTGCACATATTGTAAATAGCCTTTCGTTCTCTGTATTTTATCCCTGCCACCTTCAGAATTTTAAAGAGAGTATTCCAATCTACAAATGCTAGAAACGTAGGTTTGCCTTTCCTTAATCTTCCTTCTAAGATAAGTCGTAGGGTCAGTATTACCTCACGTGTTCCAACAGTTCTGCGGAATCCAAACTGATCTTCCCCGAGGTCGGCTTCTGTCAGTTTTTCCATTCGTCTGTAAAGAATTCGCGTTAGTATTTTGCAGCTGTGACTTATTAAACTGATAGTTCAGTAATTTTCACATCTGTCATCACCTGCTTTCTTTGGGATTGGGATTATTATATTCTTCTTGAAGTCTGAGGGTATTTCGCCTGTCTCATACATCTTGCTCACCAGATGTGTAGAGTTTTGTCAGGACTGGCTCTCCCAAGGTTGTCAGTAGTTCTAATGGAATGTTGTCTACTCCAGGGCCTTGTTTCGACTCAGGTCTTTCAGTGCTCTCTCAAACTCTTCACGCAATATCATATCTCCCATTTCATCTTCATCTACATCCTCTTCCATTTTCACAATATTGTTCTCAAGTACATCGCCCTTGTATAGGCCCTCTATATACTCCTTCCACCTTTCTGCTTTCCCTTCTTTGCTTAGAACTACCACGTTAAAATGATTACTAAGAATGAAGGACCCTTCCAACAGGCGTGCAAGGTGGGCCCTACGCCTGAGCGAATTAGATTACAAAGTAGTGCTCAGGCCAGGGAAGAGACATACCTATGCAGATTGATTGAGTAGGAAAATTGAAGTTCTGCTAGCATTGGGCAGGAATATTGCTAAATGACAAAAGGCCCAGTCAGCTGATGCTGACTGTTAGATATTTAAACTGCATCCACAGTTTGTCATGCATGGCAGCTTACTGTGCAGAACGACAAACTGCAGACTACCAGTGGTAATACACGCAGCACTCCAAGACCGTTTTGGAAGAAGCGCATGACCATCAGCTGCCAGGCCAAGGTGGACGGAAAGCAACTGTTAGACAAGTTTCCATGAAATTTGGGCGGAGGACCAGCAAACGGGATGGGATATAAATGTCATGAACTATGTGCCATGTGTGCGACATGCTGATTTTAATCACTGACCGATTCGATTACAATAGCTACCGGAAGTCTCAAATATTTCAAATGTTGGGGATGGATATTTTTCGCCCACGTAACAGGACACCAGCAGGAAATAGGTGTATATTTACCATAGTAGACCAATTGTCAGTACACAGGGAGAACATTAATAAAATCGACAAACTACAAGGACAGATTTATGACCGTAAATGGAGGAAAATAGGTCCTATAAGCATGTGTCCAGTAATGGGTGGTGTGTGCGCAATGACAAAAAATCATGTACAAAGCGACCTTCATGAGATGCAGTGCATTCGGTTTCATGTCGCATCATGGATTGCTGCAGTCTTTCACACATTCCGTCCTCTCTCTGAATGGCATCACAGGCGTGGTGAACACGATGTTGAAGGGTCTGCTCATGAGTAACTCGTTAAGAGTACATAACGCTTCTCAAAGCCTCCCGAAGGAAATATCCAGGGGGTTTAAGTCGGATGATCCAGCAGGCCATGCTACAGGACCTCCGCGTCCTATTCAATGTCCAGGGAAGATTTTGTTGAGGTGTCAAAGAACCTGGTTCTCCATATATGATGTACGCAGTCCGCCGCCTACCTTCACGTTCGTCTGTCTGAAAGGACACTTGATCGCGCAAAGGACTCGAAATTTTGTGTGATGTGGTTGGTGTCGGTGAGGGTACTTGTAGTATAGCCGCGCTGCCACTCAACCATTTCCATCTGCTTGGCACCATGTCGGCTTACTCCCGACATGAATGTAGGACCATTCTGCTGCTACAGTATGCTGCGTCAACCACACAGCCTGCAACACACAAGGAAGAGACGGCATGTGTTTCGAGTCCTCCCTCGGGCATGGGTGTGTGGTGTGTGTTGTTCTTAGCGTAAGTTAGTTTCAGTTAGATTAAGTAGGGCGTAAGCTTAGGGACCAATGACCTCAGCAGTTTGGTCCCATAAGACCTCACCACAAATTTCCGATTTCCAAGGCATGTGACCAGAGGAACTTTCATTCATCAGTTCCATCTACCGTGGCAATGATGCATTTCCAGAATCACGCTCACAGGACCTTTTTACTTTTATTTCCAGTCAGGAATACGTCCCTTCAGTTTGCTGGTTTTATTAATGTTCACTCTACGTATCGCGATGCCTGCACTCCCCGACCAACAACTGAGCATAGTTGCACAAGCAGTGGTGCAGAATCAGTTGCTCACATTTGGATTTCCAGATACTGTAATCACAGATCAGGGCACAAATTTTTTGTTGGATCTGAAATGAAGCAATTGTGTCAACTGCTCCAAATTTGCAAGCTGTGGACAAGCCCTTCCACCCTCAAGCTACCGAGCAAGGTGGCGCAGTGGCTAGCACAATAGACTCGCATTCGGGAGGACGACGATTCAATCCCGCGTCCGGCCATCCTGATTTAGGTTTTCCGTGATTTCCCTAAATAGCTCCTGGCAAATGCCGGGATGGTTCCTTTGTGAGAGCACGGCCGACTTCCTTCCCCGTCCTTCCCTAACCCGATGAGACCGATGACCTTTCTGTCTGGTCTTCTCCCCCAAACAACCCAACAACCCTCAGGCCAATTGGAGAACAAAGTGAGTTCATCATACGATTTAGAAGATTTTGGGGTATTATGTCAGTAGTAACCACAACAACTGGGATGTGTATGTAAATTACATGACCGCTGCACACAATTCCAAAATACATGGGGCCACTGGCTTTCGCCGTAAGAGGTAATATTTAGGGGAAAAATGCCTTCATCTTACGAAGGAGCGTAACCGAAACTTGGTACTGACAACTGGTGAAAAAATTCGCAAAAAGTTTGTGAGACGTTTGGCAACAAGTGAAACGCACAAATACAAAAGCTTTACAACGCGAGGAGTGGATGGGGAGGACGCTGGCGCGATACAGGACTGGCCAGTGGGTGATCGCAACAAATCTGTACATACTCAAACGCAAAACAAAGAAATTCCTGGTTTGGTATCATGCACTGTACCATGTGGTGGAAATACATCACCTATCAATGGTAAGCTACAGATACTATCAAAAACTTCGATTATTCTTAAGATGTGCACTAAGCCATTTAAGAGAGCTATGGATGCCTTGCCGCAAGTACCTTCACCGTCTCCAGTGAGGAATATGAAATCTAGGGAAGTGAAGAACGAACAAAGAAATGGCTGTGAGCACTATGGGACTTAACTTCTGAGGTCATCAGTTCCCTAGAACTTAGAACTACTTAAACCTAACTAAACTAAGGACATCACACACATCCATGCCCGAGGCAGGATTCGAACCTTCGCCCGTAGCGGTCACGCGGTTCCAGACTGTAGCGCGTAGAACCGCTCGGCCACTCCGGCCGGCGAAGAAGGAACAGATGACGTGTGAACAAAGTACGTCCAGCATGGCTTATGCCATTCTTCCCCGTTGATAGATAGGATTCTGACTACTGTTTGATTATAATTTACTGTATTTGTTTTTATCCAGGTTATTGGGGAGTGTTGCATATTTTCTTGTAATTATAGACGTTTTGAGGTGTTTGTTTACTTTTCATTCTTTGCTCGTAAAATATGATAACGGGTCGATTCAATGTGGAAACCACCTGTTAGATTAAAACTGTGTGCAAGACACAGACTGGAACTCGAAACCTATGCCTTTCGAGAGCAGAGCACTTGCTCGTAAAGGGTTAATGTCTCGAGTTCGAATCTGTATCGTCCTACTCGGGAAGGCCGTAATACTTTCGGTCTGGCACACATTTATAATCTGCCGGGAAGTTTCATATCAGCGCACAGTCCGCTACAGAGTGAAAATCTCATTGTAAATTCAACATTACTTTTGTATCTTAAGGGGAGCCGGAGGTGCCTATGCTGCCCATGTAAAAATCACTAAGTTTGAGGAACATTTATGAATAAACTACCAAATAGAAAAATTTGAAATTTTTTTACATATAGAGTGGTTTAGTATTGCAGTTATGACAGAGGGATTTTGGAGTATCTTTTCTAGTTTCCATCCAATTATTTTTTTTATTAATGACCCAAATTTTTTTACAAATAATTGCTTTATAATTAAACTGAAATGAAACTACTGAACATATTGCCAAATGGCTGTGTTACAATGTAAGTTTGACCACTAGGAGTGCTGCATAAAAATTTCATGTCTGTAGCTTGAATGTATTTTGAGAAAATGTTCCTTATATTCGAAAAATTCTAATTTACAGTAAATGGCTATCAAAGTTTCTCAATACATTCCTACACTATAGGATGGATTATCAGGGTCTTCTTCTTCATCCTTCAAAAGCTTCCTCTTCTGTCTTCTTTTATGGCCTGTTGTTCCATCATACTTCATATGCCTTTCTCTTCTTTCTGCTCCTCTTATCCTTTCTCTGTCAATATTTCTTAGTGCTCGTACAGTGTTAACCCCAGCTGTAAATCCTAATGCCTTCAGAACTTCACATTTCACACTGTTCCCTTGGTTGTAGGTTGCTATTGCATCATAAATGCCAAAGTGCAGTGTTTTTATGCTTACAAACACCCTTTTAGGAATCACTTTCCAAATCAAATTGTTTACGCTCTCATTAGGATTCTGCGTCTTTCCGTGTAGACATTTGTGTAACAATTCTGGCTGTGCTAAGTTATGAAAAATTGGTTTTATTGCATTTATCACAGCTGCTGGCAAACCATGCTTGTGATCATAGTCCTTTTTTGCATTATATTTGCACCAGGAATCTTTTGGGCACAGGCTGTGGTGAGAGTATTCATTGGAAGAGGCAGTATGAAGGAACAATGCCCACACTGCTTTTCGCATGTCACTAACATTACTAGTATTTTGCCTTATAGCATACCCATAGTATCTCTGTAGACGTTCAATCACCTCATCAGTAAGCCTGCTTCTCCCTCCTATTGTCTTTCCATCACTGAGCTTACTTGAACCCAAAGTTTGTTTGAGGCTTCGAAGCCGTGCACCCATACGCTTTTGCACATGCCCAATGCATTCCAACTTTTCAACTACAAATTCATTTCCATATGGTTTCAGTTTCTCTATAGTCTTGAAACCTTTGGAGTCACCATCCCCAAGGTAGTATTTGCTAGAAGATGTCACAGGGCTATGGCCGGCCATGGGTTGCTTAGCAGAAGAACGCACTGTTTCAGTAATTGTAGTATCGCAACTTGGTATTAGTGTTAATTTTCTTTTCCCTACGTTCTTCCTCTTCTTATATACATGGTTACTAAAATGTGGCATCGTAACCAGAAGGACACTTTACACAAGAAATGTAATACTACCAACAACAGGCGCAACACTGAACTAATTCGAAACGGTAAACAGCAAAGAGACGATGTTCCGCGCTCTTAGCGCTTCATTTGTCACAGAAAACAATGTAGCCAACCCTTGCACACTCGCTGTATGCGTAACATAAGGCGCTGTACGCGTAACAAGCCGAGAAACTCCCAAGCGGTTCGCCAGGAAGTCAAGAGAAAGTGTTAGATGCATTCAGCGGCCGCCCATTTCCTCTGCAGGCGTGGGGGAAAATGGTAACAACTCCACTTCTAGGGCGAGTAGAATAATAATTCAAAGTTTACATTAAAGAGGAATGTTCCAATTAATTTTCGGTAGCAAAAAAAAATCGTAATTTTTTGGATTTGACCACCTCCGGTTCCACTTAAGGTCCTATAGTTTCGTCCGAGTGCCGTCGCCTTTCGCAGTAGGGAAGGGAAGTGACAAACATCCCTGTCCCTCAGGTGGCATACTGGGAGGAATTTCGTAATTCTACTGATCCTGCATCGCACCAGGAGAGTGTCAGCTGCTTTACAAACCCGGCCTCTAGAATCTAGAGTACTGTCTCCAAGCAGCCGGACGTTCTACTGACAAACTATCAGTGGGTACATAGATTGACCTTGAGTACTTGGGAAACCAGGGATGATGCGCTTTAATCGCAGGCTGCATTTGTGGAGTTGCATCAAGAGGCGCAGAAGGAAGGAATATTAAACTATGTACAACGGGAACACTAAAGTCTACAATTCTCGTAGCGAAAAGTAAGGGAACACTTCATGAATTGATGGATCTGGTTCCAGCAAGCCGAATACGTGAGAAGAGGGGTCAGTGAGATGCTAGTGGAAGCTATTGAAAACGGTGTTTAGTACAACCGACAATAAAGACATCTGGAGTATGAGCGTCGCAATAAAGCGGATGCAAGGAGTAGCGAATGCTACCAGATCCACGGTAGAATGGCATACCACCCAAATATGAAATCCGGAGCAGCATGTGCTTAATAGCAACAGGATAGAGCGGAATTAACTGCCAAACTAGCACAGGATCCACAAGATACTATATGTTCTTTAAGCAGTAACTTGGAAGCAGTGCAAAATCGGCTGAACTCATTGGACGGAAGAATGGTTGTAGCCATGTTGCTGCAGGCGTTCGTAGCCAAAATGACGCAAAGAGGGAGTGATCACATTACAAGATGCAGTAAACCATGCCATCACAGCAGTTCTTCACAGGACTATGCACAGCGCGAAAGGAATTCACAACAGAGTAATGCCACATCAAATTGAGGAAATTTCACACCATTTCATCGCGTCTCCACCGTTTAAATAAGTACTGACGGTGCTAGGTTACAAGTTTTATTTAGATTCGCAGTAGCGTGCGTGAACGCGACCTGTCAGTGCTTTACAGTAAATCCCTATCCGGAGAAGTGGGAAACTGCAGGGAAATGGGGACAAGTACAAACAGAAAAGTGCTAATAATTTAGGAGCAAAGTGTAAGCTACGCTCTGATGTCGTTGGAAGACCTACGGGGATGTCAGAAAGAAAGTATTACGGCCTCCCCGAGTAGGACGATACAGACTGGCGTACAAACATGCAAGATACAGCTACTCATAGCAGAAGCTGACGTGAGTGAAAGTCGAATGAAAGTTTCAATGCCGCGTTCTCATTTCCAGAGAGTAGGAACCCACTGGCTCTACTCAGTTTTTTTCACCAGAAATAGTAACTGCATATTGTCATGAACGCAGGAAACCGAAGGCCGTGACTAGAATGGAACTGTGGAACAGCGAAATACTAATAAATGGTACTGCTTGTGACTTAGTTGGCAGGTTGTTTCGCCTGCCAGATAGGGTCATTGGTTCAACCACGCTCAAATGGACCCAACATACGTTGTGCTGGCCCGAGAAGCCGCGGTATGTGCAGCTTACGCGAAAGCTTAACCTCCCATAGCAACACACTAAAGCCAGATATCCGATGCTCACTCGATAAGAAACTAGCAACACTGAAAGGAAGAATTACAGCAGAGAAAATCTCCGGCATGTACAGGAATATCGCTGAAGGCAATGCCACAGTGTGACAACTATAAGTGTGAAATCCGCCAGCGCTGTAGTGGTTCTGATTGCGATTTCAGTAATCTACTTATGTTTCAAACAAAAGACAGGTTTACCTGTGCACCGAATACCCATTGATTATTTTGTAAATGAGGCTAAGGAATAGTATGAGATTACTTGTTAACTATTAGATGAACTTGTAATTATATGGAAAATTTGTATTAGCGAGTAAGAAACAGCTTAGACAAAAGTCAACATGATTAACTTTGTGTTGGACATAGAATCTAGTGTTTTAGAGGTAATCGTTAATCCAACAAATTATTTGATTCAGCTTCATCGTCGTGGAATGAAAATTAAATTGAACAATGTATAAACACCAGTATAATACACTCCTGGAAACTGAAATAAGAACACCGTGAATTCATTGTCCCAGGAAGGGGAAACTTTATTGACACATTCCTGGGGTCAGAAACATCACATGATCACACTGACAGAACCACAGGCACATAGACACAGGCAACAGAGCATGCACAATGTCGGCACTAGTACAGTGTATATCCACCTTTCGCAGCAATGCTGGCTGCTATTCTCCCATGGCGACGATCGTAGAGATGCTGGATGTAGTCGTGTGGAACGGCTTGCCATGCCATTTCCACCTGGCGCCTCAGTTGGACCAGCGTTCGTGCTGGACGTGCAGACCGCGTGAGACGACGCTTCATCCAGTCCCAAACATGCTCAATGGGGGACAGATCCGGAGATCTTGCTGGCCAGGGTAGTTGACTTACACCTTCTAGAGCACGTTGGGTGGCACGGGATACATGCGGACGTGCATTGTCCTGTTGGAACAGCAAGTTCCCTTGCCGGACTAGGAATGGTAGAACGATGGGTTCGATGACGGTTTGGATGTACCGTGCACTATTCAGTGTCCCCTCGACGATCACCAGTGGTGTACGGCCAGTGTAGGAGATCGCTCCCCACACCATGATGCCGGGTGTTGGCCCTGTGTGCCTCGGTCGTATGCAGTCCTGATTGTGGCGCTCACCTGCACGGCGTCAAACACGCATACGACCATCATTGGCACCAAGGCAGAAGCGACTCTCATCGCTGAAGACGACACGTCTCCATTCGTCCCTCCATTCACGCCTGTCGCGACACCACTGGAGGCGGGCTGCACGATGTTGGGGCGTGAGCGGAAGACGGCCTAACGGTGTGCGGGACCGTAGCCCAGCTTCATGGAGACGGTTGCGAATGGTCCTCGCCGATACCCCAGGAGCAACAGTGTCCCTAATTTGCTGGGAAGTGGCGGTGTGGTCCCCTACGGCACTGCGTAGGATCCTACGGTCTTGGCGTGCATCCGTACGTCGCTGCGGTCCGGTCCCAGGTCGACGGGCACGTGCACCTTCCGCCGACCACTGGCGACAACATCGATGTACTGTGGAGACCTCACGCCCCACGTGTTGAGCAATTCGGCGGTACGTCCACCCGGCCTCCCGCATGCCCACTATACGCCCTCGCTCGAAGTCCGTCAACTGCACATACGGTTCACGTCCACGCTGTCGCGGCATGCTACCAGTGTTAAAGACTGCGATGGAGCTCCGTATGCCACGGCAAACTGGCTGACACTGACGGCGGCGGTGCACAAATGCTGCGCAGCTAGCGCCATTCGACGGCCAACACCGCGGTTCCTGGTGTGTCCGCTGTGCCGTGCGTGTGATCATTGCTTGTACAGCCCTCTCGCAGTGTCCGGAGCAAGTATGGTGGGTCTGACACACCGGTGTCAATGTGTTCTTTTTTCCATTTCCAGGAGTGTATATGTATTAAGAGATTGTTACACAAATACTACGAGCTAAAAAGTCGAACACAAAAAATTCATTAAAGTTCTTTACCGGTGACGAAAGAAACCAAGACGCCCAAGTCAATGTTCGGCAGACTCTTAGATAGGTAGAAATACTGGCCACTGGAAATATGTAGTAAAGCCTTTTGGGACCAAACTGCTGACGTCATCGGTCCCTAAGCCTACACGCCACTTAATCTAACTGAAACTAACTTACACTATGGACAACACACACACACACACACACACCCAAGCCTGAGAGAGGAATCGAACCCCCGACGGGGGGAGCCTCACGGACGGTGACAAGGAGCCTCAGACCGCGCGGCTACACGGCGCGTCTGGAAATGCTGAACAGGTTGTAGTCAACACGGAAGCGGTTGCGACACGCTGCACCGGTCAAGCATGCAAGTGTTATGTGAAGCACCATGACATCATAGCAACAGAGGGATGCTGTAATACCGGTGACAGAGCAGAGTGTCACAACAAATCCAGGATAGAGCGCTACAGTAACTATACAGCCACTGATACCGCAGACAAGATCGTCTGAAAGACGAAGATCCGCAACTAGAAACGCCGACCAAACGAGGAAACTAGTACACATGATGTGATTGTCACCCCACCACAGTAGAGCGCACGGTAGCCGCCGGTATAAATACTACGCCTGTCTTTATCAATGATTCCAGCTGCATGTGTACTGTGGGGAGGGGAGGCTATGTCAGTTGACCCTCTGTGTGTCTAATCGTCTACGATCATCTATGGAGCCGTTAGTCTCGCTGGAGAGACTCTGCCACTGCACACTGTAGCGCCAACTTCCGGATCATCAGTGATGGTGTGTGAAGACCCCATCAACCTGCTGGCTTGCTAAATGTTTGACCAGTGAGGCCAAGAAGCTTTTTGATGCCAGCCATTGTAAGGGGAGCCACTGTTGCTGCTCGCCCTTTTCCTGCAGCTGACAGTGATGCTGCCGACCTCTGTCTTCTTACTGGAGGACATGAACAGAACACTGCACAGCAAAGAGTACTATGGGCCGGGCTCGAAATTGAGTCTCCTGGGCGCACGTCTTCGACGTCAACGAAAACATGTCAGAGGTCAGCTGGCAGAGCTGCTGTCCATTGTCACACAGCATGGGCCACTCTGGCTATGACAACTGGGAGCACCAACCGGCCAGGACACACGCCTGCTACTGTTGATGGGTTCAGCACACCACCAGCCCAACTGAGCTGCTAGTGACCTGGGAAGACAATTCTATAATTCTGAATAATAAATTTGTCACTGTGACTAATGTTTTCTTGTTGCTCTTGAGCATAAGTAGATCGCCATTATCGAATCCTACTCAACACATTCCTGACAACTATAGGGATCTTGGACCAGGCCCCTATATGATTCTTGAAAACCCCTCCACAAAAATAACACAGTGTCTTCGTATTCGTCACATGTAACATCAAGAACAAAGACAGAATTGATTAAGATAAGTTAATTAGTGGACACTTGCTCTAATCTGTAGCCATGTGACCTAGCTGATGACAATGATATAATTCATTTTCTATAAAACCTACCAAGGAGGATTTATGTACCCTTGCGGTCCAAAGCACACAAACAATATTTAATACGATGTAGAGACTCAGGAATAAAAGATTGTTTGGTCCTATCAGTCCTGTTTAAGAGAAAAATAAAATGAGACAAAAAGATCTATATGAGATAGATAAAGAATATCCTAACATGGTCTTGGGCCACATGAAACGTTTCTGCACCTGAGCGGAGGGAAATAGTAAACTGTATGCTCACACTGAACCTCTTTTATAACTTTTGAGAGGGAATAAGAGGGATTTACTATCTTAGGAAGTGGACAGCTGTTGGGCAATGGTTCTTAGATTCTTGGACAACAGAGAGCCGTTCACACAGAATATTGCTGGTATGCAAACATATACGAAGTCGTGGGATTCTCTATGTGGCATGTTGGTACAAGGAACCTAATATGTTTCCAGAATGAGGCAAAGGTCCCGAGCTCGAGTCTCAGTCCGACACACAGTTTTAACCTGCCAGGAAGTTTCGAACCTAATATGGTCTCACGTCTCGCCTAGAGTTTGTGCAAGGCGCTCGTCGTGGCAAGCCCGATCGCACCCCATGGGCATGCCAGCAGATAATTTTATAAGCCACAGGTACGTGTAAGCTCTTCAAACATCCTGTTACTTAAAAATTATGCCAATTGTTATCCATATTAATATCGGCTGTCCTGCCATAGCCTCAGTACACATTTGTATATCTGTCAGCAGGTACCATATGACCGCTCTGACATACATGGGCTCACTCACTCTTTACAGTTTTCTTTCCTCTGCATACATAATAAAACAGAATTTAAGACTTAATGTTCCTAAAACTCTTTCCATTGACTGACACTGACATCACCAAAATTTACAAGATAATGAAGAAACACTGCACATAATACTTAAAATGTGCAAGTGTCACTTCAATACAACAAATGTAACGTTACATCCTTTCATAATCTCTTAGGTTTACGGGCCGGAGATGTACAGCTACCTTAATGTTTTTTTGTTCCAACACTTTTGCTACTATACTCTGCATGATTTTTTCAGATTCGTTAACATCATACCTCAAAACTACTTCTGTTATATCACCAAGATTGCTAATTCTTTAGTAGTCAACCACTACTACTCCATGCCACACTGTTTAATTATTTTATCTACTTGACTACTACTATGTGCCCGAGAAGCATTCATGATCATTTGTTTAATTGTCGTCATGACCCATGAAGATCGACATATGTGCATTTCTACAGTAGACGCAATAATTACCGGTCCGAGTATATGTACAAACAAAATACAGGATGAACATCCGCTGAAAAAGGAGTACTGAGAAACTTGTCGTTATTACAACTCTTCATTAGACGACTCGAGCCGAACAGCTATATATAGTACATCGTGTCCTCCAGAAAAACATATCACTTTTTAACACTCAATCATTCTACATTATATAAAAAATTTATTGACTGACACACTCCTGCAAGAAAGGAAGTATTACGTCATCTGGCACCCGGCGGATGACATTCCTTTGAATGGTGTGGTGTCAGTGGTTTACGAAGTATAATCAGCCGGCATAGCCATTCACGAAGGCTTCTGTGACTGTCACTTTGAGGGCACCGCAGCCGACGAATTACTTCGGCACACCCTCCGCTGTCACCAATCAGTTGCCAGGTGACATCACGTTACGTGGAGAGTGAACGGGCAAGCAGCTCTTCAATCACGCTGATTGGGTGTACTCATCCATGTGATAACACAACCAGCTCTGCCAGGCCCCTACAGTCAGTTCACATCGAGCTCATGGCATAATCAGTCCACGGTTGGAGCCCAGGCTAAGAAACCAGTGAGCTACCATCTATGGCAGTCATCAGTGATTGATACCGCCACCAGCACAGTGGACATAGAGAAAGTCATCTCTAAAGATGGTTTGATAGATATGGACTTGTAAGAGGAGCTATCGTACTTGATCTATATGTCAGGTTGTGGACTTATTTACTGGAAGTTACCTTTCCAGGAAGTGCTATTTGTATTCATTTATACCAGAGTTCTACATTCTATTTGATTGTTCTAATAAATACAGTTTGTAACACCATAGCTCTAATGCTGTACTGATTTATTTTGCCTTTTGTTTTGTTCAGTGTTGTATCCTTGAGTTTCTGTAAATGTTGTTGGATTGAATCGATACCATGAGGGTGGTTACTCTATTCTTTGTAAAAAACTTTGATGTCGTAGTTTGATTCTATGCAATGTAGTGTATCTATCATTTAAATTCTTTGTCTCATTTGAAGGGAGACAAAACTTACGGTATATAATTGAAATTTTGTTTAAATAATTTTTTGTAGAAATGTCAATATGTGCAAATGTTCTGTTTTATTTAATAAGTGGTATGTAAACTGCTGACCTTCACTTAGGGTTCCTAGTTATTTCGTATGTAAAAGTTGTTGTGGCTCCCCTCGGGAAGGGAACTGTGTAGCGCGCGCAAAATGTGGTTGGCATGGATTAAAAGGTGAAATCAAGAGTCAGTCTGGGACGAGCTACCAAACTGTCAACTGCTCATGTAAAAGTTGTATATTGTGCTGGTGCCGAGAGAAGCTTTCCGTGCCGCTTTCCAGTGCCTCGGCTGGATGGATAAAGAACTGGAACTACCAACATGCAATCGCCACCACATTGCGCGATCACTGAAAAGGAACCAAGGAATAGTAGAAATGTATGCTGAAGGATCAGCTCATTGGATGTTTAAGTGTGCACAAGTATAAGGAACTTATACTCAAACTCTTATTCCTACCTTGATTTTTTATCCCTAGTCACTCAACCATTTAGCGTCCTTTCCATGCTAAAGTGATTACCGAGTGTCCTTACTGAAAGAACATTAAAGCTCGGTGTTTTAGCAGAACTGAGTAATAAAGTAAATAATGCTTGCTGAAAATAATTTTTCTATTAAAACTGCTTATTAAAATTTTGTTACCAACTTCTAAAGTGAAAGTTCTCAAAACTGAGGCTTATAAAGTTTTGCTTAGTAAATGATCACAGTGCAGTCTATTGAAAATCAACCAAAGGTGAGCTATTGTCTTATAACCACATCAAATCGTGTTCTACTGCAGTAAAAGTTGAGAACAAATACTGTTGAAGGTTACATGTTCATACTTGTTAAGGGCTTGTTTCTTTAGTTTGTTGAAAGTGTGTTTAGTATGCTCTGCTACAGTGGTCAATAGTAAGGGCCCCCCTCCACTGTAAGTAGTACAAATGCACAAAGTTACTTAATTATAGCAAGTTTAAATTACTCTTGCTATTCAAGAGAAATTCTGTACAATATTGGGCTCCTCTTGTGTATTACAAGTGCATATTAATGGTGTAACGGGATCAACAGTTTGTCTATTGTGCTCATGCTAGATAACGATTAATAGAAAGAGCACTATTTATGAAAACAATAATTTCTTTATTCATAAGACAGTGAGAAGTAACCTGTTAGTGAACCCCATTTAATTTTCATTCTAAGTAGAAAGGTGTTTAGTAGTGAAAGACTTAATCTATGCACAGTAACTAAATTTGCTGTAGACTATATCCATATTTCATGTCAGATAGGAATTTGTTTGCTAAGTAATATTAAACCTGTGTCCGATTTACGATTCTACAGTGAATATTAATAGTAACGTTATTGAGACCATTCAGTTTGACTAAGTCCTCAAGGTAATAGTGTGTTTTGTCATCAGTTATATTTATGCAAATAGTTTGTTCTGATCTGGTAGCTCCGACCTTAACGTGAACATACTGTATTCAGGAGTCAGAGTTCATTGAACTTGCGTGTGGCAAAGTATAGGTTGTGTTTGTCCGTTAAAGTTACTCATACCTATTTTCTTGAACAACAATGTCAATCATTCTCTTGCCTAATTAGGCTGGCGACCGTTTTCTTTATTCTTTACGCAGTGTAGATAGGTAAAATATTGTTTGTTACTGTTTGAATATTTACGTAATTTTGACTTTCACTTCCGATAAGCTACTTCCGTTAGGTACAACACGGTCAACATAACAAAATTCCTCTCAGAGGGTAACACTGCTCTGCTTCTTTATACTATAATTGCTTGAATAAAAATAATTTCACTATACGAACTGCCGCCAGCCTTAAGGTTATAGTATAACAGTAGCGGACGATAGTGTTATAAGTTATTGTACATGAATTATTTATTTGTATAGTTGTCTCTGACACTACACTGGCGCAATCGTTAAGAAACGTTCAAATTGATCATCGTATAGTCTGGCTTCAATGGAGGAATGGCAGGTTATATTGGAAGCAGTTAGTCGTTGTGACAGATGTGTTGACGACATAGCAGTGGCATAGTCGACACCTACACAACAGTGGCGCTGTCGGTACTGATTTGGACCGCACTCATCTTTTGCACCTAACCGCTTCTCTTGAACCTTCTAAGGTACTGAAAATTTTCATGACGGTTTTCGTGTGAAATGGTTCAAACGGCTCTGAGCACTATGCGACTTAACTTCTGAGGTCATCAGTCCCCTAGAACTTAGAACTACTTAAACCTAACTAACCTAAGGACATTACACACATCCAGACTGTAGCCCCTAGAACCTCTCGGCCACGGATTTCGTGTGATCGGCCACAGACATGTTTTTCTTATTTTCGTCCATACTACCACTTCTGAAAGCCTCCTACTTTACAATCTCACAATAACAGTGCCGGTACATGTATTATACTGTCAGAGATATCAGAACAACTTTCACTTATAACTTTCTATTCGGCCGTTTCCGTCCAGGGTCCCTTACCTCGAATTGGGGTCACCCTTCTCCATCATCTCTGAAAGTCTATTTTTTTTATTAGTTATTGCAGATCAGAGTAGTCAGGTGACGAAATATGGCGGAAACATTTTGAAAGTGCCCCTGAAATGCCACTTATATTTCTTATAAAATCCGAGATGATTTAGTTTCTGAAACAAACTGTAGATTATTGCTTTGCAGAGGTAACTTGCTACAGCTGTTAAATATTTGAAGAAAAGCCTTTGTAAGCCATCAGCTGTACACGCTGAACTTTATTCTGTAAAACTATGGAATTGCGTCATTGCCTTAGTTGGATGACAAGCTTATTGATTCTAATTACTATATTCAAACGTCTTTATATAATGTTATTATTATACAAAACAAAATACGTATCTTACAATACATCACACTTACGATTTATTTGGTTGCCATGTTTTTCCATGTAACGTCATCTAGCCTTGTTCTCTTTATGCTACATTGTATCAGCTGTACTCTCTGACTTTCTCTAATGACTATGTTGCAGACCTTCATGTGTTGCTGTTTGATATTTTACTCTTTGTGGATCTTACGTTACATGTACCTTTGATGACATTCATCTGTTAACTGTTAGTAGACTTAACGCAATGTGTATGACTTATGACATCGGATACATTATGTGAATTTTACAAACCACTGTGAGACATCGTTGTGCAATATTTGGTATAGTAATGATCCTTGTATAAATAGTATGCACTTAATCCATCTAATGTAGCGCTTTATAAGTACTGATAATGATTTTGCCGTACTCAATTACAATTCTTATATTTTTCGTTCTTTTCATCTGTGTATACTGTACATTTTTTTCGTTTTGTTGTTTATTCTTCCAATGATGATGATCCTTGAAATCAAAGCCGGTGAAGAACAAAGTCGAATGTGTACAGCTAGTGGCTATAAAAGTGCTTCTCCTCACAAACTGTACAGTTTTATGTGATGCATTATCCCATAGGTAGTGCGTGAATGGGAACACGATGTAGCTTGCGTATAAATCAGTTTGAAGATCGATGATATAGCAAGTGGTAATAGTTGAAAAAGGCAAAAATGTAGAAAATGCTATCCATTCGAAAATTTTAATGGAACTAAAACAATTAATTGAGAGGATAAGGTTTGCGACTGCAACAACATAAAATAAATGGAAAATATGATATCCGGGATTGTAAAACCAGGTTTTACTACGATTATACTGTTAGCTTGATTATGTTTATAACGTTGACCAGGTGCTAAAAGTGCACTAACGAAATCAATAGGAGACAATGAAGAGAAGATAACAATTCCCTTAAAGTTGCTAAATCAAAGGTGTCAATGCCCTTAAAGATGCTAAATCAAAGGTATGGGAAAAAGACTTTGCCCATACTGAGATGAATTGCTGCGGGGACCACTGGCCGCAGCGTAACTTAATAAAAAGGCGAGCTGCTGGATATCACTTAAGATTTCGTCCGTGACGAAGTGCTTTCCAGGCGAGCGATATAATTGGCTACGGTTACTTTCTTGTTAAATTCCTGTAACAGTGGTGGTGACACTCTTAAGCCCTTTACCATGGGTTCGATACATAGACAGTCATTCAGGTACCTTAGGCGACGTGGTGACGATGGTCATCTTTTCCAACAATAGTTGTAGCGCCCACTGCATATTTGTAATAGTAGGAGCATTTGGGTGGTGATATCTCTGTTAACAGCTGACATACATTATAACACCAAGTTCTTGAATAGAAAGCATAGAAGCACTGTCTACCTGAGACACAGTACAAGAGATCAGTTAAATTATACTAAAAACCTCTTTGCCGTAACTGAAGCAGCCTGGGAGGGCTTGGTATGGAAGGACTCACTCCCAGGTAGACCAGAAACATAAGGTTTACTAATAACATAAAATCGCACTTCACAGTTCTGTAGCAAACTGTTATTTGAGTTAACGCAAGAAAGTTACGACTAAACAATTCTCTGTTCGAACACTTGAGTAGTCAGATGAGGGATTGTAACTGTTTATCATAGCTGACAATTTCACTGACATTAAACAAGCAAGAATCTGTCTGGAAGGAATACAGTTAAGGACGGTTGTCTAAGGACATAAACAGTAAGAGGTCGTTGAATACAAGAGTCCTGGTGCTAGAGCTTAGTGAGGCCAAGTCACATTATAGTATAGATGTGCACGGCTGGTGTCTTGAGGTAGGATCCATAGGGGCGTCTTCCAGGCTGGTGCGTAGGCGTCAACTGCCGGTCACTGGCCGTATGGTGCCTGGAGCACAATGCCGGTGGAAGTATCTGTCGTGGCCTATTTGCAGCCACGTGACTTGGGGGAAGCAAATATATCTGCACTAGCAGCGACACCTAGGGGTGACGTGGCTGCCGCCTGTCGGTGAGGCGATCATCAAGGGTCACAGGGTTTCCCCTGACAAAACGCGATGTTCCCTGTCGTTCGGGGCTCGCGTTTTACTGGCTCTCGTTTCCGTGTCTCCAAAGAGCTCATGTATTGGCTACTGACACGGTCCTGCTATGTTGGTTGGCTATATGGCCGGACACAGCACCTTTTCCACCACCAATCATAGCCGTGTCTCCAACACTCACAATCTCTTTACAGTTCCTTATTCCTTGGATTCTGTACACGCTTGAAGATATATGAGAAATAACTAAATGAAATGAAATGATCATGTGGCATTGACAGCCTGGAGGGCCCATCTGGGGAAGTTCGGCTGCGGGGTGCAAGTCTCCTTTCAGGTGACGCAATATTGGCGACTTGCACGTCGGTGATGCTAATGAAGACAGTACAACACCCAGTCTACGAGCGGAGAAAATCTCCAATCCCGCCGGGAATCGAACCCGGGCCCGCTGCATGATAGGCAAAAACGTGACAATTCAGCTAAGCAGGCGGACAGTAATTAAATGTACAGTGATATAGCCCATTACTGTAACAAATTGATGACTTCAGGACACGATAAAGAAAGAACAAGGAAACTTCCTTTTATGGTGGATGAATGCACTGCAAGTCACCATAGTGTTAAAGGAATCGAATAAACTTTCATACATTGCCGTAAATGAATTAAGAATTACAATAACTGTTCAAAACTTAAACTAGAGGGACATATATCTGTATCATTATATATCCAATAGATTTTTCCTCTCACAAACGTAGATCATTGTGGACCAGCCATTCCAATGATGCTCCGGTGGTGAGGTCTTGAATTCTTGTAATACAGCCCTGATGGATGTTTCGTGGCAAACTAGGGCCAGGAGAGCGATTATTTGCTCAACTCAACATCGGTCGCATCGGGGGCATCATGAAGCACCCATTGTGTCAGACAGTTGTTGCAGATACCATGGTTCGTGCGAATCCTGATGATATTGCACCATTGTCTTCTGGAAACAGAAAATCCTGTACCTTAGAGGTTGTATCTGTAACGAGCGAGAGTTCGTGACATTCTGACCTTGCTATAGTGACGTTCAGTGATTATTGATGTTGGAGTCATTGCAGTCAGTAGACGTAGAACTCTGAAAGCTGATAGAGGAAATAGAACCAAGTTTTTAATATAGGCCCGTGCATGGACCAATTAATAGAGACAACGGTTACATCTTCAGGATCATTAGCATTAATTTATGAGTACGAGTTGGCTCGCTGGGGCTCTTGTGCACAACGGAAATTAATAGCAGCATCCGCTTTGCTCTACGAAGGCGTGTTAAAAACTAATGTCTCCGAATTTCTCGTGTGAAAACTGTTAAAGATTTTTTAAAATAAAACGAACTTTATTAACATTCTACATTTTTATTCTTCACGTCTACCTAATTCCAGCCGTCTGTTGCTAGAGGGCTCCGAATTGTAGCGTATAACACTGCGGTGTGTTACGTGACTGCATAGATGCCTGAGAAACAGCGTGCTGTAATCGAGTTACCAATGCTAAGAGTTCGTCCACACATGGAGCTCTCTCTCCTTCAACATGACAATGGTAGACAGCGTGCGAGCGCTGCGACATCTGCAACAATTCCACGCATTAGTTCACTGTCATCGATCATCCACCATACAGTCTCGACTTAGCCCCATCCGGTTTCAACATTTTTCCAAAACTTAAAGAACGCCTTCAAGATCTTTACTTTCATAGTGATGAAGCAGTGGAATCAGAGTCGAAGTTGTGACTACGCCAACAGTCAAACATTCTACAATAACGGCACCAACAAATTTGTCTCTCGTTGGGAGAAATGCGTTCGTCGCCAGGGTGAGCACGTCGAGAGGTAAGTGGTGGGATTAAAGGGACCAGACTGCTACGGTCATCGGTCCGAGAGGTAAGTATGTAGACGTGGAGAATAACTATGTAGAATGTTACTAACGTTTGTTTTATTTAAGAAGCATTAAGAGTTTTCATATAAACATATGGAGGCACTAATTTTCACCACGACCTGATAATTAGGTTTGGTTATTGATCTTACATGTCTTTGGATTTTGCCAGATGGAGGAAAGAGGGTTATCCGACACACACTCACACACCACAGCAATAAGTCATCTGAGAGAGTACATTTTGTAAGTAACGCACGTCCGGAACCTTGTAATAGGTTTCTAGTAACTCTTCAGTCCTTTCATGTACTTGTTTTACAGTTCCAAAACCACATGCTTGATTTTAGGTGACGGTGATGAACTGCATCGAAGAATTTTCGGAAATGAAGAGAAACATCATCACCCTGAGCTCCATTGTCTACTGCCTTCAGGATATCGTGTGTGAACAGAACTAGTTGACACTTATGTGAAAATAATTGCTGAATCCATTTTGGTTCTTACATTGGAATTGCTTGGTTTTCGAATAAGTTACCAAACACAAACACAAAATGCGTTCCTTAATTCTACGAGGGTCGGTCAAAAAGTAATGCCTCCCATTTTTTTTCTACTTAAAGAAATTAAGTTAAGTGAAAAATTTGAATTTGGCGCCATTCTTCAAACCTTCTTCTGCAATCCACTGCAGTAGTAACTTTCTGTGTCAACAGGTGGCAGCACAGCAGAAGTTTGTAAGATGGCCGACATCGATGTTCGTTTGAGACAGCGTTGTGTGATTGAATTCTTGAATGCAGAAGGTGAAACGCCCATACGCATTCATGAAAGACTGAAGAAGGTGTATGGTGTTGTGACAGTGGATGTCAGCACTGTTAGACGATGGGTTCGTCGTTGTAAGGAAGCTGAAGGGCAAACACCGTTGACTGACGAAAAGCGGAGCGGCAGGCCGGTGAGTGCAGTGACTCCACACAACATTCAGCAAGTTGACGACATCATTCGTGGTGACCGTCGGGTGACTGCAGATGAAGTGTGTCGCATTATTTCTCTTAGTAAAGGCAGTGTGATCACGATTATTAAACAATTGGGGTACTCAAAAGTTTGTGCACGGTGGGTTCCAAGAATGTTAACCGATCAGAATAAAGAGGCAAGGAAAACAATAGCCTCCCAACACTTGCAGCGCTTCCGTTTGGAGGGAGATGAGTTTCTGAAAAAAATTGTGACCGGGGACGAAACATGGGTGCATTTTTTTGAACCCGAATCAAAGAGGCAGTCAATGGAGTGGCGTCACACAAGCTCGCCGAGGAAGAAAAAATTCGAAACTGTGCGATCGGCAGGGAAAGTTATGGCAACAGTTTTCTGGGATACAGAGGGTGTGATTCTGGTTGATTTTTTGGAGCAGGGATGCACAATAAATTCTGTTCAATACGTCACAACCCTCAACAAACTTAAAGCACGTCTTCAGCGAGTTCGCCCAACAAAATCAATGGCAGATGTTCTTCTTTTGCATGACAATGCAAGACCACACACCAGTCGTCACACCTCTGACGAGATTGTCAAAATTGGATGGGAAGTTTTGCCTCATCCCCCATACAGCCCTGACCTGGCACCATCAGACTTCCATCTGTTCGGGCCACTAAAAGAAGCTCATCGTGGGATTCATTTTGAAGATGAGGAGGCCGTCAAAACATCCGTGCGTCAATGGCTTAGGAAGCAGAGCTGTGATTTTTACCGTGCTGGGATACATGCCCTTGTTCAAAGATGGACCAAAACTGTAGAGATGGGCGGAGATTACATTGAAAAATGACAAAATGATCCTCAATGTTGTGGTTTTCAACCTATGTAATTGCATTTAAATTTCCTGACAATTAAACGTAGAAAAAAAAAATAGGAGGCATTACTTTTTGACTGACCCTCGTACAATACAGTGGCGGCATTTAGATAGGCTACAGTTTTATGCATAGAGGCTGAGAACCTTCTTAAAATTGGAACGATCTTTACCTTTCCCCGTCAGATGGGTCGCTCCATATTTCCATCACTCTACAATCAACTGTTGCATGGCTGAATGAGTGTTTCTCACTGTCGGCTGCAAATCTTTCTAGTTGACGCCCACGGGCAGTATGCATGTACCATTTATTAGAGCAATATCTAGTATGACAGATATTTTGAACGTGCGATTGAACGTTGACCAGTGAGATAGAAGAACGCCGCCTACGTCACATGCACACTATCTCTCTAGCGTACAGAGTAGCGGGACGCAATATTGGTTTTCAGTTGAAGCCCATACGTAAATATGCCGTTTCTAAGCATCAGAAAACTGAAGCTTTCTTGAAACCCTGTCGTTAATTGTATGATTTGTTGTAATAAAATGACAGGAAACGTCATTTTGGTTGTTAAGGGATTATTGTAACTTGCGTACTATGAAAGTATGCCGTTTCAGAGAGACGGCACAGTAACGATCTATAAGAAATGCAATAATCTTGGTACAATTTGTAATAATTGAATGTCAGTTAATAACATATCTACGATTAAATCTGCCAGTTAATACATGTACAGTTAAAGTTTTCAGGAAACGGCAAGATGCAAAGTACGGTCGCATAGTAATTATGGTCGATATAGCGCAGTGAGTAGATTAGTAGAACTGTTAGGTGTTGGGTGAAGTATTACTGCATCCAAACATTATTTTACGAGTCTTCGTATTTTCTAATAGGTTCTGGTTCGTTATTATTATTTTAATAAATGTATACTCTACAATATTCGATTTTATGTACACATAAGTGCGCTCTTTCTAAGGAGTGAGTTTGTGCGAATGGCTTGAACTACAATATAGGTTGCACTACTTGCATTAAGTTATTTTGCACTTTCTTGTTTTAAGTTTTGTGTTTCACATGTTGTAAAGATTCAGCTACTGGATAGGAAAGACGATCGAGTAAGAATGACCTTGGGATTTTATTAAAAGGTGAAATGATGAAATAATTTTGTATTAGGTGGAGAACTATTGCAAATTTGTATCGCACTGTACATAAGGGATCTTTTGTAAGCCGATGTCCTTATTGATTGGACGTAGTACTCTCCTCTTTGCCTTATAATATGTCCATGGACATCGAAGTTTTTATTTATGTATACCACAGAAAGACTGACATGATTAGCATATGGACAATGCAGTTAGTGTGAGTTTTAATAGAGCTAACGTAGGAATTTTACGTCCGTCCATTTCGTAAACAGTGCGATTTGGAAGCCAGACACAGCCGACAACTGCCGCTGGAGCACGCTACGATAGCGTATAACACGTTCAGGCACACGTACCGTATGCACAAGTCGCGTCGCTTCTGAGCGTTTACCAGAACGTTGAACTCGGGACTCTCAACGTCGACGTTAGACAGCACGGTCTGTTTGCCGACGGCCTTAAGTGCCATTCTCCCGCGTTGGTGATCGTAAAGACTGTGCGTAGTGTGGTTATGATGTTGTTGATGACGATGTTAATGAGAGGGGTTAGCATTTCGGAGCCTATTCGTCTCAAATACCACTTTGAGGAGAGGGGGGAGGGAGGCGGGCGACCGTAAGTACCTATCCAACGGACGGGTCACCATCAACATAGTCACGTATCGACACTCCGTGAGGAACTGCTCAGAGGTTTGTAATTAAAACCAGGACTTTGGCACTGAGTCTGGTGATCAGGGCTTGTACACCATTATCTCTATACCATTTTCTGGTCAAATACCAGTGATGAAAGCTTCTTCGCTATTATGACTCGAGCCGGATTCGTCTACCTCGACCACCATCTCACAAGAGTTTGTTAAAGAACTCGGCCGCAGAGTTGGACTGATAAACTGCTTCCAGAAGAGAACGCAGCTCTTCCACATATTCGACGGGGAACCTAGCGAATGTCCCATCAGGTCAAACGGCCTTCTTTACTGCCTCTCGAAAGACTTCAGTTCTGTACTTTATTTGTTTCAATTGAACTTGTATCTGTGCAAGGATAATCCATAGGAATTGTGTTGCTCTTCTTTGGTTAAACTGTTTCGGAAATCACAATGCAGTATTTCAATGTTCACTTCCAAGTACCTCATTTCTTTCCAAAAACGAAAACTGTGGAAAAATATGGTATTTTGTCATCAATTTTGTAACAGAAACAACATTTTAAATATTACAACCTAACATTATGTGGTGCCATTTGTACCACATACAATGTTACTCTGGTGGAACGTTAGCAGTTCCTGGTTTAAAAAAAATTAAAAGTTTTATTATTTCCATCACACGCTTTTACTTGCAGAAAATATAGGCATCATATGTAATCGTCGATTATACGAAAAAAGTGATCAAAGTTGGAGGCATAACTCATGAAATTTTGAAAAACACTCTGTGAAGGTGAACTTGAGATTTCATGCATATGTCGATCGTCAGACTTTTGCAGATTTGCATCTCCTCCTCGCATTTTCTTCATTGTGGATTGTCATATGGTCAAATCTGTCCTCCCTCAGCGATCCTGGCAATCTGTTTCTTCTGAGGAGCTCAATGTTGATTTTTTTTCTGAGGTTAATTGTTTACCTCTAATTACGATTCTTTTTCAGTTTTTAATAGACATAATACGAAGGCTTTTCGTTTATTAAGCTCAGATTGGTCACGAAATTAAGACCACAATGAAAATCTAAATTATTTTACTTAAAACAGATAGCTACACCTTCAAGCTGCTTCTCTACATAGTCTCCGCTCCAACTTAGACATTTGTTGTAATGTTGTTCCAACTTTCCAATAATCTCGTCACAGATGGCAGACGGATTTGCTTTTCGTCAATTCTCTACACTGGTCTGCAGCACATTGTCTGTACCAAAATGATGCCTTCACAGCCAGAGGCTCAGGTGGGCAGAGATGAAACCTAGCGGTACGCAAGTCCGGGCTTCATTGTGAGTTATCAAAAACTTCTCATCCAATACTTTGCAGGAGCGTCTTCATTGCCCCTTCTGCGTGCGGCCGTTAATTGTCATGAACAAGGAAATGCATGACATTTAAGTTATATGGGATACATTGAATCAGTCATCTTTACCTGCTCACCGTGCACTCAGAACTGAAAAGATAGACTTGATCCAACGCAATTGTACAAAGCTTCATCGGATTTACACTGTGGTTTCTATTTCACGATCCATCAGACCTTAACATGGGATCCGAAGCCAATTTGAGTGACAGTAGAGTCTGTTGCCAGTTGCCGGCCGTGGTGGTCGAGCGGTTCTAGGCGCTACAGTCTGGAACCACGCGAACGCTACGGTCGCAGGTTCGAATCCTGCCTCAGGCATGGGTGTGTTTGATGTCCTTAGATTAGTTAGGTTTAAGTTGTTCTAAGTTCTAGGGGACTGATGACCTCAGAAGTTAAGTCCCATAGTGCTCAGAGTCATTTTTGTTGCCAGTTGGTACATTTTCCAGACACCGACACTACCCGTGCTTCTAATTCTAATTCTATGCTTTGCACTGGCATTGTCACCTAAATCCGAAATGACGTCCAAAATATGGCTCCATCTCTTCTTCAACTGATGTCCTATGGGAAAAACGCTACACTGCGCCTACTGTTAATTTAGTGCATTGAAAACAGGTCTTATCTCGGAAAACTTAGTACATTTGTCTAACTTATCATCATCAGAAAGATGAATGTACTTCTTTATTTCATCAAATCTGTTCAGTGACATTGTGACTCCTGAAAATTTCTGTTTGAGACAGGGTGTTATAAACAGTGAATAAGGATACCAAGTCAGTACATGACATAGCAAATATTTGGTTGCTTTTACTTTGTCCCAAATTCGGTTATCTAAGTAACGTTAGAACACTTTTATGGGCGTCAAACTCCCAAACTTACGCCTTTTTCCTTTCACACATTTAGGGGTAGGTGGGGCAAGACGGGGAGTTGGGGTAAGACGGGCAAGGGCTATAAGCTACGGTTAGAGTGCTGCCATCTGTGGATAGCTACGTCAACATCATCAATACACAGGTCCCAGTGTGTTGACACTAAAGTGGTTCAAATGGCTCTGAGCACTATGGGACTCAACTGCTGAGGTCATTAGTCCCCTAGAACTTAGAACAAGTTAAACCTAACTAACCTAAGGACATCACAAACATCCATGCCCGAGGCAGGATTCGAACCTGCGACCGTAGCGGTCTTGCGGTTCCAGACTGCAGCGCCTTTAACCGCACGGCCACTTCGGCCGGCTGTGTTGACACTGCTGAACCTTAGTTTCGCGGCGGTTTCTGTGAGCTTTACAAGGTACGTACGATTGTTATACTTATTTGCAATTTTTTACACCTTTCGAGGTCCTAAAACGCGTGTTTCGTGAACATTTGTCCAGACTGTATATATAGCACTGAATAGTACGTCTTATTAGCAGTAAACTGCTGTGCCAGTAGTCAATGTTCACTAAATAGTGTTCATGTAGGCGTAACATAACCTGACAGCATGGTAGGGGGCAAGACGGGGTGGGGCATGATGGGGAGCTTCCCCGTCTTGGCCCTACTATTTGTCCAACCATTACATTCTTATCGTCTCATGTGTTTACCTCGCTGCGAGTTTTGAACACGTACATTGTACGTTGAATACAATTGTAAATAGAATGGTATTCGTTATTCCAACGTTTCCTAATTAATTACATAGTATGACTTAGGCTATGTGGTGAATAAAAATACACAAAACGTGCAAAGTCAGTATTCCTGCTATGCTTTAACGACTGACTATTGGAAATATGGTATTTACTATATAATATAGATAACCAGGAATGATCCGTCTCAATAGTACGTTCCATGTTTTATTTCAGATGGTTCGCAAGTTCAAAAAAATGTTCAAATGTGTGTGAAATCTTATGGGACTTAACTGCTAAGGTCATCAGTCCCTAAGCTTACACACTACTTAACCTAAATTATCCTAAGGACAAACACACACACCCATGCCCGAGGGAGGACTCGAACCTCCGACGGGACCAGCCGCACATCTACATCTAAATTTATACTCCGCAAGCCACCCAACGGTGTGTGGCGGAGGGCACTTTACGTGCCACTGTCATTACCTCCCTTTCCTGTTCCAGTCGCGTATGGTTCGCGGGAAGAACGACTGTCTGAAAGCCTCCGTACGCGCTCTAATCTCTCTAATTTTACATTCGTGATCTCCTCGGGAGGTATAAGTAGGGGGAAGCAATATATTCGATACCTCATCCAGAAACGCACCCTCTCGAAACCTGGCGAGCAAGCTACACCGCGATGCAGAGCGCCTCTCTTGCACAGTCTGCCACTTGAGTTTGTTAAACATCTCCGTAGCGCTATCACGGTTACCAAATAACCCTCTGACGAAACGCGCCGTTCTTCTTTGGATCTTCTCTATCTCCTCCGTCAACCCGATCTGGTACGGATCCCATACTGATGAGCAATACTCAAGTATAGGTCGAACGAGTGTTTTGCAAGCCACCTCCTTTGTTGATGGACTACATTTTCTAAGGACTCTCCCAATGAATCTCAACCTGGTACCCGCCTTACCAACAATTAATTTTGTATGATCATTCCACTTCAAATCGTTCCGCACGTATACTCCCAGATATTTTACAGAAGTAACTGCTACCAGTGTTTGTTCCGCTATCATATAACCATACAATAAAGGATCCTTCTTTCTATGTATTCGCAATATATTACATTTGTCTATGTTAAGGGTCAGTTGCCACTCCCTGCACCAAGTGCCTATCCGCTGCAGATCTTCCTGCATTTCGCTACAATTTTCTAATGCTGCAAATTCTCTGTACACTACAGCATCATCCACGAAAAGCCGCATGGAACTTCCGACACTATCTACTAGGTGATTTATATATAATGCGAAAAGCAATGGTCCCATAACACTCCCCTGTGGCACGCCAGAGGTTACTTTAACGTCTGTAGACGTGTCTCCATTGAGAACAACATGCTGTGTTCTGTTTGCTAAAAACTCTTCAATCCAGCCACACAGCTGGTCTGATATTCCGTAGGCTCTTACTTTGTTTATCAGGCGACAGTGCGGAACTGTATCGGACGCCTTCCGGAATCAAGAAAAATAGCATCTACCTGGGAGCCTGTATCTAATATTTTCTGGGTCTCATGAACAAATAAAGCGAGTTGGGTCTCACACGATCGCTGTTTCCGGAATCCATGTTGATTCCTACAGAGTAGATTCTGGGTATCCAGAAGCGATACGATACGTGAGAAAAAAACATGTTCTAAAATTCTACAACAGGTAGACGTCAGAGATATAGGTCTATAGTTTTGCGTATCTGCTCGACAACCCTTCTTGAAGACTGGGAGTACCTGTGCTCTTTTTCAATCATTTGCAACCTTCCGTTCCTCTAGAGACTTGCGGTACACGGCTGTTAGAAGGAAGGCAAGTACTTTCGCGTACTCTGTGTGGAATCGCTTTGGTATCCCGTCAGGTCCAGTGGACTTTCTTCTGTTGAGTGATTCCAGTTGCTTTTCTATTCCTTGGACACTTATTTCGATGTCAGCCATTCTTTCGTTTGTGCGAGGATTTAGAGAAGGAACTGCAGTGCGGTCTTCCTCTGTGAAACAGCTTTGGAAAAAGGTGTTTAGTATTTCAGCTTTACGCGTGTCATCCTCTGTTTCAATGCCATCATCATCCCGGAGTGTCTGGATATGCTGTTTCGAGCCACTTACTGATTTAACATAAGACCAGAACTTCCTAGGATTTTCTGTCTAGTCGGTACATAGAATTTTACTTTCGAATTCACTGAACGCTTCACGCATAGCCCTCCCTAAATCTAACTTTGACATCGTTTAGCTTCTGTTTGTCCGAGAGGTTTTGGCTGCGTTTAAACTTGGAGTGAAACTCTCTTTGCTTTCGCAGTAGTTTCCTAACTTTGTTGTTGTACCACGGTGGGTTTTTCCCGTCCCTCACAGTTTTACTCGGCACGTACCTGTCTAAAACGCATTTTACGATTACCTTGAACTTTTTCCATAAATACTCAACATTGTCAGTGTCGGAACAGAAATTTTCGTTTTGATCTGTTAGGTAGTCTGAAATCTGCCTTCTATTACTCTTGCTAAACAGATAAACCTTCCTCCCTTTTGTTATATTCCTATTAACTTCCATATTCAGGGATGCTGCAACGGCCTTATGATCACTGATTCCCTGTTCTGCACATACAGAGTCGAAAAGTTCGGGTCTGTTTGTTATCAGTAGGTCCAAGATGTTATCTCCACGAGTCGGTTCTCTGTTTAATTGCTCGAGGTAATTTTCGGATAGTGCACTCAGTATAATGTCACTCGATGCTCTGTCCATACCACCCGTCCTAAACATCTGAGTGTCCCAGTCTATATCTGGTAAATTGAAATCTCCACCTAAGACTATAACATGCTGAGAAAATTTATGTGAAATGTGTTCCAAATTTTCTCTCAGTTGTTCTGCCACTAATGCTGCTGAGTCGGGAGGTCGGTAAAAGGAGCCAATTATTAACCTAGCTCGGTTGTTGAGTGTAACCTCCACCCATAATAATTCACAGGAACTATCCACCTCTACTTCACTACAGGATAAACTACTACTAACAGCGACGAACACTCCACCACCGGTTGCATGCAATCTATCCTTTCTAAACAGCGTCTGTACCTTTGTAAAAATTTCGGCAGAATTTATCTCTGGCTTCAGCCAGCTTTCTGTACCTATAACGATTTCAGCTTCGGTGCTTTCTATCAGATCTTGAAGTTCCGGTACTTTACCAACGCAACTTCGACAGTTTAGAATTACAATACCGATTGCTGCTTGGTCCCCGCATGTCCTGACTTTGCCCCGCACCCGTTGAGGCTGTTGCCCTTTCTGTACTTGCCCAAGGCCATCTAACCTAAAAAACTGCCCAGCCCACGCCACACAACCCCTGCTACCCGTGTAGAGGCTTGTTGCGTGTAGTGGACTCCTGACCTATCCAGCGGAACCCGAAACCCCACCACCCTATGGCGCAAGTCGAGGAATCTGCAGCCCACACGGTCGCAGAACCGTCTCAGCCTCTGATTCAGACCCTCCACTAGGCTCTGTACCAAAGGTCCACGGTCAGTCCTGTCGACGATGCTGCAGTTGGTGAGCTCTGCTTTCATCCCGCTAGCGAGACTGGCAGTCTTCACCAAATCAGATAGCCGCCGAAAGCCAGAGAGGATTTCCTCCGATCCATAGCGACACACATCATTGGTGCCGACATGAGCGACCACCTGCAGATGGGTGCTCCCTGTAGCCTTCATGGCATCCGGAAGGACTCTTTCCACATCTGGAATGACTCCCCCCGGTATGCACACGGAGTGCACATTGGGTTTCTTCCCCTCTCTTGCTGCCATATCCCTAAGGGGCCCCATTACACGCCTGACGTTGGAGCACCCAACTACCAGTAAGCCCACCCTCTGCGACCGCCCGGATCTTGCAGACTGAGGGGCAACCTCTGGAACAGGACAAGCAGCCGTGTCAGGCCGAAGATAAGTATCAGCCTGAGACAGAGCCTGAAACCGGTTCGTCAGACAAACTGGAGAGGCCTTCCGTTCAGCCCTCCAGAATGTCTTTCGCCCCCTGCCCCACCTTGAGACGACCTCCCACTCTACCCCAGGTGAGGGATCAGCCTCAATGCGGGCAGTATCCCGGGCAACCACAGTCGTAGTTCGATCGGGGGATGCGTGGGACCAGCTGGCCGTCCCCGACAAACCCCCATCCAGACCCCCACAGTGATGCCCATTGGCAACAGCCTCAAGCTGTGTGACCGAAGCCAACACTGCCTGAAGCTGAGAGCGAAGGGATGCCAACTCAGCCTGCATCCGAACACAGCAGTTGCAGTCCCTATCCATGCTAAAAACTGTTGTGCAAAGAACGTCTGAACTAATCTACAGAGATGGCAAACAAATGGACACAAAATTTAAACGGTTATTAAAATACAAGATTGCCTAGTAAATGCAGTAATGCTGCTACTTGCGCACTGCTGACACACTGCTCGGCGGCGGAAGGAGACTACGCGATTTTACACTATTCGGGTACTAAAACGCGATGCTACAACTCTCAAATACTATAATACGCCCGAAATTTATGAATTAAACAATGCAAGTACCAAAAACACGCAAAGAAATTAAGAATTAAACTATGTAACAAATGAGTGAGCTAGGAGTATACGACTTGCTGCTGCAGCTGCTTATCCAACGGCGGCAGGGAGCACAGTCCGGTTCGCAAGTATCGGCGACAAACGTCTAGGCAAGATTGGTCATTGGAGTTAATGGAAGGCGCTGTAAATGCTGTTATAGAAGGTCATATCTCATATGGGTTCTTTCAGGGCTGCTCGACAGTTCAACGTGCCACAGACAACGATTGAACGACATATGGCAAAGAAACGTGCTAATTCTGGCTATACGGTTGTGAAAAGGTTAGGACCAATCACTAGTGTGTTTACCCCAGAACAAGAGGCAGAACTTAAAGACTACTTAACACAGATTGAAGGACAGTATTTTGGCCTAACGCTTAAAGAACTTTGTGAACTTGCTTTTTAGCCATCTGAACGCAACAACATCAAACATCCATTTAATACTGCACCAAATCTGCTGGAAGAGATTGGTTAAATGGGTTTCTTGCACGAAATCCTACCTCAACAATACGAAAACCAGAGGCCACATCAATCGCACGAGCAATGGGGTTTAATCGAGTTGCTGTAGATCAGTTTTTCGATGTGTTAGAAAGTCAATTAGACACATTCAGGTTTACGGGAGACAGAATTTTCAATTGCTATGAGACTGGTTTATCAGTCATTCCAAAA
Source organism: Schistocerca piceifrons (assembly GCF_021461385.2). Classification (NCBI taxonomy): domain Eukaryota; kingdom Metazoa; phylum Arthropoda; class Insecta; order Orthoptera; family Acrididae; genus Schistocerca; species Schistocerca piceifrons. Next base: position 549,136,292 of record NC_060149.1, on the reverse strand, counting down.
GGTCACACAAAGGTGGTTGCTTTGAAAGGGCGCAAACAGGTGGGAGCAGTTACTTCAGCAGAAAGAGGCCAGATTGTGACTGCAGAAATCTGTGTTTCAGTGTCGGGGTGCTACGTACCACCTATGTTAATTTATCCTCGAAAACGAATGCAACAAGCGTTTGAGACAGGCCTGACCCCTGGTGCCTGGACAGAACTCCAAGAAACTGGTTGGCTGACGAAAGAACTATTTTTTACCTGATTTAAGAAGATTATTGCATTTAGTGGAGCATCAAAGGAAAGACCAATACTTCTCATATTGGACGGCCACAAAACGCACACCAAGAATTTAGAACTGATAGACGTGGCCCGCGAAAATGGGGCTGTCTTGCTGTGTTTGCCACCACACTGCTCACACCGTCTTCAACCATTGGACGTGGCATTTATGAAACCTCTCAGTAAATTTTACGAAGATGAAGTAAGATCGTGCCTTCGCACCCATCCTATAAAAGTTGTTACGCTGCATCAGATCGCGAGTTTATTCGGCAAAGCCTTCATTCATTCAGCTACAATGTCCACAGCAGTGAACGGGTTTCGGAAAACAGGCATTTGGCCTGTAAACAGAAATGTGTTTCAAGAAAGTGATTACCTTCCCTGTTCAACTTCAGACATTTATCAAGCTCACACATCTGAAGTTACAGAAACGGAAGACCAAATACCAGACATGCTGTCAAGACGTAAAACGCCTGAACAATTAACAACTGACGATGAAGCCTCTAAAATGTAAACTTTCACGGCCGGAAATATCATGTCCATTTTAATTATCCGGGCTGTTATGCCGTGGTCTGTTGATGAATTCCGTGGTGATTCCCAACGTTTCGTGTCCGACTGCGGGAGACATCTTCAAGGGGGTCCGTAGCTTGATGGAAGGTGCAACACACACACTGAATAGGGAGGATCTTGACGAAGCGGAATATTACCGTAATTTACAAGCCCACCAGGAAGATACAGGAATACCTTAGGCCTGCCAAGGACGCTCGCAAACCATTGGAAAAATCTGGAGTGTATAGGATCCCATGCAGCTGTGGTGATGTTTATGTGGGTACCACAAAAAAGAACTGTTTCTAAACGTTTGGAAGAGCACAAGGGAAATTGTAGAAGAGGAGAAACGGAACGATCAGCTGTTGCGGAGCATGCTTTCCAGCCAGGGAACCACAATATTCGTTTCGAGGAGACGCAAGTACTAGCGGCCACGAGCGGATACTACGAAAGGCTCTACAGGGAGGCAATCGAAATCGCTAAACACCCAAATAATTTCAGCCGAAAGGAGGAGGGCGTCAAATTAAACGGTATATGGATGCCGGTGTTAAAGAAGATGTGTACCACTCGTCCACTACTGGGTGATGGCAACGGCGATCGACGGCGACGGACAGCGGCCAAGTACACTGACGTTTTCAAAACACGTGACGTCACGCCGCGGCGCGGGGGCGCGCGGACACGGAATTTAGCGGCAGTCAGTAGCGAGCCAGTGTGTGTGTTGGACATTCCATCAAGCTACGGACCCCGTTGAAGATGTCTCCCGCAGTCGGAGACGAAACGTTGGGAATCACCACGGAATTCATCAACCGACCACGGCATAACAGCCCGGATAATTACAATGGAGATGAAGCCTCTGTTTTGTCTAACTTTCAGGTTACCAGCCTTCAAATGGTGTTAGCTATGCCAAAGGTGGATAAAAAAACAAAAGGAAACCATCTAACAGGCGTGGAAAACCAGTTGTTTTAACCGAATCTCCATTTAGGAGTGAACTATCTGAAGAAATTAAACGAAAACGAGTCCCCAAACGTGTTGAATATAAACGAAAACTCTTCTCAAAGACGTTTAATAAACCTGGGATACCACGAAAAGGACACAATGACAACGAAAAGTGACGAACGTTACTGACGTCTTAACGACCCCTTGATGCTCATGGGATAATAAACTTAGGTCGAATGACAACGAGGAAGAGAGTGAAGAATGTTTATACTGCTATGACTTCTCTGAAGGAGGCTGGATACGGTGTATTAGCTACGGACGCTGGGCCCACGACACGTGTGCAGGGATAGAAAGTGATGATGACTAGGCTGTCCACACTTGTTTACTATGTGAAAGTAAGAGGCCTAAATAAAACGTAATACCTGATTCTACAATTCGCAGAACCCTGTTTCGAAACCTTATCGTCACATGATATCGTTATTCCAGTCCTTATTTAAGCTTTAGAAATGGATTCTTGCTAGTTCCCCATCTTACCCCGCATATGGGGCAAGACGTGGAATTGGTAGTTTATGTTTCAAATCGAGATATTTCTAACTAAATGTAACAAGTTTGCAGGTTTCTTTGCATGCTATTGTAATTCAATGGTTAAGTAAACAAATGATAATCGAACCTACTTGAATTGGTTTATTTTTGTCCCTTTTGTAAGAGTTTAACGTTAGCTTCCCCATCTTGCCCCGCCTTCCCCTACGTTCACAGTGTGGAAGTGTCAGTATGTTGGGGCACGTTTCAATCATTTTGTTATGGTTTTCTCCTTTTCATGTTTAGTTCTTCAGGAGTAGTTGGCCGGCCGGAGTGGCCGTGCGGTTCCAGGCGCTACAGTCTGGAACCGAGCGACCGCTACGGTCGCAGGTTTAAATCCTGCGTCGGGCATGGATGTGTGTGATGTCCTTAGGTTAGTTAGGTTTAATTAGTTCTAAGTTCTAGGCGGCTGATGACCTCAGAAGTTAAGTCGCATAGTTCTCAGAGCCATTTGAACCAACCAGGCGTAGTTTGTGTAGTTTCAGGTACTCATATTTTTGATTTCTCGTCTAAAGTATCTTGAATTTGAAATGTGCCCACCACATTTACTGGTGATCCATCACCCCCCTAATTGATAATCGTACGTCCATCTTCTGTCTCTTCTTCATCAGTATGTAAGTCTACTTCAGGAGGTATGATGTCTACAGAAGTGGCTTCCTCTGCCTCCGATTCCTTACGAACAGCTGTAATTGCCTCAGCTGGTTTTAATCTCTTTGTATGAATAGCAATTTCCAATCCTATGATTGAAAAATACAGCAAAAAATGTATTCTAAAAGTACAATATTGTTTTACGAAAAACTAAAAATCATAATGTATACGAATCTCATAATAGAATATTACAATGAAGAGCCAAAGAAACTGGTATAGGCTTGCGTATTCAAATACGGAGACATCTAAACAGGCAGAATATGGCGCTGCGGTCGGCAACGCCTACGTAAGACAACAACGGTCTGGCGCAGTTGTTAGATCAGTTACTGCTGCTACGATGCCAGGTTATCAAGAGTTAAGTGAGTTTGAACGTGCTGTTACAGTCTGCGCACGTGCGATGGGACACAGCATCTTCGAGATAGCGATGAAGTCGGGATTTTCCCGTATGGGCATTTCACGAATGTACCCTCAATATCAGGAATCCAGTAAAGCATTAAATCTCCGACATCGATGTGGCCGGAAAAATATCTGCAAGAACGGGACCAACGACTACTGAAGAGAATCGTTCAATGTGACAGAAATGCAACGCTTGGCCATCAACAAGTCTCAGCGTACGAACCATTCAACAAACAACATCGAAAGCGGCTTTCGGACCAGGAGACCCACTGGTGTGCTCTTGATGACTGAACGACACAAAGCTTTACGCCTCGCCTGAGCCCGTCAACACCGACATTTGACTGTTGATGACTGGGAACATGTTGTCTGGTCGGACGAGTCTCGTTTCAAATTGTATCGAGCGGATGGACGTGTACGGGTATGGAGACAACCTCATGAATCCATGGATCCTGCAAATCAGCAGGGGACTGTTCAAGCTGGTGGAGGCTCTGCAATGGTGCGGGGCGTGTGAAGTGGGAGTGATATGGGACCCCTAATACGTCTAGATACTACTCTGACAGGTGACACATACGGAAGCATCCTCTGATCACCTGCATCCATTCATGTCCATTGTGCATTCCGACGAACTTGAGAAATTTCAGCAGCACAATGCGACGCCCCCCTCGTCCAGAATTGCTACAGAGTGACTAGAGGAACACTATTTTGAGTTTAAACACTTCCGATGGCCACCAAACTCCCCAAACATAAACATTATTAAGCATATCATGGATGCCTTGCAACGTGCTGTCCAGAAGAGATCTCAACCCCTTCGTACTCTTACGGATTTATGGACAACCCTTTAGGATTCATGGTGTCAGTTCCCTCCAGCACTACCTCAGACATTAGTCGAGACCATGCCACGTTGTCTTGCGGCACTTCAGCGTGCTCGCTTGGGCCTACTCGATATTAGGTAGGTGCACCAGTTTCTTTGGCTCTTCAGTATATAATACATTGTGCTTGCAAGGGAGGTTCAATGCTTCAAACGTACTCGTGATATCACACAAAGCCAGATATAATTTTTAAATGTACAAACATTATAGACTGCGGATTACCTCATCAGCACCAAACGCTTATTTCGGGGCCTTATCTTTTATATATATCGTTAACCGCCGTGTAATAGATCTAACACATTCAAGAAAAAATATCCTTGTATATCACACATACACAACAGTCAGGAATACACATATAAAAGTTGAACTAAATATAAAAAAATGGTTGAAATGGCTCTGAGCACTATGGGACTTAACTTCTGAGGTCATCAGTCCCCTAGAACTTAGAACTACTTAAACCTAACTAACCTAAGGACATCACACACACCCATGCCCGACGCATGATTCGAACCTGCGACCGGAACTAAATACATTTTAAGAATTGAAATAAAATAGTGTTAGGCTAATTATGAAATATAAACACATAGACAGAGAGCTTGTAAAGCCTTTTAACACATGAATGATGGGTTTTGTGCAATAAGTTCATTTTGACTGTAAAGTGTGAAGTTGAACTTCGTGTTACATGTTCCTAAAACCAGGAATAGATTATATAATCGATCTCATTGCCATCAGGACTCAGCGAAAAGCCACGCTGATTTCTTTCGTAAGGCCACATTTCATTATTTGTGCTTCTCAGCTCATATAGTGTTTTGTCCGTAATGTCGACTTAGACGGCGTTTCAAACACGGAAGTTTCTTCCATTTTGAATGCATGTTTAAGAGTAACTATTAATATTACTTTATTCACAATTAGAAACTTTACCACGTGCACATGTTAATTTTAGAATACGGGAGAGCACTCTGAATGCCATAACGTCGTAAATAATGGAGGCACCAGCTTACGAGAAGAGGAGGGAAACGTGTGCGTTCCTAACACATACGTGTAGAAAACGTCGTTATCGGCAGGAAATGACATGGACGCTCGATTACGGGAAGAGCGTGCTGATGACTACGGGGGCTGGCGAAAAGCTAGTCTCGCTGAGGTAGCAGGCAGCTGCTGCGGCATCCTCGCATGCAATATGCACCAACTATTCCCGCTGAGATGGCCGGCGCCGGGTAACCGGCAGGGGATGGTTTCTCATTATGCGCCCCCCGCTGCCACGCCAGAGGAAGGTGTGCGTGTCTTGCCTAACACATATGGCGTCGATGGCCCACTTCCGTCTGGCGCTACCACCTCTGTGTCCTCCGAATCGTGGCGAAATTCAGCCTAGAGGAAATCACGTTAAAATATCAGTGTCAATATTTGCACCAGGCCAAGCCATTAAACGAACAACAGCGTAATTAAACTAAGAAGAGGACTCCGTATTCAAACAGCAGTAGAATATTTTACATGTACGTTGAAATGGCCATCAGATTCGTGCTATAAGACACTGAAATAAATTAAAGTGCTTTCAGTATTGTTGAAAATAAAAGTTAAGTTGATTAGGCGAAAAACTAACGGAATTGTAATGTAAAGTCACTCGCCAATGTATTAATTGTTTCCCCTCATTCATTTCTCGCTGATTTTGAGTGCTAGAAGAGATCTCACTTCCGCAGTTTGAACAACCAGATTTAGTTGAGTACCAGTAGAGCCTTCCCTCACATTGCGAACTTGGTTCTGAATAATTTCGTGGTGCCTAACTGTCATCTTGTCCAGTGCCTACGTTAACTTACTCTCCACTTCATCACAAATTTTGTAGACCTTCTCCTCAATCTTGACTTAGTTCCTTTCGATCTTGATGTTCATCAACGTCCTGCTCGAGGTTTTTTCATCAAACTCTTTCATTTAATTTGTGGTTCTCTACTTCACCTACGCATGTCTCTACTGCTATAATTCTTCCCTCTTGCATCCGAAGGGTCTGTGCATATCGTTTGACTTGCTCGTCCTGTTTTTCTGTAAGGATGCCTAGTTTCCTCTCAAGTTCAGAAATGCTCATGAAACCTTCCCCTATTTCGCTCCCCATTTCTTCCTGTCTGTTTACTACTTCTTCCAGTGCCTTTACTAGTTCTGACCTGATCTCCTTTTGTCCCTTTCTTATTTCTTCGTCCTTCTATTACCTTCTCTAGGCATCCTAACAGAAGGTCTAATTTGTCCCGAATGTCCTCTGGCTGCAGCTGGATCAACTGGGCATTGCTTTCTTGTACTCAAATCAGATTTTCGTCACCAACTTCTTTTAAATTTCTGCGACCAACTGAAAGATCTGTGCACGGAGATGATACCACAATGTTGGTTTCGCCGTTCGTAAATTTCTAGTTTCACCTCCTTTTCGTCTGTGTTTTACGTTTGAACATGATCCTCACGTCTCGCATCATCTCAGCTCGCAACTGCAGGTACTGCTGAAAGATCCAGATACCCGTCACCTACCTGTAGCTTCTCCATCATGTTTGCTACCTCTGTGATGAGACGATCTTCAGGAATGAGGGTATCAACACGCAGGAGAATGATACCGATAATGCTGTGTGGAGCTCCAGATCGTGCGTCATCAACCAATGGCATCCGTCCTACCTTGAATCGCTTGTGCCACACCTTGGCCCTTGCAACGGACTTCAGTCTGCCTTTGATGACTTTTCGATTCCCGCACTCCTTCCCTGACAGGAAACTCACTGCCCCCTTTGTTCTTGTTTTGAAGCCTATATTTCATTGTTTTCATCACGACTGAGTGCAGTGGACGGTCGACGCATACGCGTGCACGCTCTGCTGGCACGTGTGTGAGTGCCCATGTCCCCGTAGAGGCGCATTTGGGGCCTCACGCTCTGATTGGGACCACATCTTCTTCTGTAGACAACGGCTTTACGATCCCTTCAGCGGTTTTCATTTTGCAGTATGTAGCTCGTTTCTTTTTGAATAACTCTTATATTCAAAGCGGTGAGAAGCTCATAGGCTGTAGTCGCGGACTGTTCTCCAATCGGTGCGTTGTCTTCATGTTGTATAGTGTAGAAGTGTGCCCAAATTACCACAATACGAACATTGAGTCTCTCAGTGTCGGTAAGTGAAACGTGGATGGCGACTCAAACATTTATCACAGCCAGGCAGAGGTCACCTAGAATGGGTTGCATTTTGGATATGGTGGAGAAGTATGATGATGGTGAGGACTTGAGTGTTTTCGCCGTGGGTATAGCGCAGGTCATTCTCAGATTCTTGTTTGTGAACCCGGCGATGAGGTGGCCTGCCCAACTATAGATCTCGCGAATTGCTGCGAGACTATGATTTTTACTTTATTTTATTTTTCTCTTTGACCGAAAACGACCATTGTTGGCTAGAACTGTCTCAGTCCAGATCTACCGAATGATTTCGAGAATGGGAAATGGTTTTCGCAGACCACATTTTTTGTTTCAGAAACGAAATTCTTGCTGCCTTGGAAACCTCGTGTGCTTTTTTTCATGCAGAGAACCTCATCGAAGTGCTGACTATGTAGTTCCAATGCTTGTTAACAGATATCAGAGTATGAATGCCGATAGACCGGATTTTGACACTCTAAATGACATTTACGAGGTGACCCTTTAAATTCTGTCATACTGGTGACATAAGATTGCTTTTCGTGCTAGTAACATTGAGATAATTTTAAACTGGCAACAAAAAAATTACGTTTTGGTTCATAGTAAAATGACAGACTAGTACAAAGAGTAGAAAATTCAAGTTTCAGATGCGATCATGGGCCACAACTTGCGAAGCAATGACATCAGTTTTTGATTATTCGAAAGACATACCCACTGTACAGCAACGTTAGCAGTCTTAGCCTTTCTTCCCGTTTCGGATGGAAAGACGAAACAGGCAGCAGATATCGCAACGGTCCGTACTTCCGTTGCATTAGCTGCTATAACTGTTGTTGTTGTACGGATTGCCCCATCAGCTGCTGCTGGAAATGTTGTTGTTCTTGTTGCACGTCGATTTACCTTAGTTGCACCTGCATTTCCCTATCCACATGTGCAAAAGCTCCTACATGGTGGTATTGTGTTTCAGTTCTATATTACTATATTAACTTTTGGGATTACGTTTCCAAGTCCCCACTGATAAATTCACTGATTTTATTGCTGGATACGGCATTGCCCAGCGTTTATTGGCACAAAATAAAACCAGTTCACACATACATACGAATGCACGTTTGGTGGAACAGTCTGGTCGTCGCAGGCTGTCACAAAGTGCAGTCCTCAAATGTTTTCAGTAAAATCGGCAATCAAATGGTTCAAATGGCTCTGAGCACTATGGGACTTAACATCTATGGTCATCAGTCCCCTAGAACTCAGAACTACTTAAACCGAACTAACCTAAGGACATCACACAACACCCAGTCATCACGAGGCAGAGAAAATCCCTGACCCCGCCGGGAATCGAACCCGGGAATCTGGGCGCGGGAAGCGAGAACGCTACCGCACGACCACGAGCTGCGGACAAAATCGGCAATCATCCCCCACTTTCGTCTCCACATCACGTACGTAAAGAGTCCAATCCTGAGTCCACCACACATTGCCCTCTAGTCGAAGGCACAGAAACTTCTGATACAACCGCGAACTGCCGGTTCCGTCTGGCAGTTCCTCTTAATCTGTCACTGTCTCCAATGACTGGTGAAGCCATCGCAGACCTAATTGTACGTACTATTGGTTAATGTTTCGTTACATTGATTAAGCTGGAAGCCTTCTGCCGGATATCCTGTTAACTTCTGACGTTTCGCTGTCAGAATCTGAGAATCTTTGCGCGTCACCGAACTACTAATACCAGCGAATATGGAATCATAAACTAGAAGATAAATAATTACAGGCCTTAGTAACACAGTGATTAAAGTTCATTAATAGCTATAGTTAAGATTTATGCAGCCAATGCAACAGGAAGTGAACAAGAACAAAAATAACAAGTGGAAAAATGCTCCTGTTGGAGCACAAAAAAGGCCAATATGCTCCTTTTTTAAATGATGGTGACTGAAAAATGAGGTACCAACTGCCTCATTCTACCTGCCTCAGCACCTCTAATAATTTCCCTAAAATTTTTGGCATGTAAACATATTCACGTTCTTTTTAACATGCAACTCACCTGCTACTCCCACAAGCTCTCCCACCTTAATTTCGCTCACACCGACTAGCCCACCGCTGTAAGCCGGCCATATCCATCCGCTCCCACTTCCCCATTCTCATTCACTCAAATAGCCCAACTCATTGTCATTATATCTTTGCGTCACTCTATCACTGTTTCCTGTCACATAGCCACAGTCACTCTCTCCCACTTGTTCTCTCTTACTGCTACTATTTCATTCATTCCTTCCCACTGCTGCTGTCTCTTCTCACTCTCCCTATGTGTTCTTCCTCTTTGTCATTGTCATATTCTTTGTCTCTTATTATCAGAGTCTCTCATACACTTCTACTTTCTCTTCTCATTATTCTTCGCATTGACACTGTCTCCTTCACTCTTTTACTAGCACTGTACTGTCACTGACAACTATGCTCTACTCTACTGTGTCCCTCTATTTCCCTCTCTCTGCCATTGTCTCCTTCGCACTTTCTACGCCACAAACATTGCCTACTGTCTTCCAGTATTTATTACCTTTCCATTTCTTTCCCACTGCCACTGTCTCCTTCGCTGTCAGCGTAAATAAAATGTGAGTATATTCGTAGGGCAAAACTATTCTGAAAACGTTTAAAGCTGAGACAGCTGATACCCCACTTTTCAGCCAGAGCCTTTTACAACAGGATCATATTAGCCTTTTTTCTGCTCCGATATCAGCATTTTTGTGCTGGTTCCCTTCTTTTCCCAGCTAAATTAGCGCATGTGACTCAAATATTAAAAAAAATGTGTTGGTCAGTGGAATTTAGATAGTCTACTTATGTGAAATTGAAATAACGCCAAACTAATTTTACACCTAAGAGCGGATTTTAGATGCAAAAAGATATTTCTCTGTGCTACGTTCTTTATGAATCACGTTTTCGCCTCACACCGGATATTACGTGCAAATTTTAAGTGTACAAGTAGGATAAATTTGAATCTCTGTATCTCAGAAATGGGTAAAGGCATCAAGAAAATTTTCAAAACCGTTCGAGATCGTGATCTTAGGATTGTATAGTAAAAATTTCAGTCATTTGCTGTGCATTGTCATCTTGGAATCCGCGGCTCGGTTTTGGTACCAAAAACGCATGTTTTTGGGTTTTATCAGGAACAGCCCATGAATTAAATGGTGCTTTCATAAGCCCCTTAAGGCACTCTGTATCCACATATAATGCAAAAAGAACCAACCGATTTTGTCCATTTGCCTAAGCTGGAAGAGTTTGATTCTGTACTGTAGGATAGTTACAGTAAGACGGTACTTCTGCTGGGTATATACATTGTGCCTTCCCCAACAGCTACCCAAAATACATGATCCTACCACTCTATCGCCAACTGAACCTGATGAATGAGCAGCGGTCAAAGCCCTCTTTAATGCGCGGTACATATTAGGCAGAGCATGCGTACCGAAACAGAAATTATACAATTACAAAAAGGTTTTTTTTTTCAGAAAAGAATGAATATTGTACTACTGTGCTGGCAACCCAAGACGAGCACTTTGGATCTTATTATTTTATTTCATGTTATTCAGTTCTCAGATATTTGTAACTGTCTTCTTGGCATCTGCAGTCTTGATAAATATTCTGTCATCCTGGACACACACATTCTGTACGGCCAAAGCAGCATCTGGTGTTGTTTAAAATCTTGAGACATTTGCATGTCAGATCTTCTCTTGTTCTTGATCCTGACTTTGCTAAATTTTCTTTCGGCTAAGGATCTCCGACCATTTACGCTCTCTGACGAACTTTATTATTATCATTATTTATCTAGGCACGCATGCTTTTAGACTAATTTTTTCTAGTCTTCCACATGGCTCTCAATATTTCTCCCTGGGCTGTTTTTCTTTCTTAAGTTTACTTTGTTCCTGGGTTTTTTGGAAACTCATACAGTACCAATAGATTCCTGCCTGATACTTCCACATCTTCTATCTGGACATTTTACAGGTCCTTTTTAGCCTGTTAGATCCACGGTATATTCTTTAGTGTATGAAATAACCTTGTGGTAAGCCTCATTATTAAGAGTCATTGAACATACCCCTAAAATTTAAATCTTCGTTTCAAAATTCCTGCTGCCAGGTTTGACAATTGATATGTTGCTTTACTGAATTTCACTCCCTAACCTTCCCCTGCTTTTATGGGACAAAAATGTTCCTCATAAACCAGTGTGGAGGCGGCCTATTCCAGGACTTAGGTCGCATATTATCTGCTTTGCGTAGGCGATTAGCATATCAATATTTCATTTCTTCATCTTGCTTCCCGAATCGTTCTGTGTTTACCGTGCTTTACTAGCAATTCTACAGATGTAACTTATGAGTGGTTAGTAATGTAGGTGGGTGATCATACTGGATTTTGGTATCAATCTTACATCTGGTGAGATTCGCATTTCTCTGTTCATATCCTGTCTCAGCACACTCCGCAGAATGACATGTCAGTCAAGACCAGTTTTCCCTAGTACGTGGCTTTCCGAGAAGACATGACTGTGGCGAGAGTCAGCCTACAAATTATTCTCTGGCCACCGGACCGGAAGGAACTCAAACGAAATTTGCATACAGTTACAACTGATACCTGGCGGGTGATCAGATTGTGATTCGGCCCTCGTCTACGTTGACGGTCGGTTTTGGTCGTCCAAAGTTAGACTTGCTGCTGGGCTTGCTCTCGTGACTCTGTCTTGCTAAACCAGAATTATTGCCACACGTGCAGTGCGAAAATCTTCCCAGCGCATCTTCCATGGGAACGAGGCTGGTAGCCTTCCTAAAACTGCGGAATTTCCCATCGTGGAGATCCGACAGCGGGAATCTTCGGCCGGTCCCTGCCGGCTAGTGAAACTATGGTTTTCATTGGTTGATGCATATTAAATTATATGGTGGGAGATAGAGAACCAATTTACATGTCTGTGATTGGCAGTTCACTTAGGCCCTTTTGCTGACTGGTCTCGGAAGGGTTTCTGCAACTGCTGTTTCGAGGTGAGGCGGAAGTGTTGTGGGCCTTGGCATTCAGTTGGTTGCTGGGCGGATCTGGAAACGCCGCTAGAGATGAAATGTTTTCGGACTTTCCCCTTCTGCCAAATCATTCAGGCACTACTCTTTAACTTGCTTGAGACTTGGAGATTATTCAACAGCGTCGGTATCGGAAAGACGTTGAGTTTTGCTTCACAGTCAACCCGATACAACCAGTGGCGTACTCTATTAACAGCTCTCACGCCTGAGCGGTCCGTGCCACCACCTTCGGCTACGATTACTACGGCCATGGAAGGACTGCGGATGGCAATTTCAGGTCATGCAGCAGATTGGAGAAAGAAAGACCTAACCTCGATTTACAGCTCAGTTAGTGTTTCTGAGGCACTGCTTGAATTACGTGAAGTTATACATGCTTTTTCTACAAGTCAACTTTTCTTTTCTTGGTGATTTTCAGTAGCTAACCACTCACGCAGCAATTAATTGATGCTGTAAGTCTTACGTTTATTCTCATAATTGTTCAGTTCTCTAATTTCAAATTCTGTCCCGGTTGTGTACTCTGTTGATGTCATATTAAATCTTCTACCACGGCTCAAATTTTTAATTGTGTGCACATAAATTGTTTCCTGGCCACCATTTCAATCGACTTGTCCACTGTAATGAAGGTGGTGACCCTTTGTAATTAACTATCAAAATATTTTCAAATGTGTGTGAATTGCTAAGGGACCAAACTGCTGAGGTCATTGGTCCCTAGACTTGCACACTACTTAAACTAACTTATGTTAATAACAACAGACACACACCCATCCCGAGGGAGGACTCGAACCTCCGGCGGACGGGGCCGCACACACTACTGGCCATTAAGGCCATTAAATATAATGACTGTTAGCAGAATATGGAATCGGTGGGTTCAGGAGGGTAACGCCGTGCTGGATCCCAACGGCCTCGTATCACTAGCAGTCGAGATGACAGGCATCTTATCAGAATGGCTATAACGGATCGTGCAGCCACGTCTCGATCCCTGAGTCAACAGATGGGGACGTTTGCAAGATAACAACCATCTGCACGAACAGTTCGACGACGTCTGCAGCAGCATGGACTATCAGTTAGGAGACCATGGCTGCGGTTACCCTTGGCGCTGCATCACAGACAGGAGCGCCTGCTATGGTGTACTTGAGCCGTGTCACGGCACAGCTCATTTGATTTATCCGCGAGATTATTCACTTGTTTTCGCCGCAGCGATAGGGGGCGTGATCGCTGAGCGCTGTTGGCGCTGGTGCGCGAAGCAACGTTTTTGGAGGACGGCTCGGTCGGGAGGTGGCAAGAGTACCAGTCAGTCAGTCTCGGCGAGTCTGGTCAGTCGGTTAGTCGCTCAGTCTGGGAGTCGGTGCAATGAGGCGACAATGTCAGTCAGAAGGCAGACACACGCATGTTGGTCGGTCGGCTCTAAGGCTCAGTCGCTGTTGGGTTGTGGACTGAGTCGGGTTCGTCGTTACTCCGCGGTTGGACGAGTTGGCAATCAGCAGCAGGCAGGTCCGCACGGTGCAAGTACGCGCCGGGACCGTGGTCGACGCAGACGGAAGACCGTTGGTCGATCGGTCGGTTGGTCGTCGGATGGCGACAGGACGGAAGCGGCTGGGAGTCAACTGGTGCCTGCCGTTTAAGGACTGCGATAAGATGGCTGTTTGCGAGCATGTGGGGAGGACGGAATGCTCCCTTGCTTAGCGTGGTTCTCCATGACCACCTGTTTGTTGCGCCTAGCACTCGAGTGTAACAGGAAACTGCATTGGTGTGGTTCTCGTCACCTGGCTAAGGCCGAAATTTTCATATACTTTTATTATATTTCATGATCATTACTTATTATGGGGTTGGTACTTGTAGCCAACATTTTGTGATTTGGAATAAATCAGAATATCATCACGTGCCAGGTGTCTACTGTGAATAATTCTTAATCTGTTTCATAGTGTATGGCACGGTATCCACTATCATCGATCATTTTATGAAAGTTCTTTCCAAATTATTATTACATTGGATCTTGTTAAGCTGGGTGCGTTTAAATTGCCAATTCCCTAATTCTACTAATACTGCTTGGGATATAGATTTTGAGCTGTGTTGTGTATACACTTAAAAGGACTGTTTTGAGTGAGAAGCACACTTGAGTGTGTAATGTTTTTCAGTTCCATTGTTACTAAGTGACCATTATTTATATTGCGTGATTTGTTGGATTTTGTAGTGAGTGGAACTTTAATTACTGTGATTCTGTTTTGTAGAATGTTTTTCGTGGCAGCATTTGAGAATCAGTTGTTACACCTCGTTAATCATTTATTGACAGATGTGTTTGTCTGTCTGTAGCAAGTAAGAGGCAGCAACTGTAGCTTGTTAGTACAAAAACTGTTATGCAGAAATTTGAATGGGAAAAAAGGGCAGTCGTCTTTTATTATAAAGTTGTCTTATAGTATGTTGGAAGATCATTCTTTTGAGCTGTGTTTATTCTGTATCAATGAAATTTAGGTATCACACAGCTGGCAGAAGTGACTGTTGAGCTCTTAATAGACTGTATGTGTGAAATAATTCGTGTAGTTTGGTGAGTGATGTGTTAAACTGTTTATTTGTAAGTAGTTTTGAAGATCTGCATTTTGGTGTTTTCACCTTATGTTGAACCAAAACAGTATTCTTGAAATCTTGATGACTGCACATGATATATAATATACCGTTTACTAACAGTACCTTTGTGTAATGTTTCAGAGTGGGGCTGCATGTTCTTCTGGTGAATGTTTTAAAAAAGGATCGTTCTATTGCTAAAATTTCCTTTAAACTGTTAATTGTATTAACTTGGATGTATAACCAATTATTGTTAAATAATAAACTTATGTCAACAAGGCTTGGACCACATAAATGTGCCTACACCTTCCCCATCCTCGCTCTGCTACCGTCTGTACAACGACGAACCTGGATGCACGAATGGCAAAACGTCATTTTTTCGGATGAATCCAGGTTCTGTTTACAAGATCATTATGGTCGCATCCGTGTTTGGAGAGATCGCGGTGAACGCACATTGGAAGCGTGTATTCGTCTTCACCATACTGGCGTATTACCCTGCGTGATGGTATGGGCTGCCATTGGTTACACGTCTTGGTTACCTCTTGTTCGCATTGACGGCACTTCGAACAGTGGACGTTACATTTCAGATGTGTTACGACCCGTGGCTCTACCCTTCATTCGAGCCCTGCGAAACCCTACATTTCAGCAGGATAATGTACGAACGCATGTTGCAGGTCCTGTACGGACCTTTGTGGGTACAGAAAATGTTCGACTGCAGCCCTGGCCAGCACATTCTCCAGATCTCTCACCAACTGAAAGCGTCTGGTCAATGGTGGCCGATCAATTGGCTCGTTACAATATGCCAGTCACTACTCTTGATGAACTGTGGTATTGTGTTGAAGCTGCATGGGCAGCTAGACCTGTACGCGCCATTCAAGCTCTGTTTGACTCAATACCCAGGCGTATCAAGGCCGTTATTACGGCCAGAGGTGGTTGTTCTGGGTACTGATTTCTCAGGATCTATGCACCCAAATTGGGTGAAAATGTAATCACATGTCAGTTCTAGTATAATATATTTGTCCAATGAATATCCGTTTATCATCTGCATTTCTTCTTGGTGTATCAATTTTAATGGCCAGTAGTGTACATCTTGTTAAAGAAAGCGCATTTTGATAGCTCTTTTGAATCCAGTCTATTTATGAAGTTTTCTGATGCACTTAGTTTTTTCATGAATAAAAATTAAATGTTATCAGCTCTAAATCTCTCATTTAGTAGTTATTACTCTAACCAACATACTGCTTTCCCGATTTCTCTAACCATAAGCTAATGGACATAGCAGTGTGGCTGGTTCAGGTATTTAACTTCAGCTTTTCCTATCGGCAACAGTCGGCTTATCATTGTAGTCCACGTGCTTCGTGGGGGTATTTTATTAGCCCTCAGGACCTGGCACGATGAATTGGCAAGATTTGGTCATCTGTATACCTATGGTCAAATCGTGGAGGTGGTGTCTGTGGCTTCTGGCAGTCTTTGGTGCTTCCATCAAGATATTTTCCGGATCACCTTTTCTGTTGAATATTAAAGCTTCGCCCGTGTATAAACCTTGAGGTTTGCTCACGGTGTTATTTCTAACCTTTCTATATGAACACATGCTCTTTTTTTGTATATCATGCCGTCTTCAAAATTTTCCCTTGGATTTCTGAAGGTGAACTCTCTGTGCCTTCTTTTCCAGTCCTGTTGGTTCTATTGTCTCGAGAGATATTTCAAGTGTTTGCCACTTTTGATTTGCTCATACTTTGTGTTTAATTTATGAATGTTAAAATCAGTGCAGATGATCTCTGTTTGTACGCGAGATTTTTTTTCCAGCGCATCCTTTCAGTACTTTATTTGTTTGAGTGGTGCGGTTTCAAAATTTGTTAGTGTCCCTACGTACTCTTCGAAAACTAACCAAGGGATCTTAATGTTATCTCTTGTTCGTTACGTTGAGTGAGCTTCCAGTGATTTCTTACTTTTTAATTATTTATTTCTCATTCCCTAATAGCTTTACCTAACATGAGATTGAAGAGAAGTGGCGACAATCCATCTCCTTGGCGAAAACCGGTTTTAATTTCTGTGGGCTCCAATTTTTCCCTCAAAACCTTGCTTCGGACTTTGTATTCATGAGTGTTTCGCTTGATGATGCTTACTCTCTTTCAGTCTAGTCCTTGCACTTCTAGGATATCGAAAAGAGGTTGTCGGTCGTCCGAGTCAAATTTCTTCTTCAAAACGAGAAAAGTACAGGTGATTTGAATGTTTCAGGTAGCCTTTTGTTTTCATCTATTTTTAGGAGGAGAACATGTTTTATGCTGACTGTCCTGGTTATATGCCAGCTTGGTATTCGCCGATCTCATGCTCAAGCTGTGCTTCTGTTCTTTGAAGCAACTATACGGAGGAATGAGATTCTTCTGTATTTGTTTACGCCTGTCGTGTTACTTTTCGAGCGAAGTAGGTGTATGAGTACGCATTTCCAGTCTTCCTATTTTTGTACGTGTGAAATATCAGTGATGTTTTGTATAGATTCCTGGAACGTCTTTGTCCCTATGTGCTTAAATAATTCCGCGAAGATGCCGTCTTCCCCAGAAGTCCTGTTGATTTTGAGATTAGGGAAATGTTTTTTTGATATGTGGTTGAAATTATGGATCTGTGTGAAGAGCCTCCTCGAAGGTGCTTCTGGACAATGGAATAGCTAAAAGAAGTATTGATCTTCATCCCTACAGTTTACGTGATTTCTCAGAGCACGTTTACCGTCCTACTTTCTGAACCATAGGTTCTGTGAAGTGTATCCGCAGATCTATCGCCTGAGTGTTATCCAAAAGTCACGTGTGTTGTGCTCATTAAGACTCTTTTCAACAGAGGTCAGTTGTTCTTTCATGTGTCTCTTCTTTGTGTGTCTGATTAATTTGACCACCTGCTTTCTGATTTCGTAATAGTGTCGTTTAGCTCAGGTGATTTTTTACTGTTATGTTTCTGGATGGCTCCCTTTCTTTCATCCAAAGCGTCTTCACATGCTGAGCCTCACCACCGGTGTTGTGTCTTTTTCTTCCGTGGTTTTAGCTTTTTGACACTCTGTACGATGTAGGTTACGAAATTTTGCCAGGTGATCGCCTTTTCGTTCTACAGTTTCTTTTTTGTACTGGTTCACTGGATCCTTTTTATAGCAAATTTCTCCAGATGTGTTCTGTTGTGGTATGTTCTTTGTGTGGTAAATTTAACTTTGATATGCACAAGAAAATGATTCGAGTAGACGTGGTGGCTATGTGATCGATCTGACATTCACCAAGAAACTTTGTTGGTGACCTCCAGGTCTCCTGGTTTCGGAGATGTTTTCCTGTGATCAATTGAGGGTATAGCATTATCAATCACAGTAGCTAGTAACTCCATTCACGTGGCCTCATCCATGGGTGTGTATCTTCACAGTAGGTTATCAAGATATATATGTGTCTAATGGGTTACCATGTGCAGCTGGGTTTCTTTCTGATTCACTTGGGGTAATTATACCGTATTTTCTTCAATACTTAAAATTTCTTGGTGACATCTTCAACGATCGCTACTGGAAATTTATGTTGTCGACCTAGCTCTGTTTACTTGGATATGATACAATTACAGTGTAATTATTGCTGTTCTGGAATCCAACAGCCATTTCTTGTAACAGGCCAGATGAAGAATTTAACAAAAAAAAAAAAAAAAAAAAAAAAAGGCTCTGAGCACTATGGGACTCAACTTCTGAGGTCATTAGTCCCCTAGAACTTAGAACTAGTTAAACCTAAGGACATCACAAACATCCATGCCCGAGGCAGGAATCGAACCTGCGACCGTAGCGGTCTTGCGGTTCCAGACTGCAGCGCCTTTAACCGCACGGCCACTTCGGCCGGCAAGAATTTAACAGCTCCAAGAGGATGCATGAAGTGTATTAGTGCATCTTTGTCTTCTTTTCAAACTTAAAAAAATGTTCAGTCTTCCAATTTCTGGCATATACACTAGCAAGACTCATTTTTCTAAGAAAGGTAGAAAACGAAACTGGCATGACAATTAACATCTCTAAGGAGTGGCTGAGATGTGGATGCGGAAAAAATCACTTGTCTTGAAGTAGTGATTAAATGTTTCGTTAATAATCTCAACACATTAATAAATTAATTTCGCGGTAATTGAAAGGAGTAAGATTCGAGTAGCCACATCAGTATGCTCCTAAGGAACTGGAGATCTTTTCTACGGATATATGTACTGTTGTGCTATCACTTTCAAGTATTCAGGAGATTAATTACGAGGACGGACAGGCGACTTTAAATACCATGTCCATGTTTGTGTCGACAGAACACGGTTAAACGACCATCTCACGGAGGGATCTCCTGGCAGATTCTCATTAAAAAAAAAAAAAAAAAAATGTCCGGAGGCCCCTTAACGTATGTGCCTCCCCGGCCTCTATGTTAGTTTTTTGTCTCTACCAACATTAGAAGCCGTAAGCGGAAGCCGCCGTAGTTTGCCCTCTGATACGCTCGAAACTTGGCAGTGTGAAAGTAGTGTGAAAATAAGGGTGGACCTGTTTTGATGCAGGTGCCAACACCCAATAGTTTCCGAGAAAGTGACGTTCAGAGTGTCGATGCCACTTCATCAGTCCTCTCGTGCAAAGTTGGTAGTGCAATGGCTGGGAGAAGACCGCTGAATTTCTGCGCCCCGTATTCAAATCGGACCTTATGTTATTTTTCATGTCTGTGCGTTCCTCAGGAAGATATTTTCTGTCGCGAAAGTATGTGACATCAGAATTTTCTACGACATTGTGGAATAAAACATTATTGACGGAAGAAATGAGCATTTCAAATCATATAAAAATAGATTTTCTCGTCATAAATCTTATGTAATCTTATATAATTCATGGTAATTGAAAACTGAAACCATATAAATTCCAATACTTCCATTTCTGCTTCGATTTCTGCTTTTATGCTTCAAAACAATCAGTGCTTTCCCAGGGTCGTATCTATGACAAAAAACATTCAAAGCATAAAAATTAGGGGCACCGTGAGCAACGTGGCGAGTCACACACGATAGTCACATTTTTAATGTAAACGTTCTCGTTAACGTAGCTAAATATCTTGCTATCTAGTGACAATTTCGCGGCAAACTGTGCATATCCAAAAACATTTCCTGGACAGCTGGAGCCTGAAGTTGATCATGGGTAAAGCCATGTATATTATTTTCATCACTTCTACTTGTAATTTCTCTGTGTTATGTCATGGACATAGGGCACTTCTGAAATCGGTGAATGCCATTCTCTACCTTTCAGTAGAAGTACACGTCGCAGAGTTAACATTAAGTCATACATTTCGGCGGAATTACTTTTAATGAAAGTGTCGGTATTTCGATTTCATGGACGAAAAGCCCTTCGTATAAAGAGTGATCGCTTTTCCCGCCCCACGAGTCAATAATATAGGCCTACGGCTCTATTTTTACGTAAGGTTGCAAAACCTTCTTGAAAAACTGTAAACAGTTTCCTCTCTTGAGGTCTCCCGATTTTGTAGCTGTAGTGTACACATTCTGCTGCCATTTCATTAACTGGTTTAACTCTTTTTGGACACGAGAACCAAACTGGCCACTGACTTATAGACAAACAAATACTTTTGGTAACAGTTTTTTGGAAAGTGTTGATCTTCGTCAATTGTGATGATAAAAACGATTATTAACAACATATGAAATGCTTACTTCTTAATTCCATTATATTCCTCGATGTCACAAAAATATTGCAGTTATATACCTCCGCGACAACAAAAGTGAGAGAGAAAAAAGACAACATACGATTGTATTTTGGTGCGCAAAAATTCGAACCTCTGCTCCTATCCACTGCGCTCCCAACTTAGTTCACCACACGGTGCGCGAGAAGACTAATGAAGTGACGTCGAAACTTAGACCGTCATTTTCTCGGAAACTATTGAATACTGGCACCTAATCCTAAAGGTTTTCCCTTTATTTTCACTCATCTACCCCATGCCAATTTTCGACTGCACCAGACAGCAACCTACGATGGCTTTTCCTTGTCAGGATCACGACCGCTCCACCAATAGAAAGAAACAGAGTCCCATTACCCGCTATTCGGCAGTTGCGCTCGCATCGGGATGCTGTTGAAGGGAGGACTGCTTAAGACGCTCCTCCTGCACCAAGATAATAAAAGGAGAATCTGATATGATTCGTCCTAATTTAGCTCTCACGAGTCTCTGGTGATGCCGATTACGTACATTGTGCTGACGTTAGTCATGTAATTTCAGGCGCTGCCCGAAATGATCGGCGTATCTAGAAGTCATTATATAGGACTAATTTTCGATTCACAGCGCTAGAGTTCCCTGGGGCGCTGTTTCAGAGGTTGCACGCCCGGTTTTGTCACAATGTCAGAGTCTTCCTAAAGTAATATAATCGCCAGTTACCAGTTCCCTTCCCCTCGTTATTCTGTCTGCGCAACCATTAGGAAAATCTAACGCCATTAACCATATAGCTAGGCGATTCTTTTTCCGATGCTTGATTCAGCTGCTTAGCTTACGTACTTACTCTTCTATCTTTTATCACTATTCATTATTGGTAGCTTCTGTAATGGGTAGAACACTTTAATACATTGACCGACATGAAAAACGCAACAACTAATGAATCATCTGTCATTATCTGTTTAAACCGAAGTGTAGCAATTTTTCCCAATATTTTTAGACGAGGTGTGTTACTGGCGTGTTATTGGCGTTGATCTGTGAGCGACCAATGAAGCGTCGATTGTTTATTGCACTAAATTCAATTTTTTATTCCCACGCAGCTTGAGAAACATATCACTGGGTGCGAGACAATAATGTTTTCCCCCTCTTGAAGAAATTATTGTTGTACCATGCATTGTTCCACTTTCAGTCTTATATGTTTGTGAAATCTTATCAGCTTTCTGCAGTAAACATGTCGTTAATCCTTGAAGATACTGCAAAAACCGTTGCTTTGGTGGAAGACAGTCACAGCATGCATTACAATCCAGAAGTGTTGAGAACTACACATACTACAATTTTCAGAATCGTAAGAAGGTACAGGAAAACTGGAGGCTACACAAATAAACCAGTATCTGGCCTGAGAAGCGCAACGCGAGCAACAGATACTCACTTCTTACAGCTTCAAGTTCTTCACAACCGTCAGACCACAATCGTTGAAGAACGAAATCGACTCCAGCAAGATCTAGGGGTCATTGTCGGTGAGACGACCGACGGAAGAAGACTTACAGAACCTAATTCACAGTAAAGAAGATATGTCACAGGCTCAAAAGTTACCGGAGAGCACCCGACTACATTTCACAAGGGAGTATCGTGGCTGGTGACTATAAAAGCAGGAGCAAGTATTTTCCAAAGCTGACTCGGGATTTGACCGGCGATCATCTCATACAGAGTCTGCAGAAAGACTGAAGAGAAGTATTCTCCCTGCAGATTCTTATCTAGGAAGCATTTTCAGAGTGGTTCTCTGATGGTGTGAGCAGCAGTCAGTATGACTGCCAGGAAGAATTTGGTTTTCACGGAACAGCATATCAGGATGGGGAGGCAAACCTTTTGTAGCTTATTCCGCCTTTCACTCTACTAATTGCTGATGGTTTTACGCGAATACATAATAATGCATACCCACATGTTGTGAGAACTGTGCAAGAGTTCTTAAATGAAGTGAAGATTAATGCTACGGTTTGGCCTGCTCGAAACAGTGATGTGAATCCTGTGAATCCTATTGAGCACGTATGGGGCCAGCTGGTAAAGCCCGTCAGCACTATTCGGAGGCTCTACAGGACATGGGAGAAACCTTGATGTAAGAACACATGATGATTCTTCAAGAGGACATTGCAGCATTAACCACGAGCATGACTGAAAGGCTGGACGCTGTGTATGGTGCTAGAGGAGGTAATACAAGATTTTGAAGATGCGAAGAGAGGTCTGTGAAGAGATGTGTGAAGTGTAGAAAACCACAACAAAGATGCATCAGCTTCGTGAGCATCCTCAGAATTTGTTTGAAGTGAATGCATTCGTGTTACTTCCGCTTTTCTGATACTATTTGCTTCTCATCGTCTTTTTTCATTGTTAGATATTTAAATGGGACTTTACTACAATATTTTATCATAAAATAGTAGATTACTGATACAGAAGTGCCAGAATTAAAAAAAACTAAAATAAAAAATCTAAGAAGTTGGGGTGTTGCATTTTTTGCAGCTAATTTTATTGACTATTTTCCATTTCTAAATGACCTGTGGTAACAAAGTCAATGACAGTAGCTGACTTACGTTCTCCCAACCTTTTGTCAACCATGCAAAAGTAAAACATTTAAATTCAAACCAACAAACGGTTATGTATCCTTATTTGATTGTAGAGGGGTGGTTTGGCCCATATTTACCCATCCGATTAAAATGCAGTATCAGTTTTTTGGCTCTAATTACATTTTTAGGTGCATGGTCACTTGATAATACGGATGGAAAGTTTATGTTTGCCTGTTATCACCTTCTGTATTAACTTATGAGAATAATTTGATAACCTCACCCTCTTTCTATGGTACTGAGAAAAGATCTAAAAAATATCAAGACGATTCCCTCGCTCTCGTGACACACAATACAATTAGCCAGAGTTGAGTCCAAAAAGTTGACATATCTGTTTGTTCCGTTTAGCACGTGATCAGCGTTGGTCGGAAACAACAATTTACTATCAACGTTCTGTTACTCCGAAGTCAAACTTCATCAACAGGTATAAAATGGTGGTGATAATTTCTACCGGAAATTGTACAACCATTTTCGAATCGCACTAGATGCTCGACTTTCGGTTTTTCAGCTATCTGTTTTTTATAATGGATGGCATATTTTCACGAGAGATATCACAACCGAACATTCTTTTTCTTTTTTGAATCGGTCGAAACTAATGACGATCCCGTATTCACTACCAGTGAAACAGCTTACTTAAGAGCACAGATGAGTGAATGAAAGAATTTCATGGAAAACAAGCTTTTGGGAAAGATTACATTCATTAAAGAGAGACAGATGACGGTGTGTTGATTCAGCACGCATGGAAAGTTGTTAGAGAGGTGGCAAATTGCTAGATACATACTATCATCCCTTTCATGATTTACAGAAGTAATTTGGACGTTCTCCTGAACACAGGCGCGCACATTAGTGCAGTGACAAATACGATCTTCGAAACAATTAAGAACAATTCTGGAATGGTAATAACGCCAGTACCCCGGCAAGGAGATGTATGCGCTAAATAGGTAGTTTTTGTTGTGCTTACTGCCATAACAATTATAGGTAGTAAGGAAAATATGTTAGTATTCTCAAAAGTCAATGAATTTCGTGATTCACAAGGATATGGGTCTTACTGCATAGGAAATTTTCAAGAAGTGGAAAAAAATGGTAAGGTGAACAATTGATCCCACCACAAAAGGAATTTACGCTATATGAAAGAAGCAAATGCTTAAAGACAAAACTTTCAAGCAAGCAGCAATTTGCACAGGAAGACATGACAAAAGTTTAGATAGTACTATTAGTATACTTCAAGTCGGCAGTAGTGGGATAAAGTTCGTTCTGACACACTTTTGATATCAAATTGATATACTAATTAATTAAGATATGACATCTGATTCAGTTATGAACGTAAGTCTATTGTTATGGTAATTAATTTATGACCCCATGGGGATACCTATTGTTATACTTATCGGTTTTTTGAACCCCTGGGGATAATCTGTCCATCTAAGACGCCCCCTCCAAACTGTTCATCTCCCTTTCTGTGGGAGAGGAGATGGCAATCCCAGGGCACTTTTGATGTCAAAGTAAATCACTAATTAATTAAATTGTTCAGTTAATTACATTAACCTTGCAAAATGTCAATAATCAATTAACCATAAACTATAGCAAAGCCACCATTCAAGGAACTAAGTAAAACTGTTACTTATCTTTTAAATTGTCGCATTATCTCTTACAGTTCAGTATCATAGTAATGTCAATATGCTATAAGGTGTTAAGTAAAACTTTTCATTATATGCTGAAGCATTGCATTAAGAACTCTATTTCTCAACATTAATGTGAATGTGGAAACATTTTAACTGCACAAAATTACTCTCTAGTTGACGATATAACACTAGAAAATTATATTGGAGAAAGGAGTTATCAGTTTTCAAAGTAATACAAATTTAACACAGTGTTACTATTGATTATTTGAATGTATTGGTTCAAAAATGGTTCAAATGGCTCTGAGCACTATGGGACTTAACATCTGTGGTCATCAGTCTCCTAGAACTTAGAACTATTTAAACCTAACTAACCTAAGGACATCACACACATCCATGCCCGAGGCAGGATTCGAACCTGCGACCGTAGCAGTCGCGCGGTGCCGGACTGAGCGCCTAGAACCGCTAGACCACCGCGGCCGGCGAATGTATTGGTCATGATCAAATAACAACAACATTCACTAATTAATCGATCCCACTGTTACAGTTCTATCTTCACTCCTCATCTCTATGATGTATGTACCAATCATTATACTGATATCTTGATCACATTGCTTGCTTAACATGTGGTATGAGCAATTCTATCACTCATTTAGTCTCGAAGAAATCTTGCATTCGAGGTGATTATGTAACTGATGCGACTTCCTACTGACAGCATACCGAAACACCATCTCCATTCAATGATGGGAAACATCGTTTACCAAATGAAAGTAACTGCTTGTTATGCATCTCTTTATGACTGATGGCAAGTATCCTCTTGAGTTGCGCCCCAAAGAAAGAAAAGTTGCCAAATGGAGAGAAATAGAATGTACATTAGTTCTGTGGCTGAAGACCATGTTCAGATATTTCTTCAATAAAACACATTATTAGCCACACATTACAGAGGTATCAACAGCTCATCTGTGGTTTCATGGACAAGGTATGCAAAATAGTCAGTGTTAAAATATGATTGCAAAGACATCAGGTAAATAATACAATACAGTGGTTTTGCTTTGCATATACCTCATATTTCTCTAGTTGTCCTATAAGAACAGCCACAAGGAAATGTACTGTCACATGCAATGTAAGTAGTTACACAAACAGAGTTCGAAATTTCAGATGAGTCTCATATAACTTACAATTACATTTACATTTACAGAAATATTCCAAAAAGATACAATTGACGTCTTTTACATTAAAATTATTTCAATAAATGCTTTCCTCTACAAATTTTTCAGACAAAAATTCAACTCGAGTATTCAGATAACTCTTTCCTGTTTCACCTCTCTTGTCTGTTTTGTTACAGTCAACGTCACATTTTTGTAAATACTTACATTGTAACAAATTATGTACCATAGCAACTGTTTATTTGTTACAAATTCTTAATTTGTACAAAGACAATATACCATAATTGCTATTTAGTATGCCATTGCTGAAAAAATTTTCACTTGAACATAAGATGTACACCTTTATTATAACAACATGATTCTTTGGGTTTGTGCCCCCTATGCATTATTACACCAATATTTAACAATTTAGGGAAGTTAAAAATTTTTTCTTACTTTAACTATTCATCTTTTGTCGAGAAACGCAATCTTTATTCTATAGCAATAATTTGTCAAAAATTTTAGAAAAAAACATTTTATTTCACAATACCTGTTTTCATAATTCATTACTTTACAGCGACGTCCCTTACTGACACAAGACGGTATTTCTACGACATCTCTTGTTTTTATAACTTTTACTTTACTTCGATATGGTTACCTTCTAGCTACTTTTCTCTTAAATTACTCTGAAAGTTACATAAACAGCAACTGTCTATAGCAGAAACACTTTCAAATACATGTTCAACAAAGTCTGAAAAGAAAATTTTTAAATGTCAGTAATTCAGTTTCTAACGTTACAATAACACATTTTAATATTTCATTACATCTGTTTTCAATTCTAGATATTATTATCACCAACATTATTTACCCATTTTTGCAAGTCCCAGATTTTTCTAATACGTCATCTTTTCCCTGAATTATGAAATACCGAATAGAAGGCATTAGTATGAGAAATGTTAACAATTTTGAAAGCGCCATTGTAGACACATTTTAATTTAAGAATTTTGTGGGTAATTGCCCTAGTTATTTCGTGGATCTTAATAGAAACTAAATTTGCCGACAGTAGTTGGATTGAGTTCGATCTGGGGCACATTTGATATCAAATTGATATGCTCATTAATTAAAATTAAACATATGATTGTATTTTTAACATTAACTTATTATTATGCTAATTGGTTTATAATTTTCTGGGGGTACCTACTGTTACAGTAATTGATTTATGACCTCATGAGGATAATCTGTCCTTCTAATAAACCCCCACACCTCCCAGACCTCCTCGTCCTCTCTTGAAAGAAAGATGCAGATCCCAGTGCATTTATTGACTAATTAATTAAACTGAACTATTAGTTACTCCTCCCTTTTGTTAAATTCCCAGCACAACGAAGAATCTCTCCTCTCTCTCCTCCCCAGCTTCTTATTGCTACAAATACAAAATTCGATGAGAAATTGAAAACTTCGTGGAAAATTTGAATTTTGGCAGTAAACGTAAATGCTAATTACATTATACTACAGAGGATATAACGGTAACGAATAATAATATATTTTTATTAACATAAATTCGATTTGGATATCGCCGGTGAGGAAGGATGTAGGCTACTTTCTTTTTTCATCATGTTTGGAATACTGGCACCATCTATGACGCCACAATCCCCGATGACCGACATAGAATTCTGGTGCAGTCTAACTCCCCCGTTCTTACTGGCGGGAAATTCAAAATATTGTCGGGAAAATCCAAATATTTTCCTCTGGTTTTGAAGCATGGGAGTTGGGGAGCACTAGAGAATAGCTCTATCTAGTCTCGGCAATAACGTTGGATGCAGAAAGGTATATTTTCGCTATTAGTCTGGCACTAGAGAGTTATTCAAGCCAGTCTAGCCAATAGTCCTATATGGGAAAGATGGGTAATTATAGTAGGGCAGCAAACTATCACTGAAGTGTCAGGACTAGCCTCCTGCATATGTATAAGTGAATAGTTGCTGGGAGGGACTTAAGGATAGGTAATAGTATTAGAACAGCGACCCACTGTCACAGTGCAGCCACTTTTTTCTTTATTGTTATTTCATACCCTATGCCACATATGGGAGGGTGGTGTGCTGTCGTCGCGCGGGATTAGCCGAGCGGTCTCGGGCGCTGCAGTCATGGACTGTGCGGTTGGTCCCGACGGAGGTTCGAGTCCTCCATCGAGCATGGGTGTGTGTGTTTGTCCTTAGGATAATGTATGTTAAGTAATGTGTAAGCTTCGGGACTGATGACCTTAGCAGTTAAGTCCCATAAGATTTCACACACATTTGAACATTTGGTGTGCTGTCATTGGTACAGGAACCCACTATTCAGACAATGGACAATAAAATAGAAAAAGGTAGAAGTCATGAAGATAGAATGGGTGGGTAGTGCGTCCTATAATTATTGCTTGGATTTCAGAGGAGTTAATCTAAAGGAACCATTTGTTACACCAGTAGTTAAAGTGACTGAGACGGATTTGGTGTGAGCGTTGGGACTTCTGGAGTATAGGATAGATGGTTTGGTGTCATCAGCATCCTGAAGAAGGTGGATTGGAGAAGGTGGTTTAGGTATATCAGCAAAAAATGGTTCAAATGGCTCTGAGCACTATGGGACTTAACGTCTGAGGACATCAGTCCCCTAGAACTTAGAACTAATTAAACCTAACTAACCTAAGGACATCACACACACACATGCCCGAAGCAGGATTCGAACCTGCGACCGTAGCAGTCGCGCGGTTCCGGATTGAAGCACCTAGAAGCGCTCGGCCACCACGGCCGGCGGTATATCAGCAGTGTATAAGAGGTAAAGGAGGGGAAGAGAGTGGAACCCTGGGTACTCCTGCAGTGTGGTGGAAGGTATGGGAGTTGATGCTGTTAACAAGGTCAAATGATGGGCGATTGAAGAGGAAGGATGCAATTAGGTGGACATAGTTGATGAAAAGTGTATAAGTCTGGAGTTAGAAAGGAGACCGGAATGCCATATGCGATTTTACACTTTCTCTAGGTCAAGGGAGGAATAAAGGGCGGATTTACGGTTTTTGAGCTATTGTGGTAGGGGATAGGTGAGACGCTGGAGTTGAATTTCAGCAAAGAAGAAGGGACAGAAGCCACACTGTGTAACAGGAAGCAGATGATGTTGTAGATGGTGGTGGATGCGACAGGAGAGAATGTACTGAGATAGCATGCTGAACACAGGTGAGGCAGATGGGGCGGTACAAAGAAGTAACGGATGGTGGGTGGTTGTTTGGTCTGAGGTAAAGACGTATTTTTGAGGTTTTCGACAGGATGGGATAGCGGCCTGTGTATAGTGTTATACCGGGTTGTAAGGGTGATGTGAAAGGAGATAGGGCATTCTTAGAGTTTGCGAAAGGCAATACGATTGTGACCAGTGCATGTGTTGCGTTTTCTGTGACATACTTGTTGTATGTCCTGTGCTACGGTTGGGATGTATAATTCTGTTCCTGGTATATTGTTCAAGTAGCAGAAGCTGAGAGCCTGGTATGGGACTGTGATATTTGTGCGTTCATGGGGAATAGGGAATTGGGAATAGTCAAAGTTATGGCCATCAGGGATGGAAATGATGATGTAGAGGTTGGATGCAAAGTGATTGGCTTTTCCCACGTCGTCAGGATCGAGTAATGGGGGATGGAGTGGGTGATAGTAAGTCGGTGGAATGGTTTCCAGTACTTTGAAGTGTTAACTGGGAGTGTAGCATTGCGTCTAGAGCACGACTGGCGCCAGTCCCACTGACTTTTGGCCTTTAGTAAATTTCTAATGTGTCGCTCTAGTTGCTGGTGGCATGTGAGTGTATCGTGGTTAGAAGTCTTGAGGAAGGAGCGATGTAAGTCATGGGATTCATGGAGAAGGAGTACAGTTTGTAGTAGGAGTTATGTGCAATGAAGATATATGGCTTTAGTAGGGATATGGACAGAGAAAGCATCTGAAGAGGCCTGCTGCAGGAAGGGATATCATCAGGTTGCTGAAAGGTTAGGGGGTGGCTTCCTGTCTGCGTAACTATGGATTTCTGGTAGACAATCCACTTAGTATGGGAGCAGTTGTACGCCATTTTTGGATAGAGATGGGGATGATGTGCATGACGCCACGGTAGTATGTATGATATGGTGAAGAGGACAGGTAGGTGGTCACTTCTAGTTGGGCTGAGGACTTCTGCAGTGACACGTGCAAGGAGGTTGGGGGATGTAAAGACATCTGGGGTGGTGTTGCTTTCTGCATAGGTGTGCTGTGGGATGGGGACTATGACACCTGGGAAGGAGTTTGTAAACCGACGCCACCGCCAGAGTTCTGCAGGTTGTTTACTATGGACGTTAAGGTCAGTGGCAATAATATAGGAGGAATAGGTATGATCAAAGTGGGTAAGGAAATCTTGGGGGTTGGAGTATCACTTCAGATATAGTTAGCAGCGCAGTTAACACTTACGATTTTGAAGAAGAGGCTATGGATAGGTGTTCGGTGTGATTATTGAGTAAGGGTTGTGGCCAAACAGGGATGATTCTGTGGTGGCTGATTGTGGCTCCACCTCTCGCCAGGCAGAGAAGATTATTTGTACCATGGAGAATCAGGGGAGAAATTCAGATGAGTGTTACAGTTGGATGAATGTTTCATTAAGGACCAGGGCATCAGTGTTGTGTTGAGATAGGATGTGCATGAAAATGTGCTTGTTCCTGGGTAGGGAGTGGATGTTGTGCTACAGGATGCTGTATTGCTGTCACACCAGGATGGGACCTTAGGGAGGTAGCTGTGTGGGTGATAGAGTGGAGAGTTTTAAACGAGGGTGATGGAACACGTGCAAACAAAGTGGACTTGGATTTGGGAGAAGTTAGCCTCGGTGTTGAGGTGGAAAACAGAGCAGGCAGCAAGAGAGATTTGTTGTAAGGCATGCACTCGTTGGAAAAGGTGGATATTTCGAGGAATGGTGAGGAATCTGATGATGTCTTCAGACCTGGTAATTGAGGAGAGTGAATTATTGTAATTGATAAAATAATCTACAGGACAGATGGATACTGTTATTCTGGTTTGAAAGGTGGAGGTTCATCCTTCCACTTAGCGGAGTTGGTAGGCTGGACGTCATTGCAGGTGTTGCAGATGGGAGGGGATGCGAGATTGGGACAGTGTTTGAGGAAGTGGAAGTCTTCACAGTGAGGATTCTTACAGTCAGGAATGATGTGGTCATTATAAACAAGGTAAGTTTGGTAATTGTAGAACTGGGTGAGGGGGAGGAGATATGGAGTTTCCGACTTAATGAAAGTGGTTATAAATCAGGGCTCCCTCCATCAGGAGATCAATGAAGAGGACAGACTCCATGAAGACTCACATTGGGTAAGTGGGACCTGAGTCACTGTAGATATTGTGGACTGTTTGGATGTCTAAAGCAGGACTGGAATTGAGTTCGGAGACCACCTCTTCTGTCATGATCTTTGTCACTACAGCAGTGAAGGTAGAGGAACAGTGACGAGACTGGTGTTGTTTGGATGTGGAAGTGGTGCTGAAGGGAGTGTGGGACGCATGAGGACCAAAGGTAAAACATGGGATTTTGAGGAGGAGGTCGGAGTGGAAATTGGGATATGTGGATACGATGAGGACAGAACCTTTTTGCGGAATGATTTGGGGGATGGGACTGTGATGGATTTATTTCGTATTTCTAGAGTGAAGGATTTGGCACTTGAGAATTTGAGGTCAGGGGTGGAGAGAAGGAAAGTGAAAACAGTTGCTCCAGGAGAAGGTGCAGATTGGAGTGGGGAGACATGGCCTTGTGTTTGGTAGGATTGCGAGCTGTTCATGGTTTTTTGGGTATGGTGCTTGTAGTGGGATCTGTGTTACAGTGCTTCTGTGGTTTCCTGGTGATTGTGGGATGGGGTGGGGGTTGAGAAATTGGAGGAGGTTGGATGTGGCATCTACATCTACATCCATACTCCGCAAGCCACCTGACGGTGTGTGGCGGAGGGTACCCCGAGTACCTCTCTCGGTTCTCCCATCTATTCCAGTCTCTTATTGTTCCTGGAAAGAAGGATTGTCGGTATGCCTCTGTGTGGGCTCTAATCTCTCTTATTTTATCCTCATGGTCTCTTCGCGAGATATGCGTAGGAGGGAGCAATATACTGCTTGACTCCTCGGTGAAGGTATGTTCTCGAAACTTTAACAAAAGCCCGTACCGAGCTACTGAGCGTCTCTCCTGCAAAGTCTTCCACTGGAGTTTATCTATCATATCCGTAACGCTTTCGCGATTACTAAATGATCCTGTAACGAAGCGCGCTGCTCTCCGTTAGAACTTCTCTATCTCTTCTATCAACCCTATTTGGTACGGATTCCATACTGCTGAGCAGTATTCAAGCAGTGGGCGGACAAGCGTACTGTAACCTACTTCCTTTGTTTTCGGATTGCATTTCCTTACGATTCTTCCAATGAATCTCAGTCTGGCATCTGCTGTACCGACGATCAACTTTATATGATCATTCCATTTTAAATCACTCCTAATGCGTACTCCCAGATAATTTATGGAATTAACTGCTTCCAGTTGCTGACCTGTTATATTGTAGCTAAATGATAAAGGATATTTGTTTCTATGTATTCGCAGCACATTACACTTGTCTACATTGAGATTCAATTGCCATTCCCTGCACCACGCGTCAATTCGCTGCAGATCCTCCTGCATTTCAGTACAATTTTCCATTGTTACAACCTCTCGATATACCACGGCATCATCCGCAAAAAGCCTCAGTGAACTTTTGATGTCATCCACAAGGTCATATATGTATATTGTGAATAGCAACGGTCTTACGACACTCCCCTGCGGCACTCCTGAAATCACTCTTACTTCGGAAGACCTCTCTCCATTGAGAATGACATGCTGCGTTCTGTTTTCTAGGAACTCTTCAATCCAATCACACAATTGGTCTGATAGTCCATATGCTCTTACTTTGTTCATTGAACGACTGTGGGGAACTTTGTCGAATGCTTTGCGGAAGTCAAGAAACACGGCATGTACCTGGGAAACCGTGTCTATGGCCCTCTGAGTATCGTGGACGAATAGCGGGAACTGGGTTTCACACGCTCGTCATTTTCGAAACCCATGCTGATTCCTACAGAGTAGATTTCTAGTCTCAAGGAAAAGTCATTATACTCGAACATAGTACGTGTTCCAAAATTCTACAACTGATCGACGTTAGAGATATAGGTCTATATTTCTGCACATCTGTTCGACGTCCCTTCTTGAAAATGGGGATGACCTGTGCCCTTTTCCAATCCTTTGGAACGCTACGCTCTTCTAGAGATCTACAGTACACCGCTGCAAGAAGGGGGGCAAGTTTCTTCGCGTACTCTGTGTAAAATCGAACTGGTATCCCATCAGGTCCAGCGGCCTTTCCTCTTTTGAGCGATTTCAATTGTTTTCTATCCCTCTGTCGTCTATTTCGATATCTACCATTTTGTCTTCTGTGCGACAATCTAGAGAAGGAACTACAGTGCGGTCTTCCTCTGTGAAACAGCTTTGGAAAAAGACATTTAGTATTTCAGCCTTTAGTCTGTCATCCTCTGTTTCAGTACCATTTTGGTCACAGAGTGTCTGGACATTTTGCATTTTGTTTTGATCCACCTACCGCTTTGACATAAGACCAAAACTTCTTAGGATTTTCTGCCAAGTCAGTACATAGAACTTTACTTTCGAATTCATTGGACGCCTCTCGCATAGCCCTCCTCACACTACATTTCGCTTCGCGTAATTTTTGTTTGTCTGAAACGCTTTGGCTATGTTTATGTTTGCTGTGAGGTTCCCTTTGCTTCCGCAGCAGTTTTCTAACTCGGTTGTTGTACTACGGTGGCTCTTTTCCATCTCTTACGATCTTGCTTGGCACATACTCATCTAACGCGTATTGTACGATGGTTTTGAACTTTGTCCACTGATCCTCAACACTATCTGTACTTGAGACAAAACTTTTGTGTTGAGCCGTCAGGTACTCTGAAATCTGCTTGGTGCAGATCGTTGGAGTAGGTTCGAGTAGGTTTGATGACATGTCGATGATAATGTGGTTTTAGGCGTCGTGGTGGTAGCTTGGCGAATTGTTATTTTGGCGGGAGTTGATGAGGAGGTGGTTGGTGTGGGAAAAGTTGGAAGTGGGGAACAAGCAAAGGATGTGGTAGAAGATATCGAAGAAGTCTTGGGAATGGAGGGGTAGACAAAAGAAGCGACTGCAGATGGGGACGATACTGCTGGAAGAGGAGGGTGGACATAGGTTAGTGGGCCAGAGGAAGTACTCCACATATTGATAGTAGGAGCAGAGGAGAGGATTTTGTTAATGGCGCAGCTGACTGGAGTGTCTATTGCGGATCAAGGGAAGCAGGGAACCGAAACATCTACAATAATTACTGGCTGTGGAGCATTGTCAGGATGGTGTGGAGTGATGGCACTGACGTCTGATGTGATGGTTTGGCAGAAGGTGAGAATGGAAGTGGTGGTGAAGTCGGAGACGGCGGCGACGATTAGACTGTGGAGGTGGCGGCAGCGATGACAAGGACAGAGACGTCGATGGCAATGAATGAGGCAGAGGGATGGGTATAGCAGTGGCAGCGGCGGCTGCAGTGTAGGAAAGATAGCTCAATAGGGCAGCGACAAGAAAACTATGCAGAACATAGGGGAGTGGCCCCTACCAGTCTATGCACAAAAAGAGTGGCAACTAACGAAAGTAGAGGCAGAGACTTCCAGTCGATTGATGCTGGTGCCAGTGCGGCTTCTTTTTTTCGTTTCTTTTTTTATTTTGCCTTTCACTCCCTTTCCTGAAGGATAAGGATGTGCCAATTGAGAGCTTGCGGCGGTTTGTGGTCTTAGTTCTGAATTTTTTCTATTTACTTCTTGTTTTTTAATATATTAGGTTAATATTACGTATTTAGTATTAACAGTAGTTTCCTTTTCAAATTATGTGTTGACAAATAGAAATTTTTGCATGAGGAGGGATTAAACATTGTTGCAGTCCTTTAAGTGGTAGGTAGTCAAATAAATTAAGACCAAAGAGAACAAATATTAACTTATTTTTAGGGGAAGATACATAGCCAGTCATTTCTTAAAGGTGAATCATTGGAATCTAAGTTTCAGTACGTACATGTAAGTGTACATTTATTTTTAACTGTGATATTAATTTTAACACAAGTCAATGGTAACTAGTATTAAGAGAAAATAGGTTATACAAAAGAATAGGCAAGTAGTAGTAGTAGTAGTAGTAGTAGTAGTAGTAGGTAGGATAAGTCACAATAAACACGACATACAATGGATGACGCCTAAGACGGTTGAGACATAAAGTGCTTCACATATTTATATGCGAAATGGCCTCTGACAATTGTGGGCACAATATTAGATTTTTTGTTTTACAGGGGATGTACCTAATTTACCTTAAATTTGAGTTACATTGCTTCCTTTATTTTTAATTCTAATTTTTTCTTAATATAATTTAATTTGTCACTCGACAGGTGTCAACGGTGGAACGGTGCATATAGGCAGTCACCTTTTAATCATTGTCAACGGTATCACAATGTTCAGGGCGAGGAAATGGTATTTGGAGTGTTGGAGTAAGAAGTTGTTTTGTGTTGTCGTCATACTCGTTGATGGTATGATCGTTGGCAGATAGATGTACCTGCGTCTGGGTTTGGCTGTGCGTCCAAGTCGCTGTTTCAGGATGTCACAAATGTCTCATCCGCTCGTTAAGATGTGTATTCCAAACCTGGCATGAAGGCTTACGAGTCTCATCTGTAGTGGGGTAACTTTGGCTGCTGTGTGTCATCAGCTATGGTGCGCCATGGCAGGTGGAGGATGCTTCACATCAGGCGCCGTTCGTTTGCGTGCAGCCGTTCCATTTTCAATCTGGTCATACTTCCCAGGAGAGCAGGTGCGTATTCCATCACAGGTCTCAAATAAGTTTTATAAGTATTTACTGCCGTTATTCCATTAATTTTCCGTTGCTGACAATCTTTATTGGACTGATGTAAACATAGCATAATATGTGAACTGTAATAGGATGGTAACAATGGGCACTATAAAGCTATATAGTGCATGTATCACTAAGAAACTACTTTTTTTTTCCTTTGGTATAGAAAATAGTAGTTTTATTATCTCCAAATTTCTCGCCTTACTGAGTGGAATAGAGAACATGCTGGGTGAATGTACGTCAGATGTTGGAAGCATATTTCCTGCACTGCAGTATTAACAGCATTGCATTCCACACGGCTAATTTAAAGGACACCACGCTACTTTAACACTATAGTACGTTTAAATGCAGAAATGCGTAGAATCAGGAATGTGTGTTTATGTTCTACGACAATTTCTCTCATTCCAGTACCTTATTGGTATGCAATCCAAACACTAAAACAAATACTAAAAAACTGATAGCACAAGTCATTTAAGTAAAATATTTTAGATTTCTTCCATCTGGAGTTCCATCGTGCATAAACCACACTTTATTCTTCTTCTTAACCTTCACGGCAACACCCTCAAATGTATTAGGCTCATATCTACTATTCAACAATAAGAATTGCTAATCTCCTCAGCATGCATGGATCTAGACGGATCGTGTGTAACTGAATAGGTGACCCGAATAAGACTGCTACGGAAGAGTCTTCACAGAACGGCAGTTACGGTGTTGGAATGAGAATCCCGGCCTATATAACTAGCGCCGGTCGGTTGTGCAAGTTTGGAATACATATTATGCTCTTACTGAAAGTAAAATATCGAAATGTAATCTTTCTTTTCCTTCACGAGACGTCAAACGTAACGGGTATAATTCTAACATTCTGCGTGGTGTCTGTTTGTTCTATATCGTGTCTCCCTACCACTTTCGCGCAACGACGCTCTGAGCGTGTTTTTTAGGGAATTGACTAGTTTGAACATGGGACCTGTTGCTGGTAAGGAGACGTCAGACCACACATGACATGTAGAATTCAGAAGAGTTCAGTGAGACTAGCGATGATATAAACAAATACTTAATGATTTCAGCGTCAGCTCCACTGCACTCCCTGTAAAAGAATCTTAATATTAACTAAATTTAGTGGAAGGGTTTCAAGGCTTTCCTGTTTTTAGTTAGCTGGTAAAAATCAGTTAAGTTTACCATTGGAAATTTTATTCTACTCACAAAACATTGTTTATAAATTGCACTATTGATAAAAGGAAATGTTTTAATGCAGGATGGTAAAAACCAATTGCGTTCAACAAAAAAGTGAACGAATATTCCCTGAATGGGTTTCCAAGTTATACAATGGATCGAAGGATGACCTATGCCATATCACATCTATGATCTAGGTTTAAATTAAGTTTCACAAAAGAGAAA
Source organism: Schistocerca piceifrons (assembly GCF_021461385.2). Taxonomy (NCBI): domain Eukaryota; kingdom Metazoa; phylum Arthropoda; class Insecta; order Orthoptera; family Acrididae; genus Schistocerca; species Schistocerca piceifrons. Next base: position 549,098,988 of record NC_060149.1, on the reverse strand, counting down.
ACTATCAAAATGGTCTACAGTTACCCTCAATTATCTTTAATTACATATCTAACTTGTCGTAAATTACAGTGGCTGATGTGGCTTCACAATAATTATATAACAGAAAAATCATCGCTTTTCAGATTTTTACTTCACGTAGCAAATGTGAACACCATGAGCTTTAATTGACGATCGACACTAGTATTACGCAAAAAGGGGGTGTAACTGATGAGACTTCTGCAGTTCTGAGTGAAGCTTTATGCTCTGTTATGCGGCATCGTATGCGTTCATTACCTTGTCGGTGTTCGTCAGGGGGCGGTGGGCAGCACAGCTCTGCTCACCTCACTGCCTCGGAAGCAACTCTCTCCTAACTTCTCCTTACTACAATTTGCCTACAAAAATTCTGTCTATCCAATGAGAAACGTTATACTTTTCGTGGTGGGGCAATGTTTTTAAAGTTTGCAACATAACAGAGACGCGAAAAAGTCTCAAGCTAAAACTTGCAGCTAGTGTGGTCCTTTTAGTATTATCGTAAGATCTATACTGTTCTTCTGGAGGGTTCTATCTTATAACATGGGCTGCGGGGTGGTGCTGACGTAACAGAGACGCGAAAAAGTCTCACGCTAAAACTTGCGGTTGGGGTGGCCCTTTTTGTGTTATCGTAAGATCTATACTGTTCTTCTGGAGGGCTCTAGCTTTTAACATGGGCTGGGGGGTGGTGCTGACATAACAGAGACGCGAAAAAGTCTCACGCTAAAACTTGCGGTTGGGGTGGTCCTAGCGGTTAGCTGGCGACGTGGGTGTCCATCCCTTATCGTAGGGCCTTCCAGCTTAACACGGTTCTGCTCTCGGCTTCTGTTCTCTTTTCTTCCCTCGGAACTGCGTCTGTCTCACGGTGGGAAGGTATGAGATGCATTTAGGCATTCTTGTGTAAGTCTGTGGTATTCCATTTGCTCACTCGTTACTCGTATTACTTTGGTTAATTTAATGTCACGATTTATTGGGAGCTATGTGACATACTACTGGATTTGCTTATCATGTCAGGGTTTTCATGGAAGGTGTTGGATTTGCCTGACACCTTACATAGTGCCCCCCTGCTTCTGGTCTGCTTCCAAATTAAATCAGAGACAATGTTGCAGGGAAAGTTGGTTAAAGACAGAGGAACAGTTACAAGATGCACAGAGAGACAATATAGAGATTTACTCAGGATCCTTACCTGATAGGTTCAACGAAGGGGCAGCTCGTTTCGAAACACAAAGCAGAGTGCTACTGTGGATATGATCCGTTTGTGGTAATGATCAAAGGTGCTGGTGAGATCTTTCACTCTCCGACCTTACCCTACGAATGTGAGAACACTTTGTGACTCCCATCCACGTAGGAAGAGATGGAAAATCTTACCGAACTTAAGAACTGTTTGGGCTCCTCTCTGCTGATGGCTGTTTACTACACTAAGAAACAGTATTTGTATCATGTGATGTAGACAATGTAACGGGGTTCATGATATGTTCTGTATATAGCGCTCGCAAAGTAAAGGAGGGGGGAGGGGGGCAAGGTTAGCAATTATACAGAAATTAAAATGTCATTGGCTGATAACATCAGAGTTCGACACCATGAGATGTCGTGACAAGTCGTCGAGAGTGATGGTTTGGAACTCGAGTAACTGGGTAAAATGTATCGAAATTACGGAAATCCTGGTGAAACTACAAAAATGCATGTAAATTACATATAACTGAGGAAAATACCACAAAAATGTGGAGGAATGAAGCCACTTACATGCTCGCCTAGGTGTATGAAAATCGTTCCAATCGGGTTCAGTCTTGCAGAATACCCCATTGTTCCACATGCTGTTATGCATTGTAACTCACAAAAATGAAAGATGCAGTGTCAAAAGATTTGGAGGTCAGGATTATCACCACCAAGGACATCGAAACTGTGATCATATACTTGGGTGCAATATGCACCATCAATATGTGGAATCAATGCTCTTGGTCTGTTCGAAAACGGAAAACCGAGACACCTATTACCACGTCACGATGGAAGATGAGATTAAATGTACAATTCTTCATCTTCGAACAGCTGTTTGGAAGCGCTCCGTATTTCAACAAACTCTTCCAGTTTCCATATGTTGCCATGTCTTCCACATTTTTGTCAGTAATAAACATCGCCTCTGTGTTTTATTTCAGTCATCTGGTGTGTTGTGGGAGCAGCTCTCTGTGAGATCCAATGGATCGAAACGTGATAATGTCGGTTTAACACCTGACACAGCACCTGTGGGATATGGTATTCCTCTATTAAAGGCGAAAAAAACTTACACACGGCCGTGTAAGTGACTTCAATCGCCACCTACTCCAATGGACCAATACGTGTATGGGATCACCACATACGCTCGATGTTAACATGCAGACAATATTTGTTTTCGATATATCGGAAGAGACAGACGTCGTAAAATCTCTACCAGGTGACGATAGCGTAGTTTTTAAAGTTCCTAGTTTTACTCTGTTGGATGTTATAAAAATAAATCACAAGAATGCGATAAAGAAGATTAGGACAGTTATAGGAGGTTACTTATAGAAAGTCATTCGATATCGATGAATTGTAGGTATTACGCTTCTGAATTTGTTTGTGCAATCCTCGTGTACTATAGACAGTAACGGGTAGACGACTAGACAGCCTTCTAACTAATGGAACACTGCTACCGAAACGTGATGGGGTTTCGAGAAAACTGTCAGGAACTATCAGGGGTCGGTGACTTGGCGAGGGACGTCTCTTAGTCGTCGAAATCAGGTGGAGTCAAATGAAAGGACTGAAGGATTCGTAAGAATACGGATGGTAAGCGATACTCTGACGAAAGGGGATTTAAGAAGTAAACTCTATGCCGTTTCTTGTAAGTATTTTGGACAAACATATAACAACCGCTCTCATACTGTACTTCTGGCGAAGTGACTTCAATGAGTAGGGGCGAATACGAAGGTTTTTACCGAGAGACATTCAGCAGTGGAAGTTCCGTCTTTTGTTTTCCCAATAAATAAGAGAGAACTTCCTTCTATAAGTTTTGTGTGCCTATAAATGGACTGTCTGACATCTTAATAGGTAGACTGTATTTACATCTACATTTATAGGCATTCCTCGCAAGCCATCGTACGGTACGTGGCGGAGGGTACCCTGTACTACAACTAGCCAGTTCTAGTAGTAGAATCCTTCTGTAGTCAGCTTTAAATGTAGGTGCTCACAGCGTTCCTCGAAAAGAACATGGCATTCCCTTGACGGATTCACATTTGAATTCTTGAAGTACCCACCCATAATTTGGCGAGAGGCAGTAGAGACGCTTCAATAGCGTTATATTCTGGGGGAAACCCAAGTCTGCAGGCTCATACATGTTTGGGTTCGGGCGATCAGTAGACGGGTATTTTGCTGTTGTTCACTGGGTCAACATTTCCGGCATATTTCAAAAACACAAGCAAAATCGTTTAGGTTTGCAGGTGGGATGAGGGGAGAATATTGTTAAATATCTTGGTTTTTAACCCAGTGACATTTAAGCGCCCAGTCCTTCAGAGAGCCGGGCATGGTGAGTGGTGACTTGTCGTCCAGGAGTGGTACAGCCCAGACGTGCGGGACGTTGGTTCGCGACACGTTAGCTTGCGACACGGTGACAGCAGCAGGGATGGCAGGTGGTGGCATCGCGGGGGTGGAGTGGAGAGTGAAATATCGCACTGCTCCCATACACCGACAGGTCTCGGCAGGATTAGTTTAGAGCCAGTATACCGGAATTCTAAGTCACCTACTTCCACCAGCATGACAAGGCAACGGACAGACAGAATGTATGTATTTGGTGTTGAATATCCTCGGTTTTTTGACGACGGTTACCACCGATTATGATATTGGAGTAAGTAATACCCTTCCTCACCAGCGATATGCAAATTTTATTTCTGGCAATTAAGAATATGTTACTATTAATTATTATTATGTGCTCTGCAATACACTGAAATCAGCATTTGAATTTACCGAAAAAAATTCTAATTTTCCACGAAATTTTGAATCTGCCGCCGATTTTTCAATTTTCTGCCAATAGAGGGCTGAGGAGGGAGAGGAGCGATCCTCCGATGGGTTGGGGATTTCGCAGAAGCGGAGGGGTAATTAATCGGTCAATTTCATCAATTAGTCCATTAATTTGATATCAAAAATGCTCTGGGATCGATTACCCCTTTTTGCAGGGTATTGAGGAGGAGAGGGAGGCGTGGGTGTTTCTTAGGAGGACAGATTAACCCCAGGGGATTATTCACAGGGAGTCATAAATCAATTAACATAACAACAGGTTAAGGTCCAAAATCAGTCAGCCGCCATATTTTAATTAATTAACACATCAGTTTGATGTCATATGGGAGTCAAGAAGAACGTTATCCCACAAATGTCGGCGAGCAAAATAGCTACAAAATAACCATCTGGAAGTGAAGTAAAAGCTATAAAAACAAGAGGGTTGGTCGAAGTCCCATTTTGTGTCAGTAAGGAACGCCGATGTAATGTAATGAGTTACAATAACAGATTTTGTGAAGTAAAATGTACCTTTTGTAAAATTTTTGACAAATTAATATTATGAAATAAAAAGTAAATTTTTCTAAAATAGATGTATAGTTAAAGTGATAAAAAATCCACAGCTTCACGATATTGGTAAAAATTGGTGTAATAATGGACAGAAAGCATAAACGTGAAGAACTGTTTTGTCATAATGAAAAGCGTACATCTTATGTATAGTCCATGGGCGTAGCCAAAGTTGGGGGAGAGGGGGGTTGGGGGTTCAACCCCCTCCCCCCCCCCCCCCCGAAAAATTAACGAATCTACAAAAAAATGGGAGAATTGACCTTAAAAATCGATTGTAATGTGATCTTTATTTCAAAGCTACCGCGTTTTCAAATTGCGGCTATGCCAGCGTGGCGTAGTGCGCGAGGGGAATACGGCAGCGAAGAGCCAGCGTTGACGACAATCGTTTCGTATGTGCAGTTGCCAGCGGGCTCGTGCGCATGCGCAGAGCTGGATTCTCGTATGAGCAGTACCTTCCTCCCGCTTCTGGCTACTTGAAGCATATCTGTTTGCTGTATGAGCAGTATCAGCTAGTAGCCAGATGCTACCAGGAAATATTTTTCCTGCGCGCTCAAGCTACCAGTTTCGCTCATGCGCAGAGCAAGCTGAGTTATAGTGGGGAGGTCCTTCCCGACGTGACCCTTGTATATGTTTCGTGTCTTCGTAATATTGCTGGTCTCTTGGTTTACAGCTCCCACGTCAAATGAAATCAAAAGAAATTTCTGCGGCCGGGAGCCATCAAATGAATTGATATACATTCTCGTAACCATGGGAGACCAAAATAAGTTAGTAGCTTCAATTTTCTGATTTTATATTCTTTCCATGTTATTAGAAATCAATCATTAATGTCTTAATGAAAATATTTCTGTCTGTTTTGTAGAGAAATTTGCTTCTATTAATTTTTTTCCCCTGAGGCAGTTAGTTTATTTGAAACGAAGTGTTACATTCCGCACTATTGGCTACCTTCAACTTTGTTCAATTTCATGTGCAAATTTTCATTTTCTGGGACGAATGACATTATACCACAATAAAGAACCAAACATGAGAATACAGTACTGGACCTCCAAGAAAATTGGTATCACGAAAACCACATGAAAAGCTGAATATCAGGTACTTCAGAGTGCATCTGGACATAGAAATGTGCAATTAGAGTAGAATGAAGTATTTTAGTATGATTTATGAAATTCCGATGGTGCAGGAGTAGTCTCTAATGTCCTGTTCCTTTTATGACACTGTAAGATCTCTTAATGCTATACACATACAAACATACGTGAACATTTACTTGAAGCTAAGTAGGCAACTTTGGTCAGCAGTTTAGAACTAAATATTTTGTTTCAAACATAATGACAGCTGTAGCCGAATTTTACAAATCTGCCTTCTGTGAAAATGTTTTTCGATCACAAGGCACTTGTCTAGTACTTCCTCTAGGCCTGAAGTTATTTCTTAATTTGTGTTTACGTCTTAAATTTATAGAATGCCATTCTATGCTAAATTGTAGACTGGCAGCATACCGCGTTTTATCGTTTTAACTCCCCACATGGCTTCATATTTATACCTAGAGTAGAATATAAACTGTCAGTTGTACAGTCTCTTTGCCTCACAGACAACCTTGTTAATTTTTTGTACACATTTTGAAATAGTCATGAAATTTATTGTCCTTCATTCCGGTGTAAGCTACACAAGAAACTTTTTTTTTTTTTTTGCAAGAAATTTGTATTCCATCCTACTAACTTTTTGCAGTGCTGTGTAGATGTAAACCTGTTCGAAATACTGAATAACAATATTGCAGAGTACGAATTTAAAAAAAAAATATCTGTCAAAGTCACCCCATAGCAAAATGTTATAGTACTTCGAGCTGTGGAGTCTAATTTTGAAATGATATTTTGCCAAGAACTGCTCCCTAATTTGCATCCTTCATCTGGGTGAGATATCATAAAACAACTGCTATAAGTACAACTCCGTATGTCCTCTCAACAACATGCCGCAGGGCTGCACATGGTCACTTGATGCCCTACCACGCACGAAATTCCACCAGAAATGTGACTAAAAGCGTATGAGCAGAGTAAGCACCAAGCGCGGGCTGTCTACGTCATCGTAGCTGCGCATGCGCAGTACAGCCTGTTGTCTGGCGCTGTCTGTTAACTGCTCAAACGAACCAAATATTGCCATCAATGGCTGGACTGAGCCTCAAAGGAATGCGTTTTGTCTGGAGCCCTGGAAATTCCAGGTAGCGCAGTCCCTGCATCAGGGCCACCCTAGTTGTCACAGTTCCGAAGTTGGGCACAGTGAGAAGCTTACTACTACCATCGGCATCCCGCTTCCCGGAAACTGCAGAAATTGTTACTGACGTGGTGAGATTTTTTTTTAAATGTTTATTTTAAGTAAAGTTATGTAGAAGAGAAACGACTAATGTGTGTAATATCATAATGTTTTTTTAATGTTTTCTTTCTACATTCACATTTGTATAATTGTGCTCCGCGAGGTACTACATGGTAAGTGACACACTGATACTAAAGTACCCCATCGGTTCCCCGTCGGTTCCATTCACGGCCATTACGCGAAAAAAAAAAGGACCGCTTTTGTGCCTCAGTAGTTGGCCCGACTTCCCTAATCGTTATTATAATGATCCTCTGAAAATATATACGTTGCACTCTCAGATATCCTTCCGTTATTTGTACTCAGAACTTCTTTGTTCACATTCGGTGATCTTACTGTTTGTTCAACTGTTCATTTCTGGCATTAAAATTTTTTTTACGCAAAAACAAGATCATCTACAATGTGACCTACCTCAAATTTTACTTGAGTTCTCCAGTCATTATTCTGTTTTGTCACAAATTCCATTATCGATTTTGAAATGTCTTTGTAACGTCACGAACCCGATTTCTTGTTAATCGGTATCTGCATTTCGTTTTTCATGCAACCCTGTGATACATTTTTCCCACAAAACAAAATGACGATCGATAAATGTAGGACTTATTTCCCATTGTCTGTACCCGTTTTTGCATAATGATCCTTTTAATAAAATTTCCTGCATTTATCTCCAACAACAGCGGTACAGTTCACCAAAACCAACGTGTTTAGAATACATTCTCGTCTTAGTCCTGTCAATAAACGTTTGTATGTCTTCTTCCTTCGCCGTGTCAAATTTACTTCATTCATAACACTTTCACTGCAAATAAACCTTTAAGACGTCGTGCTGACTCCCTCTGACGAATGTAAGTAAACAATGCTCAGCTGATAACTGTTGCCTCCTCCAATGCCAGATATATCATTCATGAAAGTACTCACAGTGTGTAGATACAAAACTGAATCACACTGTTGTAGTCCTAGTTTTATTATTAACATTCATCTTTTCCTGCAGTTTTCCGCATGATATCTTTCACAATGTTCATTTCACAGTTCACAAATGCTGCATTAACTCGGCTGGTAAGATCTCTTGTTTTGGCAGGGCTTGTGTGAAAACCATGTGTTGGGTATCGTGTTACTGAATGCCGGAGTTCATATTGTGTCTGTCTACATTCTTCTGTCATTGTGGCATCGGTTGAATAGAAGTAGTGGCTTACCGTGTGGATTGAGCACCTAAGTCAGTTAAAAAAAAAAAAGAAAGAAACGGTAGAAAGAAAACGTTTTCGACAGCGGAGCAACAAAGTCCAGAGAATCAGTGTACTGCTAAATAAATGAAACAACAAGAATGAATACTACCAAAAGCCAATGAATGGAAAGTGAAAAATTTCCTGTCACTGACCAAGCGTTTTCCATAAAAATGGTAACTTGCTATATTTACTAATGAACTAGGTTCTTCGTCACTTCCTTTGACATTTTGGCAATATATTTAGATGCTCCACAACTTTTCTCCTAGAAATTTTTTCGCCAAATTGGCCAATCTCATATACTGCATGTATTATGGCGACGAAAGGAGTGTTTAACTAAAGGTGAAAAACTAGTGTTTTCTAATGTAGCTTTTCTGCACCGCAAAATGTAATCAAATTGTAAAGTATTCTTTCCCAATCGATACAAAACTTAATACACGACAGATTTGGTAACCCTGACGTTTTCGATTAAATGCCTAAGTTCGAAAGAATTTGAGAAAAACCATAGAAATGTCTGAAATTTCGGTAGTTTTCTTTTCATCAAGACTGAAGCTCCACTCACAAATCGAGCAAAGCTCGGATTATGCATATCTGAGGCCTATTTGAGTGATTCAGTATTCACAACTCCACAGATTTTTGGATGGTAAAACGCTAACTTTCTTGTCCTAGTAGCTGTTGCCAGTCATTCAGTGAGTTTGGTTAACTAAAGTTAAATCAGCACACTTGTAATCTGACTAAAACCAGCCGAATAAAATTAATAATGACCAGTCGCATGTTTGCTAATTGTTTTTATTTTAGTGTTTTTTATAGGGTCATCTGTATCGCAAAAATGGAGGCAAAGAAAAGGAAAGCTGAGAATACAAATAAATCTAAGGGCTTGGAATATTGGAAAAAATGGTGTTCACAAGCTGGTACATTTAAAGACGCATCGTCAACTGTCGAACCCGCCAGTCATAATGTGACGAGTGGAGACAGTGAAGACGTAATGATTGCTGAGGCCTCATTGTCAGAAAGAGCTACAAACGCGGAGGTACTTTTGGCGATTCAGCAGTCGTCTTCCACACTGCCTCCCATCATCAATCAACCTGCAACGTAGAGCGTGGCACTTAGAAGTTTACGTGATGTCTCATCTGCTTCGAATGGTTTTTCTACATTAGACATAGGTTTATATTCAAATCAACGTTCACAACTGGATGACTGTCTAAAGGAACAAATTTTAAAAGGCGCTTGGGTACCGTCTAATGATTACAAATTTCGTGTTTCGTCAAAACGTAACTTAAGTTTTCAACTGAAATGGTTGGACAGATTCCCTTGGCTGTCGTATTCTGATTTAGAAAAATAGAGCCTTCTGCAAAAACTGTGTCATTATGGGTCGTTCATATGAAGGCAAGGGATACAATCAGCGATTAGGAAAACTCGTGTGTGAGCCTTTTTCAAGTTGGAAAAAACCGTTGGAGATATTTCAAAATCATGCACAAACTTCCTATCAAAAGCGAAATTCGGAAATGGCAGACAATTTTCTTAGAACTCTTTCCTCAAAGATGTCTACAGTAATCGAGCAATTGTCTTCAGAGAGAAAACGACAGCAAGAAGACAATAAAAGGAAAATGACGTCCATAGCAAAAGCTATAATTTTTTGTGGTAAACAAGGTATTCCTTTAAGAGGTCATACTGACTCTGAACTAGTTTAAACATTATTGGAACTTCAGCGACAGCTATTGAACGATGGCAACTTTCGAGCTTTACTGCTTTATGCTGCTGAGTCTGGAGACAAACTTATTTTGGAGCATTTGTCAGCAGCTCCAAATAACGCTCTATATATCAGCCCACAAATTCAAAATGAAATTATTGCTATTTGTAGTGAAATTATACAATGTATAATAATTGATGAGGTAAAGGAGGACAGAATACTTAGTATTCTTGCTGACGAAACTACTGACATTGCACACGTAGAACAAGTTTCACTTTGCTTACGGTATGTTGATTCGGAGAATGTTAATCACCATAAAATTAAGGAAATGTTCCTCGAATATGCAATTTTGTCATATGATGACATGTTGGAGACCGTGGCTTTTTTTTTTTGGAAGACAAATGTTGATCGTGTTAGGACAGCAACCAGCCACAAATTTACTTTGAAATCCTTTATTCAAAGGAAACCGTTACCGGTTTCGAATCGTTGCGATTCATCATCAGACGGTTTACACGCTTTCTTTCTACATTTGGTGTGTTTTTTACAGATTAATTGTCCTAAAATATAAATAAAACACATTTACAAACACGCCACACACAGATGGTTGCGTTGCAGATTTTCGTTGCATGTGACTTACGTGAAACGTCGGTTTCGAGTGATTGTTTCTATAACGTTCATCCAATCGATGTAAATGCAGTCCCACTGCATCCTCGTTGTTGCACACGTAATAGTTCTCACTGTACAGTTTAGATTTGTCACTGAGTTCATTCCAACCACGCACCACATGTTTTGGTACATACAAAGAGCTTACAAACATATGGGTGTCACAGATGCTATGATATATCGTAACATTTGACGATGATGTCCTATGTTTGGAAGGGATCATATATTCTTTTACAAAACTGTAATGTCTTTTACATTAGTGTAGAGAGATTGAATATTTTTTTAAATATATATATATATATATATATATATAAATCTGTTATTGCTAATTTAATTATAAAGTTTTTTATATATATTTAGAGCTCTATAGGTAAAATAGTACACTATTTTATTACATTTGGCAGCATGAGAATTATAGTAACATATAAATTTTCTACTTGATCTGCAGATAGGTGTATTAATATTATTTGCTTTGGAGGCTGGAAAGTAATTTTTGGAAATTTTTCAGGAAAGGGGCGTTAGCCAACTCTGTTTGTTCGTTAAGGATATAGTCTGGGGTGCTGTTTTTGTGTGTGTGTATTTCTAATTCTTCTAATATATTCATAGTGGCCCCTTTTTTGTTAGATGTAAAATCTTTAAGTTGTCCTCAATGTTATCCACTGAATGGTTTTCTTCAGCAATATGGGCTGCAAATGCTGATTTGTTCAAGTTACCAAGTCTTAGGGCGTCAATATGTTCTTTATATCTAATTTCAAAACTTCTGCCTGTCTGTCCAATGTAGAATTTTGGGCATGTATCACACTTGAGTTTGTATATTCCTGATTTACGGTAGGGACTCTTGGAGGTGTTTACATCATGTATCACTTTTTGTTGTAATTTATTTTTTGTGGGAAAGCTGATTCTGATATTTTTCTTCTTTTTAAATAAGTTTGCTATTTGGTATGAAAGTGGGCCTATGTATGGGAGAGTAGCATATTTAGGTTTGGCTTCAGTGGCATGCTGATTTGGCTTGAAGTGACTGCTGTGAAGTGGATCTGTGGGTTTTGTCTGCATTTTGTTGTGGAGTTTTTCTATTATTGTGGGTTTATATTCATTATTATGAGCTACTGTTTTAATTATATTGATTTCATTTTGTTGGTCTGTGTCACTCATTGGTACTTTTTTAAAATGGTGTAGCATCGTTCTGAAATATGCCATGTTTTGTTGGCGGGGGTGGCAAGATGAGTTGCTAATACTGACATCTGTGGTGGTAGGTTTTCTGTAAATACTGAATTGATGTTTATTGTTACTATTGCAAATTTTCAGGTCAAGAAAGTTAATGCTTTTATTAGTTTCAGGTTCAACTGTGAATTTAATATTTTTGTGCATTTTGCTAAGATCTGCTGCTAATGTATCTATTTCATTGCTTGTACCATCAAAATGCAGTATTGATTCATCAACATATCTTCTGTAGTACATTATTTTGTTTGAGATGTGCAGGTTGCCAGAAAAGAATTTTTGTTCTATATGGTTGATGTAAATGTCAGGCAATATCCCAGCTAAGCTACTTCCCATTGCCAAACCATCATGTTGTTGGTACAGTTTTTTGTTGAAGCTAAAGTAATTATGGTCTAGAATAAGTGAAAGTATTTCTATGAGTTCACAGATCTCTGCAACACTAATTTTCTTATATTTAATCAGATTGTTTCTTATAACGTTAATAGTATCTTTTACAGGGATGTTCGTGTACAGGTTGACTATGTCTAGTGATGCTAATTTAGCTGTTGGTGGGATGTGGATGTCTTTCATTAAGCAACAATATTACTGAAATAAAGATGGATCCTACAGTAAAATTCCAAACTAAACTCCGAAAGCTACAACAAAACTGTAACTTTTTACTGAACAAATATGAAATACGTAATTGCATAACAATGAATCCCTCGGCACCAAAACTGCCTGCACAGCCAAAGGTTCATAAAGAAAATTGTCCCATTCGCCTGATTGTTAACTCAAGAAACAGCCCTGCATACTTCACAAGCCGTAAATTAAAAGACCTCATTACCAAATACTATACATTTGAAAATAACTACACCATACATAACACACATGAACTCATAAGCTTAAGTAAAGACATCCACATCCCACCAACAGCTAAATTAGCATCACTAGACATAGTCAACGTGTACATGAACATCCCTGTAAAAGATACTATTAACATTATAAGAAACAATCTGCTTAAATATAAGAAAATTAGTGTTGCAGAGATCTGTGAACTCATAGAAATACTTTCACTTATTCTAGACCATAATTACTTTAGCTTCAACAAAAAACTGTACCAACAACATGATGGTTTGGCACTGGGAAGTAGCTTAGCTGGGATATTGGCTGACATTTACATCAACCATATAGAACAAAAATTCTTTTCTGCCAACCAGCACATTTCAAACAAAATAATATACTACAGAAGATATGTTGATGATACAATACTGCTTTTTGATGGTACAAGCAATGAAATAGATACATTAGCAGCAGATCTTAGCAAAATGCACAAAAATATTAAATTCACAGTTGAACCTGAAACTAATAAAAGCATTAACTTTCTTGACCTGAAAATTTGCAATAGTAACAATAAACATCAATTCAGTATTTACAGAAAACCTACCACCACAGATGTCAGTATTAGCAACTCATCTTGCCACCCCCGCCAACAAAAAATGGCATATTTCGGAACGATGCTACACCGTTTCAAAAAAGTACCAATGAGTGACACAGACCAACAAAATGAAATCAATATAATTAAAACAGTTGCTCATAATAATGAATATAAACCCACAATAATAGAAAAACTCCACAACAAAATGCAGACAAAACCCACAGATCCACTTCACAGCAGTCACTTCAAGCCAAATCAGCGTGCCACTGAAGCCAAACCTAAATATGCTACTCTCCCATACATAGGCCCACTTTCATACCAAATAGCAAACTTATTTAAAAAGGAGAAAAATATCAGAATCAGTTTTTCCACAAAAAATAAATTACAACAAAAAGTGATACATGATGTAAACACCTCCAAGAGTCCCTACCGTAAATCAGGAATATACAAACTCAAGTGTGATACATGCCCAAAATTCTACATTGGACAGACAGGCAGAAGTTTTGAAATTAGATATAAAGAACATATTGACGCCCTAAGACTTGGTAACTTGAACAAATCAGCATTTGCAGCCCATATTGCTGAAGAAAACCATTCAGTGGATAACATTGAGGACAACTTAAAGATTTTACATCTAACAAAAAAGGGGCCACTATGAATATATTAGAAGAATTAGAAATACGCACACACAAAAACAGCACCCCAAACTATATCCTTAACGAACAAACAGAGTTGGCTAACGCCCCTTTCCTGAAAAATTTCCAAAAATTACTTTCCAGCCTCCAAAGCAAATAATATTAATACACCTATCTGCAGATCAAGTAGAAAATTTATATGTTACTATAATTCTCATGCTGCCAAATGTAATAAAATAATGTACTATTTTACCTATAGAGCTCTAAATATATATAAAAAACTTTATAATTAAATTAGCAATAACAGATTTATATATATATATATATATATTTAAAAAATATTCAATCTCTCTACACTAATGTAAAAGACATTACAGTTTTGTAAAAGAATATATGATCCCTTCCAAACATAGGACATCATCGTCAAATGTTACGATATATCATAGCATCTGTGACACCCATATGTTTGTAAGCTCTTTGTATGTACCAAAACATGTGGTGCGTGGTTGGAATGAACTCAGTGACAAATCTAAACTGTACAGTGAGAACTATTACGTGTGCAACAACGAGGATGCAGTGGGAATGCATTTACATCGATTGGATGAACGTTATAGAAACAATCACTCGAAACCGACGTTTCACGTAAGTCACATGCAACGAAAATCTGCAACGCAACCATCTGTGTGTGGCGTGTTTGTAAATGTGTTTTATTTATATTTTAGGACAATTAATCTGTAAAAATCACACCAAATGTAGAAAGAAAGCGTGTAAACCGTCTGATGATGAATCGCAACGATTCGAAACCGGTAACGGTTTCCTTTGAATAAAGGATTTCAAAGTAAATTTGTGGCTGGTTGCTGTCCTAACACGATCAACATTTCTTCCTCGAATATATTCCAACTATCGATGTTACTGGATTCGGCCTTGGAAAGCTAATCATTAAAGCTCTGAAAAATCACGGACGTGACTGTTCCCATATAGTTGATCAAGGCTATGACGGTGCTGCAGCTTTGAGTGGGCACTTGCATGGTGCCCAAGCGTATGTTCGTAAGGTATGCGCTCATGCTCTTTATGCACATTGCAATGCACACTCGCTTAACCTTGCAATTGCTGACGCAAGTTCACGAGCAGAAATCAGAAATTGCATGGGGATTGTGCAGTCTGTTTGGTCTTACTTCATGCTCAACGCACCGTCGTATTGAAAGGCGAAATTCGCGAACTGTTGCCAACTGCACACCAAAAAAAACTTACTTACACTATGTGAAACACGATGGGTCCACAAGCATGAAGCAGTCATCCGTCTCAAGGAAATTTATCCAGCAATTGTCGCCGCCCTCGAAAAACTGCAGTCTAGCCATAACAAAGATATGTCAAGACAAGCTGTCCAAGTGATAGACACACTTCGTTCCTCAAATTTTGTGTTGAGTTTAGTGGTCCTTCAAAAAGTGGTGAGCTACACACTACCGATATCAAAACAGTTGCAAGGAACGAATATAGACCTTATTGCAACATTTCATCATGTTGACAATGTCCTTAACGCCTTGCAGTTGTTGATAGTCTATGCTGAAGATGAATTTACAAACGTTTTTGCAGAAGCAAAGCTAATGTCAGAGGAAAACGGTGCCTCGCTGCAGGCGCCACGTCTTACTGGGAAGCAGTTGAACCGCTCTGCGGTGGATGTAATTACAGTGTGAATTTATTTATTCCATTCCTTGAGCACACAGTTCAACAGTTAACTGAAAGATTCACAAATCATCGCAAATTAATATGTGCTCTTTATGGTCTATTGTCAGAAAATTTCGATAAAATCACTGACATTGATGAGGCGATATCAATGTATTCGTCACTTCTTCCGGAGAAAAGCACACCAGTAGTAAAAGCAGAATTTGACATTTGGAAGGCACATATAACTTCAGAGAGAGTTAGTCAAAAATCTGCTGTGGAGTACTTAGATCTGTGTGATTCAAAGTTGTATCCAAAAATTTACGTACTGCTTCACATTCTGGTAACAGTACCAGTTTCAACAGCTGCTCCGGAAAGAACCTTTTCCAGCTTAAGGAGATTAAAAAATTATCCTAGGATCACAGTTTCCAAAAATAGGCTAAATGGTTTCGCTCTAATGAACATCCGCTACAGCATAGAACTTGATGCGTCAGAAGTTGTAGATTCCTTAAAAAAAAAAAAAAAAAAAAAAAAAAAAAAAAAAAAAAGACTTGTTATATAAATGTGTATTTGCTAAAATAAAAAATTATAAAACTGTTACTTTGCTTGTACTTCTGCTATTTCCATTCTGACCAATACATACACAGTATACAGTGCAATTGTAGTAGCTATAGCAATACATGAAGAGACTGGTTATTTATTTATGACTAAAAAAACTTAAATTCTACTTACACCTTTGCTGTGCTTCTTACCAGTATGGTATCTCTACCAAATATGCTGTTAACAACAACAGTTATTGTGCAGTTTGTTGCTACTGTTGATGTGTAACGTAAGTTCTATTATAAAAGCATCCATTCAGTGCGTCGTAACAAAAGTTGTAGTGCTATCACAATTCTTGTTCTCTCTCTTTTTCATTGAACGAATTAACGTGGAATACTTTTCGTAACTGTAGAACTCCAATGAGATCTATTAAGTTCACACGAGATAGGAAGCATTAATGCTTATTCACACTAATTAAGATTTATGCAAATTTATACAGTTTAGTACTCTAAATGAAAATCGTCCAAAAACTATTTTAAATTGACCTATAAGCTTGTAGAAGCTTTCTTGTCAGTAGCTGTCCATTGCCAACCTTAGCAACATACAACATACATAATTTAATTTCAGATTCATCACCATTGATAAGGATTACATTTGAACATTCACGTTCCTATTCCGCGCTTTTTTTCTGTCATTTCTACGTTAGTACTAAGCAGGGTGGCGTAGTGCCTGAAGCACTAGACTCACATTCAAGAGACCGGATACAACCCCAGAGCTGACCATACAGGTACTGGTTTTCCATAGTTTCCCAGTTCACTGTAGGCGAATGCCGGAATGGTTCCTTGAAAAGCCCACGCCCGCTTCCTTCCCCTCCGTTAATAAAAAAAAAATACGGCCAAATCTCCGTCTCTAATGACCTGAGCTGTCGACCAGACATAAACACTAAACTTACTTCCTTACTCCTCTTATAGAAGATGTCAATGGGCCTATGAAGTGGAAACCGAACATTTGTTGTCAGCACTGAGCGAAACGGAAATTCTTTTCTTCACTTCTCCTCTCTTTGTGATGGTCATTGTGTTACTAGTCCAGCTCACTAAATCGTTGTTGTATGAATTTAAACCACTTGCTGGATGGGCGTGGATTGCGCAGATGTTCACTGCCATCTCCAAGCATTGTTTATGACCTTACAAAAACATCTTCATGGAGATACCATCGACAAAAGAGTTTTACTATTTCTGAATACTACGCCTATGGTAACTCTCATTGTAAATACTAAGAAGTGTAACAAATAATCAATTGCAATGAAAAATAATTTTTTACAATGTAAATATTTAAAAAATATGATGCTGACTGTTACAAAATAGACAAGAGAGGAGAAACAGTAATGAGTAAGGTTGATACTCTAGTTGACTTTCTGTTTTAAAAATTTGTAGAGGAAAGCATTTATTTAATTAATTTTAATGCAAAACATGTCAAATATATCTTTTTGGAATATTTCTGTAAATGTAATAATGAGTTATGTGACATTCATCTGAAATTTCGTACTCTATTTGTGTAACTACTTTCGCTGCATGTGACAATAGATTTCCTTGTGACTGTTCTTATAGAATAACTCGACAATATGGGGTGTAAGTAACGCAAAACCACTTTATTTTACTATTCACCTCGTGTCTTTGCAATCATATTTCAGTACTGATTATTTTGCATACCTTGTCAACGAAACCACAGATTAACTGTTGATACCTCTGTAGTGTGTGGCTAATAATGTGCTTCATCGAAGAAATATCTGAACATGGTCTTCAGCCACAGAACTAATGTACATTCTGTTTCTCTCAGTTTGGCGCGTTTTCTTACTTTGGGGCGCAATACGAGAAGGTACTTGCCATCAGTCATAATGAGACAATAATGCAGTGCAGTCGACGACTGGTGTGCATAACAGGCAGCTATTTCAGTTCAGTACGTGATGTTGCCCATCACTGAATGGCGATAGTGATCTGGTATGCTGTCAGTAGGAAGTCGCATCAGTTACATAATAGTCTCGAATGCAAAACTTTTTAGAGGCTAAATAAGTCATACAATTGCTCGATCCACATATTAAGCGAGGAATATGATCCAGATATCCTTACGGTGATTGGTAGATACACAGAGTTGAGTCGTGGCCATACTGTGATGTATTAACTGCTTATTATTTACTAGTTTGCGCTCACGTTAAAAGGTAGGAATGATTTTTACTCAATTAGAACTGTAACAGGGTGGTTTGGCTATATTAATCAAAGTTTTTGCTGTTTGATTATGAAGCAGACATTAGCATGATCTATAATAATTCTGTATTAAATATTGTATTGTTTGGAAAACTGATAACTTCCTTTCGGCAGGATAATTTCGGTAATGTTATATTGTCGACTGGAGAGTAATTTTATGCAGTTAAAATGTTTCCTCATTAATATTAACGTTGAGTAACACAGGTGTCAATGCAATGCATCAACATTTAATGAAAGGTTTTTATTAACTCCTTACAGCATATTTATGTACTGTGATACTGAACTGTAACAAATAAATCCACAGTTTAAAGACAAGTAAGAGTTTTACTTATTTACTTACTTAAACTTTATAGTTTATTGATTATTAATGTTTTGCAATATTATCGTAATACAGTCAAATGTAGAGTTGCTGACATTTCTCTTTAAATAATGTCAGTTATGTTGACTGCAAACGCGATATAAACTGTGCTTGATGGATTCTTTTATTCTTTCACTAAAGGCAAGTAGCAAAACTTCATGATAGATGATTTTAATGAATTTGATTAAAAATAAAGAGAGTTCTCAATTTGGACCGTTTAAGTTGGGGACCGTATTCTTTATCAAATATTACGCTTTCAGGTGGTAAATACACAAGGTGACGTTTACTGCTTTTCGTTTCAGTATTGTATATATGCAGTGTGGTTTAGTGGATATCTCGAAGTCATACGAATAATGACTAAGGTAGTTACTGCAATCAATATGTAAAGTGTTTCAGAGAACGTCCCAGACTACCATCTACCAGACATTCGGAACAACACAATTACTTTCATCGAAATTTAGTCAGGTCTACAGCATGCATAACAAGCAGTAGGACTTCATGATATATAGCGTCGGTTAACAATGAAAGGGAGTGATTTAATAGGTGGTATAGGCATCAACCTCTTCGCTCTCTATGAGTAGAATTATTAGTAACGCTATATATAGTGCAGTTTCGTAAAACTGAAATAAAACTCTCCGTTTTCCCCTTACCTAAACAATGATGTAGCCACTTCTACATGAAATAAAATGATGATAATGGTGTTTCCGGGATCGCCATCACTCCCTCTGTGAACAAACTGAATCAGAACATTATCAACTTATATTATTATGAAAATAATGTGTTTCGAAAAAACTAACTAAAGAAAATTCTGTTTTATCCTCCCCTAAACAACGAAAGCGTCACTTCTGAATGAAATAAAGTTATGCGATCTGTGGAGCAGGCCACGGAAACTTGGCTCTCACTGAAGAGAAGCAATTTGAACGTTATTTGCTTACAACACCATACAAATATATTGCGGTTTCTTAAAAACCAAGTAAAAAGTACGTTTCTTCCTTATTTAAACAACTATAGCATCACTTCTGAATGAAATAATATGATGGAATCTGTGACACGGGTTTCAGTTCACTGCCTTTCGGAGAGCAGAATCAGAAAACAGTAAAAATTCTTAAAACTGAAATGAACACATCTGTTTTTCTCACATAAACAAAGATAGCGTCATCTCTAATTGATATGAAGTGACAAGATCGATGGTACAGATTTCTATCTGTTGGCCTTTGATCATCAGAATTATTCAGAAAGTTATAGACTTATAACGGTATCTAATCCAGACAACTTTATTAAAAAGGAAATGAGAAATATCTCTTTCTTTCTAATTTAAATAACAATGGCGTTGCTTATATATGAAATAAGTCGAAGTGACCACAGGCACAGTCTTTGGCCCCTTGGCATTGTATGAGTAGAAACATTGAAACGGTAATTACTTATAGAAAACTTATTACATTTTCAGGGATTGTTAGCAACTATTCTATATTACGATTAAAAATCTATTATCACAAAAAATCAATATTGCGTGTGGTACACCTTGAAACAGTTTTCGAAACGTACTGCTATATCGCATACTCTGCACCAGAACGATGTTTATTGCGTTTCCCCTTCATCTTGCGGGATACGTCACCTTTATAAATAACAAAAGCATATGCACTGCAATATTCATCAGCCTCCTAAACATTATCCTGTACCATTACACATACTCCTTACATCCCATGATACTAAGTTTCAGTTACTGATCCTTCGGATAAACCACTTATATTCTTTAATGTACTGGTTCTTTCTCACCCCGTTGCCCATTTTGTTTCTGTAGCACCTGCATCATTATGGAATGTTAAAATAAATTCTTCCATATGTCCACGATAACACGCAGTATGTAACATGCTTTGAGTTCACTATTAATGAGTCTTGCATTTTGCAAGGCCTCAGCTACAGTCTAGTTACTCAGTCGAAATGTGACAGCTATGTTAATATCTCTTTCCTTCAGAAACTGACACACATTCAAGCTGTTGTGTTCATTGTCCATCCAGAGCTTATGATCTCAGTTACATAAAGGTCAATAAATCTTACTACCATGTTACTTGTTTTCAGAGTATCTGCCGAAAGAAATTTCATGTCTATCTTTATAAAACTACCTGTTGTAAGTAATTAATTGCGACAAATAACCTATCGATCTTCACAGATCTCATATGACTTTATATCAAACCTCGCTGCTTGTAGAGACAGGTAGGTTTCTATTGCCACCCATCCTTTCCATGATGTGAGAGATTCGTTTATAGAAATTTTTGTCCCAAGTTGTATGAATTTCCAAATTTATCATTCCATTGCTAAATAATTGAGCCCATACTGAACAATTTCTTACACGACTCAAATCTGTGCAGTTCCTCATTGCTTACAAAATTAAGGAATCTACAAAGTAGCTCACATCCGTCTTGGTAGATGGGCTGCTAACAAATAGGCGTGTTCAATAGCGGGTGCCTGCTGAAAGAACATTTCATGCACAGCTTCTGAATAATTCCCATCAACATCTGCAGTACAGGAAAATAAATAAGTAAATAAATAAATAAATAAATAAGAACATAAAACATGTGCGTCATCAGTTTCGAGTCCTAAAACGAGGTTGTTTAACAGCGTGTTTCTGAATAAATCCTGCACTATAACTATTAGTTTCACATAGTATTATTCCCACGATTGTTTTACCGACACACAGCTTGAACGCTTCAAATAAGGAATTTACGTGTTTCACAGGTCCACTTTTACCAACAACTGGTGTTGTAAGACACTTGAGAGATGTCAGCTTCTTCCCACTTCCAGCCTTTCTCGTCTCGCGAAGAGGGGCAATATATCAGTGCTGTTTACCAGAAATAACCTTTACATTTACAATGTTTGGAAACCACTATAGTCATAATCATGTTTAGAACAGAAATAGGCGAATCATAAACTGACATAGAAAGGGCAGTTATACTGCAAAATATCAGTACTTCTTACCAGAAATGACTTTCCGACTAAACAATATTTCTTGTATGTTTCAAACAGTTATCTGCACACAAAGGCAATGGCATATCAAGAATTTAACTTCACTACATTGTACAGTGATGTTCTTAAGAAACATGTCAAAGTTAAACAGTGCAGGTCTTTGCAACATTATATGCTCGTCGACGTACCTTATATCTTCTAACATACATTCATGGATTAAAATTGTACTTCCTACTCATAATCTAGACCTTCCTGTACATTCGCTGGTGGCTGTGTCGATTCTCATGTGCCACATTATTATTCTTACTGCATCTCTAACTTTACAAGGAAATAAGGAAGCCAATAAAGTTGCGCTCCATTTTGGTATTCAAAGGTATAGCTGAAAAAAATAGCGCTGTAGCATTATTGAAGACGAAATTCACGAAAATACATAATACTTTCTATGTCAGACGAACAACGTGAAGACCCAAAATGGTGGAAAATTACAGGTTAGTCAACTTCAGCCAATCACGACCTGCACACGACGACAATCGGTAGGGAAATGGATGGTCATCCTTTCCATGTACACAGCTCTAGTATAACGTGCGAGACGTGGTCGTGATACAGCCAGTGCGGAAGCTCAGAGCGCGCGGAACGATACTCGGGCTCCCGGATTGAGGGGTTGGAAACGAAATAAAAGAAATTTCCGTTATTTCATCAGTTACACAGAGATATCGTCGCTTCTAAACGCAATAAAGTGATGCGATCGATGGCGCAGGCTTTCGTCCCTGGACCCTCTGAGGGCACAGAATCACACCGCACAGAATCTTCTAGGTTTACAAAATAATTTGAATAGCGCAATGTATTTTAAAAAGAAATAAATAATTGCGTTTTCCCTTCACTTAACAAACGATAGAGTCGATTCTAAATAAAAAATATAATGATGCGATTGGTACCACCATCTTGTGCCCTTTGTCTTCTGTGATCAAGCTCATCCAGAACGTTGTAGGCTTATACTAGGTTGTGAGAAACGGTCTGAAAAGCTTGTAGGCTGCTGCAGGGTTGAGTGTGCTGAGAAATATTATCACTGATTCAGCTAATCAGGCCACTGCGTGGACAAATTAAAGCGCCCCGCCAGATACAATTAGTGTCACTTGTTCTCATAGCGTTGATGATAGCGTAAGAGACCGTTCAGCCTTTGGCTCGGGTTCGATCCTTACTGTCGTCCCACATCCAATTTTTGTATCGCTCTCTTGTTCGGTTTTAAGAGTCCTAATGAAGTACATGTTTGGTGACAGCGTCATTGGCGGGTCGCTTAAATTTGACAGCGCAAAGGCCTTATTGGCTGACTTCAGTGCTGATTAACACAGAAATGGTATAACATATCGAATTTCTTTCTTAACAATTATTTCGCAGCACAACCTACTCTGCAACCTTTTACTAGATTTTCAGACTGTTTCCGACTACCCTGTATAATCTATTGCAGTAGTGCACTTTCTTAAAAGCAAAACAAAAGAGTCTAAATCTTGTTTACTTAAACAGCAATAGCTTCACTTGCAACTGAAATAAACTGAAGTGACCAGAGGCTCAGCCTTTGGCCCCTTGACACTCAGTATCATTCAGAAAGTTACAGACGTGTAACAGCATTGGTATATGGTACGGTCCCTTGGAAACGAAATAGGAATACTGTTTTTTCCTCAATTTAGTCCTGTAAAACGGGGTGAATAGAAACAGTTTTCAACTTTATAAAAAAAGTTCATAAATTTACAAAGAAATATGAAAATCAAAATTTTATGGGATTACAGGTCTTAATCCACCTTTGAAGCTATAACTGCATTTGGAACCTGTGTCCTGCTTGTACAATATTAAAAAAAACGTTAAAAGGGGCTCTGTGTTTCTAGTCATCCTGGAGAGAGAGCTGAATAGAAAGAGAAGTGTCCATCTTCTCACTTTTCCTATTTATTGGTCTTTTGTGTGACAAGGGAGATGTCTAAGTCTCTTTTGGATTCAGGAGAATAAGAAACAAAATTTATCTTGTAAAAAAACGTTATTGAACGCAAAAGCTAAAAATATTGCCTGTATTGTGACTTTTTAATCTGTCTTTCGAATAAAAAATATTGTATATCTAAGTATTTTATTGTGGCATTATACTGAACTTAATACATTAAATAAATGACAGTAGTATTAAACTTGATGTCTTTGAATCTACATGTCATGCCCCCAGGAGTAACGAAGATCTCTCGAACAATATCCGCTGAATAAAAAATAACTCCTCATGTGGTAAGATAAACGTGTTTATCGGCCTTCTTTTTTCAGAATGTATCAATATATCATTTGCATTCTAAATAACAACTTTTATATGCAGTTAATCCAAATGACTTCTTACTTTTTCCATATACTTTAATCACAGAATCATCTCCTCCGTTGAGAACAGTGCAAAGTGGTTCTTCGTTTCCGTCAAATTCTTGGTCTTCTTAAGAAATACTGACGTTTACTCTTTCTATAAACTCCACAAATTACAAAAACACAATCCTACATTTTCAAATACCAGAAACACCAGTCACAGTAAAGTATGTTATAAAACTGAACTTTTGGCTAATGAAATTGAATTGCAAATTTTCGTATCATTTGTAAGTATTTAAATTAAAACAACACAATTTATATTGGTACTTACACATAAACCTCTTTTGAAATTCATAATTTCCTTGTTATAAACGTTCATTATCAACCTAAACAAACAAATCTTTTAGTAATATTTCCGTTTGTTTTCTGATACGATAGCACAGATTTCTTTTGTCGTTTCTGTTGACCACTTTGTTTCTATTCACCCCACTCTACAGCAACAATAGCGCCGCTTCTATGTGAATAGTGTACTGTGACCCGTGACTAAGCCTTTCGTCATTTGTCCCTCTGTCAGCAGTATCATTCATAATGTTTTAGACTTACAACATCACAAAAATATAATGCGGTTTCTCAAAATGGGAATAATAAAATTCGTTGTTTCCTTGCTTAGATAACGATAATGTTGTTACTAAATAAAATAAATAAATGCCATCGATGGCGCAGGCTCTGGCCGCTTCGCCTGCTGTGAGCAGAATCATTAAGAACGTAGTAGGCTCATAAAATCATTAGAAAATAGTGAGTATTCTTTATAACAAAATAAGAAACCCTTTTTCATTACTTGACAACTACACCGTTGCTTCTAAGTGGAATAATTTAACGTGATCTGCGACGCTGTTTTCAGCCCTTCAGCTGTCTGTGAGCAGAATCGTTCATGGCGTTATAGGCTTATATGATTATTGAAATACGGTGAACTTTCTTAAAACGAAATAAAAACTCTATTTACATTAATTAAACGAAGTCAGCGTTATAAATAAAGTAAATGAATGTGATCGGCGGCACAGGCTTCAACCCCTTTGCCCTTTGCGAGCAGTAACACTCAGTACACCATACACCTATAGATTAAGTATAACAGAGTGCGATTTCTTAAAAACCAAATTCAAAAAGAAGCGTTTTCTTCTGCACTTAACGCAGACGTCGCTTCTAGAACAAATAAATGACTGCAGTCGGTGGTACAGGTTTCAACTTCTTGACCTTTTGTGAGCATAATCATGCTGAAAGCTATAGGGTGATAAAGTCATTGGAATATAATGCCACTTCTTAGAAGTGGATTCTAAATACTCCCAATTTCTCACTTATTCAATGATATGGTGGCTTCTTAATACAATACAGACATGCAGTCGGTGGCGGAGCTTTCGACCACAAGGTCCATGTGAACAGAATCGTTGAAAATGATATAGGCTTTATAATAGGTATTGCAATATACAGGGTGTATCGTAATTAAAGGGGCAAACACATAAAGCTGAAAGTGCACAATGCGAGAAGCGAAAAAATCTAATGACAATAGGGTCTAAAATGCACACCTGAAGAGCTATGGGTACTTCGTTTTCGATACTGTGAAACGAACCTCTTCCATGACAAGAGCTTTATTTCCATATTTTGAGAGGTGGTAGTATGGAGCAAAACAATAAAAAAATAGCCAGTAAACATGGGCTCTAAAATACACACCTTAAGAGCTATGAGCACCTGTTTATCTTTGCTGCTGTGAAACATATCTCTTCTATTGGACAAGTGCGCGTAGCTCTTAAGATATGCATTTTAGAGCCCATGTTTACTTGATGACTTTTTTCTCTTTCTGATCCGTACTACCTCCTCCCAAAATATGGAAAACAAAGAGCTTGCAGTGGAACAGATTAGGTTCGCAGTATCGAAGATGAAGAGCCCATAGCTCTTCAAGTATGCATTTCAGAGTCCTAGGTTCGCAGTATCGAAGATGAAGAGCCCATAGCTCTTCAAGTATGCATTTCAGAATCCTAGTTTACTAGCCTTTGTTTCTCCTATTATCGTTTGTTTTCAATTGTACGCGCTTACTTCATTAATTATGACAGCCTCTGTAGTGAGTCTCTTAACAACGAAATTTTCCTTCACTTAAAAAAACAATAAATTTGCTTCTAAGTAAAATAAAATAATGTGATCAGTATCGAAGGTTTCTTTGCCTTGCCCCTTTGGGAACAGTTCATTCGGGGCGTTTGACAGCACTGGAAAGTAGTCAGCTTCCTTAAAAAACGAAATTTAAAGTTGATTTGGCCTGTTCCTCCGTAGACAAGACAACACAACAGAGGAGAAGATAGAGGAGAGAGGGGAGAGGCGAGAGGCGAGAGGAGAGGGGAGGAAGAGAGGAGACGAAAAGAGAAGAGTGTAGAGAAAGCAGAGGAAAAGAATGGAAAGGAGATGGGAACAGAAGAGAATAAAGACTCCTAGGAATATTCTGCGTTATGTAGTTCGGTGCCCTCCCCCCATTATCTTACACTAATCCATTTGAGTGGTATACATCCCACATGACTCTCATATTTACAGTACTTTAGTAAAGTATTAGTGAGACAACCTTCAAATAACCTTTGATGCCATATCACAGTTGAGGTAGTTGTGCCAGTCATATTCAATGTCACCGTCACGGAGGGGGGGGGGGGGGGGATGGGTAGAGAAGGGTGAGGTGAGTAAGGAAGGGGATGTAAGCCAATCGAATTTCATCAACATCATCTGGCTCTTTGCCAGTTGTCAAAGGTTCATCCACTGCTCCAGGCCGATAGAAGTCATCTGATGTCTGTATTCTGTAATGAAAGACAAGCAAGTCTGTATGGGAATGACTGGCTTAGTTTAGGCATTGTTTATATTATTGATTAACAGTAAGTTATCAACACATTCCATTAGAGAAGCTGCACGAGTCTAGTCACACTAGTAGAAGTTCAGGATCATCAGTGGGTATCATTCGAAGACCATAGTTAAATTGCCTAAATTATCCTAAAATTGGCACGAAATAGTCAAGAAGGCCACATAATTGGTAAATTGGCTGTAAAATTGGCAAATTGTCAGCAAAACTGTCAGGAAACTGGCAATAAAACTGATAAAATAGCTCTTAATTGGGCAACTTGGTTGAAAAAACAGACGTGAAATTAGTAGAATATACGAAAATGCAGATGTGTATACATACATCCATTCTTGCAGAAATTATAAATCGCTATCTCGGTGATGTTAAAGTAACAAACTAATTCCTACTCGTCCTATTAAGAAACTGCATTTATACACTCCTGGAAATTGAAATAAGAACACCGTGAATTCATTGTCCCAGGAAGGGGAAACTTTATTGACACATTCCTGGGGTCAGATACATCACATGATCACACTGACAGAACCACAGGCACATAGACACAGGCAACAGAGCATGCACAATGTCGGCACTAGTACAGTGTATATCCACCTTTCGCAGCAATGCAGGCTGCTATTCTCCCATGGAGACGATCGTAGAGATGCTGGATGTAGTCCTGTGGAACGGCTTGCCATGCCATTTCCACCTGGCGCCTCAGTTGGACCAGCGTTCGTGCTGGACGTGCAGACCGCGTGAGACGACGCTTCATCCAGTCCCAAACATGCTCAATGGGGGACAGATCCGGAGATCTTGCTGGCCAGGGTAGTTGACTTACACCTTCTAGAGCACGTTGGGTGGCACGGGATACACGCGGACGTGCATTGTCCTGTTGGAACAGCAAGTTCCCTTGCCGGTCTGGGAATGGTAGAACGATGGGTTCGATGACGGTTTGGATGTACCGTGCACTATTCAGTGTCCCCTCGACGATCGCCAGTGGTGTACGGCCAGTGTAGGAGATCGCTCCCCACACCATGATGCCGGGTGTTGGCCCTGTGTGCCTCGGTCGTATGCAGTCCTGATTGTGGCGCTCACCTGCACGGCGCCAAACACGCATACGACCATCATTGGCACCAAGGCAGAAGCGACTCTCATCGCTGAAGACGACACGTCTCCATTCGTCCCTCCATTCACGCCTGTCGCGACACCACTGGAGGCGGGCTGCACGATGTTGGGGCGTGAGCGGAAACCGGCCTAACGGTGTGCGGGACCGTAGCCCAGCTTCATGGAGACGGTTGCGAATGGTCCTCGCCGATACCCCAGGGGCAACAGTGTCCCTAATTTGCTGGGAAGTGGCGGTGCGGTCCCCTACGGCACTGCGTAGGATCCAACGGTCTTGGCGTGCATCCGTGCGTCGCTGCGGTCCGGTCCCAGGTCGAGGGGCACGTGCACCTTCCGCCGACCACTGGCGACAACATCGATGTACTGTGGAGACCTCACGCCCCACGTGTTGAGCAATTCGGCGGTACGTCCACCCGGCCTCCCGCATGCCCACTATACGCCCTCGCTCAAAGTCCGTCAACTGCACATCCGGTTCACGTCCACGCTGTCACGGCATGCTACCAGTGTTAAAGACTGCGATGGAGCTCCGTATGCCACGGCAAACTGGCTGACACTGACGACGGCGGTGCACAAATGCTGCGCAGCTAGCGCCATTCGACGGCCAAAACCGCGGTTCCTGGTGTGTCCGCTGTGCCATGCGCGTGATCATTGCTTGTACAGCCCTCTCGCAGTGTCCGGAGCAAGTATGGTGGGTCTGACACACCGGTGTCAATGTGTTCTTTTTTCCATTTCCAGGAGTGTAGACTGTAGTAAAAGGATCAGGTTCTTTCGTAAATAATAACAATCACATACAACAAAATAATGAACTTTGACACTGTAAATAAAGTCATATAGCATATTCTGCACAGTCATATCCTGCATTGCCACGATAATTTCGGAACTATAATGTGCTCTAGGAAATACATATATGAGAAATCAAACTATCACTACTTACTAAGAGAGGGTTTACATATTGTGTGGCACAATATGTCAACGAATCCACCGACTCTTTGGAAAGTAGTAATAGTTCGTTTTCTCAAAAACACTCCCCAGCGCACGTTATAGTTCATAAATAATGGAAGCAGTGCATGAAGTATGGCAATGGTTTTATAGCCAATGCCCAAATCGTGTTAAAGGCAGCCACTGTGCTGAATATGCCATGACGTCATCTTTTATTAACCTGACACGTTCCACATCATTACGAAGTGTCGTATTCATGATCTATGGAACAAGTATTAATCTAATCTAATCTAATTTATAATCACAATTTAACAGCCAGGGAATCATGTAGCTACAGCACTGCCACAACATCAGGTGGAAGCTACATAGACATGAGGTGTGCACAATGTGAACACATTGCCCCCCGGCCCACCTATGAGAGATGAACCGTGAGTTGGCTCCTTGCGGCTGCTGTGACCCTGGCCAAAACCTTACATGCGCTGTTTATACCTGAGTCACATGGACAACAGTCAGCAACTCTCTTTTCTGGCAGTGCTAATTAGAAGGAGAATATTATTCTGCCTTTCACTCCCGCCACTGTTCTACTAGTGTGTGTTATTAACAGTGATCGAATCCATAAACCTTCAGCTAAATAAAAAAATTGGTTCAAATGGCTCTGAGCACTATGGTCTATGGGGCTTAACTTCTGAGGTCATCAGTTCCCTAGAATTTAGAACTACTTAAACCTAACATCCTTGCCCGAGGCAGGATTCGAACCTGCGACCGTTGCGGTCGCGCGGTTCCAGACTGAAGCGCCTAGAACAGCTCGTCCACACCGGCCGGCTGCTAAATCATCGTGCCATATTCAGGGACAGTTATCTCCTGAGTATCTAGATTGATATCTTGCACAAGTTTACAAGAAACGTTGCTGAGCATTTAGTGTCACTAACCGCAAAGCTCAGAGTATTTGTTCTTTTAAATGTTGCGTACACTGCTACTAAAAAATTCTATGTATTAACAGTTGTAGGAAGAAAGGAAGATTGGGTTTAACGTCCCATCGACATCGATATCGTTAGAGACGGAGCACAAGCTCGGATTGCGTCAAGGATGGGAAAGGAAAATGACTGCGCCCTTTCAAACGAACCATCCTGGCGTTGGCCTGGAGAGATGTAGGGAAATCATGGAAAACCTAAATCTGCATGGTTGAACTATCGTTCTTCTGATTGCGAGTCCAGTGCGCTAGCCACTGTACCACTTCACTCGGTATTAATGGCTATTGATAAATTGGTCACCCAGTCTTGTGAGAACTCTCAGAGGCTAACCAAGCAGATGTGTATGGGATGTAGCATATGTGAAACTCACTGAAAATGCTTGGGGTGCTAATAATGTTGTGTAACATCTGTTACAGTTTAAACAAGAGCACCTGTCAACTTGACCGTGTGGGAATTATGTCAGATCGTGAGTTTTCTTAATTAGTGGTATGTGAAAGTCCTAGATACACACATCAAAAAATATTTTGTGTTACCTCGGTTCCGAGAGTTTCGAAACTTGTGCAGAAAATTGGAATAGAGATCAACATAAACATCATTCCGCCCTTTTTATTGCTCATGATAACCACACATTGTATGTTGTAACACCAGATTGCTGTACACACCGTTACCTCTAATACCCAGTAGCACGTCCTCTTGCACTGATGCATGCCTGTATTCGTCGTGGCAACTATCCACAAGTTCATCAAGGCACTGCTGGTCCAGATTCTCCCACTCGCCAATGGCGATTCGGTGTAGATCCGTCAGAGTGGTTGGTGGGTCACGTCGTCCATAAATAGTCCTTTTCAATCTATCCCAGGCATGTTCGATAGGGTTCATTTCCGGAGTACATACTGGCCACTCTAGTCGAGCGATGTCATTATCGTGAAGGGAGTCATTCACATGATGTGCACCATGGAGGTGAGAATTGTCGTCCATGAAGACGAATGCCTGGCTAATATGCTGCCGATATGGTTCCACTATCGGTTGGAGGATGGCATTGAAGTATCGTACAGCCGTACAGCGCCTTCCATGACGACCAGCGGCGTACGTGGGCCACACATAATGCCACCCCAAAATATCAGGGAACCTCCGCCTTGCTGCACTCGCTGGACAGTGTGTCTAAGGCATTCAGCCTGACCGGGTTGCCTCCAAACACGACCTGCCTGTTGTCGTGCTTACAAAGATGGACCTAGCCATGGACGTCAGGAGTGAAGTTGCGTATCATGCAGCGTATTCCGCACAGTCTGAGTCTTAACACGACGTCCTGTGGCTGCACGAAAAGCATTATTCAACATGGTGGCGTTGCTGTCAGGGTTCCTCCGAGCCATAATCAGTACGTAGCGGTCATCCACTGCAGTAGTAGCGCTTGGGCAGCATGAGCGAGGCACGTCATCGACAGTTCCTGTCGCTCTGTATCTCCCACGTGTCTGAAAAACATCGCTTCGGTTCATTTCGAGACACCTTGACTCTTCCCCTGTTGAGAGCCCTTCGTGACGCAATATAGCAATGCTGACGCGATCGAACCACGGTACTGACCGTCTAGTCATAGTTGAACTATAGACAACACGAGCCGTGTACCTCCTTCCTGGTGGAATGACTGGAACTGATGGGCTGTCGGTCCTCCTCCGTCTAATAGGCGCTGCTCATGTATGGTTGTTTACGTCTTTGCGCGGGTTTAGTGACATCTCTGAACAGTCAAAGAGACTGTGTCTGTGATACAACATCCAAAGTCAACGTCTATCTTCAGGACTTCTGGGAACCGGGGTGATGCAAAACTTTTTTTGATCTGTGTAAAACGACATTGAAGTAGTGTTATCCCTAGATGAGTGTAATCGTCTAAGTAGTGTCTCAATGCAATTTTATCCTTTATTCCATGTAAACACACACTCGCCATCAGAGATACTAGGTGATCATACTATGACAGTGTGGGAACTTCCTATGAACAGTTAAACTGTTTAAGGAGAGAAAGTGTTTTCCTCTACAGGAGCACACTATTAAAAATTTAATGTATTCCATTCATGCACTCCATCACGCTGTAAACTCTCAACCAAGCTGGCAACCGTATGATTATCTATTCTATGAGGACTCTGGAGCAGACTGTTGGAGATCGTGCGCAAAACTTATCACCTATCTGAAGAAACTATCACACAGCACACTGATTCATGTTGTGCATCTACAGAGGTAGTAGAAGGAGAAGAAATGTATGAACTATACGTAGGCATAGAACTACTTTGATATACCCTGCCATATGTAAGAGTTTATAAATAAAAAGGTCATCAAAAGAAGTGTAGTGTTTCTTTTTTCTCTAAAGCCCCCTACATGCTACTGTAACTACACTCCTGGAAATTGAAATAAGAACACCGTGAATTCATTGTCCCAGGAAGGGGAAACTTTATTGACACATTCCTGGGGTCAGATACATCACATGATCACACTGACAGAACCACAGGCACATAGACACAGGCAACAGAGCATGCACAATGTCGGCACTAGTACAGTGTATATCCACCTTTCGCAGCAATGCAGGCTGCTATTCTCCCATGGAGACGATCGTAGAGATGCTGGATGTAGTCCTGTGGAACGGCTTGCCATGCCATTTCCACCTGGCGCCTCAGTTGGACCAGCGTTCGTGCTGGACGTGCAGACCGCGTGAGACGACGCTTCATCCAGTCCCAAACATGCTCAATGGGCGACAGATCCGGAGATCTTGCTGGCCAGGGTAGTTGACTTACACCTTCTAGAGCACGTTGGGTGGCACGGGATACATGCGGACGTGCATTGTCCTGTTGGAACAGCAAGTTCCCTTGCCGGTCTAGGAATGGTAGAACGATGGGTTCGATGACGGTTTGGATGTACCGTGCACTATTCAGTGTCCCCTCGACGATCACCAGTGGTGTACGGCCAGTGTAGGAGATCGCTCCCCACACCATGATGCCGGGTGTTGGCCCTGTGTGCCTCGGTCGTATGCAGTCCTGATTCTGGCGCTCACCTGCACGGCGCCAAACACGCATACGACCATCATTGGCACCAAGGCAGAAGCGACTCTCATCGCTGAAGACGACACGTCTCCATTCGTCCCTCCATTCACGCCTGTCGCGACACCACTGGAGGCGGGCTGCACGATGTTGGGGTGTGAGCGGAAGACGGCCTAACGGTGTGCGGGACCGTAGCCCAGCTTCATGGAGACGGTTGCGAATGGTCCTCGCCGATACCCCAGGAGCAACAGTGTCCCTAATTTGCTGGGAAGTGGCGGTGCGGTCCCCTACGGCACTGCGTAGGATCCAACGGTCTTGGCGTGCATCCGTGCGTCGCTGCGGTCCGGTCCCAGGTCGACGGGCACGTGCACCTTCCGCCGACCACTGGCGACGACATAGATGTACTGTGGAGACCTCACGCCCCACGTGTTGAGCAATTCGGCGGTACGTCCACCCGGCCTCCCGCATGTCCACTATACGCCTTCGCTCAAAGTCCGTCAAATGCACATACGGTTCACGTCCACGCTGTCGCGGCATGCTACCAGTGTTAAAGACTGCGATGGAGCTCCGTATGCCACGGCAAACTGGCTGACACTGACGGCGGCGGTGCACAAATGCTGCGCAGCTAGCGCCATTCGACGGCCAACCCCGCGGTTCTGGTGTGTCCGCTGTGCCGTGCGTGTGATCATTGCTTGTACAGCCCTCTCGCAGTGTCCGGAGCAAATATGGCGGGTTTGACACACCGGTGTCAATGTGTTCTTTTTTCCATTTCCAGGAGTGTATATAGTCGTCACCATGACCGAATGGACGAAACACCCCAGTCACAAGAGCCTTGTAGTAACTGACTGGTCCCTCAATGATGCCAGAAACCAGGAGAAGAAGAGGAATGGTTCACCACTTCCAGTAATTTATAAGCTTCGACTGCTTTATCATCTGACTGTGGGAAGACTAACCTTGTTCTGTCACTGTTAACACATCCAGAAGGAAATGGCTTTAGGAATGTACATGCGTTTTGAAAAACCATTTTCAGTCCAGCTATTACACGTGATGTTGCATGACACTGACTGAGTAATTTACTGCACATTTCTGAAAGCATTGATATTCCTCCATCTGAGAAAGTAAACCAACAATTTATTTGCCTTTGATGAGAAAGCAGTGCAGGACCAGATACACGAACATTTTTGTTCTGGGCGTCATATGAAGACTGATGTCTTTTATTAAAGTCAGATGCATTCCAGGATTCCAAAGTAGTTGGTGAGAGATAATGTGAACATTATTATCATGTTCAAACAGTCAGTAAAAATTTAAAACTTATTTACTTAGCACGTGTAGGAACCGACATGACTCTCAACGATTTTGTTAATAAATGTGGTGATTTCTGGGATCACATGCAGTATTGCTTTCTTGTCATTGATTAAAAAAGGAAATTAAATGACGGTCAATACAGAAGAAAATTCCAGGTGTTACTACTTAAAATGTATTGTACCAACACACAACCATATCAGTATACTGTAGACTGTGTACAAAATCACACACGTCTTATACTGATTCTGAGGGTGTGAGGCATAGACCAAACTTACTTTTATACCTTGATAAAAAATTAAGAGAATCGATACAAAATTAACGAAATTGCGAAGTCTTATTGAGGCAGTAGCTACAAAAGCTGAGATGTTGAGTGACTAAATCAGGCAATGTGAGCTGGAGGTCAACGAGAAAATTAAGGAAGTCAGTGCAAGAATAGCAGATATTCTTAACTTCGTCCAAGCAATGAATACAAAAGGTGTATCCCAGTAGTTGTATGCTATCTCAAAAATGTTTTAGTATATGACAGCATGTCGACAAAAGATACTGAGGTGCAGAATGCTATTCAGCAGAAATTACGACTGTTAAAATTAGGAGATCGGTGAGAACAGACTCTCTCAGAAACATTTAGAAAGGTAACTTAAAGTGTGAAAAGATTCTCACAAACCAAGGATGGAGGCAAAAGAGCAGCAGGATAAGAGCAAGAAGAAGAAGAAGAAGAAGAAGAGGGATATACTGCTACTGATTTCATTAACCGTCACTGTGATAGTAAGTTAGACACAACGTATTGGGTCAGCAAGGGTAAACCATATAGGCTGGGTAGACATCTTATACATTTAATCAAATATACAATACCTGTTGGGAATAAAGTATTTGAAAGAACGCCTGGTTTCCTGACTCATATTTTCCTAAAAACTTCCAAAAGAATCAAATATTCACCGAAAAACATGTAAACATTTACTGAAGTATTACATATGACTAACGTACTCAGGCAAAACAACACCTCCAAAAAGAAACAAATGCAGTAATATTGTTGGACCTAGTTGAGCTAGTGAAAATGCCACCGCGAAAGGCAATGACTTTCAGCATGAAAGAATAAACACTCTACCCCTGGACTATATATACTATGAAGACCTGAATGAGACCGTGGAATGACTACAGATACTCACAGCATCACCTGCTGCAGGGAATACAACTCACGTGAATGAAATCATATCAATCATTTCACAATTTTGAGGAAGATGTATCATTGGGTAATTATGAAGAGAGTCGTTTATGAGCTCCACAAACTTGTGCACAAAGAATTTCACAATTTTGAGGAAGATATATCACTGAGTAATTATGAAGAGAATTGTTTATGAGCTCCAAAGACTTGTGCACAAAGAATTCCTGCATTGGCATATGATAATAAAAGATTTGGATGATTTATTCCAAGCTGATCACATAGATATAAAACAGCACTCATGATCAAATAAGATTTCAGCTGTATTTTAATGGTTGTAGATACTTATTCTAAATTCGCCTGGGCCTTGCCTTTGTAAGAAGGGAAAGAAGTTGCATAGGTGTTTGAACAAATGTTGGAGATTTGGATAAATCGATATCCAGACAACCTTCAAACTGACCTTAGGGGGGGTGGGGTGAATTTTGTGATAGACATTTCAAGCTGGTAATGGAATGATACGGAATAAACCACTACTAGACATTCTCGTACATGGAGTGGAGTGTTGTGTAACATTTGAACAGGATGATAAGATCCGTATACAGATAATATTTTAATATCTGAGGGTCATAAAAAGGCTAGTCATTCTCCCACAAAATAATTGAGCAGTGCAACCATACTGTGTAAACCACAATGAAAAAGGGGTCAACTGAAATTCGTGATAAGAGCTACCAAATACACAAGCAGAAGTTCAGTGTAGGCGATTTGGTATTTTGAATAAAAACTTTTCTGAGAAGTATTACCTACCAAACTGGTCAACGCAGATATTTTCAGTTTCCAAAGTGTGATGCACAAACTCTATAATTTATCTCCTAAAGGACAATCAAGGGAAAGAAATTGCCAGCAGGTCTTACATAGTGGAATTTCAGAAAATCTATTAACTGAACCTGATGCTCGCAGAGAGTGTCGTAAGATGATTGTGGAATAAGGCTTTACTTAAGTAGTTGGGCTTCCCATAAAAGCCCAACCATCATATTTTGGTGTATAAATAAGACACATAGACTTCAAACAATACAGCAGCTTGACACGAGTGCTAGGAAATACGTCAGCCGAGACGATGATCGATAGTTACCAGCCGAATTGCATAGCACTCAAAATAACTTCTGTGGACCTGGAATGAAGCTGGAAAAAGCACCTGGCACATGGTGATAATGGGGTTAATATACTACACTCCTGGAAATGGAAAAAAGAACACATAGACACCGGTGTGTCAGACCCACCATACTTGCTCCGGACACTGCGAGAGGGCTGTACAAACAATGATCACACGCACGGCACAGCGGACACACCAGGAACCGCGGTGTTGGCCGTCGAATGGCGCAAGCTGCGCAGCATTTGTGCACCGCCGCCGTCAGTGTCAGCCAGTTTGCCGTGGCATACGGAGCTCCATCGCAGTCTTTAACACTGGTAGCATGCCGCGACAGCGTGGACGTGAACCGCATATGCAGTTGACGGACTTTGAGCGAGGGCGTATAGTGGGCATGCGGGAGGCCGGGTGGACGTACCGCCGAAGTGCTCAACACGTGGGGCGTGAGGTCTCCACAGTACATCGATGTTGTCGCCAGTGATCGGCGGAAGGTGCACGTGCCCGTCGACCTGGGACCGGACCGCAGCGACGCACGGATGCACGCCAAGACCGTTGGATCCTACGCAGTGCCGTAGGGGACCGCACCGCCACTTCCCAGCAAATTAGGGACACTGTTGCTCCTGGGGTATCGGCGAGGACCATTCGCAACCGTCTCCATGAAGCTGGGCTACGGTCCCGCACACCGTAAGGCCGTCTTCCGCTCACGCCCCAACATCGTGCAGCCCGCCTCCAGTGGTGTCGCGACAGGCGTGAATGGAGGGACGAATGGAGACGTGTCGTCTTCAGCGATGAGAGTCGCTTCTGCCTTGGTGCCCATGATGGTCGTATGCGTGTTTGGCGCCGTGCAGGTGAGCGCCAGAATCAGGACTGCATACGACCGAGGCACACAGGGCCAACACCCGGCATCATGGTGTGGGGAGCGATCTCCTACACTGGCCGTACACCACTGGTGATCGTCGAGGGGACACTGAATAGTGCACGGTACATCCAAACCGTCATCGAACCCATCGTTCTACCATTCCTAGACCGGCAAGGGAACTTGCTGTTCCAACAGGACAATGCACGTCCACATGTATCCCGTGCCACCCAACGTGCTCTAGAAGGTGTAAGTCAACTACCCTGGCCAGCAAGATCTCCGGATCTGTCCCCCATTGAGCATGTTTGGGACTGGATGAAGCGTCGTCTCACGCGGTCTGCACGTCCAGCACGAACGCTGGTCCAACTGAGGCGCCAGGTGGAAATGGCATGGCAAGCCGTTCCACAGGACTACATCCAGCATCTCTACGATCGTCTCCATGGGAGAATAGCAGCCTGCATTGCTGCGAAAGGTGGATATACACTGTACTAGTGCCGACATTGTGCATGCTCTGTTGCCTGTGTCTATGTGCCTGTGGTTCTGTCAGTGTGATCATGTGATGTATCTGACCCCAGGAATGTGTCAATAAAGTTTCCCCTTCCTGGGACAATGAATTCACGGTGTTCTTATTTCAATTTCCAGGAGTGTACATGAAGGCTGCAAGGAGGATGATATACTGTATACTGCAAATCAGGGTTTCGCATAACAACATGCTGCAGATCGAATTTCAGCAGACAAAGCCAAGAAAATAAGGTGAATAAATTATGTAAGCATAGGATGACATAATGCTGCATTTGCTGTTGGTAAAGAGATGTGTATCAAACTGAAATTGGGTGTTGAGATAAATTTTCAACAAATTATGAATGCAGGTCATCATCCACTAGAGATTCAGAAGAAAAACCCATAGGATGTTAAAAAAATTGCAGCTAATCAGCGTTGACAGCTGCTAAAAGTGCTTCGAAGCAGAAAGTAGCAGGAAGAAGAGGCAGAAGTGTTAAAGTGCCTAGGGTCCTGCCAGTAACTAAGACATCTTCTGGTGGAATCATCATTTTTCTAATTACAGCGCCTGGACGGCTATCAGTTGTCGGTTATTTGACTGGGGAATGGCTGTCATTGCTCGAACAGTGAAGCAAGCACATAACACAGAGGAGCAACTCCAGGAGGCTAAAACGAATAATATGTCAATGGAAACCATCGCTATTGGAAAGAAACCATATTTAAAACTGCACAGCAAAGGGCTTGGCTGTTCATTAAACACAAAAGGTCATAGTGATACTACTGGACAGATTGCTTACAAATACAGATCTGCTTATTTTCGTGAGAAAACTGAAAATTCCAATATTTTGTGGAGTGTTTATGCATAATACGTTGCCAAAGATGATGTGGAAATCCAAAGAATGTAGGGTGATCAATTCAGATGTTGCAGGAAAAATGTTGTGGAAATTTGTGGTAAGTTCCTATGGGACCAAACTGCTGAGGTCATCGGTCTCTAGGCTTTCACACTACTTAATATAACTCAAAATCATTTAGGCTAAGGACAACACACACACCCATGCCCGAGGGAGGCCTCGAACCTCCGACGGGGAGAGTTGAGCGAACCGTGAGAAGTCGCCATAGACCGCACGGCTACCCCGCGCGGCCCTCGCAGGAAGTTAACTCACTGAGTCGCGTATGTTGAAAAAATCTAATTGCCATATAATATTTTGGCTTGTACGGTGATTTAACACCACTTGAAAAATTGTGTTGATACTTTTCCAACAAGGACAAGGTGTTCTACAATTTTCGACGTTACCAAGACTTTGATTCACATGTCTGTGGTGTTTTCTGCCTAATGTTGCTCGTGACAGTCCCACAGAAACAATCAGTAGTCACATCTCCGCATTAGTTGAAGTTTAGATTTGATGTCATACACTCTTACTTTAATAGTATATTTGTAGATATTAAGAGCAAACTAATTTCCCCCAGTAGTTCCATGCAATCTTGAGCTGCGTACTGCATTGACCTTTCTGGAAACATACAACAGCATATGTAATGTCACTGGGATGAACAATAAACTACATCCACGAAGTGGTAAAATTATGGAAATACCTCCCAGCTCACACGAGACTGATGATTTTGATGTGCATAGTAAGAGATTTGTACAAGGCTTTGAGTTTTGTGTGAAATATGACTTTATGTTGTGTCAGTCAATATTGCAATACGTATAGAATGGTAAAATATTGATATTGGGTGTTCACAACTGTGAAGTGAAATTCCTAACTATTCTAACGCTCTTTAATAGTAACATG
Organism: Schistocerca piceifrons; assembly: GCF_021461385.2. Lineage (NCBI taxonomy): Eukaryota > Metazoa > Arthropoda > Insecta > Orthoptera > Acrididae > Schistocerca > Schistocerca piceifrons. Next base: position 549,059,459 of record NC_060149.1, on the reverse strand, counting down.
GTTGACGACCATGTCTGGGAGTCGATAAGATACAAACAAATTAAGGACAGTTGGGGCCAGAGATACCAATTAAGTTAAAAATGTACAATGAAAATACCCAAATTTGAATAGCGTTTGTATAGAGCAAGTGAATGTCACTGCAAATACAATTGCACAATTGAATCAGTTCAATAACTTCAGAGTATAAAGCACTCCCCAGTAGCTGACCAATCCTTTTCGTTAGATCGGATATCTCGCGTTTCTGCTTCAATTAATCCCAACAATCGTGAATATGTTTAACTACAGGTGATGGTTGAATGTACTAAAAAATCGGAGAGATGGCGATGCCCACAGTTCTGAGTGTCAATTGAATATCACTTGCTGGCGTAGTGCGAGCACGCGTGTTTACCTTTTGGCGGCAGCGGCAGTGGCTGCTGTTCGGCGCAAGCTGTGAACCCGAGAATCTATTCTAAATCTCTCTCGACTATTAAACACCAGTCTGATACATTTCCTACATCTTCGGTGAAGCCGAGACTCCTAGTAATACTCTAGCTAATTTAATTGGCATGGTACACCCTACTAGGCTGGAATAGCACGTACGCCGTTGCCCTCAAATCGCTCGCAAGCGTTCGCTGTCAATGCTCGGTGCAATTCTCTGTGGTAGGAGACTTTGCAGTTTAACTCCTTACGAGTTAAGACGAGCCTGTGCACAAGTGTTCACATAATTACTTTCGCAATCGTCTCAGCACGGCGCGAGTCACCTTGCTCAAACACTCGACGATTTGCTGCAAGAGAAAAGCGAATTTTTCTGTCTGCATTTAACTATATCAAAGCTGGTGGCTACGAGTTTTCGTTCTGGCCAATCAGAGCATTCATGCTTATTAATCTCAACCCATTAGAGTTTCTTTAGCCTATCAAAGGCGTCGTTTCTTTCGCAAGGCAGAGTTTAACTTCTCCTACGTAATATTGAGACAAATAGGTTTTTTCCATATGGGTTTTACCACAGGTGGCTACAGACAATCACCAACGTTTTGACTTCGCTTTCCCTGGACGTTTATCTGCCATATCCAGCCGTTTTCCTGCAGAAAGGCTTTCCAAAGTGTCATTGTTAAAAGCGGGGACAAGGGCGGCTTTTGCCGGTGACCTGCGCAGTGGTTCCAGTGTCGCACTGTGTCCACTGGATATCCCGCTGTGAAGGTTTCGGTCTAACATGGGACAGGACTTGCCATGATAAAATTCTCATTTCCTCAGAACTGCATTTCATAGCTCAGTTGTGGGAAATTACTTGCATGCAATTACTAGTGTGAGTGTTAGTGGTTGAAATTCATGAAGTATCAGCTTGTTTATTCGATTTGCCTATCAATAAACTCGTACATTATCAATTAACCATGTCGTGTGACATATCAATGTAACTGGAATTGTATCAGAAATTCAATTTAAGGTTGTTATTTATATGACACCTTACAAGTTCAATATCTCTGATCTAGAGATATAGGCTGAATTGTATGTGAACATAGATGTGCGACTGCATGCAGATATTTTTGAGATACTCTGCAGTCTATGCATGGACACACATACTCTGTACCCCACTTCCCAGTACATTGTGCCATGGCTTTCATTGGATACACTGTTAAAGAAGACATCAAACGTTTGACTGATGCTCATACGCTGCTTTTCTTCGAAGACAGAATTAGTGGGAAACTTTGCAGTATATGCATCGGTGTAGCAAGGCAAATAACACACAAATGACTGAGGAGGAGTCTGTGGAGATTCGAGATTTGGGTTACATCCTTTCCTTAGAAGTAAGTAATGTCTATGGGCACGCCATGCACCAAATTTTTGCCATTTGGATGGTTTTGATAGCTGTCCAAAGAGAAAATCGCCAAACTGGAGAAAGAGATCCTACATGTGGCTGCTGATTCTGGTGAAGGATATGTCTTGGAGGCAGACACATATCCCTTCCATTTTCATGACGCACGCATTGACTTGCCACTATGCCTGGAGTGGCTAGTCCTTTGAAATGGCTCTGCACTAAGCTGATAACAACGCTGAGGAATAAGCATATATACATATTCTACACTACAGATACCTCCAGCAATGTCTCGGTTCAGGGGTGAGCCTTATTGGTGTCACCCATGGCATTCCCTCCAAGCGACGTTCCTGGCTATAGGAGTACATACAGAGACGAAGGCATTCATGTGATTCTGAAAGGGATTTTTATAAATTAATCAATAATTCTGTTTCTAACATATGTGAGACTGGTTGTGATCTATATTCCTACCACAGTTGTGCAAGAACGCTCTGTGTGTGTTTTAGGAATTTGCATTGAACCTGCGGCCTGCAAGGTAGGAAGATAACAGCTCACCATGAATGTGGCATGCGCAGTGGTTTCAGCGTCGCATTGTGTCCGCTGCCAAGCCGGCCGGTGTGGCCGAGCGGTTCTACGCGCTTCAATCTGGAACCGCGGGACCACTACGGGCGCAGGTTCGAATCTTGCCCCGGGCATGGATGTGTGTGATGTCCTTAGGTTAGTTAGGTTGAAGTAGTTCTAAGTTCTAGGGGACTGATGACCTCAGAAGTTAAGTCCCATGGTGCTCAGAGCCATTTGAACCATTTTTTGTGTCCGCTGAATCTTCCGCTGTGAAGGGTTTGGCTTAAAATTGGTTGGGTGTTTGGGCGTTGCCATCGTAAAATTCTCCTTTCCTCACAACTGTATCTCCTAGCTTGGGCCTGGAAAATTACTTGCGTGCAGTTACTAGTGTCAGTGTTTGTGGTTTATATTCATGAAATGTTGACTTGTTTATTCGATTTTTCTGTCAATAAAATTCGTACATTTTCACATAACCACGTCGTGTGACATATCGATTTAACTGGAATTGTACCAGAAATTCGATTTAAGGTGTGTTATTTGTCTGACACCTTACAAGTTCAATATCTCTGATTTAAAGATATAAGCTAAATGGTATGTGAACAAAGATGTGCAACTGAACGAAGATTTTTTTGAGATATCCTGCAGTGCATTCACGGATGGATTTAACAGGAATTGTTTCAGGAATTCAATGTAAGGTGTGTAATTTGTATGACACCTTATATGTTTTTGGCAAAACCATGGATAATCTAAGAAACCACTGCGAAATTCATTTAGTTTACTGGAGGGATGGGCATTATGGTGTAAGAGGTTACAACCGTACGCCAAATTTTAAGTGAGTCACAATCTTCAATGAAGGGCTAATCCCAAACGATTCAGAGGACGTCACGGAGCCTGTCTATATCAGCATGTGTACTCCGAACCTACCTAAACTCTAGATTCCCTGATTCCGCTATGAGTTTTCAAAAGCAAACTTCGCTGATACCAAGTTACTTTATATAGGTACAGACAGATTCATCTACTGGGTAAAAGGCTGCATTCCATATGAAATAAATATGTACAATTCCATGGCATTTGTCACATATGGATATGCAACTGATAATCGTTATGGCATGATACTATAGAATATGAAGGTTATAGGTGTGCTGAAAGGCTCACATATTGTGGAGTTTGTGGGGTTCACATCCAACGTACACTCTCAGACAGAAAAAACGACGTACCATGAAGGACTTATATGAATGGCATGAAAATCGATAGATGTGAAGCTCATGTACAGAAAAAAAAAACCAAATGATTACAATCCCAGAGAAACTGGATGGTTTATTCAAGAGTAGGAGCTTCACAAATTAAGCAAATCAATAATTTGTTGGTCCATCCCTGGCCCTTATGCAAGCATTTATTCAGCTTGACACTGATTGACAGAGTTGTTGGATGTCCTTCAAAGAAATAGTGCTGCAAACGTTCCCAAATGGGGAGAGATCTGGTGACCTTGCCCGCTAATGTAGGGTTTGGCAAGCATGCAGATTACGTGTAGAAACTCTTTCCATGTGCGATAGAGCAATATCTTATTTAAATGTAATCCCAGGATGGTTAACCATGAAGAGCAAAGAAACAGGACATATGATACATTCGACGTACCACTGATCTTAATGATGTTGTGGATGGCAACCACAGGGGTGCTGCGATGAAAAGAAAAGGCACTCCAGACCATCACTTCTGGTTGTCATGCCGCATGGCAGGCGACATTCAAGTTAGTATCCTACCACTTTCAGGGGCGTCCCCAGACACGTTTTCGGCCTGGAATGTGATTGACTTGGGTAACATTGCCTTCAATTATGAGTTCTGCTTTGAACTGAGCCCTGATGACCAGCGATTACTTGCCTGGAGACGCCTCAGAGAGTAGTGGAATACCAACCTGACTGTCACCCACAATACAGCACAACAACCAGGAATGATGGTCTCGGGTGCCATTTCTTTTCAGAACAGTACCAGATCGGATGTCATCTGTGGCACCCTAACAGCACACCAGAACGTCGACGATATTCTGTGTTCCATTATGCAGCCCTTCACGACAAGCCATCCTGGGTTTACCTGAAAGCAAGGTAGTGTCCGCCCACACACAGCGAGAGATTCTACTGTTTGTCTTCGTGCTGGCCAAACCCAGACTTGGCCAGGACAGTCGCAAGATGTCCCCACAATTGGGAACGTCTGGAGCGCCCTCCAACCATCTAAGGATTTTGACGATCTAACACGCCTATTGGACAGAATTTGGCACGACGTCCCTCTGTAGAACATCCAACAACTCTAGCGATCAATGCCAAGCCGAATAGCTGCTTGCATAAGGGTCATAAGTGGACCAACACGTTACTGACTTGCTCATTTGTGAAGTTCTTCCGCATGAATAAATCATCCAATTTTTCTGAAGTTGTAACCCCTTATCTTTATATACATGTACATAACATCTACCGATTTTCCTCCAGTTCGGCTAGTTCCTTCGTGTTGTATACTTATTTTTTCTTAGAGTGTATATGAATGCCGTATAAATGCAGGTGCCACCCAACAAAGGACTGAGAGCATGGCCTCACATGCTCTCACAATTGAAACTGTTGGTGGAGATGTTTGTGCACATATGGTGCATAAAGTAATCCTTCGGTCGTGAGGTCTTTTGGTATTTACTGCACTGCAGCTGAGTGTCAGGCTCTCGCATCATTTGTGCAGATTGGATCAATACCCTTCTCGCTTGTGTATTGTGCTTATAACAAAGGGGCAAAGAGCTGGAGGGGCACCAGTGTTGTAAGCACTGTATGCGAGCAATAACCTGACGTTATGAGACTTAGATCATTACTATTTTGTCATGATTTGTGACAATGCCACTTATGTCGGCATATTTTAATTGTTTTCTCTATTAACATTTAGAAAGAAGCATTGTCCTGTTGGTGTGAAATTCAAAAAATCAAAATATCAATCCAAGATGGTGACCTGGGTATAAGAGGACAGATTCTATGAAAGCAGAATCCAAGATGCCTAACCTACAGATATGAGAAACGTCTCTATGACGTCATATTCCAAGAATGAGAACCAAGATGAATGACCTGGGGTAAGACAACAGTCTCTACCAAGTGAAATCCATTATGGCGCTCCAATATGGCCGCGTAGAGATACAAGTACCGTCTCTATGATAGCACAATCAAAGATAGCGATCGAAGAAGACATGAGGACCGTCTACATGGCTGCCAGGGCACTCCAATTCAAGATGGTGGGTATAGGGAACGAGGACAGAATAACTGGTTAACGGATTTCATATGTTCTACTTTTATAACGCTATCAGCGCAAAAAGAATTCAAAATCGTTGGTTTCCCTTCTCTTCTGTGACAGTTTACATGCTGAAACAATCGTCACCCAAAGTTTAAAGCAATGTGCTGTATACTAGGAGTAAGACAATAACATTTATGTCTTTGTGTAAACAATCATCACCATAAGCAGAGCCCCCCCGTCCTGCAGCCACAAAGTTCGTGATGACCACACCGATCGCATAGTTATCCACCTGTGGGCTGAGCGCCCCACCACCAACTGTCATTAGCGCATGCTGCCACCAGCCATCAGCCAGGCTACTCACCTGTGCCACACCAACAACAGACGTGGCCACACACAGCTGCTTCAGGATGTCAGTTGGTGGACAGTATGATGTTGGGATGGTGCTGCTGCCAACACCCATATGATCCGAGTTAAAATTATTGGAAAATGTGAATATGTAAGAAGCACACATATGGTCTATACAAGTTGAAAAATGGGGGAAAATTCAAAATTGTCATAAATTTAAAGTACCCGATGTTCCAAAAATACGTTCTCCTTCGAAATTCAAAAAATCACAGATGTGCAATTTTCCTCCTTGGGGTAGACTTCTACAGTTGCTCAGGAGCCAGAAAGATAGGTTCTAGTACTACGCTTGTAAAATTCACCGCAAAAAATTTGCGTGTGGCGTGGATGGCAGCTGTGTCATTCACTAGGCCCACACATGAATCCAAACATTTAAAAATTATATACACCAGAGATAAATTGAGGATGAAACAGTTTTAGACAAGGCCACAAGCCGATACGCGACCACCAAAACTGTATAACAACAGATGTATACAAGAACGATATTTCTGAGTGAGTAGAGCTCAGTAACCTAATTGTATTGGACAATTCCAGGAAGAAAAGACTTTGCTCTAACCAGTTATAGAGCTCAGACCCCGCTAGTGACTGGATGCTGAGCAAACCGGTCCACTAGCAGATAATAAAGTGCACCAGTTTGAAAAACAATCCCCCTTTCAGCCACCGAATCATTTCTAGGAAGCCGCCCAAGTAGGTTTACTGTTCACCTATGCAGCAGCGAAAGGGCGGCTGAGTGCACCACACCTCGCAGTTCAAAATGGTTCAAATGGCTCTGAGCACTATGGGACTTAACTTCTGAGGTCATCAGTCCTCTAGAACTTAGAACTAACTAATCTCAGGACATCACACACATCCATGCCCAAGGCAGGATTCGAACCTGCGACCGGAGCGGTCGCGCGTTTCCAGACTGTAGCGTCTAGAAGCGCTCGGCTACCCCGGCCGGCACACCTCGCAGTCACTGTGCTGCTAGAGGAGAGACGCACTACTCGCCCATGTCAGTTTAGGAAGACATCTAAGGAATTATAGGTGTGCAGATGTACTTTTTGCAATCATTACTGAAAAAGATTAGAGAAGATACATTTGCGACAGACTGCAGAAATATTCGCAGCCACAAACGCACATCTCATGTAAAGACCTTGAAGACAGGAGAAAGCAGAACTCGTACACAAGCACGTACTCGGTTTCCTTTGTTAAAATATCGTTACCTTGTTTTGTGTGTTTTGCGAATAAGTCTAACGACACAACAGTGTACGGAAATCAGTGAATCTCGTATAAAACCTTCTACTACAATTACAGTTTCCTTTGAACTGTACATACCTGTTACGATCCAGGTAAGACTTAGTAAGATTCTTCTTCATGGGCAGATTTGTGAGTGCCTCCGACGAACTTCTGCATCTGAGTATATCTAAGACACTGAGCCACCTTCCGGTTACACTATTCTAAAAACTGAACACGAATGTCAAATTATTTGCCCCTGCCTAGTGGAATTGAAATTCATAAAATGTATTTCATCCAAGACTACTCCTATTACACTCTACATATATATATATATATATATATATATATATACAAAGTGATCAAATGAAAGGTCTCTAACTGAACAACAAATCACGACATATTTATTTCGATAAGACATAAGAGGCACGGAACATAGATCAACATACCACTTTGATGACATTCATGCTCGTGTTTCATAAAATCAATCGGGCTGATGTACAGTTGGCTAAATTGATCAGGGAGGTGGGGCAAATTTACCTTGACTTTAATACCGGATAACGTGATCTGAATACAGATAATATGATTGATAGTGGTCATGAACTGCTGCTGTAAACTACGACAATATGCTTATATGCTTATGTCGGACAGTGACTGCTGTTGCTATAAGAGTACACTGCAGTGGTGAAATTCACTGTACGGATGCCTAATGCGGGTGCTTTAATATGCTCACTACACACAAGTAGCAATCTCGCATGGACAAGTGCGCCTGTGTATCGCGTTAAAAGGTGGCACCTCTGTCTCCTCCTCTCATCTGGATTGACTTTCGCGCCAAGATGTCAAATCGGAAACGTTCATTCCTCGATCACGGCCACTGCCTGATAAACGAGCTCCTCCCTTCATGGAAATGCACTGACTCAGCCTCCCTCTTTCGCAACGAGAGTCCAAATGGACCACTCTCCTTTATGGCCAACCATGGAATCCGAGCTTGTTTACACGTCATTCAAGTCCCCAAACCACTCCACATACAGCGTGTTTCCGTACGAACATGGAAAAATATAAAAGGACAACAATATGATGCAGGGAACTTGGGGTCGGAGAAGGCAGCTTAAGGAGATACAGAACTAAACTTGTGTATTGCTTTGTCTAGCATTATTGTTTTTCAGCTTGCCCACAACTAACATGCGTACAAGCTTATACGTACTGTGTTGTTTAGTTACATGTACGTTCTTTATGCAAGGAAACAAGGTGGACGAGCCTGACTACTAGGAAGTCCTGACACAGCTTTTGTTTACTTTACTTTTCATAAAGTAGCTCTGTTGTATCGCATTTACATTGTCTCACGACGGATCGTGCTATGAATCAACGACAGATCCATTCATAACTAAATGCTATTCAGAGATGAACAATACAATACGATGAAGCAGTACTGGTACAGCTTCGCAGAACTCACTAGCATGCACCTTGTGCATGGAGAGCTACGTTGCAGTGTTCTCGTTGCTGAAAGGCTGTACATGAAACGATTTCCTAACAGACATCATCCCTCACGACGAATGCGGGAGACTGGCTCATTGGAAAGAAGAAACGAGGGACCAAGCAGCACGAGGACTACTCGCACACTCGATTTTGAAGAGGAAGTGATGGAACGTCTTGCAGTGGACCTAGCTACAAGTACTCGTCGTATTTCACGTGAAATGGGCGCTGCAGATACTAGCGTGTGCTGAGTACTCCACGAACAAGAATTACACCCATATCACCTACAACGAGTCCTTGCAATGCTTGTGACTGACTTTTCACCAAGGGTCGCATTCTGTCAGAATTGATCGACCATATTTCCTCCAAATCGTACATTTTACTCACAAGGGCTTATTTGACTGTGCCGGTATTTCGAACAGCAGGCATAGCCATGTGTGGGATGAGGAAAACCCTCACCCTGTGAGTAGAGTCACATCATCAAGTACGTTTTGCTGTGAGTATCTGGGCCGGCACTGTACGCGACAATCTCACTGGGCCATATCTTCTACCTGGCCGTCTGAATGGCCATCTGTACTTGAGGTCGGTGCAAAGAGTTCTACCGCAGTTGTTGGAGAACGTACTCTTGGCCGTTAGTGAGAGGATGTGGATCCAACATGACGGTGCACATTGTCACTTCATAGTGAATGTCTGCAATCATCTCATTGCTGTATTTCCTGGCCCCTTGATTGGAAGGGGAGATTCTATTCCACGACCTGCGAGATTCACCTGACCAGAGTAGCCTTGATTATTTCCTATGGGGATATCTAAAGTCACTTGTGTATGGGACCCCAGTGGACACGGAGATGGAACTAGTTGTCAGAATTATAGCTGCCTGTGATATAATTCGAAACACACCAAGGATATTTTTAAGGGTGGTCAGAAACTTGGTCGCCGATCTCATGCTTCCATTGAGATCGATGACCGTCAGTTTCAGCACATTTTGTAATATACGGTTCAAATGATACGTTTATTGAGTCAATGATGGTATTTGTAGTTAACTACAACTAATGTAAATATAAAAGTACATGTTAATGTGATTTCATTCCTATTGTCTCCATAAGCTTGTTTCTCCGACTCCGGGTTCGCTGCCTCAAATTGTTCAATGGAGCATTCTCTATGTCCTATTAAACTTCTGCACGCTCTTACGGAAACGTCCCGTAGAGTACACCTCAAAAAGCTAAAACCACCAATTGAAAATTGTAGCGCTCACATGCGCCATTCGTGTCTTCCCCTGTGTGCCGTACAGCTTTGCTCCAGAAGACAGTCAAAATCCATTCCTCAGATCCTAACACATCTCATGGCTTCGAACAGGTATCCACTGTTATCCTTCCACATATCACAGCTGGCGTGACAATCAAAACATTGTTATTCTGTGCACACAGGAAATAGCTCGACTTGGGTGCCTACATGACCCCGAAGAAACGCAGCAGCTATCCCGTCGACATAGCGTAGAGTGCCCTGCAGTGCTGGCGCGTTTTGGCTGCTTAAGCGAAATGTTTTCACAAGCATAGGTGATACTGATCTCACAGAAAAGTCCACACGAGACGTAATGAAGACATCTGCGGAAAATGGATAAATGCAATCGGCTTGGCTGGGAATAATTGCCACAACGTCGTTCTGTTATAACTTGGTAAAAGCAGCTGCAAAATGTTATACCTCTATCCCAGGAGAAATGCACCGTACTCCGCTATGGGCTCACCGCTGCCTGTGGTCGACGGATCCAATGTCACTGTACCCATTCCCTCATCTCGTAGTCTTCTCCGTGAGAACGCCAGCCCATTTCCCTGGCTTGGTCGAATATACTTGTCTTTGCATCATGCAATATTCTCCGATATAGCACCAATAAATCGTCCTGGCCGCAGTAAAACATGCATTCAGTTCCACCATCTCTCATTTCTTCAGCAACTAGCTACTGCTGAATTCAGTATGACAGCAAGTGTCCACCCTCATTAATAAGCATCCTAACCTAATGAAAATGCTCTAATTACATTTGTTAGTCTGATTCAATAAATACAGCGGAAGAACGGCAGGTCGAAAGGACTTGCCGCCTTTCATAAACCTCCACTAGCAGTAAATTTTGGATAGGGCATGTTCCACTTAAATCATAATAGTGGGTCTGGACAAGCAAAAATTTGAACCTTACAATAAATCGAACAATAACTAATCTGAACAAAAATCACAATGGGAAGGGAGGAAACTTTGTCAACCAAAAATGAAACGTTGAACATAATGAACCAACATCCAACACACAAATATGCTTAGAAATTCGAACAGATATCGATATATTTGCTGTTTTGCTAAATACGGGGCTGACGGGAGTGACGGATGTTGCTGACATTTTGTAGGACCGCATCTTCTCTACAAGCATCACAGTCACAGTTATGCAATAGAAAACTTAATTGGTTCGTAATAAAGGCTGCAAATACCGAAAAATTTCATTAAGGCCAGAGAAGAAATATCCAAAACCATTCAAAATATTAAAAAAATATCTGTACCCCCACAAAATGCAAACTAAAGAAATAGAGCTTTAATCAACTTAAGGTCCAAAGATCCTCTCGTCATCACTCATTCACTCACGACGAATGTGATATCATATGTGTGTCGCGTAGAAATAATAGAAAGATGTAGAAATGTTTAAGTACATACGGTAAATAACGGTGTAATTTGGACAGTGACATACTAATATAATTGGTTCAAATGGCTCTGAGCACTATGGGACTTAATATCTGAGGTCATCAGTCCTCTAGAACTTAGAACTACTTAAACCTAACTAACCTAAGGACATCACACACATCCATGCCCGAGGCAGGATTCGAACCTACGACCGTAGCAGTCGCGAAATACTAATAAATGCGAGTCTAATCAAACGTGAGACCTGTTTCAAATGTGACAGTAATTAGTTGAAGGGGACAACATAGTAAGTGCATACTGTAAATCAGAATGTATAAACAGAAATCCAGACATCAATCTTGAAAATACAGGCAAACAAATAGTTTTGAGAAACATATGTGACTGTAAATGATATCACTGATTTGAATCATACTAATTTTGTAATGATAAACATAAGAAACGGCATTTTTTTAAATCAAAGTATTAAAAGCAGATGGAATAGCAACAACGAATGCATGACATGAGCGGATATATGGCCCACGAAATAAATACAAAGGGAATAAGTGTCAGATGTGGTCATAAAATGGAAATCTAAAAAAAGTGTAAGGTATTACAACATAAAAGTTAAGATAACATAGTACAAGAAAAAATAAAAATTGTTACACAGAAATTGTTCAGCATCGAAGTCCTTCATTTCACTTCGTATGACACTACCACTTTAGACTGAATGGAGGATCTTCGCTGAAATTGTTGAGCAGGTAGTTCAGTTCTCGATGGGCAGTGACAAGGACCTATTCGCAGTAGTGCCTGTGGTCCTGGGGCAGCTGTGTGGAGCACAGAACATCCTTCCTTTCTGTCAAATGCAGAGTGCATCTACATCTACATTTATACTCCGCAAGCCACCCAACGGTGTGTGGCGGAGGGTACTTTTCGTGCCACTGTCATTACCTCCCTTTCCTATTCCAGTCGCGAATGGTTCGCGGGAAGAACGACTGCCGGAAAGCCTCCATGAGCGCTCTAATCTCTCTAATTTTACATTCGTGATCTCCTCGGGAGGTATAAGTAGGGGGCAGCAATATATTCGATACCTCATCCAGAAACGAACCCTCTCGAAACCTGGACAGCTACACCACGATGCAGAGCGCCTCTCTTGCAGAGTCTGCCACATGAGTTTGCTAAACATCTCCGCAACGCTATCATGCTTACCAAATAACCCTGTGACGAAACGCACCGCTCTCCTTTGGATCTTCTCTATCTCCTCCGTCAACCCGAGCTGGTACGGATCCCACACTGATGAGCAATACTCAAGTATAGGTCGAACGAGTGTTTTGTAAGCCACCTCCTTTGTTGATGGACTACATTTTCTAAGGACTCTCCCAATGAATCTCAACCCGGTACCCGCCTTACCAACAATTAATTTTATATGATCATTCCACTTCAAATCGTTCCGCACACATACTCCCAGATATTTTACAGAAGTAACTGTTACCAGTGTTTGTTCCGCTATCATATAATCATACAATAAAGGATAGCAGGCTGTCGTTAACATATTGGCAGCACGGTGTCGTAGATAGACAGTTACGACAGATTGAGCAGACAGTCATAATGGCCACACTAAAGTGTTATCTGATTTAACCCTTCTATAATGTTTTCCTTGTCGTTAGTCCTCCTGGTCGTGAGTAGCTCACAACACTGACAGTACATTAAGCATGCCTCTATGATGAGCAAGGTGCATACAGAGAAGAGGAATAACACAACGAGAATGATGTTGCTATCCAGATGCCAATTGATTAGAGTATCTCGCTAGCAGAAAAATGGACGTAAGTAGTGGGTATTCTCGTAGTGGAGAATTGCTTTTGGCTACCCCTGTCCAAAGAAATGAGCCTAACTCTATTGTTAGTAAGTAATTGGTATGGATTATGGACTGGTACTACAGAAAGGTTTTACTGTAGTAGTTCATGGTAAACAGTCTGCCAGAGAGGAGTTAATCCTTCTGGGAAGCCTCTAGGTGTAGTCGTGCTCTAGGGAAACCCTTTGTGTTTCTGTCTCTTCAGGTACCATGTCGTCTGCTCCGGCCAGTGTCTGTTAATACTGGAGCTATCCTCCTGGGACGTCCGCCGTTATTCCTGCTCTCCCTCGTTGCTTGCATGCAGGCAGACGAGGCTACATGCCTCTGTACTCTTTTATATCACTGGCTGTCAGTGGCCATCCGCAATATCGGGCAGCTGTCCACATCGGCTAGGTCTAGCCTGGGTGCCAAGATGTCTCCCAGTTCCCATTTCCGCCGGCCGGTGTGGCCAAGCGGTTAAAGGCGCTACAGTCTGGAACCGCGTGACCGCTACGGTCGCAGGTTCGAATCCTGCCTCGGGCATGGATGTGTGTGATGTCCTTAGGTTAGTTAGGTTTAAGTAGTTCTAGGTTCTAGGGGACTGATGACCTTAGAAGTTAAGTCCCATAGTGCTCAGAGCCATTTTTTGAAGTTCCCATTTCCAAGAAACGAAGTACAGTCAATACGTCCAAATAAAAAAAGAATTTCTTAATATCTAATAATTGTATGAATATAAATGAAATGCATATCAGTTTCTTATAACATGTACATGATGGGCTCAATAATAAACATGTGGGTATATGGGGGTGTTGTATGTATTTGGCATGACTGTCCGTGGTGAAGTGAGCAGGTAATGAACTACCAAATGTCATTTACCTTGCGGCAGTACATGTACATGCAGTTAACTTGTTTCGCCCAAAATAAATTACCTCTTAATATTATGACTAACTATTCCCTCCACCGTTGAGCTACATTCTTCTTATTACAACATGCACTTAATAAGAGATATCATTAGAAAAGTACAGCATATATGTGCAGATACTCTGCTACGCGATTCTAAAACTTGATTATCACATTCCCTCTGATGTGCATATTTGTACATAGCAGCACAACCCATGGAAAATCTCGCATACATGTGACAAAAAAAGACAGTAAAAATTTATAAGTTAATATCAGGGTTATGTAAAGATAGAATATGTAGCCTTAGCCACACTAAGTATTTATACGGATTAAAGAGATTTATTATGATCAAATTTGGGTTTTCATACCTTCAAATTCCCGATACTTACGTTTTCCGTAGGCCTAGATTACTCAGGCGACGATCAGCTTAGCTTCTTCGTCAGAGGTTCTCGCTCAATATCGTTTTTGAAAATATCGTGCACGGTCTTATTCAGTATAATTTTCGTCATATCTCTTGCGTCCTGCAACTTGATGATTGTTGATTAATGACATGATACAAACTGCATGCAAAAATTGTAATATGATGTGCTCAGGTCTTCAATCATTGGTACACATAAAAAATATAAATTTCTGAATTTCATGGTGTGGTTTGTAGCATCCTACTTTGGTCTACCCAGTCATCTAATGCTGCTTAATGCCTCACCTTTCCAAATGACTCACACTGTCTGTGCTGTCAATTAATCCTCCTTGAAAATAGAAACTGATCACATCACGCATGTACTGTGATGAGGGGAATCGGCAAGGCATTCAACGAATGGGTCGTACACTGCTCTAGTGTGGACCAGGCTCAACCGCAGAGATCGCGCCAGACACCAATCCACAGCGTGGGCACAATCCCAACTCCAACAAAAACACAGACATGGTCCAATTACAGCGACACAAAAGACCTCAATGCACTTCCTGGCAGATTTAAAGTGTGTGCCGGACCGAGACTAGAATTCGGGACCTTTGCCTCTTGCAGGTAAGTGCTCTACCAACTGAGCTACTCATGCAAGACTCACAACCCGTCATCACAGCCTTACTACCGCCAGTACCTCGTTTTCTACCTTCCAAACTTCACAGAAGCTCTCCTGCGAAACTTATCCTTTCTTCCAGGAGTGTTAGTTCTGCAAGTTTCGCAGGAAAGCTTCTGTGAAGTTTGGAAGGTAGGAGACGAGGTACTGACGGAAGTAATGCTGTGAGAATGGGTCGTGAGTCGTGCTCGGGTAGCTCAGTTGTCAGAGCACTTGCCCGCGAAAATCAAAGGTTCCGAGTTTGAGTCTCGGTTCGGCACACAGTTTTAATCTGCCAAGAAGTTTCAGCGCGCATTTCGCTGCAGAGTCAAAATTTCATTCTGGGGACCTCAATGACGCCCACAAGAAGCGAATACTATGAAACGAAGTTTAAAAGAAAAAGAACCTAGATACTCCGCGCCTGGCGTAGGATGATGAAATATTCTGATCCTATGAGATAAAAAGAACGACAGAGGAGAGGGGAGCACACCTCTGCATAATCTTGTCATTTATTATTTATCATAAAAATTTTGCTCCGTTTCAGTCTGCAGCACATTGTCCCTTTTTCTTTCTTAATGGAGCAGTCCCAGAATAAGGAAACATGAATATGTGCGCCACATTTTGACTAATTCAAGATGAAAGACACCACAACAATTAATGCACCCCTGAGATGGCAAAAGCTATCAATGAAAGGCACTCACCAACTATGACTAATTCATTATTCAACTAAAATCTAAAGTAAAACACAGTAATCCTATCCTAAATTGTATCTAAACCATCTGCTCCTGTTAGTCACGCCACAACTGTCCGTTGCGTTGTTCAACTGGTGGGTTCAGAGGTCGCACCTTCACCTTTCAGTCTCTCTCCAGAAGATGGGATAAATCCGTTTCTCCAATCCTAACACAACTCACAGCATCGAATAGAAGTCGACTGTTATGCTTTCTGACGTCATAGCCGGCATCCCAATCAAAACACAGACGGGAAGCAGCGCAGCTTGGATTCCTACGTGAGACTGAAAAAACTCAACAGCTAGACCGGCGACACAGCGTCAAACGCCCTTCAGGGTCGGTTCACCTGCTGAGATGAAATTTTTTCACAAGCCTAGCTGATACTGAAGGTCGACAGGAAACAACGTGCACACCGCTGCAGAAAACGAAGGAATGCACTCCGCTTGGCCAAGGACAATTTCCAGGGCGCTGTTCGGTCGCAACTCGGCGAAAGCAGTAGAAAAAAGTCACAGCATCTGGCCCTGGACCAATTCACATGCTTGCTGCTGCCTGTGGCCTGCGGACTCCCTGTCCTTCACCTCACCATCTGCTCCGTGAAAGCACAGCCCATTTCCCCTGACTCGGCCGAATGTATCTGCCTTTACGTCCTGCCATATTCTGCGAACTGGCGGCAATAAACAGTTCTGTCTGCACTGCTGACTGTCCGACAAGAGATGCGTTCATTTCCACCACCTCTGATTATTTCACGGCACTAACAATCACTGAATTCAATATGACAACCACTGTCCACCCTTGTTAGTAAGCATCCTTAATCACAGTGTTTCTAACCAAATTAAAATGCCTTAAATATACGTGTTCGTCTTTTAAATGAGTACAGTGGAAGAAAGATGGGTGCAAAGAACTTACGGTCCTCCAACGTCTCTGATTTAGTTCCATATCTGTTGCCGTGCTTACTTCATAAACACTTCAAACAAACCTCTGGAGCCGGTCGTACTTGTGTCTTCTATGCTATTTCCTTTACGGTACATGGCATCATCTGAGAACTCTTCCCAAAAATCTAAGTCTTCGATTCCCATTTACTAATACTGCTTTACGTGATCATCTGACTTTTTAATTTTTTTTTTACATAAAAGCTGCTGCGCTACCATTCAGCCTATGCGTCGAAGAAGCAGATAGAGTTATTCTCTCAGTAAGTAACCCAGCACCAAGTGTGTACGAAATTCCCGTATCAATCTGGTTTGACAGTAGGTTTTTTTTCCATTATTTCAATAGTATGTATAGAGATCACTAGGAGTTATGGAATGGATCATCAGTGAAATGTGTTTGGTAGCTGCATTTAACACTTCAAAATTCATAACATTAACTTGACAATTATTTAATGCCATCCTACAGTGTCTAGGTCCTTATTTTGAAGTAAAATTATCCATGCTGTACTGCATTAGTCTGCTGCATACATGCGTTCAAGTGCTGAACAGCCAGCAGACGTTTATATCTGAACATACTGTAGATGTAGCTATGTGACAAGGAGCAAATAATTAAACTCCATATAAGAATGTTGACTGTCAGCAGTATAAAGGATCAGAATATTATTGGTATAATAATTTATCACCAATGTCAAGCTTGCTTAAAACTACAAATGTACTTTGCAGATGAAAACGGTCGATGGAGATTCCGTATGCCTCTGGTAGGACACAGTCACTCGTTAGCAACTAACTGTCGCCATGTGCAACCATTACAGGTGTGAGAGCGGTTGTAATTCATGTCGTCAGCAGTTTAACGTGGCATACAGCTTGAAGACTCTTAAGGTATGATGTGAAACAGTCAAATGATTTGGCCCTTTCATGTGCAATGTACAGAATGAGTTGAGACATACTACTTAGAAAATTTTTAAATTTCAAGAATTATTTACTACCTAATGCAATCAGCGTGAATGTCTTGACGGAAATACAAACGTGTGAAGGACCTATGTTTGAGGTCCGAAAGTAATAGTGAGTGTTCCCGTCAGATTTAAATTCAGCAATTGCAATTTTCTATCGTTCAGGCAGACTTCACAGTAACCTCGAAAAGTTTCAAAAAGATCGACTTAGAGAGCAACACAGGAAGCAGGGCAGGAGGAAACTTTAGAAGGATGAAACTGACGTATACTAGTCACACAGGGAAAGCGTCCTCACAAGGCTTCCTAAAGATCTATGGTCGCTGTGATGCACTCAGTTCTAAAGTACTAATCTACTGGTTCGGTCTCGTTATCAGTTAGGTGTATTAACATTTACAGAACAAATTTCCAGACTAGCTACTACGACCACAACTGGTCAATACACACATACGAAAGTGTAACAGAGATGGTCTGAGCACGCATATTTCTGTTTGCAAATAAGTACGCCAGCTCGAACGTTTCCGCAGGATTTCCACATCATTTCTCATGAACACATGGGTGGTTCCTTCAACAAGGTCGTTACTGTTCTATACCCTCCTCAGAGTGAGCTAGCGTTTAAACTAATGATCAAGAAGTATACTGTATGTTTAACTGCAATCATCAGTCCTCTAAATAAAAAGACGTCTAGTGTTCGAGACGCCATTATATTTTTAAGTGATTCCTCACGCAAAAGACAGACTGAGACGTCAAACGTTTCCACAGAATTTCTAAATAACTTTGGGTGAATGTGAATATTGGTGTTAGTTGCATTAGTCTGCTTTGTACACATCTATCTTTACACTCACATGCTACGTAAGTCCACAATGATAGCTCGTTTGTGATTTGTTATTTCATACCCAGACCTCGTCAAACCAATGTAGTACGATTTAAGCTCCCTACCAGAGTCAGTTATAGGAGGGTTAGCGCAGAAAAATGAGCTATAATTCTTCATACAGATATGTGGTCGACGTGGCACAGTTGTTAGAGTACTAGTGGTTGTTATAGTAGAGGGTTCACTCAATATATCGCAACAGTAGGTTCAACGGCGATTCAGTGAGACATTAGCAGTAGATTCATACTACCGATTCAAATCCACAAGCATGTTTTTTTGTTGTTGTTTTTTTTGGGTTATCAGTCTTCTGACTGGTCTGATGCAGCCCGCCATGAGTTCCTCTCCTGTGTCAACCTCTTCATCTCATAGTAGCGCTTGCAACCTACGTCCTCAATTATTTCCTAGATGTATTCCAATCTCTGCCTTCCTCTACAGTTTTTGCCTTCTACAGCTCCCTCTAGTACCATGGAAGTCATTCCCTCATGTCTTAATAGATGTCCTATCACACTGTCCCTTCTCCTTGTCAGTCTTTTCCACATATTCCTTTCCTCTCCGATTCTGCGAAGAACCTCCTCATTCCTTATCTTCTTAGTCCACTTAATTTTCAACATTCATCTGTAGCACCACATCTCAAATGCTTCGAGTTTCTTCTGTTACGGTTTTCCCACAGGCCACGTTTCACTACCACACAATGCTGTACAACAGACGTACATTCTCTGGAATTTTTTCCTCAAATTAAACCAATGTATGATATTAGTAGACTTCTCTTGGCCAGGAATGCCCTTTTTTGTCATTACTAGCCTGCTTCTGATGATCTCCTAGCTCCGTCCGTCATTGGTTATTTTACTGCCTAGGTAGTAGAACTCCTTAACTTCATCTACTTTGTGACCATCAGTCCTGATGTTTACTTTCTCGCTGTTCTCATTTCTGCTACTTCTTATTACTTTCGTCTTTCTTCAATTTACTCTCAATTCATATTCTGTACTCATTAGATTGTTCATTCCATACAGCCGATAATGTAATTCTTCTTCATTTTCATACAGGATAGCAATGTCATCAGCGAATCGTATCATTGATATTCTTTCACTTTGAATTTTAATTCCACTCCTGAACCTTTCTTTTATTTCCATCATTGCTTCTTCGATGTACAGATTGAACAGTAGGGGCGAAAGATTAGATCCCTCTTTAATCTGAGCACTTTGTTCTTGGTCGTTCGCCCTTATTATTCCCTCTTGTCTCTTGTACGTATTGTGTATTACCCATCTCTCCCTGTAGCTTACACCTATTTTCCTCAGAATTTGGAACATCTTGCACCATTTTACATTGTCGAAAGATTTTTCCAGGTCGACAAATCCTATGACCGTGACTTGATTTTTCTTTAGTCTTGTCTACATTACCAACCCAACGTCAGAATTGTCTCTTTCGTGCGTTTACCTTTTCTAAAGGCAAACTGATCGCCATCTAGCACATCATCAATTTTCTTTTCTATTCTTCTGTATATTATTCTTGTCAGCAACTTGGATGCATGAGCTGTTAAGCTGACTGTGCGATAATTCTCGCACTTGTCAGGTCTTACAATCTTCTGAATTGTGTGGATGATATTTTTCTGAAAGTCAGATGGTATGTCGCCATACTCATACATTCTACACACCAACGCAAATAGTCATTTTTTTGCCAGTTCTCCCAATGATTTTAGAAATTCTGATGGAACGTTATCTATCCCATCTGCCTTATTTGACCTTAAGTCATCCAAAGTTCTTTTAAATTCTGATTCTAATACTGGATCCCCTATTTCTTCTAAATCGACTACTGTTTCTTTTTCTACCACATCAGAGAAATTTTCCCTTCCCATAGAGGCTTTCAATGTATTCTTTCCACCTGTCCGCTCTCTCGTCTGCATTTTAACAGTGGAATTTCCATTGCTCTCTTAATGTTACCACCCTTGTTTCTAATATCACAGAAGGTTGTTTTGAATTTCCTGTATGCTGAGTTCGTCCTTCCGACAGCAATTCCCTTTTCGATTTCTTCTCATTTCGTCTTAGCTTCCTTGCACTTCCTACTTATTGCATTCTTCAGCGATTTGCATTTCTGTATTCCTGAGTTTCCCGGAACATTTTTTTACTTCCTTGTTCCATCGACCAAATGAAGTATTTCTTCCGTTACCCATGGCTTCTTCGCAGTTACCTTATTTGTACCTATTTTGTCTTTCCAACATGTGTGATGGCCCTTTTTAGAGATGTCTATTCCTCTTCAACTGTACTAAATTGCTGTATCTGTAGCTTCAGAGAACTACAAGCGTATCTCGTCATTCCTTAGTACTTCCGTATCCCACTTCTTTGCGTATTGATTCTTCCTGTCTAATGTCTTAAACTTCAGCCTACTCTTCATAACTATTATATTGTGATCTAGACATATCTGCTCCTGGGTACGCCTTACAATCCAGTATCTAATATCGGAAACTCTGTCTGACGTTGATGTAATCTAACTGATACCTTCCCGTATCACCTGGTCTTTTCCAAGTATACCTCCTCTTCCTGTGATTCTTGAGCAGAGTACTCGCGCCGGCCGATGTGGCCAAGTGGTTGTAGGCGCTTCAGTCCGGAACCGCGCGCGGCTGTTACGGTCGCAGGTTCGAATCCTGCCTCGGGCATGGATGTGTGTGATGTCCTTAGATTAGTTAGGTTTAAGTAGTTCTAAGTCTTGGGGACTGATGACCTCAGATGGTAAGTCCCATAGTACTTAGAGGCATTTGGGCCAAGAGTATTCGCTATTACTAGCTGAAATTTGTTACAGAACTCAATTAGTCTATCTCCTGTCTCATCCTCGTCCTGAGCGCATATTCTCCCGTAGTCTTTTCTTCTACTCCTTCCCATACAACAGCATTCCAGTCCCCCATGTCTATTAGAGCTTCATTTCCCTTTCTATACGCTGTTACTCTTTCAATATCCTCATATACTTTCTCTAAATCCTACCAGTGAACTGTTCACAATAACACACTCTCTGCCCTACCTTCCTATTCATAACGAATCCTACTCCCGTTATACCATTTTCTGCTGCTGTTGGTATTACCTTTTACTCATATGACCAGAAATCCTTGTCTTCTTTCCATTTCACTTCACTGACCCCTAGTATATCTCGATTGAGCCTTTTCATTTCTCTTTTCCTCTTTTCTAGCTTCCCTACTACGTTCAAGCTTCTGACATTCCACGCCCCGACCCTTAGAACGTTATACTCTCATTGATTATTCAATCTTTTTCTCGTGGTCACCTCCCCTTTGGCAGTCCCCTCCCGGAGATGCGAATGGAGGACTATTCCAGTATCTTTTGCCAACGGAGAGGTCATACTGACACTTTTTCAATTACAAGCCACATGTTCTGTGGATACACGTTACGTATCTTTAATGCGGTGGTTTTCATTGCCTTCTGCATCCTCATGCCTTTGATCATTGTTGACTCTTATGCCTTTGGGGGCACTTTCCCACCCCTAGGACAAGAGAGTGCCCTGAACCTGTGTCCGCTACTCCGCCCTCTTTAGCAAGGCCGTTGGCAGAATGAGGATTACACTTACGCCGGAACGCTTCGGCCGCGAATGCTGATTATTAATCAAAGTTTAAGTGGTGGCGGGATTCGAATCCAGTATCAAGGACGTTTTAACTACTAATCAAAGACGCAACCCCTAGACCACGGGTGCATGGCATAGACATAAAACGGTTCCACAGGATTTCCAAATCACATCCAATGAATGCAAAAATGCTTCCTTCTACAGGAGTGTCTGTTGAGGAACACTGTCTGAGGATGTGATGTGAAACAATCATTCGTGTGAACTGCTGCCCAAGTTTGTGAATGGTGTGAATCTGCGAAGATCGGCTGTTACAACTTACACTGCGCTCCAAAGCAAATGAAGGAGGGCATTAGGGACGGTACACCGCACTCCCCATGACAGCTTATGGTTGTAGGCAGATCAAGCATGCTCGCAAAGTATTTCTACAGAGTATTCTTCCAGAGATATCTGACACCGCATGTTTACGAAGAACTCCCGTAAATTGGGGGTGCAGAGCTAATGTCCGATAATGTCCTGGATGCGTTCAGGTCAGACAAATTAGGTGACTGTAACGACAACATGAATGCTCTTAAATCACTGGAATACAATTTGAGCCTTATACCATATAAAATTATAACGGTGCTCGTATCGTTATTCCATATGATAAATAAAAAGAACAGATACATATAACAGAGACTTGAGTCATTGCAAGAGCGAGCTAAACCATTGCAAATGTGAATTGCTGGTATAGTAACAACCAGTGTAGCCGCGGGAATGTTGAATGCAAGCACGCAAACGTGCATTCATTGTGTCGTACGCGTGTCGAATGTCAGTTTGTGGGATGGAGTTCCTTGCCTGTTGCACTTTGTCGGTCAATACAGGGACAGTTAATACCATTTCTGGATGAGGCTGGAGCTGTCGGCCGATAATGTACAATATGTGCTAGAATGGAGACAGATCTGGTGATCGAGCAGGCCAAGATAACATGTCGACACCCTGTAGAGCATATTGGGTCACAACAGCGGTATGTGGGTTAGCGTTATCCTATTGGAAAACACCACAGGAATGATTTTCATCGATAGCAGCACAACGGGTCGAACCACGAGACTGACGTGCAGTTTAGCAGAGTGGGTGCGTGGGATAACCACGAGAGTGCTCCTGCTGTCATAAAAAGTCTCATCCCATACCCTAAGTCCAGGTGTAGGTCCAGTGTGTCTAGCATGCGGACAGGTTGGTTGCAGGCCCTCAACTGCCCTCCTTCTAGCCAACACAGAGGTTTTCCGTCTTGGCAGTGCCACATGGTCGTCCGAAGCCGGGTCTTCTTGCGACCGCACATTCTCGTAACCACCGCTGCCAGTGGCTATATTCCTACCAAGTCTTTCTGCAGAGTCACAGAAGGAACATCCAGTTTCTCGTAGTCCTATTACGCAACCTCGTTCAAACTGTGTGGGGTGTTGATGATGTCGTCTTTGTCACCTTAAAGGCATTCTTGACTAACGTCAACAGACCGCGTTCAAACTCAGTGGTAACTAAGGCTCAAAATCGTTACAGCATGTCTGTAAACTGAATCAGATTTGCAATCTCATAGTGACGCTACTAGCGCCACTCTTATGCGACTGGATTGAAATTTGAATAGACATCACCTATCAAATGTAGTACACGGCTACCAACTTTCTTTTACTAGTCCTTCTTCATGCTGCGACTTTTTTCAGTCGGTGTTTATTCTCTTTCACTGTTTACAACACTCTGGCAACGCTTGGGTAACTTTTCGATTCCACGACTGTACAGTTCATGTTGTTTCGAAGCAAAGAACTCGTCGAATCACTTTCGGAGTGGATTTTCATCCAGAGAGGAAGTTCCTCGAAGGTTGTTCGAAAGAGAGCGGAAAAGGCGTAAATCTGAGGTTGCAAGATCAAGTGAATAAGGTGGGTGTAGAAAGACTTCGCAACCCAACTCTTGTATAGTGTTTTTTGTCAGTCTAGCAGAATGCAGGTGGGCGTTATCGTGGATTAGCATCATTTCACGCAGTCTTCTTGCTCGTTGTTCTTGGATTGTGTCTGCAAAACGTCTCAAGTGTTAACAATAAAAGTCAACAGTCATGGTCAGATCTCGGGGAAGCACTTTGTGGTACAGCACACCGTCGCTGTTCCACCAGACGGGAAACATCTTTTGTGGATGGCACCAAGGAAGACTGACGCCTGGAGGACCCAGGATAACCAACCAGTGTGTTACCACTGTGTACAACCGGGACATGTGGTACGCTATTGTCGAGAAAGGCGGCGAATATTTGATGACGCCCGCACCAGATGACAGCAGACCTATCTTAGCCGACGCCAACTCCGGGACGACGAAGATGAACAAGAAGATGTGGGAGCAGGACGACGTAGGTCACCATCGCCGCTAGGTAGTCGCTGGAGTCGACGCTCCCCAACACGCCAATCAAGGTTTCCATCGCCGGTTAGAAGCTCCAGTCGATCACCTAGGCGCCGCAACCTGGAAAACTAAAAGGTGCGACCTACCTTTGAGGTGAGGCCGCCGAAGAGAAAAATTCTCCGCCGTCGGTCAATACAAAAATCATAGGAAACTTCGTCTATATCCTCATGGATTGCCGACCAGCCCACGCTCTTGTGGACTCTGGAACATCATATTCAGTCATTTCGGAGAAGTACCGACGCCAGTTGAAGAAAACCGTATTCGTCGACAGAAAAACGTCTCTGCTGAAGGTGGCTAATGGGAAATATGTAAAACCTACAGGAAAATGTGTCATTCATTTGTGTATAAGTGGCCATACACAGCCCTTAGAATTCATCGTCTTACAAGAATGTAGTCATGACGTAATTCTCGGATGGGTCTTTTTGAAAGCTTCTCAGGCAATTATAGATTGTGGCCGCTCAAAGATTATGCTAGACGAGATGAGATACTGTGGACAGGAAGATGTGCATCTGAGTGTGTGGAGACTATGTGTGCTGGATGAAGTGATCATTCCTGCAGTCAGTGCTAGAAAGGCAACTGTCGCGTGTCATGCCACGCGTCAACACATGGATCTTGTAGTGGAATGTAAGAGAAGCATACCACTGAAGAATAACTTTGTCATCCCAACCTCTGTCCTCTCGTTTAAGAACGGATTCAGTGAATTGTGGATAGTTAACTGTCGCCGAGAACCGCAGATACGTGTGCGTAGCAAACGCTGAGCCGTTAATTACAGAACAACTGAGCGTCATAGAAACCTCCCATGCCGAGTCTGTGGGTGAATCAGCGCTACCACTACAAGACAAGATCTTCTAGCTCGACTATCACCAGATCTCACTAACGAACAACAGAAGAAGCTACTTGTCATTGTTCAAGAGTTCTCTGAATGCTTCAAACCACAGGTGAAGAGCAAATTAGACAAATCGACGGTGAAGCACCGGATTAGCACTGGATACCATCAACCAATAAGCCAGAGATCATAAAGTGTGTCAGCAACGGAACGTCGAATAATTCGCGACGAGGTAGAGAAAATGATGAAGAATGACATCATTTAGCCTTCGCAGAGCCCATGATCGTCACCAGTGGTTCTTGTCAGGAAGAAGGATGGCAGTTGGCGCTTTTGTGTTGATTACAGGAAGCTTAATAAGATAACTAAAAAGGATGTTCACCCTCTTCCACGAATTGACGATACACAAGATTGTCTGAAGAGGGCTAAGTTTTTCTCAACCATGGACATGTACTCGGGAAACTGGCAAAACGAAGTAGATGAGGTTGATCGTGAGAAGATTGCATTCATCACCGCTGAGGGCCTGTATGAGTTTAAGGTAATGCTGTTTGGTTTGTGTAATGCACCAGCAACTTTTGAACGGATGACGGATAATCTTCTAAGTCAACTGAAGTGTACGATGTGTCTTTGTTATTTGGATGACATTATAGTGTTCTCAGAGACATTTGATGAACACATAAAAAAGACTGAGTGCCGTTCTTAAGTGTCTCCAACAAGGCCCACTGAAACTTAATCCAAAAAATTGTCTCTCTGGAGCAAAAGAAATAAAAATACTTGGACACCTAGTGTCAAAGGAAGGCGTGCGGCCAGAACCAGAGAATGTGAGATCTATAACGAAATTTCCTATTCCTAAAAGTATTATAGATGTGATAAGCTTCCTCGGATATGTTCTTATTAGCGTCGTTTTATCAAAGACTTTTGTATCAAAGCCAGGCCACTCCAAGAGTTGTTAAAAGCCGATGCTAAATTTATCTGGGGTGGTGCTCAACAAGATTCTTTCGATGTGCTACGAAAAGCTCTGACGACTGATTTTACCGACCGCTTGCGCAGTATAATTCCGACGGTAAAGACTGGAAATGGTATTTCTAGAAACCCAAACTGCGAGGGGCAGCGCCGTGGAAAGTGCTGCAAACCACTGAGTAATTAGAAATTTATCTCGTCTGGGATGATCTTTACGTGAAAACTCGAAAAAATGAGGATGCGAGAAGTTCTGCTTGCGAATCGCTATGTCAGTGATGTAACAGATTCCAAATCACCCTTCAGCTTTACGAAGTCAACTAAAGTGTTCCTCATATCTAGAGAACCAGCGAACCAGGCCCCCACCCGTCCTTCACCATCTAGATGCACACAACACACACCACAATCGATGTTCTCTCAACCAAATAAAGATGGAAAATGTGTAGAAGCAGTCAGCCGGACAATCTACATGGGAGGAAATAGTGGTCCAGCGCAAACACACGTCCATATTAAATCTTCTCAAATGTCCACGGAGAACACACGTAATCTCAGAAGCTGCCAAACAATTACTGAGTATTAGGTCGCTATTTAGACGTCTAGAGGATGACACTGTCAGCTCAGTTACATTGCTGTATCCCAGCTTGCTCTTCCCCTGCCACGTCTTGGGCATAAAATCGAGTATTCAGTTCCGTAACTACAGTGATTCTAAGTTAGCGACAGGTGTTTGTGAGGCACTGATATCCTTGTGCATACATTTCTAGATAGCTGTCTTGTTTACAGAGTTAGTGGTGGCATGACGTCTCACATCTCAAACACCGCTGATATGTATTTGTCTCTTTCTATGTAAGAGGTAGTCTCCGATACTAGCGATCATTTTATATAAGACTGATGCGAGCGTAGCATAATTTCTGAACCGTGGTCGGATGTAAATAGTGGGCGCTATATACCTCTGGAAAGCTACATATATTGTGCATGTCTCACACAGAATCGATTTTTTAAGGAAGTAGTTTTTCATTTTACAGTTTGTGACCATAGTTTATCGCAGAGAAACCTGCAAGGAGAAAATATGTCATGCGCTGGAAATACAGGGTGTTTGAAAAAGAACTCCCTAGTTTTAAATATAAATTTAATGGGGACATTAATGAAAAATTACATCATTGAGTACATATCATGGAAAGAGAATTCCTGCAAGTTTTGTTTTGGGTTAGTAGTCTTCAACGTGGGATCCATTTGTTGCCCTTCACACGTCGAGACGTTATTCCACTCCTACAGTTATACGATTAACTGTTCCACTGACATGAAATGTAGGATCTTTTTAAAAAAATTGCGATCATCACCAATTCTGCGTAGAAAGTCAACAACAGCAAACCCATATCTTTCGATTTTATCAGTAGGTTTCATTTCATGTAACAGTTGCAATTTGTAGGCGCGCTACTTAAGTCTTTCACCCACAACATCTTACACAGTACCTTTAGGAACTCCTAATTGTAGACTACGTCTGGCCAATGACTTGTTCGGGCTCCAAAAACGCGAAACACGGATGTGCTCAACAACATCTTCAGACGTTCTCGATCTACTTGGTGATTTTGCTTTTAAAACACTACCGGTTTCCTTGAAAGACTTTAGCCAATGACGGATAATTTTTCCTCTAGGTGGTTCATCACCATACTGACGTTCTAAAATTACGTTGCCCTGTTATAAGTGACTCAGTTTTCACAAGCCAAATAACACACACTGCGCTTTCTGTTGCGGAGTACACATCGTTGCTGAGTTGCTCTGCACTACACTGCACCCACCCCTGGGCTGAGCTGAGGGAACAGATCAGGAAAACAGCACTGGTGCCGTGTCAAGTTCAAGCAAACGTGCCAGCTGTAGGGGAGCCAAAATTGGAGAACCGATGAATCAAACAGCACTAACTAGAAGAGTGTATGTCGCTTTGTACAGAGTCTAGGACACATTAAAACTAGGGAGTTCTTTTTCGAACACCCTGTATATTTCTTAGATTGGAATTTAACAGCGTTGCATTCCACACGACTAAAGGTCGTAAACCGCACCGCTCTAAAATGATAGCATTTTTCAAATGCAGAACCGTATAGTCTTAGGAGTGCATGTGTTTATGTACTCTCTTAGCAATACCTTCTTGGTACAGATCCCAGATTCTAGAACAGCACTTCAGAACTGATAGCATAGTTGATTTAGGTAAAATGCTTCAAACTCCATCCATTTGGAGCTCCGTTATGCATAGAAACGACTTGTTTCTTCTTCTTAACCATGTGTTATATCATCATAAGACTTTCATATCTAGTACTGTACACTGATAAGGGGTGCTAAGCTCCTCGACATGCGCGTATCTGGAGAAATCGTGTGCTTTTGGATGGGTGCGTAACAGCAGTTACGCACTCGCCTCGCTCTATTCTTTCACGAAATATTAAATGTAGCGGTCTTCTTCTGGTCGTCGCGGATTAAATCGGCAACAGTGCTACAGCGAGGGTTGGTCGGAGACAATGCGAGGAGATCTTTCAGTCTCTAAATTTATCCTAAGAATGCGAGAATGCCCTGTGACTCCCATCTGCATAGAGAAAGATCGTAAATTACGCACTATGCTCGTCATTCTAGGAATTTGTAGATCGCTGACTGGTATACTTTGATGTATATGTTCGAGTATTAACAAAGAATGGTCACACTGCATAGTCATCTATCTACATTCGTAATGGTACTCGCAAAGTAGAGGAGGGGCGGTTTAGCGTTCATACAGAAATTGGGAAGTATGCTGCCTCGTCATTGGTTGGTGTTGAAATTACAGAAAATTGTTAAAATTGATCGCATCATCAACTGGGCTGCTTATTATACTGTATGTTGACGGGGCCTTTTCCATCCTATCTGTTCACTAGTATACTGCTGATTACCCCATAACGAGTCTTGGTGGGGGGTGGGGGGGGGGGGGGGCAACACCTTCCGCGGATGGCTAGCACCAAAACAGTGATCGCGTACACGACTGCAATACGAGGAATATTCCGTCACTTTGAAAGATGAGTTTAAATGTAGAGGTCATCAGTCACCTATGGATGGCAGTTTGGAAAGGCTACACAAAGATGCAAAACTCTTCTAGTTTCCGTATGTTGTGACAGTCTTTTACTTACAATCATCCAGTGTTTGTGTTGTTGTAGCAGCAACAACATGATTTACACCGTGTGACGTCTAGTTTTCTGTGAGAGGCAATGGATCAGAAGGTGTTAATGTCAGTCTAGAATCTGACACAGACGTCGAAGCCATGGGTTGCAGAATGTGGTAGATATAGCGCTCTCCAACTTAAACTGGAACGATCACATGCGCAAAGCTGCAGGGATGGTGGGGCAGAGACTGAGGAGCAGTTATAAGACGCATTGGGACTATCTAAACTCACGTTGGAATTTTACTGTAGCAGATAGGTTCGAAAAAGATGACTCGTTTCGAAATAAAGAGTGTCACGAATATGATTCACTAGTGGTTGTAATTATTAAAAGACATCTTCATAGGATCCGACGCAGGCATGTGGTTGAATGGAAAGACTTGATTCCAAGTCGCATGCTGCATTTCTGTCAGAAAGCGTAATATTCTCAGTGACTCCCGAGTGTACCTGCTGAACCAAGACCGCTTTTTATGCATGGTGACTGTAACATAGTCGTTTTGATTGTGTTTTTAATAGTATGGACCTTACGTGTAATGTATGTTGCCGGAGGTAGAATTATTCTGTGGTCAGCTTCATTGGCGGAGTTATGATAAAATGTTACTATTTCCATCGAGTGCCCAACGGACTGTCCTGTTGCACTAACTAAGCGCCGGCCGGAGTGGCCGAGCGGTTAAAGGCGCAACAGTCTGGAACCGCACGACCGCTACGGTCGCAGGTTCGAATCCTGCCTCGGGCATGGATGTGTGTGATGTCCTTAGGTTAGTTAGGTTTAAGTAGTTCTAAGTTCTAGGCGACTTATGACCACAGCAGTTGAGTCCCATAGTGCTCAGAGCCATTTGAACCATTTTTGAACCACTAACTAAGCTCCTAACTTGTTTCTACACAGGTTGCAGGAGGTGGTAGATATAGCGCTCTCTGACTTCCGTTCAGGTCCGACTTAAATTGGGACGATCACATTGGACGAAGCTGAAAGGAGGCCGAGATAAAGACCGATGAACAGTTAAAAGATGTAGAGGAATTGTGTAAAACCGAGTTGCCGTTTTGCTGTAGCAGATAGGTTAGAAAAAGGTGACCGTTTCGGTGTATGAGAGTGATATGAATATTATTCGTCAGTGGCTGTAATCGTTAAAAGACGTCTTCATAGGATCCAACGCAAGTAATTGCCTGAATGGAAAGACTTGATTCCAAATCGCTGACAGCATTTCTATCAGAAAGCGCAACAGTATAGATCTGAAAAGCTAGTTTACGTTTCTTACGACCTCAATCTAGCATTGCATTTTTATAAAAGTGACTCGTCGCATAGCACCACATCTACTGTATGTGGTTTTGCTCAATCAACCATTACCTATAACCGAGTGGATATATCGCAGAATCTCTGACCTGGCATCGAAATAGAATGTGTTACAAATACTGGGGAAATATCCAGCGGCGGCATGAGGGTGTTGCAAATACCGGCTTCATATCACGTTCCTTAGCCGAATCACTTTCTAATTTCGGTGGTTTTATTACTAGCTTACAAAGCAGGCGACGTGTTTGCGCACTTTCGGTCTGTTAACACACACCCCAGCAATCACCATCTATTTTCAATGTTGCGGTATTTGTGTGGAAAACCACTTCATTCGGAATACATCACATACCTCGATTTATAATGCCAGTATAGTTTTTAACACGGATACTTGCGTGCGCCGGTAGAAACAAGACCGATTGTGACACTAACATAGTCGCTGCGATCGTATTTTTTAACAACTCATGGCTCGTAAGTCGATTACGTCACTCTTTATAAAACACAGTGGTAGCACTCGCAAGAAAAAACTTATGAGACATGTCCATCTATAGCGGATTTTCGCTCAGTATTGTTTGGTATCGCCAGCACTCAGTTACTGGCGAAGTATTATACTTAGTCGTAGGGAGTGCCTAATAGGTTCGCTGTGATCAGCGGGCTTATAAAATATGTGTGTGTTCCAACAGGTGCAAAGGAAAAGACTATGTCCTGGATTTGATGTGGAAAAGTGCGATAGCCGCAAGGTGAATGAATTACTTTTTTTTTTTTACTTGGAAAATTATGACCAGAATAAGAATGGTAAAGGCCTGTATTTCTATTTCGAGAGCCATAGGCGTCAGGAGGGGGTATTTCCGGAACTTCGTTCATTGTAGAGTGGCTGCACTCGTAATATTAAATTGTAAGTACAGTGATAAAATATATGTGGCCGGTTTCCTGGGACGATTCAGCATGGTGTGCGGGGAGTACGTGGCAGTGACGGCCTGTCGCGAGAAAGATTGACATTTCCAGCTCACGGCAGGAGCCATCCGAATGTAAAGGTCGGCTGGGGTACAGCAATGCAGCTGACCTGATCGTGTCACCCTCTAGACGGCTGAATAGCGACTTAATACTCAGTACGTGTTGGGCAGCTTCTGAGATCTAGAGTGTTCGCCATGGAAATTTGAGAAGGTTCAAATGGACGTGTGTTCGCGCTGGACCATTATTCCCTCCCATGTAAATTATCTGGGTGACTGCTTCTATACATTTACCGTCTTTATTTGGTTGAGAGAACATCGATTGTGGTATGTGTTGTGTGGTGAAGGACGGGTGAGGGCCGGGTTTGCTGGTTCTCTAGACATGAGAAACACCTTGGTTGACTTTGTAAAACTGAAGGGTGATTTGGAATCTGTTATATCACTGACATAGCGATTCGCGAGCAGAACTACTTGCATCCTCATTTTTTCGAGTTTTCACGTAAAGATCTTCCCAGACGAGATAAGTTTCTAATTACTCAGTGGTTTACAACACTTTCCACCTCGCTGCACCTCGCTGAAGTTTTGAATTCCTAGAAATATCATTTCCAGTCTTTATCTTCGGAAATATACCGTGCAAGCGATCGGTAGCATACTGCTATATGCCTGATATCGAGAAGTATCGCGTAAATGTAAGATATTCTGGCAAACCATGTGAAAACACATACGTTATTATAATCCCAGAGACTTGATATGGGTAAAGAAAGCAAACAGGTCGGAGCCAGAAACAGTAAAGTCTTTTTGCCGAGGGAAACCGGCCCAGCCTTTGTACAACAGTTCGGAGAGTGGCCAGCATGTGTGTGGGGGCAGTTGCCTCGGGACTGATGGCTGTGGTGGATCACCTTCCGACCTCGCAGGAAATATCTAGTCCTGCAAGAGGTATATACAGCGCATGTGCTTATGCTCTTTTTGAGATCTGTCTGTCTTCGCAATGTACGAGTGTCTGGTGATCGACAGCTACATGCAGAACGCAGAAGTGATGATTTTATATGGCGCAGGATACGAATTGTGTATTTATGACATCAACATGGCATGTGGTGATATAGCTCGGTTGTAGATCTGTTTCACGCTGAAAAATTCGAGCTTTCGTCGACATCAGCAAAGCAGTGTAATTGGGAAAGTGTCTTTCTCTGTTTCATGATCTGTAGATCACACTTGCAGGGTTTAACTGTCATTGCAGTATGGCGATCTGTGCAAAATAGTTTTGGCCACTGAAGGTCTCATTTGCATAAAATGGTGGACAGTGTTCTCACACCAGCAGTAGCGGCAGTTTGGTGGGAAAATTCAGTAAGAGCCAATGAGAATGCTCCATTCATTCACAAGACATCCCTTGTGAGGGGCATAGGAGCGTCTACAGACTGGTTCGAAAAAGACGGTGGCAAGGGATCTACGGAAAGTTCAGAGTAACGAGATGTCTTCTCTGTTCGAGTGTTTAAAGACATCTTCAAGCAGACCATCCATCTCTGGTGGGATGCAGTCCATGATCCGCCATTGTGGCTTTAGAGCATCTCCAGTCCAGCAGCTGTAGAACACCGAAAATTCCAGCCATTTTTCTCAGGAACTGTTTCACAAGTGTGCCGCGATCTGTTTTTAGAGTCCATGTTTGAGTGTTACGGTATGCATCTCAAAATGGAGGCAGACTACTATGCATCGATCTTTTTGCAAGTGTATTTACAGACGTATTCAGTTGGATTTACTAACTCCTGAAACAGTTCGTGCTCAAACACAAGGGTATTTGCCACAAAAGCGCGAAATGTCTCTGGAACGATTTCACAACTGTGTCTCGATGTTTTTCTTTTAGAGTCCATGTTCAAGTGTGGCGGCGCCAGTATTCCTCGGAATGAAACGTGTAACTGTTTAAATATTCTCGCGTCATCTGCAAAGCGCTTTCTCTCTCTCTCTCTCTCTCTCTCTCTCTCTCTCTCTCTCTCTCTCTCTCTCGCTCGCTCTTCGTGCAGTGGTACATTTAGCTCTGTGATATCTTCAAGTTATGTATGTGACAATATTCCGCAACACCAGATGTAATAACTCGTGAAGCAGTTCGTGTTCAGTGACAAAGGGTATCTGTGCGCCGGGGATGGGAATGGGAGAGGCAGCGGGTATTTCCAACACAACAGGAAGTGCTTAGCGGCTACCGCGTAACCGTTCCATTAGCCGTTCGCTGACCGTGGCGTGGGCCGGCGTGATGACTTGGAGCACGGAGCTCGGTCTAGCTCCGTTGGAAGATGCCGCGTGTCAGAGTGTGTGAACGTCACGCCTCTTGCTCTTCGGCTGCATTTTTATCGAATGATCTACGTCTACAGCACATGCATAAATCATTATGAGTTTCGAAGCGTAACTTAGTCCATATTCATCTTCACCTTATATCAGTGCTATCGATACAGTCCTCAGATGCTAATATATTCCTCCTCCTCCTCCTCCAGCACAGACATCTCATCGATAGAACAAAGTAAACAGTTACATCCATCCTCCCAGTCCAGCAGCTAGACACAGACTGAGTTCTTTTCTCGCCATTTTTCTCAGACCGCCATCTTCGATTACGTCACAGGAGGGGAGAGATGAGGGTTGACAGCGCCCTCTGGTTGCTGTACTGTAAACCAGGTCGGTTGTATCATGGACCACATGATGAACACACTGGATGCAGCAACTGCGTATGTCAACTCAAATTGCTTAAATAAACAATGCTCGCAAAATAAAGACTTATATCCATCCTCTACAGCAGCCGAGCACAGATTGAGTCCTTTTCTCGCCAAATTCGAAATGGCACAGGGTAGGGGAGGGGAGGGGAGGGGAGCAGTGCATACAAAGTAATGACTTACATCCGTCCTGTCCGGCAGCAGAGGCTGAGTCCTTGTCCCACCTATTTTCAGATGGGGTGGGGATGAGAGGGGCGTGGGTAAAGGGAGGGGGAGGGGAAGGGATGGCGTTACGTTAGTGGAGATATCCCAATTGACCCATTTTCCCATGAAAATTTGAACTCCACGCCATGAGTTCTTTCCGATGTTGCCACACCAATGGCCGCCATCATGGATCCGCCATTGTGAATAAATTTGGCAACAATGCAGAGTGGGGTGTTGCCGCCCTTGTCCCACGACTTACAGGCCCTCTGAGTAAGGTAGTATAAAGTCATCATATTCATCGCAGATTATGTTGTGAAATATGTTCTTTCACATCCTAAAACGAGATGGATGTAACTAATACTGAACGCACTACGAAGTTGTTTGACCCTTCAAAATCTTCTTTTGTCATAAGAAGAAGCCAAAAGAGTGGGGAATAGTACGAAGTATTGGAATCCTGAATAAAACTCACTGGCTTTCTGAAAAAAAATGTGTTACATTACTTAGTGAACACCCATTGCCTTAAAGTAAAGGCGAAACATATATCCAACGTATTGTCCTCAAATGCAAATAAAACTCTCACAAATTATTTTTTAAACCACAATAGCTTAGAAGAAAAAAATTACTGCAGCAAAACTGTGTTTTGGGTACAATGTACTCAAGAAACATCGATGTTTTGCTTCTATAACCTGCCTTAACATGTTACCATCAAAAATATTTAAAGACTCAAAAATTTCCGCTTAGTATACTTCAGCCAGAAAAAAAACAAAAATTTTGTACAAGTTCATGCATTTCACTCAGTTGATCTCATCCATAATTAACTTCAAATTTGTTCATTTTATAGCGTTGGTACAGATGCAAGTCCCCATAATAATGACAAAAGGGTTTCACTTTTGATTCAGTGTATTACCAATACAGGCATAAGTATTAATTATTGAAACTGGGAAGTTTAAGAGGGGAGATATCAGATACGGTGGTCAATTTTCGTGTAAAGTTTTTAAGTTATTTAAAAATTGGTATGAAGGGACTCATTGGATTTGGAGGCGACAATGCTAACATCAATTTTGGAGGACGAGAGAGACATGGTATTATATAATGTATACAATAAACTATAACTAGAAACTGGGGCGGCTCATGTACTACAAACAGCATCTGACAAATTGTCGTGTGACACTGATCAAATAATTTAAAAAAATGTAATTCTTTTTCTATACATAGACTGTCATAACAGAAAGGCTAAAACAATTTGTCTATTTGTTAATGTAGGAGATAATCTTCTTTCACATTGTAAAACGAGATGGATGTAACTGGTAGCATCTACTGAACGCACTACGAAGTTGTTTGACCCTTTAAAATCTTTTGTCATAAGAAGAAGCACCCCAAACCCTACTTGGTATTTTGTAGAAATCCTCTCATTGAAGTCTATCTTTGATTTATTCATAGTCAATACGCACATTTCATTGCTAACTATTGTCAACTGAAGGAAGAAAAATTGTCAGTTATACAAGGTTTTAATGTTATTATATCGACTGAGATTAAAACCTTGTATAATGTTGTTATATCGACTGAGACCCCCCATGAACTATGGACCTTGCCGTTGGTGGGGAGGCTTGCGTGCCTCAGTGATACAGATGGCCGTACCGTAGGTGCAACCACAACGGAGGGGTATCTGTTGAGAGGCCAGACAAACATGTGGTTCCTGAAGAGGGGCAGCAGCCTTTTCAGTAGTTGCAGGGGCAACAGTCTGGATGATTGACTGATCTGGCCTTGTAACATTAACCAAAACGGCCTTGCTGTGCTGGTACTGCGAACGGCTGAAACCAAGGGGAAACTACAGCCGTAATTTTTCCCGAGGACATGCAGCTTTACTGTATGATTAAATGATGATGGCGTCCTCTTGGGTAAAATATTCCGGAGGTAAAATATTCCGGAGGTAAAATAGTCCCCCATTCGGATCTCCGGGCGGGGACTACTCAAGAGGACGTCGTTATCAGGAGAAAGAAAACTGGCGTTCTACGGATCGGAGCGTGGAATGTCAGATCCCTTAATCGGGCAGGTAGGTTAGAAAATTTAAAAAGGGAAATGGATAGGTTAAAGTTAGATGTAGTGGGGATTAGTGAAGTTCGGTGGCAGGAGGAACAAGACTTTTGGTCAGGTTATTACAGGGTTATAAATACAAAATCAAATAGGGGTAATGCAGGAGTAGGTTTAATAATGAATATAAAAAAATAGGAGTGTGGGTAAGCTACTACAAACAGCATAGTGAACGCATTATTGTGGCCAAGATAGGCACGAAGCTCACGCTTTCAACAGTAGTACAAGTTTATATGCCAACTAGCTCTGCAGATGATGAAGACGTTGATGAAATGTATGATAAAGAAATTATTCAGGTAGTGAAGGGAGATGAAAATTTAATAGTCATTGGTGACTGGAATTCAACAGTAGGAAAAGGAAGAGAAGGAAACATAGTAGGTGAATATGGATTGGGGGGAAGAAATGAAAGAGGAAGCCGCCTTGTAGAATTTTGCACAGAGCATAACTTAATCATAGCTAACACTTGGTTCAAGAATCATAAAATAAGGTTGTATACCTGGAAGAATCCTGGAGATACTAGTAGGTATCAGATAGGTTATATAATGGTAAGACAGAGATTTAGGAACCAGGCTTTAAATTGTAAGACATTTCGAGGGGCAGATGTGGATTCTGACCACAATCTATTGGTTATGAACTGCAGATTGAAACTGAAGAAACTGCAAAAAGGTGAGAATCTAAGGAGATGGGACCTGGATAAACTGAAAGAACCAGAGGTTGTACAGAGTTTCAGGGAGAGCATAAGGGAACAATTGTCACAAATGGGGGAAAGAAATACAGTAGAAGAAGAATGGGTAGCTCTGAGAGATGAAGTAGTGAAGGCAGCAGACGATCAAGTAGGTAAAAAGGCGAGGGCTAATAGAAATCCTTGGGTAACAGAAGAAATATTGAATTTAATTGATGAAAGGAGAAAATATAAAAATGCAGTAAATGAAGCAGGCAAAAAGGAATACAAACGTCTCAAAAATGATATCGACAGGAAGTGCAAAATGGCTAAGCAGGGATGGCTAGAGGACAAATGTAAGGATGTAGAGGCTTGTCTCACTAGGGGTAAGATAGATACTGCCTACAGGAAAATTAAAGAGACCTTTGGAGAGAAGAGAACCACTTGTATGAATATCAAGAGCTCAGATGGAAACCCAGTTCTAAGCAAAGAAGGGAAGGCAGAAAGGTGGAAGGAGTATATAGAGGGTTTATACAAGGGCGATGTACTTGAGGACAATATTATGGAAATGGAAGAGGATGTAGATGAAATCGGAGATACGATACTGCGTGAATAGTTTGACAGAGCACTGAAAGACCTGAGTCGAAACGAGGCCCCGGGAGTAGACAACATTCCATTAAAACTACTGATGGCCTTGGGAGAGCCAGTCCTGACAAAACTCTACCATCTGGTGAGCAAGATGTATGAGACAGGCGAAATACCCTCAGACTTCAAGAAGAATATAATAATTCCAAATGCCTCGGGCATGGATGTGTGTGATGTCCTTAGATTAGTTAGGTTTAATTAGTTCTAAGTTCTAGGGGACTGATGACCACTGATGTTTAGTCCCATAGTGCTCAGAGCCAATAATTCCAATCCCAAACAAAGCAGGTGTTGACAGATGTGAAAATTACCGAACATCAGTTTAATAAGTCACAGCTGCAAAATACTAACGCGAATTCTTTACAGACGAATGGAAAAACTGGTAGAAACGGACCTCGGGGAAGATCAGTTTGGATTCCGTAGAAAGGTTGGAACACGTGAGGCGATACTAACCTTACGACTTATCTTAGAAGAAAGATTAAGAAAAGGCAAACCTACGTTTCTAGCATTTGTAGACCTAGAGAAAGCTTTTGAGAACGTTAACTGGAATACTCTCTTTCAAATTCTGAAGGTGGCAGGGGTAAAATACAGGGAGCGAAAGGCTATTTACAATTTGTACAGAAATCAGATGGCAGTTATAAGAGTCGAGGGGCATGAAAGGGAAGCAGTGGTTGGGAAAGGAGTGAGACAGGGTTGTAGCCTCTCCCCGATGTTATTCAATCTGTATATTGAGCAAGCAGTAAAGGAAACAAAAGAAAAATTCGGAGTAGGTATTAAAATTCATGGAGAAGAAGTAAAAACTTTGAGGTTCACCGATGACATTGTAATTCTGTCAGAGACAGCAAAGGACTTGGAAGAGCAGTTGAACGGAATGGACAGTGTCGTGAAAGGAGGATATAAGATGAACATCAACAAAAGCAAAACGAGGATAATGGAATGTAGTCAAATTAAATCGGGTGGTGCTGAGGGAATTAGATTAGGAAATGAGACACTTAAAGTAGTAAAGGAGTTTTGCTATTTAGGGAGTAAAATAACTGATGATGGTCGAAGTAGAGAGGATATAAAATGTAGACTGGCAATGGCAAGGAAATCGTTTCTGAAGAAGAGAAATTTGTTAACATCGAGTATAGATTTAAGTGTCAGGAAGTCGTTTCTGAAAGTATTTGTATGGAGTGTAGCCATGTATGGAAGTGAAACATGGACGATAACTAGTTTGGACAAGAAGAGAACAGAAGCTTTTGAAATGTGGTGTTACAGAAGAATGCTGAAGGTAAGGTGGGTAGATCACGTAACTAATGAGGAGGTATTGAATAGGATTGGGGAGAAGAGAAGTTTGTGGCACAGCTTGACTAGAAGAAGGAATCGGTTGGTAGGACATGTTTTGAGGCATCAAGGGATCACAAATTTAGCATTGGAGGGCAGCATGGAGGGTAAAAATCGTAGAGGGAGACTAAGAGATGAATACACTAAGCAGATTCAGAAGGATGTAGGTTGCAGTAGGTACTGGGAGATGAAGAAGCTTGCACAGGATAGAGTAGCATGGAGAGCTGCATCAAACCAGTCTCAGGACTGAAGACCGCAACAACAACAATCGACTGAGAACACACTAATGGAGTAGTAGAAAATTTCGTATCTACCTTCTCAAGTTAAAACAATGTTAAGTAAATGCCAAGAAAACTGAGTAAGTTCTAAAAAACATTGATTCTTTCATGGAAAATAGTAAAATTTTATGAAACAATGACTAACTACTTCAAACTGTGGACTGTACCATCACAAAAATACATGGTTTTTGTTCTTAATAAAAGTATTTTAAGCGTGTTACTTAATTGTGTCCCGGTTGAACGACCGAGAAGTCGGTAATATCTCGCATGGACAGAAATCTAGGCTCGTCCGGAGTATGGTTACATCACACTGCTAGATCTCTGTGGCCCACGCACGAGGTGAGCTGCATAGTCCAAGTGGAAGTAATTGGTTTATGGGGGATAGTTTTCCTCACTCATTTCAGTGACGGTAGCGACCATACCTGTGGGTGCACTTCCACTCATGTTTCCTTTACTATTTGAAAACTGCACTGACATGATGTGCCTGAATCTCTGGTTTGTCAGCCAGCTGTTTCCACGTTAGTCTTGTATACGCTGATCACATCTTCGACTTGACCTATTCTGATTGGTGCTGTGACTCGTTAGCGTCTGTTCATTTGCTCTGTTCACCGCTCCATTGACATACAAGCTACGATTTCTTTGTTTTGTAAATAATACTGCCTTTTCCTGCTGCTAGTAACTTTATTTATCCCATATGCGTTTCGCCTTCTCCTGTTCTATGGCATCATCAGTGGGATCTATAACGATATACTTTTGTTAGTTACAGACTATCAAACAGTTCAATCACTTCGCGATTTTTGTAAAAAAGTAATTACTTACCATTTTTCTGATCTGCGTTTCCTCACATCTGGTCTGGAGGTCGCACTACCACTTTTATCACTGTCATATAATCACATCTCTGTGTTCTCGCCTTCCACACACTGTTCACCATGGTTCTCACTATTTTTTGTGGTGGACTATTGTTCTTTTGTCACTCGATACAACTACTTCGTCGCACACTGCTTTTCACAGCGTAAATATTGCGACTCCATTGTGTGTTTCCTCTTCTTTGGTATGTTTACCTATTCGTTGCAACCTAACGAAGTATATGTTCGATATTAAATTCTATTTATGATGTTTATACCGT
This sequence comes from Schistocerca piceifrons, assembly GCF_021461385.2. Lineage (NCBI taxonomy): Eukaryota > Metazoa > Arthropoda > Insecta > Orthoptera > Acrididae > Schistocerca > Schistocerca piceifrons. The sequence goes on along the minus strand of NC_060149.1, from coordinate 549,018,691 downwards.
GTGTGTGTGTGTGTGTGTGTGTGTGTGTGTGTGTGTGTGTGTGTGAGAGAGAGAGAGAGAGAGACAGGGGGATAGACAAACCTGTTACGATTTCTTTCTTCCTGAATAAGATCTGGAGTGATTGCTCGGTACTGGTCGTCGTAATAGCCAAAAGTAATCGCTGTACTCATGTCGGCATCTGGTGATAACTTAGAGATATCATCTCCTCTAACAGGGTCTTCTGCGGGTTAGGTGCGGGCAGAGCCCGACGTATTGAGCCGAGCTACCTACCTATTCCAGGGGCCCGTGTCTGGCCGGGGGTGGGCTGGTAAGCCTTTCGGCTAGCGGTTGCCCTCCCATCCGACCTACCGCAAGCGGCTCACAGAATGGCAGAACCACTCTGTACCTGTGGTCAACCACAAGCGCCGTCCGATGTCATGTTTGTTGCAGCAAAGACAATTCCAGCAATGCCGGCTTAGCAACGGGTGTGGATCGAGTTCCACCCCGTCCTTAAGATGTGAAGATGTTCCCGCAGGAATTGTTGTTCCTCTTTTTCGGATGTGAATTAATTTACTCATGGTGATTCTCCCACTCGTCTAGTTCTGTCGTTAACAAGACATTACGAGTATTCAATGGCTTCGCCGCAAGCGTGTGTCGAAGCTGGTCGGTACATTATTACTGTCTGACAAAGGAGCCGGCTGCGATACTGCTCTTTCAACCTTACCGCCTGTCCGTCTGATATTGCCGCCAGGTGTGGTCGTTCGTTTTTGTGCAGAGCGCTAGTCAATGCTGCAGGCACTCACACACCGGAAGCGGAGTTCCGCTGGTCAGCCTTCTCACGCTGTAACTTATCACTAATTTTACTAACTAAACTTATTTCTAGTTGAGCACACTGAACCGCAGTTATCTCATTGACCCTGACTGAAACTGAGCTGATTTTCCCTCGTTCAAATCCACTCTTGTCTCTATAGCGAAGAATAACCCTGTGCGACCAGAAAGGATTGAAATTCTTTCCTCCACTCTTTCGTTCATCGACTCTTGTACTGTACCCTCACCATTAACTTGATTGTAAATTTTAGTTGCCCTATTTATCACCACAAAGTTCTCATATACTGTATCTTTAACTTCGAGTCTAGATTCTCTCGCGTCTCCCTGTTATTCTTAAGCATTTTAGACCATTCCCTGTTGGGTCTAAGCTCGTAGGTGCCCATTGATTTCATCGCAGCGCTTCTGGAGTGCCCCAGCGAATGAATTTTTGACTGCTTCGAGAGCCAGGGACTGCTGCTCGTATATATTATTTATCTCTGTACTCGATTTATTACTCTGTTCGTCTAATTTGGATTCTTTTGCAGCCATCAATTGACTGATCATATCCTGCTGTCATTTACAACAGCCGGTTGCGAAGCTGTATTTACCTTTTCGGTAGATGTTTTTGCAATCGGCTGCGGCGTCGACGGCCACGCGTTGGCTACCTCGAGGCCTGTGTGCTATGTTGAAAGGGCACAGGCAGAGGTGGCGGTGCTGCTGACGACAGCGGTGGGATCAGCAGCAGCCTCCACGGCGTCAGCAGAAGTTGGGGCGTCGGTGGTGGCGCCGTCCGCGGCAGCGCTGGAGGCGCCATTGGTGTGTGGTTCGAATTGGGGCGGCGTGCTGCCTTCGACCTTGGGCTCGGCCGAAAAAGTTATCCTGACTTCACGCAGAGGTGTTTCCGCATGGCCCTCTGTGCTTCTTAGAATTTCAAGTTTTTGTTGGGACCTCCTGACCTACACCAGGATGGAAGCTCGCCATTTACACTAGCATTCTTAGTGACACTGACTGTTTGTAACAAGGCTGCCTCTTATGGATACAATATATTTGCAATTTGTCTTCTAAAAATGCCTCTCAATCTGTACCTTTCCCCTACTCGCTTTCAACTAAAATCCTGTCAGCATCTAGACAAGTACACCCCCTGCAAGTAAGTGAGGGATCTAACAAGCCTATGCTGTCAAAGGGCAGTATATCAGCAGGTGACTGGAAACCTCTTTGGCTGATAGGGAAGTTGTACTTCCGGGTCGCTCAACTGCTGGTCAGTGTGAGCTGTTGTCCTTGGTCCAGTAACGTATCCAGCCCCTACAACACGATCAGATTCTGTGATTGTCGACGTTTGGGACTGATCTCCAAGCGGGATTGCTGACTAATAGCGTGCATTGTTATCAAAGCCACTGCCCTGCTTCGTAAATTCTCACTTACATAGTGACAGTCTGCGAATATATAAGCTGCTGTGAAACATTCTCTCTACTAAGTCGTGCTAAATTGAAAGTAGTCACCATCTACAGTGGCTAGCGGGAAACGAATCGTTTTTCCGTTACCACTGTGGTCTCAGCAAGCTACAGCTAACAACAAACAGAATTTTTTTCACAAATTTCCGATTAATTAAGTTGAATTGAAGTCAACTGTAGCGCACCCTGTCGCTGTCGCCATGTCCTGTACCAACTGGAATTTCTGCCTAGTACTTGAATGTAAAGAAGAGTTATGGTGACTATCGCAGTCGATAAGTCTGCAGCGACTTGGATGAAATTTGGTGAAAGACTTCATACAGTTTCCCTAACAGCCAGAGAGGTTTTCACACACCTACTGATATACTGCCCGTTGACAGCGTGGGCTCTCGTATTCTTCACTTACTTGCACAGGTTGTAGTTGTCTATTGGCTGAAGGAATTTAAGCTGAAAGTGGACAGGGGAAACCTACAGAAAATGAGGGGCATTTTTAGAAGAAAAACTGCAAATATATTGTATCCACAAGAGGCAGCCCTGTTGCAAACAAATACACAATATCAACATGGATGTCAACGCAAATGGCCAGCGGTCTATCCTGGTGTACGCCAGGAGACATAACGGACAAAGATATGAAATTCTAAGATACAATACAACTGTGAATTGGACCAGAGAGAGAGAGAGAGAGAGAGAGAGAGAGAGAGAGAGAGAGTCAGAACCTAAGCGGGAATTTTGCCTCGATTGTATTAACGGCCTACAATGAGAGTTGAGGCGATGAAGAAGCAGAGGTGGCTACATTACTGCCATCAATCAGCGGACCTCGGTGAGCGCACGGAAAATCACATAATAGAGCGTAAGCGACCCCCGGTGGTGGTTGTTGTGATGCTTAAGGGGGACTAAACAGCTAAGGTCATCAGTCCCAAGCGACCCCTTTTGACGCTACAATATGAGGAATGGTGTTCACCGTATTCAGTAACTACCGCACGATACACGAGGCTACTTTGGCGTGTTGAAGGGACAGTCTGGGCTAAAATGGTGGCCACTTCCGCCTTAATACTATTTAAGAAGCGGCACGTCTTGCATCTCCGTAGAAGTGAGGAGAACTGGGCTGAGAGCTGGTCTCCTCGAAGTTCTTTTAACACGAGAACCTCCATACATTCCACTTCCACGATTGGCAAGATGTGCCCCATATAAGTTTAACCGGAAGGGGTAAGTTGACGGTTCTTTGGCCTGGGTTGGAGGTGTGACTCGACTATCTGTTGTTGATGTTACCGGGCCCATATGGGCGTCAACTCCTGCTGGATATGTTTAAACCTAACGATTAGAAAACACAATCCTACCCATCATTTTGCCCAACTATAACATTAATAAATTGGAGAACGGAAAAACTATTTAGTGCCCTCCACCTGATAGTCCGCCTTGAGGTATGATTTCGGCGTGGTTTAGTGGTCGTAGGAAGTTTGCCTTCATGTTCAAATCACATGTTTTAATTAATGAATTTTTAAGTTAATCGACTAACAGGCACATGATCGGTAGCAATCGATTCGTTATTTCGTCGCGAACGTGAATCACTAATCAAATTATCCAATTTAATTTTTTGTCTCTCTCTCTCTCTCTCTCTCTCTCTCTCTCTCTCTCTCTCTCTCTCTCTCTCTCTCTCGTTTCTCGACACGGAGAAGGCAGCCTTTAAGGCTACCCCACGTGCTGGATCTGCACACGAAAAGTGTATGCGTCATAGGTTCTTAGAAAAAGGGACGTATTGTAAAGGAAATGTAAGATGCTATATGCTATTACAATCAGTTCGACAAGTTTGCATGGTGTGCTTATGAAGTAAGCATAGCAACAGCTATCGAACGAAATCAGAAACGTCCTGCTAAGATCATAACAGATATATATAGCTCAGCCGAAACTGTAAAGGTAGGGGCAGCTTTTACGCGAAATTCATTTATTTCTATACAGTACCCTAGCTCGATCGTTGTCTGTCACCGCTGTGTAGTTAGATTTTGCGTAACATCATATCAGACGGTCAAGTAATTATACTTTAGCGAGGGAAAACGTGTATATGCTTCCGGGTGAATTCTCCAGTCTTCGAGCTCTATACGCGACATGTGCGTTCCTGGCTGTAAATCGTTCTGCAGACTGTTGCAAATGTATATTCTCTACCCTTCCTCAATAATGTCTCCCAAAAAGAATTCCTGCGCGCTTCTGAATTGTTTCGATGTCTCCCTAAACTGACATGGGTGGATGGCGTCTCTCCTTAGCCAAAACAGTGCCTGCGAGGTGTGGTCAGTCAGCCTTCCTCCCTGTGCACTGCAATAGACCTACCTCTTGTGGCTACCTGGAGATGATTCGGGGGCCGACAAGGGCATCTGTTTACAAACTGGTCGCACTTTATTGTTCACCAGTGAAGCTTTATTCAGTACCCAGTCGCTAGATGGAATAGCACTCTAACTGGTGATACCAGAGATCTTTTGTATCAGAAATGAGCCACGTAACTAGGTTACTGAGCCCTACTACCGTACAAAAATATCGTTCTTTTAGATACTGCAGTTGTATAATTTCGATTGTCACTTATCGGCTCGTAACTTTGTATAAACGTGTTTCGTTCTCACTGTTAACAATGCATCGCATGACTAGATTCATCTATTGAGTTAGTTATTGACGTAACTGCCATCTACTCCACACACAATTTTGTGGTGAATTTTACGACAATATTGTCTGTGTGGGGGGGGGGCGTTTCTAATCTACGACAGTATTGAATTTCCCTAAGTTTTCAACATAGACTAAACTATATGTGTGCGGCTTGCATTTTCAAATTTCACCAGCGTTTTTACTCAGGTCACGTGGGCTGTGGCTGCAGCACCATCACAACCAACATACTGCCCTCCACTTCACGTCCTGTACCGGCTTTGTGCAGGTATGTCTGTTGTCGGTGGATTACAAGTGAGTTGGCCAGCCAGAACATGAGCAACACATACCAACGCCAGCGATGCGGTGGCCCGTTCTGGTCCAGCAGTGGAGTCTCGGCCTGTAGGTGGTAGGTGGTAAACTTCGAATTCGGTTCAGCGATTATAAACATTGCGACCGCAGAAGCTCCTCTCTTCGGTGTAGAGTTTGTTTAAATAGAGACACACATTACTGTCCTATTCCTACTTCAGAGTACATTGTTTTAAAGCAAGGGTGATGATTGTTTAAACGTGCAAACTGTACTCGTTTTAAACTTAGAGAGAAGTGGACCCTTACCACAACAGCAATGACAAAGAAGTTGAGGAAACCAAAGAGTTTTGGACATTTTGCCCGGATAGGATTCCAGACTAAAAACATATGAAATTTTGTTAACCAATCAGACTGCCCTCATATCTCCAGGTTACCATCCTGAATCACGACTTTGGAATGTGATGGCACAAAAACTGTCGTCATACCTCCAGATCAGCTATCTTGGATGGTGATGTCTTAGAACCTTTACTTGCATCTCCAGTTCATCATCATTTTTCGAATTTCATAACAACAGAACCTTACTCCATCTAGGATTTTATGAACATTGCGCCATTTTAGACTTAGGAGAATTGTCCTACTTCCACAGTGATGTTAGAGGAAAGGTGAAAAGCCTATAGCACAACTGGGCTGTTTTGATTTGCCTACTATTCTTTGAATTTCCCACCAATCTTTTAATTTCCCTACATTTCTTTCACTTTTCCACTGTTATATACATAGGACAAATGGGTTACTTCAGAGGAGAGGAGGAGGGGGCGAAATCTGACAACAGCAAATGTCATAGGTGGGAGCGGGAGCGTGGTGTGGGAAGGGGATAGCTGGCAAAAATGCAGACCATTTTTGAACCGGCGCTACTTACGGCATTCTGAGGTTGACAAACATCGTAATAGAGATTATCTCAGGATCTACGGTCTGAAATCGCAACTTCATTGAAAACCACAAGTACAGAACAATTTAATAACTAACTGAATTTTACCTTATACTGCACTATGTATAATCTGTGGCTCTGTACCCATTTCAGCTTCATGTGTAAACACGGTCTTCTGACATCTTTCATACTGAGAACTGGTATTGGTTGTTTTTATTTCCTTGTGTGATGTTTGTCAATAAGTGTGCATGTGTCTAGCTGGAATGATCTGCTAATGCAGTTCAAAACTTCATTGCTATTCTGATAAGCACAATCAGTTTTTGAATTCTTGGTTAATTTTATACATCATTATTTTATCACAGGTAATAACTTCAATATTTTTCGTAAGGATTCTTTTTCTGACCAAATTGTGCCAACCTGTTCCACACACCCACGATGTCACAAAAAAGCATTTTTTCACTCTGCTGTTCATAGAGCAATCTCTATCCCTTTGTCCTCTGAAAATTTAAAAACCGAATTGAATCTAATTAAAACCATTGCCGTTAATAATGGTTACGAACCAAATATAGTCGATGATGTCTTCAGACAAAAAACCAATAACAGAATTACCACGCTTGGGACCACTATTGACGAGCCTAGCGATTTGAAGAAATACTTCTCTTTACCGTATGTAGGGCCAATAACCTACAGATTGCAGCTAGGTTAATAATTGGCTCCTTTTACCGACCTCCCGACTCAGCAGCATTAGTGGCAGAACAACTGAGAGAAAATTTGGAATACATTCCACATAAATTTTCTCAGCATGTTATAGTCTTAGGTGGAGATTTCAATTTACCAGATATAGACTGGGACACTCAGATGTTTAGAATGGGTGGTAGGGACAGAGCATCGAGTGACATTATACTGAGTGCACTATCCGAAAATTACCTCGAGCAATTAAACAGAGAACCGACTCGTAGAGATAACATCTTGGACCTACTGATAACAAACAGACCCGAACTTTTCGACTCTGTATGTGCGGAACAGGGAATCAGTGATCATAAGGCCGTTGCAGCATCCCTGAATATGGAAGTTAATAGGAATATAAAAAAAGAGAGGAAGGTTTATCTGTTTAACAAGAGTAATAGATGGCAGATTTCAGACTACCTAACAGATCAAAACGAAAATTTCTGTTCCGACACTGACAATGTTGAGTATTTATGGAAAAAGTTCAAGGCAATCGTAAAATGCGTTTTAGACAGGTACGTGCCGAATAAAACTGTGAGGGACGGGAAAAACCCACCGTGGTACAACAACAAAGTTAGGAAACTACTGCGAAAGCAAAGAGAGTTTCACTCCAAGTTTAAACGCAGCCAAAACCTCTCGGACAAACAGATGTCAAAGTTAGATTTAAGGAGGGCTATGCGTGAAGCGTTTAGTGAATTCGAAAGTAAAATTCTATGTACCGACTTGACAGAAAATCCTAGGAAGTTCTGGTCTTATGTTAAATCAGTAAGTGGCTCGAAACAGCATATCCAGACACTCCGGGATGATTATGGCATTGAAACAGAGGATGACACGCGTAGAGCTGAAATACTAAACACCTTTTTCCAAAGCTGTTTCACAGAGGAAGACCGCACTGCAGTTCCTTCTCTAAATCCTCGCACAAACGAAAGAATGGCTGACATCGAAATAAGTGTCCAAGGAATAGAAAAGCAACTGGAATCACTCAACAGAGGAAAGTCCACTGTACCTGACGGGATACCAATTCGATTCTACACAGAGTACGTGAAAGAACTTGCCCCCCTTCTAACAGCCGTGTACCGCAAGTCCCTAGAGGAACGGAAGGTTCCAAATGATTGGAAAAGGGCACAGGTAGTCCCAGTCTTCAAGAGGGGGTCGTCGAGCAGATGCGCAAAACTATAGACCTATATCTCTGACGTCTACCTGTTGTAGAATTTTAGAACATGTTTTTTTTCTCACGTATCGTGTCGTTTCTGGATACCCAGAATCTACTCTGTAGGAATCAACATGGATTCCGGAAACAGCGATCGTGTGAGACCCAACTCGCTTTATTTGTTCATGAGACCCAGAAAATATTAGATACAGGCTCCCAGGTAGATGCTATTTTTCTTGACTTCTGGAAGGCGTTCGATACAGCTCCGCACTGTCGCCTGATAAACAAAGTAAGAGCCTACGGAATATCAGACCATCTGTGTGGCTGAATTGAAGAGTTTTTAGCAAACAGAACACAGGATGTTGTTCTCAATGGAGAGACGTCTACAGACGTTAAAGTAACCTCTGGCGTGCCACGGGGGAGTGTTATGGGACCATTGCTGTTCACAATATATGTAAATGACCTAGTAGATAGTGTCCGAAGTTCCATGCGGCTTTTCGCGGATGATGCTGTAGTATACAGAGAAGTTGCAGCATTAGAAAATTGTAGCGAAATGCACGAAGATCTGCAGCGTATAGGCACTTGGTGCAGGGAGTGGCAACTGACCCTTAACATAGACAAATGTAATGTATTGCGAATACATAGAAAGAAGGATCCTTTATTGTATGATTATATGATAACGGAACAAGCACTGGTAGCAGTTACTTCTGTAAATTATCTGGGAGTATGCGTGCGGAACGATTTGAAGTGGAATGATCAAATAAAATTAATTGTTGGTAAGGCGAGTACCAGGTTGAGATTCATTGCGAGAGCCCTTAGAAAATGTAGTCCATCAGCAAAGGAGGTGGCTTACAAAATACTAGTTCGACCTATACTTGAGTATTGCTCATCAGTGTGGGATCCGTACCAGTTCGGGTTGACGGAGGAGATAGAGAAGATCCAAAGGAGAGCAGCGCGTTTCATCACAGGGTTATTTGGTAACCGTGATAGCGCTACGGAGATGTTTAACAAACTCAAGTGGCAGACTCTGCAAGAGCGGCGCTCTGCATCGCGGTGTAGCTTGCTCGCCAGGTTTCGAGAGGGTGCGTTTCTGGATGACGTATCGAATATATTGCTTCCCCCTACTTATACCTCCCGAGTTGATCACGAATGTAGAATTAGAGAGATTAGAGCGCGCACGGAGGCTTTCAGACAGTCGTTCTTCCCGCGAACCATACGCGACTGGAACAGGAAAGGGAGGTAATGACAGTGGCACGTAAAGTGCCCTCCGCCACACACCGTTGAGTGGCTTGCGTAGTATAAATATAGATGAAAAATAAGTACAGATGAAAAATAAGTACAGATGAAAAATAAGTACAGATGAAAAATAAGTACAGATGAAAAATAAGTACAGATGAAAAATAAGTACAGATGAAAAATAAGTACAGATGAAAAATAAGTACAGATGAAAAATAAGTACAGATGAAAAATAAGTACAGATGAAAAATAAGTACAGATGAAAAATAAGTACAGATGAAAAATAAGTACAGATGAAAAATAAGTACAGATGAAAAATAAGTACAGATGAAAAATAAGTACAGATGAAAAATAAGTACAGATGAAAAATAAGTACAGATGAAAAATAAGTACAGATGAAAAATAAGTACAGATGAAAAATAAGTACAGATGAAAAATAAGTACAGATGAAAAATAAGTACAGATGAAAAATAAGTACAGATGAAAAATAAGTACAGATGAAAAATAAGTACAGATGAAAAATAAGTACAGATGAAAAATAAGTACAGATGAAAAATAAGTACAGATGAAAAATAAGTACAGATGAAAAATAAGTACAGATGAAAAATAAGTACAGATGAAAAATAAGTACAGATGAAAAATAAGTACAGATGAAAAATAAGTACAGATGAAAAATAAGTACAGATGAAAAATAAGTACAGATGAAAAATAAGTACAGATGAAAAATAAGTACAGATGAAAAATAAGTACAGATGAAAAATAAGTACAGATGAAAAATAAGTACAGATGAAAAATAAGTACAGATGAAAAATAAGTACAGATGAAAAATAAGTACAGATGAAAAATAAGTACAGATGAAAAATAAGTACAGATGAAAAATAAGTACAGATGAAAAATAAGTACAGATGAAAAATAAGTACAGATGAAAAATAAGTACAGATGAAAAATAAGTACAGATGAAAAATAAGTACAGATGAAAAATAAGTACAGATGAAAAATAAGTACAGATGAAAAATAAGTACAGATGAAAAATAAGTACAGATGAAAAATAAGTACAGATGAAAAATAAGTACAGATGAAAAATAAGTACAGATGAAAAATAAGTACAGATGAAAAATAAGTACAGATGAAAAATAAGTACAGATGAAAAATAAGTACAGATGAAAAATAAGTACAGATGAAAAATAAGTACAGATGAAAAATAAGTACAGATGAAAAATAAGTACAGATGAAAAATAAGTACAGATGAAAAATAAGTACAGATGAAAAATAAGTACAGATGAAAAATAAGTACAGATGAAAAATAAGTACAGATGAAAAATAAGTACAGATGAAAAATAAGTACAGATGAAAAATAAGTACAGATGAAAAATAAGTACAGATGAAAAATAAGTACAGATGAAAAATAAGTATAGATGAAAAATAAGTACAGATGAAAAATAAGTATAGATGAAAAATAAGTATAGATGAAAAATAAATATAGATGAAAAATAAATATAGATGAAAAATAAATACGGCTACAACATAGTTTTCTCTACCAGCAAGTCTCTAAAAAATAATCTTATCCATAATTTAAAACCAAGACGGTCGCCTCTGCAACACTCTGGCGTTTATAAAATCACCTGTGACACTTGCTCAGCTTATTGTATAGGACAGACTGGACGAGCTTCTTCCATTAGATATAAAGAGCATCTATTAGGGAAAGAAGGTACGAACGTACATAATTCGTCATTCGCTGACCACCTTCTTATCACAGGACACAAACCTAAAGATGTTCATGTTATTAGTATCTTACATACGGAAAAGAAAGGCTTCAGACTTGATATTCTTGAACAGTTGTAAATTTTCAAACATTTTTCCCGTAACGACCATTTAATCCTCAATGATCAATTACAATTACCTGATAAAAATTTCTTTGATGGTGTAAAGCCCTTGCTTAAAATCACTTAATGCGGAATATTGCTATAATGCTTCCCGTACTGTAGCCTTAAATATTGTCCTCTCTCCCCCTGTTTTACAGTATAATATTTTGTTCAACTTTCGCTCTGTTACATACTATCTAACAATGTAATCAGCACATTACGTGCACTCCTGTTCCAATGCTTCTGACAGCTGTTGTCACTGTAAATTACAAGCATTCAATACTAGATGGCGCGACACAAGGCGCTGACTTGCTAACATCGACGGCGCGCGCGCCTGTCAGTCTGATGCTGCTTACAGCGCCGGCCGCACACGCGACCCTTAGCGGCGCGTCTTAATCAAGTTGTGCATTCCTAGGAACATTTTATAATGTACAAATATATTTTTATCTTTAACGTGAGCACTGTTGCTCTAAACCATGTCATAACTATTTACTCTATGTAAGTATGCTTTCTTTGTATACTGTACCGTAGCAGTTAGCTATGATGTAATTTTATTGCATATGTTTAATAATTTTTTATATTATTCCAAAACTCTGTTATAGGTAATGTAAAAATTTTTACTTCTGGTGAAGGCTGCCTTAGAGCAGTTGAAACCTAGGTAAAGTTGAAAATTTTTTACCTGTGCAACCGAAGAGCTGTATTCTCAAGTAATATTATAAAACACGAAGAGTAATCAGTATTCCAGAGGCGTCGGCACTGCCCTGCCCTGGCCTGGCCTGTGTTGCTCAGTCGCTGCATGAGTAATAATCATTTTCTTGCTTTACTGTTCATGTTTTTACATGTCGATAGCACGAATATCGTACTAGTCTAATTTGGACTATTCTATCTAATTGCAATCAGTTTTTCTGATTTAATCTGGCTGATGGTGGATTTAATTAAAATAATCTTGTTTGTAACGGAAAACAGACTGACGCTTTCCGTCAACGCCGCACGTCGCATGAGAAATGATGAGCAGTATCTGGATTGGCTCCAGTTACACACCGAAAAAATGAAATCGCAAGTATCTGCCGAAACACCACATAAATTAAGCCTGACTGCTCTTAGGAGGCACACATTGTATACTTATGATTATAATCACGCCTACCAATGTTTTACTTAAGAAAAACAAGCAAAGGAAATTATTCCAATCATCAGAATACTGTCAGATACACCGAAAACAGTATCCAATGAAAAAGCCGTGACCAAGAATCGAAGTGCAAATCACACCATCCGCTTTTGAGAGCTCAGGAGACTATGATTTTAATATAGTAGGTCTTGATGCACTTCCAGATGTCCTTTCTCAGTTCATTTTACGTTATTTCACATCGATAAAGGAATCGTGCTGTATGTCGAATCTGTAGCGATGGCTGTTGCAAGAGATTTTCAAATAAGTTTCTGTAGATTAAATGTGGTTCATGGCGGATTTAATTAATTTAAGTAACATACCTCACATAATTTTCAAGAACAGAAAATATCAATTGCAGATTGTTCCAACAACAAAGTACAGTTTAGTTTGAACAGATTTTGGGAATCGTAAAGGCCGTTTGTGGAAACATTTTTTCTGCGTGAATTATGCGTTTTATTTTGTGATATGCCGTTAGTCGTGTGTGACTGGTAACATTTCAATGTATCCACTATTATCCCATACTATTCACTGTTACAGAGTAAAATAGAGTTTTTAGTACAAGAACGATTACAAAAACACTTTTCGACTTTGTCATACGATAAGAGTTGCGTTACAAGCATTAAAATTATTCATTTAGTGCACAACACACTATCTCACATGTATTTAATGCCATACACTATTACGTGTCTTAGCCGGCCGAAGTGGCCGTGCGGTTAAAGGCGCTGCAGTCTGGAACCGCCAGACCGCTACGGTCGCAGGTTCGAATCCTGCCTCGGGCATGGATGTTTGTGATGTCCTTAGGTTAGTTAGGTTTAACTAGTTCTAAGTTCTAGGGGACTAATGACCTCAGCAGTTGAGTCCCATAGTGCTCAGAGCCATTTGAACCATTTATTACGTGTCTTGGTCTGATTTTCCCGTCTGTTGTTTATTAACATTCATACGGCAAATTACCGGTAATGGAAAATCAATGGCAAGGAATAATAAATCTGACAATAGGTATGTTTGTAGTGTATATATCGTGGATAATTAATTACGTGCAATATTACTACTGAATCAGTGTAGAAAGAGCTTACCTATTTCCGCTTGTTCTCGAAAATCGGCTACTGTTAAATTGTAAAAGTAAGTATCAGTGTGGAATGACGTTTTTTGGGGTTCTTCCCTATAAGAGATAGTTATTAGATCCACAATGACACTCTGGATACATTTGTTTTGTCCACCCATATTTCTTCAAAGTTGTAGAACTTGTGAAATGAAACGTTTTCTGGCAAACTGCCATTATTTCCAAAGCGTAAGAAAATTGCAACAAATAGCTAATACCTTACTATTCATGGCTTTCGTCCGACATATAACCGTAACTGCAACAATAGGGTCGGTCGTTAAAGTGTCTGCCCAACAGCACGCAGTGTCGAGTATATAAAATCAATCGCAGTAAAACAGTTTGTGTTACTGTTAGCTCAGACTTATGTACAGTACATAAAAATCATTTCCTCAATATAACAAGTTAATTACATAGAAACTTAGTTTCTGTAGGGCATCATTTGGCTCTCTTAGATAAGGGCTTTCCAAGACTGCTGTCTGAAATACATCCCTGTAAAACTGTCAGTAAATTGGGTCAATAATTTAACCGCTGAAAGCGAAGGACTCATGGATATGATTGTGTCTCTAGCAGAATACTTAAACACAACACTGCACTGCACATGTTAGCCAAGTTGTTAGCCACATTTGTAATTTTTCTTTTCGGAATTGTCAGTTTCTTCAACTATTGAAGTACTCAACAATGAAATATATATAGAGGCGAAAAGGAATAATGCAGACTATTTTAGACCTATTTCTACGCCTCGACGTTTGCTAAACTTACTGAAAAGGCTGTGTATAACTGGGTAATTGATCATTTTACTGGTGGTTTTAAAAGTGGTTTAACAATTGAAAATGCTTTACTCTGTTCTCTCAGTGAGATACTACACGGAGTAAACAAAACGTTGCCAACACTCTTGGACAATTACAAAAAAATGGCTCTGAGCACTATGGGACTCAACTGCTGAGGTCATTAGTCCCCTAGAACTTAGAACTAGTTAAACCTAACTAACCTAAGGACAGCACAAACATCCATGCCCGAGGCAGGATTCGAACCTGCGACCGTAGCGGTCTTGCGGTTCCAGACTGCAGCGCCTTTAACCACACGGCCACTTCGGCCGGCGGACAACTACATTTCTTACATATACCTTGTATGACAGGTGATTAAAAAATAGGCCTGTATTTCTGTCTGCTGATGACACTAGCTTGATAGTAAGGGGTGTTGAATGCAGCATAGGCAGTACATAAAATAGAGCAATTCAAGACATAAGTTCATGGCTTGTAGAAAATAAATTCATGCTAAATCAAAGACTTAGCTTTTACAGTTTCTAACACACGATTTTACAAAAAGTAACACTATGATTGAAGAGAATGGACATATTAGCGAGTCTGAATCCAAATTCCTGGGGGTTCAGATATATTCTAAACTGTCACAAAAACACGATATTCAGGATCTTATTTAGACACTGAATGCTGGTGTGCTTATTAGAACAGTATCTGCAATAACTGATAACCCTACAAGGAAATTAGTCCACTCCTTCAATTAAATATTAGAGGTAGACAACTTCATGCTCAATCTAATATTCCTACTTCTCCTTCGCGGCACATAGTCACTTCGTCCTGATTAGTGGGAAATTTTAGAATCAGTATGTAACCTGACAACCGTAGCTAGTTTAAAAAACGATTGTGCGTTACCATGAATGCGAAAATTGACTGTGAAAGTGAAAATCCGGCAGCTAAAACAGCATTTCCAGAATCGCTATTAGAGTGTTTGCATGGCCAATCATAAGCAGAACTGGAAAGTGGGTTTACGAAATCGGGTTTTGGAGCCTTACGTATGTAGGCTCCCTAATCCTGTTTCGTTGGTGGCGTGTCGTCGTGTAATACCATCATAACGGACATTCGTACACGCGGCTCCTACTGCCGCGAGCTTAACGGCCCCTCTCGCGGCCTACCCAGCCGGTGGCAGCACATGCTGGGCCATTCGCCGAGCGCGGCCGATCGGCGCGGGCTACAACTACTATAATACTAAGTGGCACGGCCGTCGGCTGCACCGTGGAGAGGGAGGGGGGGGACATGTTGCTGCCAACGTGTTTGGGACCACTATAGTTCGCCTGCATTTATTTTATCTGTGCATTTATTTTATCTGTGCATTTATTTTATCTGTGCATTTATTTTATCTGTGCATTTATTTTATCTGTGCATTTATTTTATCTGTGCATTTATTTTTTATTTAGATTTCCTTGTCCTAGAAATCTTGTAAAAGGCACGCGCACGCGCGCGTGTGTAAAAAGTTAGTTGTACATTTGTGCTTCACATACTTTCGTCATATGTAAGAACTACGCGATACGCGCTAGCCAAACAATCCGGAAAGGGACACTCCTGTTACATCTTGGGTTGGAAAAAATCGTACATTCTATTGGAATGGAAGCAGGGAGGACAGCATGTGGTTGGTTGGTTGGTTGGTTGGTTGGTTGGCTGGCTGGCTGGTTGGTTGGTTTAAAAGATGGGGGAAGGGACCAAACTACGAGGTCATCAGTCACTTATTCCGAAAGGGGACAATGCCACAAGGGTGAGAATAAGACTGAGACAACAAAAAAACACAGTGAAAGGAAAAACCACAACAATGACTAAAGGGCAACAAACGCGTAAATGGACAAAAGGCGACAAGAAAACCACAAATACGCAAGAAACAGGTGGAAGAGGTTAAAACAAGAAAGCAGGTTACCATGCCTGACTGACTATGAGGATAAAAAGGAAAAGCCAGTCACTCTACAACACATTAAAACTCCCACTCTAAAGTACTACGGTGGAGGACATACAGGGACAAAGGATATGTGCTTAAACTTGGAGCAAATGATAAAACTGGGATAAACTCACCCTCACAAATAAAACACAAAACTAAAATTGCTGATGAGGCATTGTCACCCAGCACTGAAGGTAGGGTGCTGGGAAGGTTAAAAAGTCCGCCACAGAGGGGCTAAAAGTGGGCAGTCCAGCATGAGATGGACGACCGTTATTTGTGAGCCAAAGCGACACCGAGGTTGGTCCTCACGACGGAGGTGGTATTCATGTGTCAGCCACGTATGTCCAATGCGAAGCCGACAGAGAACCACAGAGACCCTGCGAGAAGCGCGCACGGAGGTCTTCCACACATTCGTAGTTTCCTTAAGGGCACACAGTTTGTTGTGCGTATTGAGGTTACGCCATTCCGTCTCCCAAATGCGCAAAACCTTGCGGCGTAATACTGAACGCAGGTCAGTTACAGGGATGCCGATCTCCAGAAGCGGTTTCCTTGTAGCTTGTTTGGCCAGCCTGTCGGCAAGTTCATTTCCTGGGATTCCGACATGGCTTGAGGACCACACAAACACTACGGAGCGACTGGACCGTTCCAGGGCATAGATGGACTCCTAGATGGTCGCTACCAAAGGATGCCGGGGGTAGCACTGGTCGACAGCTTATAGGTTGCTCAAGGAATAAGTACAAAGAGGAAACGACTCGCCAGGTCATGAGCGGATGCGGTCAAGAGCACGAGAAATGGCCGCTAGCTCTGCAGTGAAAACTCTGCAGACATTTAGCAAGGAGTGCTATTCAACATGTCCATGAACATACGCGAAGCGAACGTGACCATCAGCCATCAAGTCGTTAGTGTAAACCACTTCATGGTCCCGGTACATGTCATGTCAAGAATCGAGACGAAGTGACAGCGGAGAGCCGCGGTGTTAACTGAGTCCCTAGGACCATGTGAAAGGTCCAGGCGAAGCTTCAGCGTAGGTCTACACCATCCAAGTGAACGTGACTGGACCTTGAGTGTAGGTGGTAAAGGCAAGGGCTCCACTTCAGACAGAAGAGATCGGACGCGAAAGTAATCTTAAGCCCTGACCTGCGCCTCCGGTGCGGGAGATGAACTGCCGTGGATGGGAAAAAGAGGACGGTGATTTGCATGCTCAGGAGAACTACGAACGTGTGCAACGTAACTGGTGAGCCGTTGTGCACCCCTAACCTTCAATGGAGGGACTCCGGCTTCCACCAAGACGCTCGTCACCGGACTCATCCTAAAAGCTCCTGTTACCAGTCGAACGCCACAGTTGTGCACTGGGTCGAGTAAACGCAACGCTGAGGGCACCGCCGAACCATAAAGCAGGCTCCCTTAGTGAAGGGAGGATTGAACAATGGGCTCTGCAGAGCTGCGGCAGCGTAGAGCGATCTACACCCCATTTGGTGTTGCTCAGGCAGCGGAGGGGATTGAAGTGCTGCCAGCACTTCCGCTTAAGCTGACGAAGATGAGAAAGCCACGTCAATTGTGCGTCGAAAACAAATCCTAAGAATCGATGTGTCTCACTGCAGTGAGTGGATCGTCGTTAAGGTAGAGTACTCGTTCCGGATGAACGGTACTAGGCTGATGGAAGCTTTTTCTAAACCAAAATTTATTACTCATTTATTTCATTAACAGTACAGAGTAACCCACCGCCTTGAAATGTAAGGTGGGTCGGACGCTTCTGAATCTAACAGTAAAGACTTCTCATTGTTACAATCATATTGGTATACAATTGTTAATGCTTTGTTATAAATTATATAAAGAACATTATTATTAAGATTTCTCTGAAGTTACAGAGAATTGAATGCTTAATAATTGTTAAAATTGTTCCATACAATCTGTTACTACCTAGTTAATGAGAATATAATTTATATAATGCAAGTGTCAAAGAAAAATAAAAAGAAAATGTAATACAATAAGCGTGGTGAAAATAATTTGTAGTATATAGAGGGAAGCGATGTGCTGTATTGGAATGTGTAATACAGTCTAAGTAGCATGCTGGTTAATAATGGCCTGTTTCTACTTATTTCAGATGAGAAGGTCTCGGTATAACCTCGAGCTATTCTCAAATGGTTAAAATGGATCTAAACTCTATGGGACTTAATATCTGAGGTCATCAGTCCCCTAGACTTAGAACTACTTAAACGTAAGGACATCACACACATCCATGCCCGAGGCAGCATTCGAACCTGCGACCGTAGCAGCAGCGCGGTTCCGGACTGAAGCGCCTAGACCGCTCGGTCACACCGGCCGGCGAGTTATTCTCATCTGAAATAGTTTGT
Source organism: Schistocerca piceifrons (assembly GCF_021461385.2). Taxonomy (NCBI): domain Eukaryota; kingdom Metazoa; phylum Arthropoda; class Insecta; order Orthoptera; family Acrididae; genus Schistocerca; species Schistocerca piceifrons. The sequence goes on along the minus strand of NC_060149.1, from coordinate 549,000,285 downwards.
GCTACTGTATGTTTAAAGAGATTATACAAATTAAATGCTGATTGAGCGCTTCATACATGGAATACATGAATTTTAGCTTTACATTAGAAATACACTTACGTCTGTAACTTGTTAGTACAAATAGAATACAGTTCATTGCTACTTGAATGCATTATTCCTTAAATAACTTAATACATTTCTGATGTATAAAACTCATTGATTGTAGCTTTTAATGTAGAAGAGAACATTCTTCTGTCTGCACACAATACGACGAGCAATACATTACTGCTTGTGTGCAATATACTTTAAATACTATGCATTATGTCATTGGAGAGGAGCAGCCTCGGAATAAAAGTTCTTCGAGCCTTCTCCTCCCAAGCGACATTACCTTATTACTACAGTCTTAGTATGTGGTGCCGGTGTTTATTTGTTTTAAGACTTGTGTTGTTTGTGACTGTGTTGTGGCATGCAGTATTGGTTTTGGTCCCTTACATATTTATCCCTTCTAAGTCATGTTCACTTAGTGTTACTTACTCTGTTTCGGAATCTGTGGTCGTGTCTGCCCCCTCCCGTGTGGTTTGTTGTGTTATTTGCGCTTGTCTACGTCTCTTTCCATTTGGGTTTTGGCGCTTGTATTCTTCGTGCAGAGTGTTCGTTACAATATCGGCTACGCTATTGTGTTCCAGTCATCGGGATTTCGTATATTTCTGGCGATGTCATAGTCGTTCTGTACAGGTCTCACTTCTGCTAGCGTGTTGCATAGCAGTGTAACGTGTTCTGGTGTCCCAGTTTCTCCGCATACGCATACTTCATAGTTAGTTGGTTCAAATGGCTCTGAGCACTATGGGACTTCTGACGTCATCAGTCCCCTAGAACATAGAACTACTTACACCTAACTAACCTAAGAACAAGAAACACATCCATGCCCGAGGCAGAATTCGAACCTGCGACCTTGGCGGTTGCACGGTTCCAGACTGTAGCACCCAGAACCGCACGGCCACCCCGACCGGCAGTTAGTCCCATACTGTTTAAATGTACCGGATACGGCCCATGGCCTGTCAGGAAATGGACCAACCCCCCGGCTTGGGTCGACATGTTTCAGTTGTAGTGTTTCGTGTATATCAGGAAACACAGAGTGTACTATGCTACCATTGTCGGATGCATCCCACCCTCTCTGCCATGTCTGAATCCGCCATTGTTTCATTTGTGATTTGTTCATAATGTTGGTTCCCGTAATTTCGGTGACTTTATCGAGCCTGTCCCTCTTAAGCCGGTAAAGTGCAGCTCTATAACGTATTGTTATGTCTGTAGGGCAGGTCCCCATCACAACGCAAAGTGCCTCTAGTGACGGGTTGTTAAAGGCTCCGCTCATTCTCAGGAGTACACTACGTTCACCTCGTCTTGCAGTTGTCTTGTTAGTTTGTATGTCCAGTCTGTGAGCACAAGCACTTGCGGCTTAGCATGCGATGGCTTCCAATATCGCAATGTGGCAGGTCCTTATCGTCGTAACAGGTAATTTGTACTGAGTTGTATTTTGTCTTGCTAGTTTATCCATAATTTTGGAGGTTTTGTCAATTTTATATGATGGTTGAAAGTCTGTTTCTCGTCTGGATGCAGTCTGAGATAACTTGCGGCTTGCTTCCTCCGTATGCTTGCAATGTGTAATTTTAGAACTGGATTCCTCTGTAGTGTCCTGAGCAATAAATACCCAGTTCTGTTGGAAGTTTTTTTTAGTTTATTTTCTTTGCACAAAATTTTCTGAAGCAGTTGCGTGCCTTTTGTCTCTAATGCTGCTCTCGAGTTGGCTGACACCAATACGGGCAGGTCATCTGCGTAAGCCACCACACCCCTTAATCTGTCGTCACTGTCCAGGGTGTTCAGCAAGGGCTCGATTGCGATATCCCAGAATATTGGTCCGCAGGTCGAGCCCTGTGGACATCCCTCTGTTCTCTTGAAAACCTTCCGTGTATCAGCCCTCCACTCCGCAGTAGTCCAGGAGGCTATTGTAGAGGGAAACTGATAGCCTCATTTCCCTTAACCTGGCGAAGAGGGACGCCACAAGTTGTCAAAAGCCCCGGCTATGTCTATTAGTATGGCGGCCGCGTATTTGTCGCTGAAGCTATCTGTAACTGTCAGTGCTTGGTTGACGGCGTCTTCTATTGATCTACCTTCCCTGAAGCCGAATTGATGGGGCGTTAGGCCAAAGAGGCATCTGTGCGATTGTGAACGTTCACATAGGAGCCTTTCCTGTACCTTGCCGAGAGTGTTTGAGAGAGAGATCGGTCGGTACGCTTTAGGGCCTGTTGGCTCTTCGTCTTGTGATTTCCTCATCATTACCACATTAGCAGTTTTCCAGAGGTTTGGAATTCTGGCTGTTAGTAGTACCTCGTTGAACATGTTAGTAAGAAAAGGTGTGATTTGTTACCATTTGCTTTAATGTTTATGAAATTAATTTGTGTGGGCAGGGTGCTTACGGTTTTTGAACCCTGCTGATGGCCGTCGCGACTTCTTGCGCGAATTGCATGGTTATACTGTCACTGATGTATGGTTGCCTCATGGTCTCTTTTAGGTCAGCGTGGTGTCGCTCGTCTTGTGTGGGTTCGTCAGCTGGGAGGAGCCTGTTCATAAGATATTCTGCTGTGCTTTTCCAGCTTCTGGTCATTATGCCGTCAGCTTGTTTTACTGTTGACAGAACTGTCGGTGGCTTAACTCGTTCTGTTTCTATCTTCAATGGTTGTCCCCAGACGTTTTCTGGCTGGGTTTTCACAAAATTAGTCCATTAGTCTTGCCTTGTTGTCTCTAGTTGTGTTTGGTACTTCTGTTTAGCTTCACGATGCAGATCAAGTCTTATCTGTCTTTAAGGAGCTGTCTTTGCTTGTTGGTAGTACTTCCTTTTGTCCCGTGAATCCTTCCTTAGTCTTGGCAGTTCTGTGGACCAAGATCGTTTCTGTCCCCACCCAGTTTTTTTGCCCGTGGTATAGCTGCTTCCTCTGCTCTTTGTAGGAACTCTGTCAGTACATGCGTTTTGTGATCTACACTGCGTTCAACAGTGTGTAGTGACGACGCCTCAACAATATCTCGAACTTTTAGGCAGTCGGCTCTTCCTATGAATAAATACTGCTGTTCGTGGTCCATGTTATATGTATTGATATATCTGTCCGTGCTTATGACGATTGCGTTGTGGTCGCTGTGTGTGTGGATCTAATGCTCTCCATGTACTGACTAGTCGAAGAGATTTTACGTTCCTTAGAGAAAGGTCTATGTTACCCACACCACCGGCGTATCATCGGTAGGTAGGTAGGTAGGTAGGTAGGTAGGTAGGTAGGTAGCTGGCTGACCCTACCCATTCAGTATGAAGAGGTTGCATTCCTTTACCACGTCAAGCACTAGTTGCCCTCTGTAGTCAGTTCTACCAGAGTTCTACAAGGGGGATTTTGCGTCGATATCAGAAAGAAAAAGGCTGCTCATTCTAACTGAGTGTCGTAATTTCTTAATTTGTCTAAGAAAGGTTCTATGTCACACGTGTATTCAGCGTAAATAGACGACAGGAGCCGTACATCCCGTCCGTTTGTTATTTATGCTGTGTCAATGTGTTCAGAGCAAATCTGGGTGATCTGTGTTACTACGAGGTTTTTATTAACCACTATTATAGCGGCTTTCGCGTTGTGTGTTTCTGCTGTTGTGATGTAATGTGAGGGGAACCCTGAAATCTTCCCGCCTCACAGGAAAGGTTACCGAACGCAGGGGTGTCTGCTTTTGTTTATTCGAAGAGCCTACCCATTTCCATCTTTACTAGCGTACTGCCCTGGAAGTTTAGTTCCATTACCTTCAGAAGGGACATCTAGTGAAGGAAAACACTTGGAAGTTGTTTCTTTAAAATCCTGAATTCACACGTCCTTGTGCTCTCACGAAGTCCTTGTATACTTGATGTAGGTTTAGGCTTTCCTCCCTTCGCGTACATGCCTCCCCTAAAAGCTTAGATAGCCCTTTGGGGTTCGTTGGCAGATTTTCCACCTCTTAGGATCATCCTGTCGGTTTGTTCTGTAGTTTGAAAGCAGATTCCCCCCCCCTCCCCAGATAGATGGTACCATGTGGGGGACCAGAGGTGGAAGCTTCCCAGTCTGCCTTGATTAAAGCCCATCTTGGTAGATGTCTAGGGGAATGGCGCTGGGGGAGTGACAGGAAGATGGGAAAGTGGTCACTACCACAGAAGTCATCGTGGGCACTCCAGTGAACAGATGGGAGAAGTCATGGGCTGCAGAGGGATAAATCAACGGCCGAGTAAGTGCCATGAGCCACACTGAAACATGTGGGGGGGCCCAGTATTTAAGAGACAGAAGTGGAGTTGAGACAGTAAAGTTTCAACGTCTACCTCGGGCAGTAAGCACAATGCCACCCCACAAGAGGTTATGGGCGTTAAAATCTCCCAAAACTAGGGAAGGTTTAGGGAGTCGATCGATCAGTGTAGCCAATACATGCAGCGGTATTGGACCATCTGGAGGAAGATCTATATTTCAGACTTATTTCCTACGTCGTCCTTGTCTTGACAGCCACAGCTTCAAGAGGAGTTTGAAGGGGCACAGGTTCACAGCATACTGAGCTCAAGACAGAGACAAACTCCACCTGACTAACATATTCGCTACGGTTCTTGTAATATCCCCAATAGCCGTGGAGGGCAGGGGTCTGCATTGATGGGAACCAGGCTTCTTTGAGGGCAATGCAGAAATCAGGTGTAAAGCTTAACAGTTGCTGTAGGTTAGCCAGGTGGTGGAAAAAACCGCCGCAATTCCACTGGAGGATGACGTTATCGTGAGGCTGAGAAGGCATAAAGCATGCCAGGACACAGGTTACGTCAGAGTCACCTGTTGCCACCGATTCAGAATTTGTATCCATTCCTATTGTGGATGAGGTATCGCCCGCATCTCGTGGTCGTGCGGTAGCGTTCTCGCTTCCCACGCCAGGGTTCCCGGGTTCGATTCCCGGCGGGGTCAGGAATTTTCTCTGCCTCGTGATGGCTGGGTGTTGTGTGCTGTCCTTAGGTTAGTTAGGTTTAAGTAGTTCTAAGTTCTAGGGGACTGATGACCATAGATGTTAAGTCCCATAGTGCTCAGAGCCATTTAGATGAGGTATCAGTGAGATCCAGATCCTCAGGTGACGCTGAGATCTCCACTTCACCCGCAGGTGCAGAATTGGTAGGTAGGTAGTAGTGGTGTTGAGACCACCAGAGGGACTTTTTTCTTAGGAGACTTATTTGTTTTGCTTGCCCTCTCACTTCTCCTTAGGGGGCTTGCTGGGAGGACTTCTCGAAAGTACCTTCAGGCACTAGGAAGACCGTGAAGCTCTTCGCCCAGCAGCTTTAGGCTCCTTTAGCCACTGGCGAGTTTCCACTGTGGCATTATTGGGAGACCTTGGGAGAGAGGGTCTCAACGGACCCCTTCCATACGAGAGGAGCTGGAGGAGGCTGTTTCTTCTCCGGCTGGGTGGAGGGGACCGATGTCCCCTGCGTTTAAGGGGGGAGGGGAGGGGAGGGGGGACCTTGTATCCGAAGTAGGTACTTTGGGAGAAACTAAAGGAGATTTTTCCCCCTACCACTGAGGGGGCATCTGTATTCTGGAGACCCAGAAGGCCCACTGTTCGTGGAACAGTGAGTGGTACGACTGGTACTTGTGTAGGCTGTGGTAAGCAGCTGCAGCGTATGAGGACGTGGCGTGACTGTTCAAATCTACGTTTAGCCTCTTGGTAAGTCAACCGGTCCAGCGTCTTGTACTCAATGATTTTCCGCTCCTTTTAGAGTACTGTGCAGTCTGGCGAGCATGGGGAGTACTGCTCTCTGCAGCTGGTACAAGTGGGAGGAGGCGCACAGGGAGTATCTGGATGCAGTGGACGTCCATAGTCTCGACATGTGGCATTGAAAGTGCGGCCAGAGACATGTGCCCCAATTTCCAGCACAAAGTGCCGCATAGAGGGAGAGACGTATGGTTTAACATCACGGCGGTAAACCATGACCTTGACCTTTCCAGGCAATGAATCACCCTCAAAGGCCAAGATGAAGTCACCAGTAGCAACCCTGTTGTCTTTGGGTTCCCTGTAAACGCGCCAAATGAAATGAACACCCTGCCGTTCTATATTGGCGCGGAGCTCGTCGTCAGGCTGCAAGAGGAAGTCGCGATGGAAAATAATCCTCTGGACCATGTTGACACTTTTATGGGGAGTGACGGAAACAGGAATCTCACCTAGTCGGTCACAAGCGAGGAGCGCCTGGGAAGAGGCAGGATTTGTTGTCTGAATCAAGACTGCATCGCTTCTCATCTTTGACAGCTCTGTCACTTACCCAAACTTACCCTCAAGATGTTCAACAAAAAACTGAAGCTTCATAGGTAGAAACGAGTCCGCCTTCATTCTACTACAGACTAAATACCAAGGCGGATATTACTCTTTTTTCTGTAGCCCCCTACGTTCCTCCCATGGTGTAGCGAGGGAGGAAAACGATTTAGAGTCATATCTGTCAGCATTGTACTCTATCTTGCCCTTCTTAGAGACTGCTGACGCCCTACGGTCACCAGAAACAGATGACAATCTGTTTCACTGCAAGTCATCCGCCCTGATGCCACCCACTCTGATCAGGGGCTCTCCCGACGGGCGCCACAGCCAAGGCCATCAATCACGATGGCCGTTGCTGGGAGTCCTGATGCCTCAGGAAGACAGGAATCTACTCCTCGTATACGTGGGGAGTTCGCAGCTCAGGCATTACCAGTGCGATCCCTGTGTTGTCAGGGAGCTCCCACCAAATGGACTGGCTACCGTGTTGGATATTGAGCGTAGAGAAATCCAATACTGTCATGGGGGTGAAAGAGGACAGGCGACAACGGAAGAAGATGACGTCCCAGAAAGTGTCTTCGGCCAAGTAGTTGAATTGCAGGTGGGGATGCAAAGCCATGACAAGAGGTTCAGGAGACCGAATCTAAGGGCATTATGGATAACTTATGCACCACGTAAGGCGTCCTTCCCCATATGGCCCGCACTTCTGTAGAATTTGAAAGTGGCAGCTCAAAATGGGATCTGAACTTACAGGGCCGAAAAGTGTATGACTCCTTTTAGCCGTCTCTTACGACAGGCAGGGTTACCTCGGGCCTATTCTAACCCCCCGGAACCGCAGGGGGAATTAGTGTATGAATAGCACATTTTCTAGAACAAATAATACGCTTAACTATTTACTAGTAGTTTGCCGATAAATTAATACATGGTACATATTCAAAACGCAAAGCCGTGAAATTTAAACATCTTACGAACGCCAGTGACACTGTTCCGTCATCGTGGAATAGCAACGTAATTTGCTCTCGTTTTTCCACGGTTTGAGGAGTGAAGGAATCTATGAACCGGAGGAAGTATAAAATACATAGGAAGAGAATGCATCGGTAGTCTACTAGCGCACCGTTCCATCAATGCTGTCATGAAGTTTCCATCTGTGTTACGCAACGAGAAGCTTTAGGAAGAGTCCTGTGATACATATCACGGTGATTCTCTCTTCACTTTACTCGCAGTGACAGCCATTTGGGTGACTGACGGGATTAAGGTCTGTAATTTTTCGCACCACTGGCAGTTGCCACGTACTAGTTTTCTGGACGCGTCATATTACTTCAACATTTAGTGCATACTACCATAGGTCTTTATGAAGCCTGTGTTTCAGGTCCTTACTGGTAGCGGTGGATTCGAATCGAGGTTTTGTCATGGTCTAGTGTATCAGGCTATGTTCCGATCTCTGAATTACAGGCGACTGTTCGCGCGGCTATGTCGTTCCCAAGTTTCACTCTTTTCGAGGGTCGCTGTATATTGCTCATTATTGAACGTCCACCTGAACATGATTTACTGGACTCATCACTCTGTCGTGATACGGTGAAATATCGCCAATCACAGTAGTGTATCACTGCCGGTCCCAGGAACAGAGATCGTTGCATTCCACTGATAATAGAAGATAAGGAGTGGTATGTTGCACATGATGCAATTATACCAGTTATAACGTAGGCCACCCGCCACTCACCTCCCCTTCACGCTCCTGAAGCAACTGTGTTGTGCAGGTTATGAACTAATTCAGGTCAAGTGGTTATCACGAAATTTTGAGTAAAAAAAATTTGGCAGGAAATACCTTCCCTCTCCTTGTATCTCTTGGCCTATGGGGGCAAGTTTTAGAAAGGCAGGGAACCAACAACTAATTTTGTTAGTTCAGTTTTGTAAGCCCCTCAATTTGAGATTTGGTGGAGGGGGTGGTGGGTAATTTAGCTTCGTCAAAAACCAAGAGTTATTTTTTTTCTATGGTTCCAGTGTTAATGGGTTAGGAAGTGATAAAATTACTATTTTAATAAGATATTTAGCAATACAATTTGTTAAAAGTATTAACAGTTTCGTTCAATCTTTATGGATTTTATTTACAAGTTTCATGTATAGTATTTTTCCTAGTGAAAGTTTTTGAAGGTTTCCGATGACATACATTGGTTTACAAGAAACTGCAAAGCAATTTATATTTAATATTTTTTTTACAGTTCTTTCTGAAGACATACATACATTACAAATCCTATCAAGTACATTTACTCACAGTAACAATTGTAGAACCAAGAACTTAATATTATTTCCCAATGAAATTTTAATTTCTAATGGCTTTTTCGAGATTATACACACAAACTTTTTATACAATATTGACCTATTAATCATTTTCTGATTAATATGATCTTCGTATACACAGTATCTTACATTTTAATCGTCTTTATATATATGTATGGTTCTGATTCCATCCCCACGGATTAACTTATTGTTACGACGCGACAGCCCGACTTTTAGCTGCAGTGTAGTATGTACCTCAAGCCTTCGTGACTGACTACTAGGCACGCAACATGCAGAGCGGTGCCAACGCCCTCCAGCAAGCAGTCAATTGCTTTAATCCTCTGACGTGTGAACCTTTGAGGCCGCACGATGCAAACCCTTAGGCCGGTTCTGGGTCGCATCTGCATCTGTCTGGTATTCGTGCATTTTAGATAGGACCTCAAGAACTCTATGACCTGCATACCATTCATCTCGTCTTTCATCAGGACCATATCCTACTTGTTTTGTAGTGTGATTATGTTAGGATTACCGGCTGCAGAAGGAGACGTGTCGAATGCTTCGTGATTGTACCTAATCACTTCATATGGATTGCAGTCTCTCGCGTTGTAGATGAAACACTAACCATACAAAGTAACTTAGGACCGGCGAAGTTTGGGTTCGCGAACTCTTACTGGAGTCTGTACATGTGAAGTTCGGAGAGGTCCAGAACACACGTACCAATGTGGACAGGCTTCGTGAACTACGCTGCCACCTTGGCCATCTCCATTGGGACTAGTCCTCGATTGAGGACTAACCTGTTTCCAGTTTGATCTGGCGATGTATTCTGTTGCGCCACAACGCCCCTCCGAACAGCAAATTAAATGAATTCTGCGCTTTTCTCTAACGTTCTCCACTTTTTCCCAAAAGCGGAATTTTTCATTAATTTGTCAAATTCTCGTTCAAAATTACACGTCGTGATTACCATTTCTTGAATGTTACATCAATGTATTACTTCAATGGGTGACGATGCTTTAAATAGCAGCCACAGGCGATTATATCAAGTTCGGTTCCCAGACAGACAATGCTGGAGATTTGTGTAGCACAGAACGTATATGCTTATTCCCCAGCAATGTTGTCACCTTCACGATGGGAACACTGCACAGGACTAGGCTCTCCAGACACAGAGGCAGGTCGCTGTGAACGTAACACAAAGGGGTGAGGGCGCAATGGATGACAACGTTTTTCGAAGCTGCTGCATGTAGCTGAAAAATGCTGCAGCCTATCGATAAAATGGAGTATTGTGCGACGTTTTATTTTCTGGTATTGGCAGGGAACAATGCTGAAACAATCCAAGAATAATGAAGTGGCGGACCATCTTCTTGGAAGAATCCAGATATATCAAAGAGTGGAGACTCTGGTGTTAGAAGAATGGCTGATCACAACTAAAGGGATATTTTAAAGGGGGAAAGGATGATGGGGGAAGGGGAAGACAGCAAATTGTCAGGTAACGTCAAAATCTCCTGAAGAGATGAGGAGGAGCATACCAAGACGAAAAACTGCAGGAGATAGTATGAGCAGGTGATGTGGTTCTACGACGATGTCCCAAAACGTTACATAGGGAACCTTTTCTGGGATAGCAAATTTTGTCCAACCCCTGCATTTTCCTGACACAGCTAACACTGACTACTTCCTGTGTACGCTGATGCAACCATTGCGTAGCAGGCATTTCCAGTATGACGACCAGGTGGAAAAGTTCAACAGGCAAAATGCGTTCTTCTACAAATAAGGTTTCCACAGAGTCATGCATCGTTGGGAAATGTGACATTCAAAAGTCATGTAGAGAAGGACTAGAACCATCGCTACGTTTTATGGCCAGGCAGATTTTTTTCGAGGTGGTAACTAAACTTCAGATTGACCATATTAAAAATGCCCGTATTTTACTCTGAAGACCTTATTTTTTACCCTTTGGGTTTTGATACACCACATAGTGTAAACAACGTTAAATAGGTTAAGAGGAGTACGGCTAACGTCTCATCGATAACGACAGTGCCAGAAAAGAAGCTCATTTGCTAAGGAACTATTCTATTTTCATTCTTGACGTTTGCCTTAAGCGTTCTAGCAGAGCTACGGGTAGCAATTCCGGACGGCCGGCTTAGGTGATAAAACGAGTGGGAGGGGGGCGTTTTTGACAGCCGTCCTCCCAGATGTGAGTCCAGTATCTTGCCACTATCCACGCAAGTATTTAAGCGCCGGTATTGTCAGCGTATCAGCTACCAAGGTCAAACCAACACCTCAGGAACAACGTTAATTTGCTGAGTTGTTCCTAGTCCAGACGATTTAAAAAGATTAAGGTCTAGAGAAATACTACGTGATTATCAGTGGGAACAACTCTCGAAACTCAGCACTATGCACTACTACGTGAGAAGAGACTATGAGGCTGCGTGTTTCTCCCGGTTGATATCCTTAGTGGCCGATTTGAAAATTCCTAGAATAACCACTATAAAAATGAAATCACAAAGAAAACTGGATTGCTTTACAAGTAACATAACACAGCTCAAAAACTATGTTTATCTTACGGTTATCTTATGGTTAATTTTTACAACATGTAAAACTATGACTAATTGTTTAATACGCCATCTCTCAATTGAAGGCTGGAGGAGTACTAATATCAGGCAAAATTCCAGTCTTAAGTGACGTCTTGAGGATGTACAATTTACATATTGCACGATTTTGACTAGTTCAAAACATATCTACGTAACTTCAAGTCACACACATTAGTTACAATTACCAACAACACAACGAGAAATTTAAGTACAACCATAAACCGCAGAAAAAGAAGTTACTTAAAATTAACGTCTGTCTATATGATTTATTCACTAGTATTCATATTTCATAACATACAATATTCCGTGGCGATAGCCATTATTAAACAAGTTTAACTATAGTTAAAATCAACCCAATAAGAATCATAAACCTATTATATCACACAAAGCTAGTGTTTTAATCATGGTACTGAACGTAATTTAAGTGGCATGTTTCACCAAAATGAGAAACTGAAATTAAAACAGCTCTCGAAAGAAAATGGGAAAGGAGGAACCATTACAGGCAATAAATATTACGGAACATGAACTTCACCCTAGTATCAGTAGAACAGCATGTGCAGGAGGCAACTGAAAACTTTCTCATTATCCAAAACAGGGTGAATATGCGAGGGGTCTTCTTTATGGTCCTGTAGATAATACAGAGAATTTTTTCTCTGGAGAGTAGGCTATCTGAAAATAACTTCAGTCAACATGGGTGAAATGACGTTTTAAAATTTTCTTAGAGGAAGAAGTTTTTATAAGAATTAATTGTAAAGGATTATCGGCATTGTTCCTAGGGCTTTACTTCAACTTACGTAGTTTATTAGTCTGAATTTATTAATTCTGTCGGCAGATATCAAAATATTGCAATAAGCTTTTCAAGCAAGCTATCAGTACTGGAATGTGTAACCTATTATTAGATTAAATTTTTCATCTAGATTATATTCATAGTTTCTGCATTGCTTCAGCAGTAGACCTTCCCTATAGAGGGCGCCGTTGGTTTTCTGCACCTAGCACCTCGACTGCTAAAATGTTTCATATTTTACGTCACGAATATAGAGACACACGACGCTAATTTAACATTCTAAAATATAATTCATTTCACAAAGCAGCTTTCGGCTGCTACGCCATCGTCAGATACAAAGGTTAATGAGTGGCACGGAAATTTTTTAGGTTCAAAGATTTTCAACAAGTTTAAATAAATAATGAATATTGTAAAATATTAAACGAGTGTCGTCTGTTTGTATTCGTGATATGTAAAATATTGTAACAAAAAACAGCGTAACAATCAATGCACACACATTTTCTTCAAGCCACATGCTAGAGTCCTACACTAAAGGAAGTAACACGTCAAATAGGCTTGCTGATCATCCACCGAAAAACTTTTCTAGTTTCAATATTTTTTACTACAGAGTCACAACAGCGTTTAACAACGCAATATCTGGTTTCTAACAAATAGTGGGCATTTGCAACCTGAAGGCACATGCTGGAAGCCGTGTCAGTTAGGTAAAATCCTCTTATTGTGTTTGGAAAATATAAAAAAAAAGAGGGCATACTGGGATTGTGTAGGTTCCAAGACGGGATTTGTTCGAACAGGACGTTCACAGTAAACTAAGTGTTAACCAGTCGGACATGGGGATTCCGCCATCCTCCGTCACTTCTCGCTCTACCCTAGCACGGCCGTTCAATTCTAAAGCGTTACCTAAAATTCCCCGATCGAACCTGTCTAAGATACGTCTGTCGAATCTCCTCTACTACCAAATTTTATCACTCTCTCCATGTCATGCACTATTTCTTTCAAGAGAATTCGTTGTGTATCTATGATATTGCGCACTTTTCTCTTCGACAGTAAAGAACCTAAGATAAGGATTTCACGTTTTCGCGACAATGATATCGGAAGTACATCACAAGCTGAAATACAAAGTATATTAATCATGAGCTCTTCTAAGACTACAACACGCCTTTTGCCTTCAAAATATACTGCACAACAGAATTAAAGTATCACTTTTTCGAATCCCCGTTATTATATACCACTGAGATGCATAATATGAAATTTGGCTCAAAGTTTCCAGAAACTTAAATTTTTGAACAGCAAGGTGTCGACACATGCGAATTAAAGTCCACAGCTAAGAAGTTCATGACAGTTTTAAGGTGGTGGTGGTAGTGGTAGTAGTGGTAGTAGTAGTAGCAGCAGCAGCTTTATTCATCCATACATCTTTTTCAAGGATATAGGACATGTCAAAGTATTTACAGTCTAGACCATTTTAAAATAAGCTAATTCGTATACATATACATTTAAGACTTCTAGTTAGCGACAATCAATAGCTGGGCAATTTTCTGTACCACAACTTTCCATTTGTTATCCTGGAAAAACAAAGCCAATCTCCATCAATAGTGAGTCAGATGTTGAGCTCAGAAAGAAGTGCCTGTATTGTGTCATGCATAGCTTGAGGTCAGTTTCTCTAGTAAAGGAAAAAGGAATGTTGGATCATCATCATCATCATCATCATCATCATCATCATCATCATCTATTTGTTTAACATTTGTTTACCGAACACCTACTCTTATCTATGTAATCCTTCAATGTATAAAATGTATTGTGTAACAGGTACTTTCTAGGTGCCTTTTTAAATAGGTGTATTTTTGCAATTTCTTTTGTGTCTTTTGGTAATTTATTGTACAGTAGAAAAATGCTGTTTTGAGTTTTACTTTTTTTTCTTGGTAAATATAAGTTGAGTCTAGCTCTTGTTCCATGGTCATGGACACAGCTGTTTGTGCAGTAATTGCAAATGTTTTTTTTTACTTGTAAAAATATTCACATGGAGCAGTTAATATCCCCATTGTTTTCAACAGAACTTTACAACGGTCTCTACTACTATTTTTGATTATTATTTTAATGGCTCTTTTCTGGGGTTTGAAATTTGTGTTCATGTTTTGTGCATTTATTCCCCCCCCCAAAAAAAAGAATGCCATAGATAAGAATTGAGTGTGCATATTAACACTATGTAACTAAGATACACTATGTTACACACTGATGATAGGATTCTAAGGGCGTAACATGCTGATGACATTCTGTTTGCAAGTACCTTTTTGCGTTCACATCACTTCAACTCAGAATCAATATTCATTCCCAGAAATTTTGCGTTATCTACATTTAAATAAATATTGTCATTTTCCCCCTTCAAACTGAAATTAATGTATTAGTTTCCGTTACGTTCAATGTCACTTTGTTGCTTATTGACCAATTGTAAACTTCTTGGAGAGTTTCTTTTGCTTTCTCTGAAAGGAGTTCTCTTGTTTTCTCAGTGACTATAATATTGCTGTTGTCAGCGAAGAGAATTTTTTCCACTATGGCTAGCACTACTGGCAAAGTCATTCATGTGTATCTGGAATAGTTTTTGGTCCTACTATGCTAGCTTGCGGAACCACTATATTAATGTATTTTGGTTCTGATTAATGTTTTACTAAATGTTTAGATCTCTATGTACCCTATATCTGCTGGGTATGATCGAAACCAGTCATTAGCTACCCCTCTTATTCATGATGCTTCTAATTTATGTAGTAGAACCTTGTGGTCAACTATATCAAAGGCGTTAGAAAGATCAAAAAATATGCCTGTGACACAGTCATCTTTATCAAGAGCATCAAGTACAGCTTTTGTGAATTCTACTATGGCTGACTCCGTATTTTTGCCACTTCGGAAACGCGTCTGTTATTCGCTTAAACGATTGTATTTATTCAGGTAATTCATTGATCTGTCTTTCACAATTGCTTCTACATTTTTGAGAATGGTGACAGCAAGGAAATGAGCTGGTAATTTTCTATGTCTTCTGCATTACCATTTTTAAGCAAAGGTACAACTCTTGCCTGTTTTAACTGCTCTGGAAATGTCTGATGTGAAGGATTCATTTATTATATTTGTTAAGGGGCCTTGTATAATCCCTATGCATTGTTGCAGTACACACATCGGTAATTCAACTAAGCCTACTGACTTATTTTTAGTTTTTTAACAATTTTATTGACTTCATTCTCTGTGGTTGGAGTAATATCATTGTATTTAGTGCAACATTATTTATAGGTGTTATATTTGTTTTGGGGAATTTTGCTGTCACTTCTCAGCAGTACTTGAAAAATGCTAGTTTAAATAGTTGGCTGTGTGTTGTGGATCATTTGTTACCTTACCCCCTCCCTTAGCAGTATGTTATTCTGCTTTTGTTTGCCTTTCCGTTTCCTTTTTATAACATCCCAGACTGCTTTTACTCTCTGCATTATATATTATTTTATCATTAAGTGAATTTTTGCTGCAGTCAGCGCCTTCCTGTAGATCTTTATGTATCCGACAGAAATTTAATATTTATCATTGCGACGCTCTTTCATGGAACTGAGGTATATAAGTGTTTGGAAGGACTTCTTAATACCTGCTCTCATCCATCTGTTTTTGTGAGATGTATAGATATGCATACTTTCAGGAATGCCTTTTCAAAGTTGAATTTAAATGATGTGGAGGATTTAGAGAATTTCATATTCACATTGGTTTCCTTATACACTTCATCCCAGCTCTGTTATTTGAAAGAGATGGTCTCATAGTTCGAGAGCTTTTACGGCTACATCACATTTTTCCCTGTCCATATTTGTGGCCACATCGTCAGTTACTGATGAAGTCACTAGTAACCCTTGCACCATTGACCAATAGGGGCAAGCCAAAACCTTTAATGTTATTTATGAGGGTTCTGTGGATTCATTTGTGACATTAGTGTTGATTTTAATGTCCCCACACAAAGTTATGTTGGCCTTCGTACTAGCGACTTTATCTACAACTTATGTTAATTTTCTGAAGAAAATGTCCACACTACCACTGGGAGATCTATATACACACAAAATGATTAATTTCTTGGTGATATCAACCCCTGTTATTCACTAGCTGATATTTCAAAGTGTGTCTTCACGTACTGTACTGAGGTCATGTCTTTATTTGAAATGTGTTTCTTTTCTGATGTAAATGCATGATCGTCCACCCCATGAAGCAGTTCTGCAGTAAGAGTTTGCCCTTTCATACAATGATAATGCTACATGTTGGATTTCTGTGTGTCTACAGTTACACAACCTACTGTGCAGTTCAAAGATTGGAGCTCACCTAATATTTTAATTTTTATTGATTGCATGTTTTGATGGAGGATTGTTAAGTCTGTTGTTTGCTTTCCTTTGTGACATCTGGTATGTGTGATATCTGGAGAGTTAAAATGTGTCTGAAGTGAGTGTTTCAGTATTTTTTTTTAACTTCCGGAGATACTCTTTAGGCAGGGGAACCTGTTGTCTGGGTGTATCCTAAAAAATAATTTTCCTACCAATGACATATTTGACCATGAATGACCCGAGATCCACCCCCTATACTTTCATGCATCATCTTGTAATGGTACTTTAAGTACGTAACCATTGCGGCACCTCACCTCAACCTCTCGATACCAGCAATATTCTACTGTGTTTCTGTAAAGTAGTTAACATATTTCTGTGACAACATTCAGATTTGATTTCATTAATGTAGAGGTACTTCGATACATCGATACGTATAAACTGCAATGATATTCTTACGTGTATTTTTTCTTTTGTCACCATGATCTTTGACGTACTTTTAACTCTGATTTTTGGGCGCGTAAAAGGTTATTAGAGAGTCAAGCTTTGGTAGTCATGTTAGAAAGACGCAAATTTTATTCAGTTTATGAAATGTGAACCTTAACAGTGAGGAAGATATTTTGAAGTATGTTTTATATTGTGATGTGATGTTTTGGAAGGAGTTACGTTATATTTCAACAAAAGTAATAAAAAAGAAGTTTAACTTAAATTCGGAGTGCTGATTATTTTTTTACATCACCATTGTCCTAACTTGCAAAAGTTTAATCTTCAAGAATGGTTTATGAGCCACATCTATAAAACTTTAATATCGCAGAATAACACCTAGGCCTCTTTGCATCCGAGCTTGTAATCACTACCCAGATTTACGACGATTGAGCAAAAAGTTCACAACGAGACCAGCGTGGGAAACACGAAAAGATGAGTGCCTAGTTTTATCCATTGTTTCTAGAAATGATTTTATTAACTGTGCTCTAATGACACCTGCCACATAATATAACTTTGTTGTTGCCCGAAAATGCAATATTTAGCAGCGTGAGCAACACTACAATCTTAATTTTTGACCTTTGGTACAGATTCCAACAACCCTACCACAACAATGTTCCCCCTCCAGTCCTGTTTAGATGCAGGCCATGCCTAGTGAAACCCGATCTGTTGATTTTCCGACCCAAGGGGCACCAGAGAACTGTCAGTTCCAACGTAGCGTCCGCGGCTGACCGACCGCTTTCCACGAAGTGGGGCCGGGGCTGTTCCTCAGCTAAGTAACGTAGTTTAACATTGTGCCTCGGTACTTTAGCTTTTATGTTTAACCGTGCCTTATTCTGGCATGAATTAGTTTAGTTTATGCTTCTGAAGAAGGCTGGATTACTCTAGCTGAAACCTAAGCAAAGACAAGTAACATTTCGCAACTTAGCCGGATTTTTGACATGTTATTACGATAAACATTCCAATCTGAACTTACGATTACATTGTCATTGTTTACAACTAGCTTTCTGCTCCCAATACTATCTGTGCCTTATGACCTTCAGTAAGCGAAACTAATTGTGGGGCCTTTCCTTAGATGCTCCTGCAGTTTACTGTAATCATATTGATGTTTTCCATCTCTGATCTACA
This sequence comes from Schistocerca piceifrons, assembly GCF_021461385.2. Classification (NCBI taxonomy): domain Eukaryota; kingdom Metazoa; phylum Arthropoda; class Insecta; order Orthoptera; family Acrididae; genus Schistocerca; species Schistocerca piceifrons. The sequence continues at coordinate 548,982,409 of NC_060149.1, read as the reverse complement.
AGGACAAAGAGTCTGAGGTCACTGTGGCTGATTTAAAAGGCAAATCGTATTTGATCCCGAGGGAGGGTTCTCTAACCTAAAAAATCCCGATGAGCACGCCACACGTACTCCGCTACCCTAGTAGCCGTTTCCTTTTAGGAGGAACCCTACAATTCAGCACCCGACAGCAAAAGTCGAGAAATTCGCATCCGATACCGTCGCAGAGTCGCGTGTGCCACTGATTTGAACCTTCCACTCTGCTCCAAGCCAGAGGACTGCGATCAATCGTAGATACGATGCTACAAATAGACCGCTTAAACTGCACCCCGCGTGCGTTGCAAGTTCCATTAACCAAATCAGCGAGCCGACGAAAGGAGCCGAGGATGGCCGCAGTACCGAAGTGGCAGCTGACATTCGTGCCGACATGTGCCACTACATGCAACCGGTTGCACCCGGTGCGCTAGATAGCCCCCTCAACATCACGGATGAGGCCTCCAGGCAAACATACCGAATGCACATTGGAATTCTATCCTGCCTTGCCTGCTATCTCCCTGAGGACTCCATCACTCGTCTAACATTGTAGATCCTGATGACAAACATACCCACCCTCTGTACTCGTCCAAACTGGGCAGGAAAATCGACCGCTAGCCGAACAGGAGTGGCATGTTGTGCTGGCTGGTAATTATCAGCATTGGGCAGCACCACGCACCTGTTGCTAAATCTTCGATGTGGAAAAACGGTATGAGATGAAACCAGGAGACGGCCAGAGAGAGAGAGAGAGAGAGAGAGGAGGTGAGTAGAGGGGGGGGAAAAGTGAGTAGAGGGGCGGGCGGGGGGAAAAAAAAAAAAAAAAAAAAAAACAGACGCGAGGAGAGGGGCGGGCGGGGGGAAAAAAAAAAAAAAAAAAAAAAAAAAGACGCGAGGAGAGGGGCGGGCGGGGGGAAAAAAAAAAAAAAAAAAAAAAAAAGACGCGAGGAGAGGGGCGGGCGGGGGGAAAAAAAAAAAAAAAAAAAAACAGACGCGAGGAGAGGGGCGGGCGGGGGGGAAAAAAAAAAAAAAAAAAAACAGACGCGAGGAGAGGGGCGGGCGGGGGGGAAAAAAAAAAAAAAAAAAAAACAGACGCGAGGAGAGGGGCGGGCGGGGGGAAAAAAAAAAAAAAAAAAAAAAAACAGACGCGAGGAGAGGGGCGGGCGGGGGGAAAAAAAAAAAAAAAAAAAAAACAGACGCGAGGAGAGGGGCGGGCGGGGGGGAAAAAAAAAAAAAAAAAAAAAAACAGACGCGAGGAGAGGGGCGGGCGGGGGGGGAAAAAAAAAAAAAAAAAAAAAAAACAGACGCGAGGAGAGGGGCGGGCGGGGGGGGGGAAAAAAAAAAAAAAAAAAAAAAACAGACGCGAGGAGAGGGGCGGGCGGGGGGGGAAAAAAAAAAAAAAAAAAAAAAACAGACGCGAGGAGAGGGGCGGGCGGGGGGGAAAAAAAAAAAAAAAAAAAAACAGACGCGAGGAGAGGGGCGGGCGGGGGGGAAAAAAAAAAAAAAAAAAAAAACAGACGCGAGGAGAGGGGCGGGCGGGGGGGGAAAAAAAAAAAAAAAAAAAAAACAGACGCGAGGAGAGGGGCGGGCGGGGGGGAAAAAAAAAAAAAAAAAAAAAACAGACGCGAGGAGAGGGGCGGGCGGGGGGGAAAAAAAAAAAAAAAAAAAAACAGACGCGAGGAGAGGGGCGGGCGGGGGGGAAAAAAAAAAAAAAAAAAAAACAGACGCGAGGAGAGGGGCGGGCGGGGGGGGAAAAAAAAAAAAAAAAAAAAAAACGCGAGGAGAGGGGCGGGCGGGGGGGAAAAAAAAAAAAAAACGCGAGGAGAGGGGCGGGCGGGGGGGAAAAAAAAAAAAAAACGCGAGGAGAGGGGCGGGCGGGGGGGAAAAAAAAAAAAAAACGCGAGGAGAGGGGCGGGCGGGGGGAAAAAAAAAAAAAAAAAAAAACGCGAGGAGAGGGGCGGGCGGGGGAAAAAAAAAAAAAAAAAAAAAACGCGAGGAGAGGGGCGGGCGGGGGGGAAAAAAAAAAAAAAAAAAACGCGAGGAGAGGGGCGGGCGGGGGGAAAAAAAAAAAAAAAAAAACGCGAGGAGAGGGGCGGGCGGGGGGAAAAAAAAAAAAAAAAACGCGAGGAGAGGAGAGAGGAGAGAGGAGAGAGGAGAGAGGAGAGAGGAGAGAGGAGAGGAGAGAGGAGAGGAGAGGAGAGGAGAGAGGAGAGGAGAGGAGAGGAGAGGAGAGGAGAGGAGAGGAGAGGAGAGGAGAGGAGAGGAGAGGAGAGGAGAGGAGAGGAGAGGAGAGGAGAGGAGAGGAGAGGAGAGGAGAGGAGAGGAGAGGAGAGGAGAGGAGAGGAGAGGAGAGGAGAGGAGAGGAGAGGAGAGGAGAGGAGAGGAGAGGAGAGGAGAGGAGAGGAGAGGAGAGGAGAGGAGAGGAGAGGAGAGGAGAGGAGAGGAGAGGAGAGGAAAAGAACGGAGGAGAGGAGAGGAGAAAAAAGGGAGAAGAGGAGAGGAGAAAAAAGGGAGAAGAGAATAGGAGAGGAGAAAAAATGGGAGAAGAGAATAGGAGAGGAGGAAAATGGGAGAAGAGAATAGGAGAGGAGGAAAATGGGAGAAGAGAATAGGAGAGGAGGAAAATGGGAGAAGAGAATAGGAGAGGAGGAAAATGGGAGAAGAGAATAGGAGAGGAGGAAAATGGGAGAAGAGAATAGGAGAGGAGGAAAATGGGAGAAGAGAATAGGAGAGGAGGAGAATGGGAGAAGAGAATAGGAGAGGAGGAAAATGGGAGAAGAGAATAGGAGAGGAGGAAAATGGGAGAAGAGAATAGGAGAGGAGGAAAATGGGAGAAGAGAATAGGAGAGGAGGAAAATGGGAGAAGAGAATAGGAGAGAGGAAAATGGGAGAAAAGGAGAGAGGAAAATGGGAGAATAGGAGAGAGGAAAATGGGAGAATAGGAGAGAGGAAAATGGGAGAATAGGAGAGAGGAAAATGGGAGAATAGGAGAGAGGAAAATGGGAGAATAGGAGAGAGGAAAATGGGAGAATAGGAGAGAGGAAAATGGGAGAATAGGAGAGAGGAAAAAGGGAGAATAGGAGAGAGGAAAAAGGGAGAATAGGAGGAAAAAGGGAGAATAGGAGGAAAAAGGGAGAAGAGAAAAAGGGAGAAGAGAAAAAGGGAGAAGAGAAAAAGGGAGAAGAGAAAAAGGGAGAAGAGAAAAAGGGAGAAGAGAAAAAGGGAGAAGAGAAAAAGGGAGAAGAGAAAAAGGGAGAAGAGAAAAAGGGAGAAGAGAAAAAGGGAGAAGAGAAAAAGGGAGAAGAGAAAAAGGGAGAAGAGAAAAAGGGAGAAGAGAAAAAGGGAGAAGAGAAAAAGGGAGAAGAGAAAAAGGGAGAAAAAACAGATTAGGGGCTATTCTGATGCCAGGCAATCAACACGGCAGAATACATTCCAAAAAACATCCCAGGCACGTTCCTGAGGGAGGTGATAAAGAACAGCATGAGAACAGAGATGCAGCACAGAAAGGGAAGAGGTGCTGCAAAGTCTGGGGCCCAGTTGTAGCGAAGTACGAACTCACCAGATAACTGACCCCCTTGGGACGGAGAAAGCGGGTGGGATATTTGAGTGTGAATGTCTTTCTGTTGTAGATCATTCATCCTACAGCTGCAATAAAAGACTAATGTATAAATACAGTACAAAAAACCAATGACTGAGCAGCATGCAACAGCTGATGGCACATACGTCTTAAGGAAGAGCAAAGCTCATTTTATACCTAAGCGAAACTTATTCAAAATGGATGGCAAGTATCTTTAATAGTGGATGGAACGAAATATAAAGCTGTTGACATTTCCATCATCACAAGCATCCAGAGTTTCCAGGAACAAACTCTTAAGTGGAATGGTTCAAATGGCTCGGAGCACTATGGGACTTAGCATCTTAGGTCATCAGTCCCCTAGAACTTAGAACTACTTAAACCTAACTAAGCTAGGGACATCCATGCCTGACGCAGGATTCGAACCTGCGACCGTAGCAGTCCCGCGGTTCAGGACTGCAGCGCCTAGAACCACAAGGCCTCCGTGGCCGGCGCCCTTAAGTGGAAATTGATTTACATTAACTTATATTTCAGGCTGGTAAACTTATGTATACTACCACCAATACCCATGTATTAGCGATCAGATATTAACCTGGCTAATTACCATCTTCACAGATTTGACGTCCCCTGTCTGTAGGCACCAAGATTATTGCATGGCTACCAGGGTACCGAACCAACTCTAGGAATGCAGCTTCGGTTCTCCTTATTGTCATCGTCTATATCTACATCCATACTCCGCAAGCCACCTAACTGCGTGTGGCAGAGGGTACCTTGAGTACCTCTATCTGTTCTTTCTATTCCAGTCTCATTGTTCGTGGAAAGAAAGATTGTCAGTATTCCTCTGTCTGGGCTCTAATCTCTATGATTTTATCCTCATGGTCTCTTCGAGAAATATACGTAGGAGGGAGCAATGTACTGCTTAACCACTCGGTGAAGGTATGTTCTCGAAACTTCAACGAAAGCCTGTACCAAGTTACTGAGCGTCCCTCCTGCAGAGTTTTCCACTGGAGTTTATCATCTCCGCAACGCTTTCGCTATTACTAAATGATCTTGTAACGAAGCGCGCTGCTCTCCGTAGGATCTTCTCATCTCTTATCAATCCTATCCGGTACGGATCCCACACCGGTGAGCAGTATTCAAGCAGTGGGCGAACAAACGTACTGTAACCTCCTTCCTTTGTTTTCGGACTGCATTTCCTTAGGATTCTTCTAATGAATCTCAGTCTAGCATCTGCTTTACAGACTATTAATTTTATATGGTCATTCCATTTTAAATCACTCCTGATGTCTACTCCCAGATAATTTATGGAATTAACTGCTTCCAGTTGCTGACCTGTTCTATTGTAGCTAAATGATAAAGGGTATTTGTTTCTATGTATTCGCAGCACATTACACTTATCTACATTGAGATTCAATTGCCATTCCCTGCACCATGCGTCAATTCGTTGCAGATCCTCCTGCATTTCAGTACAATTTTCCATTGTTACAGCCTCTCGATATACTACAGTTTCATCCGCAAAAAGCCTCAGTTAACTTCCAATGTTATCTACAAGTTGTATACAGTGAATAGCAACGGTCCTACGACACACTCCTGCAGCACACCTGAAATCACTCTTACTTCGGAAGACCTCTCTCCATTGAGAATGACATGCTGCGTTCTGTTATCTAGGAACTCTTCAATCCAATCACAGAATTAGTCTGACAGTCCATATGCTCCTACTTTCTTCATTAAACGACTGTGGAGAACTGTATCAAACGCCTTGTGGAAGTGAAGAAACACGGCATCTACCTGGGAACCCGTGTCTATGGCCCTCTGAGTCTCGTGGACGAATAGCGGGAGCTGGGTTTCACATGATCATCTTTTTCGAAACCCATGCTGATTCCTACAGAGTAAATTTCTAGTCTCCAGAAAAGCCATTATACTCTAACATAATACGTGTTCCAAAATTCTGCAACTGATCGACGTTAGAGATATAGGTCTATAGTTCTGCACATCTGTTCGACGTCCCTTCTTGAAAACGGGGATGACCTGTGCCCTTTTCCAATCTTTTGGAACGCTACGCTCTTCTAGAGACCTACGGCACATCGCTGCAAGAAGTGGGCAAGCTACTTCGCGTACTCCGTGTAAAATCTAACTGGTATCCCATCAGGTCCAGCGGCCTTTCCTCTTTTGAGCCATTTCAATTGTTTTCTATCTGTATGAACTGAAGATGAACTCTGAACCCAGATGGCAGAAGTCATTGGTGCAGACATGAGCAACAATTTGCACTCGGGTGCACCCAGTGCTCTCTATCGCCGCCGGCAGGGCCTCCTCCACATCTCGGATGAGACCCCCCGCCAAGCAGGCAGAGTGAACACTGGTCTTCTTCCCCGACCTTTCCGCTATTTCCCTAAGGGACTCCAGCACCATCCTAACATTTGAGCTCCCAATCACTAATAAACCCCTCGCCCCCGTGTGCCTGCTCGGACCTTGCTGAAGGAGCAGCCACATGTCCACTCACAGGCAGAGTCGGCGACGCCACACGGCCAGCCTCCACATTGACCCTCCACCTCGTGCGACGCCAACGCCGTTTAACCCGCCATTCCCCTTTGGGAGAGGGTGGCTCAACCGCGCCCGGTACCCGCGAAGAGACAGAGACAGTGGGTGAAGGATGTAACACCTGGGGTGTACCATGTGACGCACCCGACTCCCCACTGCCGCTACACTCCGAGGCAGCAGCCTGAAGACGGCTGACCGTGGCCATCAGCACGTTCAGCTGCTCGCGAACCGTGGCCAGCTGCTCCTCGTCCGTACACAGCAGTCACACATTATCCATCCTAAGAAATCAATTTACTGTAGAGTGTTAAGTAGTCAACTTTTAACTAGACTGCTAATTCACTAAAGGCGGCTGATAGCTGACTAAACTGTGGTTACTAGACTCTTCTTGTTGGAAACAATGAAAATAAGCACTAACTGTCTCTCGACTGTATTCAAAACAGACACGAAATCTACGGAACGCTATTACTAGTACTCGAAAATTAAAGCTTCCTAAAAGCAAGAACACACGGAAAAGTGACAAATAAGAAAAACACAGTTAATACTTAAATTTACGTAGCTTGCTGCACAGGAGATGTGAAGCAGACGGCAGTTACGACGACACTCGTCAGTTCTTGTTCTCTTTTTGTCTGAACACCTTGTCGCCCCCTCCCCCTCCTTCAGTTCCATGAAACGGTACTGTTTGGTCAAATCCCTTCAGAAAGGACTTCGTAATGCTTGAATTTATGCAAGTTGTTAGATTCCTTATCAGACAAGTTTTTCTTTCTATAGTCAGTTGAAACGTCTCAGTATGAGTCATTTCATTCCGTCTGTTGGGCTGCCTTCAGCCATTCTACACTTATCTGCACCGCTACTGGTTAACAGATCTGTGCTTCCAACCCTCGGGAGAAGAGTTTCATGAGACAGCTACAATGTCAGTTTAATAGACAAGTGTTGTCATTTCTCAATTCATGCTTAACATTTCATGTATGTACAGCTATACTGAGTGTGTACAGAGTCCATTTTCTTCTCCAATTTGTTTATCACGGTTAACGTTATATCTCTGCGTTTTCATTTTCCATGCCTTGGATGCTGGAGAGCGAAAATTTATTATACGTGAGGGAGGGAGAATGGGGGGGGGGGGGGGGGGGGGAAGAATTTGAAATTGGAGCTGTTGGAAAGCTTAACAGAAAGTGCAGAGGGTTTAAGAGTTTCCAGAAGCTGTGATAAGACAGCCCATGTAACGGTCGGGGAAAGTGAAGTTCCAGAAAGAGCAATATCAACTAAATCTAAAGCATTGATGGGCTACAAATGAGCTTTGTGAGCACGTGTAGAAAACCACGTCAGGTATTATTTGAGGGTAGGGCAGAAGTAAGAAAAAATCCATGCAATGATGAGAGATTCGGTTCATGGGGATGACTGCATATACAGGCTAGGTAGCAGGCAGGAGAGAGTTTAAGACCTTCACAAAATATAGCCCCATGATAAAATTCAGGGCTTTGATTACAATCATTTCCTCTCATAGAGGAAATTTTATGTTTGTTGGAATTCGCCAAATGGAATACATCCCCGAGCTTGCCTCAAACAATTCCAATATTCTTTCCCACCTGTTGGCCAAGTGTAACTGGAAAGTGAACCAACCAGAAGAATGAGATCATTAGCACCAATGTGTCACAGTGCACGATTTTTATACTGCATATTTTTGAGTACCAGTCCGAGGTCACTGAGGACATCGTCAAGCTAATTTCGATGTTGCAAATCTGAATTGGTCCACGCTTTTGAGTCCTGTGCGGCTCTTTGAGCATGTGGTTTAATGCAACCAATTCTTATACGAGGTTGAGTCAAATGAAAACCTTAAATATTATTTAGAAGCGGCGCAAAGCTGTATCACTTTTCAACATGACTTCCCCACGCTCAATGCACGTCCTCCTGCGCTTACGAAGTGCATAAATTCCTTTAGAAAAAAAAATCATTTTATAGTCCGCGCAACCACTCGTGCACCGCGTGGCGCAGCTCAGAACGGAACTTACTTCCTCCCATTGCGTCTTTGAGTGGTGCAAACATATGGAAATCCCTTGGGGGCAAGGTCTGGTCAGTAGGGTGGATGAGGAAGACACTCAAAATGTAGGTCTGTGATGGTTGCAACTGTTGTACGGGCAGTGTGGGGCCTTGCATTGTCTTGTTGCAAAAGGACACCTGCTGACAGCAAGCCACGTCGCTTTGATTTTTAAGGAGATCTGTATATGATGCACTGGTAACAGTGGTCCCTCTGGATATGTAATGCTCCAAAATGACGCCTTTTTCGTCCCAAAAGAGAGTCAGCATAACCTTCCCTGTTAATGGGTCTGTTCGAAACTTTAGTTTTGGCGGTGAGGAATGGCGCCATTCCTTGCTCGCTCTCTTAGTTTCCAGTTGGTGGAAGTGAACTCAGGTTTCGTCCCCAGTAACGATTCTTGCAAGGAAGCCATCACTTTCTCGTTCAAAGCTCCGAAGGAGTTCTTCACAAGCATCAACACGTCGTTCCATCATTTCAGGAGTCAGCTGCCGTGGCACCCATCTTGCAGACACTTTGTGAAACTGGAGCACATCATGCACAATGTGGTGTGCTGACCCATGACTAATCTATAAACATGCTGCAATGTCATTCACTGTCACTAGGCGGTTTTCCTTCAGTATGGCTTCAACTGCTGAAATGTTCTGTGGAGTCACAACTCTTTGTGCCTAACCTGGATGAGGAGCATATTCCACTGAAGTCACGCCATTTGCGAACTTCCTACTCCATTCCTAGACTTGCTGCTGTGACGAACATGCATCACCGTACTGAGCCTTCATTCGTCGATGAATTTCAATAGGTTTCACACGTTCACTATGCAGAAACGTAACAGAACGCTGTTCTTCCCTGGTGCAAGTCGCAAGTGGGGCGGCCACCTTTATACTGATACTGTGACGGTATGTGTGCATATGCACTATGCTACCACCTACAGGCCATTCTGCACGCTGTTTGTAGCACGCTTACCAACTTATTATTTGTTATTACAAATTTAAGGTTTTCATTTGACTCCCGCTTGCACAACCCATGAAGTCCACCTGAGTTGATACAGATTTGTATCATCAACCATCTTCGGCACGTAAGTCTGGATGGACGATGTAAGGATGATTACGTATTTACACGTCAAGTTCCAGAGGAGCAAATCGAGGAGCAAATTTCCAAGGTCATGTAAGTGTCACTACATGAAATTGCAACAAAAGTAATAACAGAAAAGCAATGTTCTAATGGAAAGCAACTCTCAAAAAGTATGAGAATGTTTTAAGGAAAGCATATTTGTCATCCATGTGATCGGCACTATACACATCCTGTCACTCTTGTTCCTTGACAAGGTTTAAAAACTATTGCTGTTGGATTAACTTTCCTACATAGTTTGTAACTGTAACCGACATTTGTTTCAGTACAAAAGCCTTTTAGTGTTAAAATTTGTGCATCATGGCCTGAAAGGCTATTCATCCTTTTACTAACAGAATGCCGATCTAGTAATGAAGAATGGATAAAAATATTGTCTATGGCTGTACTACTTAACCCTGAACCCTAGTTGGAAGAAACACAATCTGTATCAGATCATATGAATTTAGGAGATCTACCAACTTTTTCTTGCACAGTCATATACAAAATTTATATTGAAGCCACCACATAATTAATTTCTGGTATTTCCTATGAAGTTAATGAAGAACCCTCTCTGGCTTGAGCAGAAGTTCTCTGCAGTCAGAGTAAGGGGACCTATAAACAACAAAAATTATAAGTTTAGTGTCATTAAATTTAACTGTCCCTGCACAACATTCAAATATCTGTTCAGTGCAGTGCCGTAATACGTCTATGGACTCAATTGGAATACTGTTTTTCATGTACATAGCCACTCCCCACTCCGCAAGGAATTCCTCGAAAAGCAGCCAGCTAATCTGTATCCAGGTAAAGGGAGCCTCTGAATTTTCGAATTATTTAAGTGGTACTCCGATATACCAATAATTTCAGGGTCAACATCTATAAGCAGTTCACTAACGTTATCTTTAATACCTCTTTGTATTTTTGATCAAATATACTAATTCCTTCTCTGCTTGGGAACATTACTTCCTCTGAAGATGAGCCCTCAGTCAGGGGAACTTCCTTGAAGCAGGTATACGTATCAGTTGACTTCAATCTAAAGAAGGTGCAGCCCTAACACCAACTACTAGAAGAAATTTTCAATGAGTAATCCACCCACTATACTATCACCTATAATCTTCTCCAGCCTCCCCCTCCCATACCTATTGAAACGATCTATTGCTAGACCCAACTGGCAGAACTGAAATGCGACCCTTGCCTCTGCCATTAGTGCCCTCTCCAGCCACATGTTAACACGCCTCACAGTCGCAATAAGATGAGGCTGATCATGACGCTGAAACCGTTGCATGAAATGCACATTCGTGCCACTAGTGTGAGTAATTATATCTACCAGGTCACCATCTACATCATATTCCATGTCCCTATCAAGATTGTTCCCTGCACCACCAACTATCACTACCTGAACCTCCTTCGAAGAACTCCTACATGAACTCCCCTATGCTGTCAGTCACCTGACCCAACCCTACCCTACGATCCACAATGCTGGTTACCTGGTACTCATTCCCAACACTTTCTGCTTCTGCAACTGCTGGCCCACACCTCTACCATGCGAACTACCTAATAGCAGAATCTCCTTTCTGTTAAACTTTGCAACTGGCCTAGATCTCTTTACTGCTGAGGACTGCTACATGTTCCCTACATCTACAGCTAGAGCTAGAAGAGGCGTGGTAAGCTAATTTACTGAGATGTATATCGCCAAAATTTGCAATGACCCTAATAGCATAAGTAGCTGAACTCAAACGTTTCAGCAGATCTTTAGTGTGTTTTTCCAGTTTAACCACTCATCCATGCATACACCTAGAAATTTTGAATATTCTACCGTAGCTGCCGATTTCTGATCGAAGTCTATATTTATTAATTGTGTCATTTCATTTACTGTGTAAAACTGTATGTACTGTGTTTTGTCAAAGTTCAATGAGAGCCCATTTGCAGAGAACGACTTAATGATTTTCTGAAAAATCATCGTTTACAATTTCATCCGTTAATTGTTGTTTGTTGGGTGTGATAGCTATACTTTTATCATCGGCAAAAAGTACCAGCATTGAATCTTCGTGAATATAGACTAGCAAGTCATTAATACATATTAAGAACAGCAGATGACCCAAGACCGAACCCTGCGACACGCCATTCTTTATTGTTCCCCAGTTTGAGAAATCACGAGTTTTTTGCATATTATGTGAACTGCTTAATTCAACTTTCTGCACTCTTCCAGTTAGGTATTATTCAAACCATTTGAGCGCTGTCCCATTCATACCACAGTACTTGAGCTTATCTAGAAGTATTACATGATTTACACAATCAAAAGCCTTTGAGAGATCACAAAAAAAAGTTCCTAACTGGTGACTTCCGGTTACTCAGAGAACTTAATATTTCCATTAGTGAAAGTATATATGGCATTTTCCATTGAAAAACTTTTCTGGAAACCAAACTGACATTTTGATAAAACTATTTTTACAAAGGTGTGTAGCTAGTGTACAATACATAACTTTTTCAAGAATTTGGGTAAGGCAGTCAGAAGAGGGATTGTGCAGTAGTTGCTGACTTCAGACGTATCCCCGTTTTCATGCAGTGGTTTAACAATGGCATACTTCAGTCTGTCTGGGAAAATACCCTGCTTCAGAGAGCTATTACATATGTGGCTAATAATCCCACTTATCTCTTGGGAACAAGCTTGTATTATCCTGCTGGAAATGCCATCAATTCCATGTGAGCTTTTATTCTTGAGAGAGCTTATTATCTTCCTAATTTCAGAAAGAGAGGTGGGTGGGATTTCAAATTTGTCAAATTGTGAGGGCAAGGCCTTGACCGTTAACTGCCTTTCTTCTTCAAATGAACATTTAGATCTTATTTTCTCTACAACATTTAAAAAAATGATTATTCAAAATGTTTTCGACTTAAGGCTTGTTGTTTGTCAAGTTTCCATTCGCTTTGATGGTAATGCTACCATCCTGTACTCTTGGTTGCCCTGTCTCCCTTGTAATAATATTCAAAATTGTTTTGATTTTGTTATCAGAGGTATTAATCTCAGACATGATATGCTTCTGGAATTTTTAATAACCTTTCTTAATGTGGCACAGTAGTTTTTGTAATATTTGGCTGTTTCTGGGTCATTACTCTTTCTTTTTGTTAGATACAGTTCCCTTTTGTGATTACAAGACATTTTTATTCCTTTAGTAAGCCAAAGTTTTTTTCATGGTTCTTATAATTAGATTTAACTACTTTCTTGGGGAAAAAGTTTTCAAATTCTCTTACAGGTGTATCATGAAATAAGTTTTATTTTAAATTAGCATTGGGTTCCTTGTACACCTCATCCCAGTCTAACTGCTGAAGATATTCTCTGAAATTTCTAATTGTTGAGTCATTAATTGAACGCACAACTTTGGAGGGTAGTTTTGAACAACTGAATGGAGCTATGTCATATATTGTAACTAGCTGAGCACCATGATCAGAAAGGCCATTCTAAACAGCACAAGAATTTTGTTTTTAAACTTATCTTGGTCTATAAAAGTGTTATCTATCAATGTGCTGCTGTCCTTTACTACCAGAGTAGGAAAATCAATGACAGATGTCAAATTTAAAGAACCGAGCAAGACTTCCAGGTCATTCTTCCTATTACACTCTTTCAGTGAATCAACATTGAAGTCCCCTCAAATGATAATTTGCTTTTTCCCCCAATCTGAAAGATAGCACAAGGCATCCAAGTTTTCCAAGAATAAATGAAAGCTTCCTGAAGGGGACCTATATACTGTTACAATTATGAAAGAGCCCTCCTTCAGTTTAAGTTGACAGGCACATGTTTCTATATGTTGCTCCAGACAAAACTTTTTTGTATCTAAGCTTTTTACACAGTGATAACTTTTGACATATATGGCAACTACTCTTCTCACCTTATTCTCTCTACTCACATGTGCAGCTAGTTTATAACACTGATATTTACCTTTTCCGTATCAGACACAATGTTATGCTCAGACAGGCATAGTATATCTATTAAATTATCAGATTCAATGTCATCTAAACAAACATCTACTTAATTCTTCAATCCTGGAATATTTTGGTGAAAAATGGTAACCATTTTTACTTTACTTTTGTGAGTATCTACTTTTCTCTTTAATCCACCAACACTTTGGTTAAATATGGTAACATTATTATTTACTTTCCTGTTGTGAGAATCTTTTGAGTTTTGTACCTCTTTAGCACCTGCCTGCCTGAACTTCTCATTGGACACCGATATATGTCTAAAAAAGAGGTACATCCATGAGTACTGGTGTCCCCCTTATGGCTTTCGCTAATAACCCTACCAGTTTACCCTTCCCTTTCCTATTGATGTATAGGCCATGCCATGTGAAATCCTCCCTATCAATAGCCTCGACAGGAACCAATCCAATTTCTGACAGAGTGGCTGCCCTACGCAACTGATCGAACTCTATATTTACCCTCTTGACAGAGCGGTTCAACTGGGGCTTATCATGCTGCACGAAAGCAGGCACCAGCCCAACATTGGTATGGGTCGTTGCAGAGGATATTTTCACCAGGTCACAATACTGTAGCCCTGATCCCTGTTTCCCACTCCACCCACTATCATCACATGATCATACTTTGAGAAACCCTGGCACAAGGTACCTATATGATGCACATTATTGGTTTGTTTTGTTTTACGGCGCAAAACAAACTGATTTCATACAGGCACAAGTCAAAACCATAGACCACGAAGACAGAGGAGTTAAGAAACGACTCTCAGTCAATCCCAATTGACGTAAGAGAAGACTGCTAAAAACACAGACCTGGACAAAGTGCTACGAAAGACACCATACAGGAACTGACGCCCAAAACTAAAAATTAAATGGCCTTTGCCATATTGCTTTCACGGATAAAAAGTAAAGCATGGCCGACAAACCGCGTGTCATTTGTTAAAACGGCCGATAAATCAGATAGCAAATCCAAGTGGGATTCTGTCAGGTAGTGGAAGACAGTTAAAACTTGGGCACAATGTGTACAAAGTAGTTGGGCACCGCCACTTATCAAATGACGATGGCTAAAATGGCAGTGCCCAATATGCAGCCTTCTTAAAATGACCTCCCGGTGGGAGGGCCGAGAGAAGGTTGTCCAAGCTGCAGGAAGAGACTTAATGATCCGAAGCTTATTCCAATGAAGGGAGGACCAACGGCGATGCCCAAGGGACACCACCACCTGGAAGACGGCAACACAGCGATTATCGAAGGGAATATACGAACCAGTGGGCTGAGGTACAAGGATTGCAACCTTGGCAACAGCGTCAGCACCCTCGTATCCTGGCTAACCGACATGAACAGGACCCCACATAAAATCACAGAGGCTCCACAAGGGTGAGCAAGTGACAGTTTCCTCGGACCAATTGCACTAAGGGATGAGCAGTCTACAGCGCACACAGACTTTGAGGGGCGCTGAGACAGTCAGAGAAGAGGACAATTGGAAAGTCCGTGTCGCCGAATGTACTCAGTGGCCTGATACAGGGTGAAGTGCTCCAATGGAAATACGGAGGAGTGTCTGAAGCCGATATCTAAAGTCGTGGACGCCAATGACAAATGCACACACGGCACCATGGTCAGTTACAGCAATCAGTGTACACAGAGGTACTAACGCGAATATACATGCGAATGGCGGGAAACTGAAGGCGATAGACTGAGGCTGGAGTAGTGTCTTTAGCAAGTGAATGAAGGCCAAGGTTAACATGGGCCGCTTCACGAAGCCAAGATGGTGAAGGGTTCACACCCACCGGGAAAGTTGCGGGTAGTGTAAAGTTAAGCCACCACAACAAGTGCCGAAAGCGAACTCTAGGAGATAACAGTGAAGAGGGATGTGCCCTACACTGACGATCAAAGGAATCATCGAAGGAGGAGGCATCGGATGGGTGGCCACGCATGACAGAAAAATGGCATGAATGCTTGCTGAGGGGAAGTCATGGCGGTAGGACAGTGGTAGTTCAACAGCTTCAGCATACAGACACTCAACCAGGCTAGTGTAAAAGGTACCAGTGCCCAAACGGATGCCATGATGGTTGATAGTATTGAGATGGAATTAGATGGACGCATGTACAGATGTGTAAATGTATAAACGAAGCACCCATAGTCTAGCCTCGAATGCACAAGGAACTGGTACAAACGGAGGAGAGTGGTTCGATCTGCACCCCAGGAATCACGACTGAGGACATTTACGACATTGAGGGACTGCATACAATGTGCTGCTGGGTAAACGCATGAGAGGACCAAGAGTGTTTCCTACCGAGCACGAGCCACAGGAATTTCTTAGTTTCAATGAACGGAAGAGCAACTAACCCAAGATGTAAAGATTGTGGGAGAAACCAAATGCGCCACCAGATTTCATATAGACGATTTTGTCAATTAAAAAACCAAAGCCATTGTCGATTCTTTGATTTTATCCATACTGGATGAGAGGTCGTGGTTGTGAATGTCAATGTTAAAAAATATATCTGCTCAACCACTTGTTTACAGTGTGAAACACTAAGATTATCGAAACGCGTCAGTCAAGCTTCCATCATCAGAATAATAAAAAGTAAAAGAACCTGTTAAAACTCGCTAAAATGGAACATGCACCAAGCACAATAAAATTGATAATAAAATTAAAACATTGTGGCTACTTCCCTTGTTGCAGCCGTGTCTTCCAAGGTGCATCTCCACATAGTCGTCAAAATATAAAAAAACACCCTAAAATGGTGTCGCCTATGGTGTTCAACATCTAACCACGTGGCTCTCTCCTCTATCGTCGTAAACCGCCCGTGCGTCTTTGTTGATACCACACACCACGTAGCCAAATACGACACTGAAACGTGAGTGAGCTCACGCGCAAGTAAACAAGGAAGTCACAGAGAGGTCTATACAAACATAACGTATACATGTTCCGAAGACCTCGTTTCGGAAAACGATATTACAGAAATCGGCATAGATTTAACAAAAAAGGTACAAGCCGAGTTAAAAAGCTATTGAAGAGGACCTCCTTCCTCTTCACAGAATAAGGAAAAATATGCTGCTCCGTCATGAATCCGAAAGCTCCACGACTTAGATCCCAGTTGAAGGTACATGAGGAAAATTGTCCTGCTAGAGTAATTGTGAATTCTAGAGACAGTCCTTTATGCAAAATTACCAAAATGCTCGATACAATTTTAAAAGAATCGTGTTCGAGGATAAGTTTTCAATCACTAATAATTCAGCTTTGATAAATGAAATTAAGGATAAGCCTATCGCTGACACGGCCCGCCTAGTATCTCTAGACATTAAAAACCTTTATGCGAATTTTCCGGTAAATGAGGCCGTTAAGGTCATCAAAGAAAAAGTACAAAACACTGTCTCAGCAAGAAATAGTCGAATTCATCGAACTGTTAGAATTCGTTCTGAAATAATTATTTTTCTTTTAACAATAAATTTGATACGCGAAAAGATGGACTGGCTATGGGTTTCAGTATATCTGGAACCATAGCAGACATCTTTATAAATCATTTGGAGAGGAAAAAAGACTCCTCGTTAACCCGCAACATCCCATGGATAAAGTTGTATATCACAAACGCTATGTAGATGACACGCTGCTTCTTATTAATGGACAAGAAACAGAAGTTGCAGAAATAGTAAATAAATTTAACGAGCTACACGGTAAAATTGAATTCACTGTGGAAGAAGAGGAAAATGGCGAACTGCAATTTCTCGACCTAAGTATTAAGAAACAAAATGGTAGGCATGTTTCTAAAATATTTAGGAAACCAACCTGAAAAAGGTGGGAATTTAAGGAGATGGGACCTGGATAAATTGAAAGAACCAGAGGTTGTAGAGAGTTTCAGGGAGAGCATAAGGGAACAATTGACAGAATTTGGGAAAGAAATACAGTAAAGGAAGAATGATTAGCTCTGAGGGATGAAGTAGTGAAGACAGCAAAGGATGAAGTAGGTAAAAAGACGAGGGGTAGTAAAAAGACGAGGGGTAGTAGAAATCCTTGGGTAACAGAAGAAATATTGAATTTAATTGATGAAAGGAGAAAATATAAAAACGCAGTAAATGAAGCAGGCAAAAGGGAATACAAACGTCTCAAAAATGAGATCGACAGGAAGTGCAAAATGGCTAAGCAGGGATGGCTAGAGGACAAATGTAAGGATGTAGAGGCTGTAGAGGCTGTAGAGGCTTATCTCACGAGACAAGAGAGCCACTTGTATGAATATCGAGAGCTTAGATGGAAACCCAGTTCTAAGCAAAGAAGGGAAAGCAGAAAGGTGGAAGGAGTATATAGAGGGTCTATACAGGGGCGATGTACTTGAGGACAATATTATGGAAATGGAAGAGGAGGTAGATGAAGATGAAATGGGAGATATGATACTGCGTGAAGAGTTTCACAGAGCACTGAAAGACCTAAGTCGAAACAAGGCCCCGGGAGTTGACAACATTCCATTAGAACTAGTGACAGCCTTGGGAGAGCCAGTCCTGACAAAACTCTACCATCTGGTGAGCAAGATGTATGAGACAGGCGAAATTCCCTCAGGCTTCAAGAAGCATGTAGTAATTACAATCCCAAAGAAAGCAGGTGTTGACAGATGTGAAAATTACCGAACTATCAGTTTAATAAGCCAAGGTTGCAAAATACGAACACGAATTCCTTACAGACGAATAGAAAAACTCGTAGAAGTCGACCTCGGGGAAGATCAGTTTGGATTCCGCAGAAATGTTGGAACACGTGAGGCAATACTGACCCTACGACTTATCTTAGAAGAAAGATTAAGGAAAGGCAAACCTACATTTCTAGCATTTGTAGACTTAGAGAAAGCTTTTGGCAATGTTGACTGGAATACTCTCTTTAAAATTCTGAAGGTGGCAGGCGTAAAATACAGGGAGCAAACGGCTATTTACAATTTGTACATAAACCAGATGGCAGTTATAAGAATCGAGGGGCATGAAAGGGAAGCAGTGGTTGGGAAGGGAGTGAGACAGGGCTGTAGCCTCTCCTCGATGTTATTCAATCTGTATATTGAGCAAGCAGTAAAGGAAACAAAAGAAAAATTCGGAGTAGGTATTAAAACCCACGGAGAAGAAATAAAAACGTTGAGGTTCGCCGATGACATCGTAATTCTGTCAGACAGCAAAGGGCTTGGAAGAGCAGTTGAACGGAATGGACAGGGTCTTGAAAGGAGGATATAAGATGAACAACAAAAGCAGAGCAAGGATAATGGAATGTAGTCGAATTAAGTCGGGTGATGCTGAGGGTATTAGATTAGGAAATGAGACACTTAAATTAGCAAAGGAGTTTTGCTATTTGGGGAGCAAAATAACTGATGAGGGTCGAAGTAGAATATAAAATGTGGACTGGAAATGGCAAGGAATGCGTTTCTGAAGAGAAATTTGTTAACATCGAGTATAGATTTAAGTGTCAGGAAGTCGTTTGTGAAAGTATTTGTATGGAGTGTAGCCATGTATGGAAGTGAAACATGGACGATAAATAGTTTGGACAAGAAGAGAATAGAAGCTTTCAAAATGTGGTGCTACAGAAGAATGCTGAAGATTAGATGGGTAGGTCACATAACTAATGAGGAGGTATTGAACAGAATTGGGGAGACGAGGAGTTTGTGGCACAACTTGACAAGAAGGGACCGGTTGGTAGGACATGTTTGAGGCATCAAGGGATCACAAATTTTGCATTGGAGGGCAGCGTGGAGGGTAAAAATCGTAGAGGGAGACCAAGAGATGAATACACTAAGCAAATTGAGAAAGATGTAGGTTGCAGTAAGTACTGGGAGATGAAGCAGCTTTCACAGGATAGAGTAGCATGGAGAGCTGCATCAAACCAGTCTCAGGACTGAAGACAACAACTACAACAGATGTGTTGATACAAAATAATTCCTGCCATCCTAATAGCCAGAAAGTTTCTGCTTTTAGATCTTTGATAGATAGAGCCTTTAGAGTCCCTATGAATGAAGAAGACAGAATGACTGAGCTTAACATCGTGAAACAACTAGCCGGAGCTAACGGGTATCACCAGAACGTTGTCAATAAATTAATACGACAGAAACAGCGCACGAAGGCAAGGAAGAATACCGCAAATAATATTACGAGAGTCACAATACCATACTTCGGTGATATTTCGCAAAAAGTGGCTAACATTTTCAAACCTTTTAAAGTTGATACCGTTTTTCAGACCAATAATACGCTGCTGTTTAAACTAAGAAATAATTTACAGCAGGAAAGCGATAAATATGAGAGAGCTGGGGTTTATAAAATTCAGTGTAACACGTGCAAGGCAAGCTATGTAGGCCAAACTGGTAGGTCCTTTAAAGTACGTTACATAGAACATAGCGATGTTTTCCTGCTTAATAATTTCGAAAAGTCAGCTGTAGCCACGCATATTTGGGAAACGGGACACCCCATGTTGGGAATAGATCAGGCTCTCGTTATTTGACAGACAGGACAAAGGCAAAAGCTGGATCTACTAGAACAGCTGGAAATTACGATACATAGCGTGGATAATCAGAACACCCTGAATGAACAGCTAACTGGTGATACAAATAACTTTTTCAAACATTTCACTGGTTTCTTTTTGTAACTACATTTTTAGCAATTGGCAGGATACCATCATTTCATGAGGTCCTTGGAACATGTATACTTTATCTGTTTGTATAGACATCTCTGTGACTTCCTTGTTTACTTGCGCGTGAGCTCACTCGAGTTTCAGTGTCGTATTTGGCTACGTGGTGTGTGGTATCAACAAAGACGCACGGGCGGTTTACGACGATAGAGGAGAAAGCGATGTCGTTAGATGTTGAACACCATAGGCGACACCATTTTAGAGTTTTTTATATTTTGACGACTATGTGGAGATGCACCTTGGAAGACACGGCTGCAACAAGACAGTAA
Organism: Schistocerca piceifrons; assembly: GCF_021461385.2. Taxonomy (NCBI): domain Eukaryota; kingdom Metazoa; phylum Arthropoda; class Insecta; order Orthoptera; family Acrididae; genus Schistocerca; species Schistocerca piceifrons. The sequence continues at coordinate 548,962,281 of NC_060149.1, read as the reverse complement.
TGGAGACAGCAATGAAGACGCTCAGGACCGAACTCTGAGGCACATCGGTTTCCTGGATTAAGGTGTCCGACAAGGCAGAGCCCAAACACAGCTTGAAAACTCAATATTTTAAAAATACCTGAAGGAAACTTGGCAGGCGGCCACGGAAGCCCCAAGCGTAAAGAGTACAGAGGATACCAGTTCTCCAGCAGGTGTCTTAGGCCTTCTCCACATCATAAAACACGGTCACAGTCTAAGGCTTCCGCAGAAAACCATGACATGAGTTAAGTAACGAAATGGTCAACTGCAGAACGGCGTGCTCGAAATCCACACTGTGCAGTCGTTGGTAAATTGCGAGACTCGAGGACCCTAGGGCGGAGGATCGGGATGAAATGTGAGCATTATCTAGCCCCCTCACAGTAAATGCGGCATTGTAGCACTCACGAATAACAGAAGAAAAGCGTATCGCCCGAGCCGCCTCCGCTTGTTTCAGATTGACGAAGGCAGGGTGATAGTGAGAAGAGCTCAAAATTTCCGCAAAATGGTGGCCCAAGGTGTTGGACATAGCAAGAGGGCCCACGGTGACCGACTGCTAGTGTCATGCCGGAAACTGGCAAATTGGTCTTGGTCCCAGAGAGCCGTCTGAGGTTGGCTCCTGTGACAGAGGAATGTGGGCAACTTTTAAACTAATGAATGAAATACAGCTAGTTGTTTGTTATCCTGAAGAATGCGACGACACTTTACATACATCTGTTTATAATTAATGTAGTTTGCCATTGTAGGATGCCAGTTAAAAACGCGAAGAACACGTATCCGCACTAATTGTGTCTCTGTATTCCTCCGACCACCACGGGATTGGAACACGGCGTGGTAAAGACGAAGTGCGAGAAATCGAATGTACTGCAGCAGTAAGAACAACGTTTGTGAGATATTCCACCTGGTTCTCACAACTAGGGAAATCTTGTTCTTCGAAGGTCGCCAGGGAGGGATAAAGTCGCCAGTCAGCCTTAGTAAACTGCCATTTGGCTGTGCACACAGGGTAAGAAGGGGTCCGCAAAGAGGTAACACATAGGAAATGGTCGCTCGAGTAGGTGTCAGAAAGAACGAACCACTCAAGACGATGGGAAAGCTGGACAGTGCAGAAGGATAGGTCCAAATGGAGATACATGTGTGAGGAGTCAAAAAGGAAAGTGGGTGTTCCAGCATTAAGGCAGAAGAGGTTGTTCGGAGGGTCAGCCAGAGGGTACCTCTCTGACAGGCTCTGGGAGAACCCCAAAGGGGATGATGAACATTGAAATCATGAAGTAGCATAAAAGGGGGAGGTCCAAGAAAATTAAGTCTCCATGTTGACATCGAATGATGGAGAGACACACATGTTACACAGAGAAAAAGACAGGTGAAGAAGGAAAAGAAACTGCAACAGCTCGAAGATGGGTATTCAGGTAGATGCGTTACTATGAATGTCATCCAATATGAGCAGCATGACGCCCTCGTGAGATGGAAGGCCAACCTCAGTATAAGTAAAAATGAACCGGGAAGAAATGTGAAAGCTCAAACCAGTGTGAGGACAATTGTTTCCTCAAGGCTGCAATGCTAAAGGCAGTGAATGTTCCATTGGAGGAGAGTCATGATGAAATGAAAGGGGTGTCACATCGGCAACTGCCAAGTGACAGCCTGTGAAGACACTCTGCTACAGGGCACAAACAGGAAGATCCTGCTCCATGACGTTCACAGAAACATTGACTAGCTTGTGCTGTCAGTCTGTGGAGACCAACGCAGGAAAACGGTTGGTGGTGCACATGGGCGTTATGGGGCTAGACAAGCAAACTTATTATGTGCAACACTGTCGGAGAGGATCTTCAAGTCGGTGAAGGAGAAGACCGTTTGCCTTTGGAGAACTTTTTCGAGCTTTTTCGGTTATCAGAGGAAGACCCACGTGGTGTTTGGCTGGAGAGTCGTAGGAAGTCTCCATGTGAGCACTCCTCCTACACTTTATGGCCTACTGGTTGTGTAGCTAGTGTCTGCGCACCATGAGGCGAGAGTTTGATGGCTTGTTGCACAGCTGGACTGGGGGATGGCGATACTACCTTTACACTAGGCGATTGCACAACCTCAGAGCCAAATTTGAGGCCGCATGTCGGCGTGGACATGTCTTGCATTGAACAAGGGGTAATAAGAACAGAACTGTGGGTGCCAGACGGAAGAATGTAGAGTTTGCAACTAGCCAATAACTTGCGAGCGAATGGGTAAGGAACTTTTTCCTTTACCTGGATCTCCTGGACAGCCCACTTATCAAGATATACAGGACAACCCGAGAGGCGGCGGCATGGCCGCCATTTCAGTTCATACAGTGGGAAGGGGTGAGCAGAGAATCTCCCTAATCCACATCCCTACCACACGTTACATATTTGACTGGGTGTCGACAGGAAGTTTTAGTGTGGTTGAAACAATGATACTGGTAGCAGCGCAATGGGTTCGGGATGTATTGTCCGAATGATGGTTCAAATGGCTCTGAGCACTATGGGACTCAACTGCTGAGGTCATTAGTCCCCTAGAACATAGAACTAGTTAAACCTAACTAACCTAAGGACATCACAAACATCCATGCCCGAGGCAGGATTCGAACCTGCGACCGTAGCGGTCTTGCGGTTCCAGACTGCAGCCCCTTTAACAGCACGGCCACTTCGGCCGGCAGGTACGAATGAGATAGTTTCATATCCTGCTTTGATCTTGGATGAAAACACCACTATCGAAGATGAGAAAAAGAGTGAGGGTGGGCACTAAGGAAGAATCTCTCTCTTTCATCACTCAATGGATGGCAATGACACGCTGTTCAGATAGGTAAGATTGGATGTCTGCCACAGCCAGACCATTGAGCAGCCTACTGTAAAAAACACCACGGAAGAAATCCGAGTTCTATGGGCCTCCACACAAACAGAATAGCCATGGAGAAGTGAGGTGTCAAGCAGCTGTGCAACAGAGAAGTATCGCCCAAAAGCGATGTGTCATTCCCTAAACGAGAGCAGGATTCCACAGGGCCGGCAATTGCATCAACATCTTTTTGGATAGAAAACTGATTCACCATTGCGAAATACTGACTATCTTTAGTACGTGAAGCCACGAGGAACTGTGTTGCAGCTGGAAGGATCTTTGAATCGTTAGTCTCATTCGGTTTACGTTTTTTAGGCTGTTTTTTTTGTGGTTTTAGGGCGCACAACTTCAGCGATCATTAGCGCCCAGACTACGTTAGGAATGCACCGCGAGACAAGTTTAAAACAGCAACTAAAAGAGAAGACACGATAAAAGACATTGACAGGCATAGGATTAAAAAACAGCATAATCAAATGTCCTTAGACAGGTTTGTCAAGTTGATAAAACGAAGAACGCGAGCAGCTGCTCCTGGGTCATCCGCTAAAATGGCATCTAGAGTACATGGCAGGCCAAGATCAAGAAGCAATATATTAAAATCCGGACAGGACGTTAAAATGTGGAGGACCGTCAGCAATTGGCCACATGGGCAGAACGGCGCCGGCGCAGCCATCAGCAGATGGCGATGGCTGAACTGCTAGTGTCCAATTCGTAACCGGGCCAAAATTACCTCCACCCGCCGAGAAAGACGTGAGGAGGACGTCCAAGCCGCGGGAAGAGGTTTCAAGGCCCGAAGCTGCTTGTCCGTAAGTGCAGCCCAATCGGCAAGCCACAGCGATAAAATGCGCCGACAAATGACCCTGCTTCAATCTGATGAAGGGACAGAACAAGAAGCTGTCCGAGGCTGGAGGTCCGCAGCCTTGGCCGCGGCATCTGCAGCTTCGTTCCCAGGGATACCGACATGGCCAGGAACCCACATAAAGCTAACCGGAGAACCATCTTCCACCAGCAGCTGAAGAGAGCGTTGGATCCGGTGCACAAAAGGGTGAACCGGATACGGATGGCGCTCAGGGAATCTGAGCAGATGACATAAGCAGAATGTCAGTGGCGGCAGATGTAAAGAACAGCCTGGTAGAGGGCAAAGAGCTCAGCTGTGAAGACCGAACAATGGCCATGGAGCCGATATTTGAAACTTTATGCCCCGACAATAAAAGAACAGCCGACCCCGTCATTGGTCTTAGAGCCATCTGTATAAATGAAGGTCATATTAATGAACTTCGAACGAAGTTCGACAAAACGGGAGTGGTATACCGAACCGGGGGTAACCTCCTTTGGGAGCGAGCTGAGGTCAAGGTGAACGCGAACCTGAGCCTGGAGCCAAGGTGGCGTGTGGCTCTCGCCCACTCTATAGGTTGCAGGGAGTGAAAAATCAAGGTGTTGAAGGAGGCGACGAAAGCGAACTCCAGGGGGTAGCAGGGCAGAGACATACAACCCGTATTGACGATTGAGAGAGTCGTCAAAAAAGGGAACGATAAGACGGGTGGTCGGGCATTGACAGTAGCCGACAGGCATACCGACAAAGCAGTATATCGCGCCGGTAGCGCAGTGGCAATTCACCGGCTTCAGCATGAAGACTCTCGACGGGACTAGTATAAAACGCTCCCATCGCAAGACGTAAACCCCGATGTTGTATGGAGTTGAGGCGGCGTAAGATGGACGGCCGTGCAGAGGAGTACACGAAGCTCCCATAATCCAGCTTGGAGCGGACGATCGACCGATATAGGCGAAGTAGGACGGCTCGATCCGCTCCCCACGACATACCACTGAGAACACGGAGGACATTTAGAGAACGGGTACAACGGGCAGCCAAATATGACATGTGGAGACCAGCTAATTTTCCTGTCAAATGTAAGACCTAAAAATTTTGTCTCCACGAATGGGAGAGCAACGGGACCGAGTCGTAAGGACGGTGGGTGAAACTCTTTGTAGCGCCAGAAGTTAATACAGACCGTCTTCTCGGCAGAAAAACGGAAGCCATTGGCGACACTCCAGGAGTAAAGACGGTCAAGAGATCGCTGAAGACAGCGCTCCAGGAAACACGTACGCTGCGCGCTGCAATAGATGGTAAAATCGTCCACGAAAAGGGAGCCTGATACATCAGCTGGGAGGCAATCCATTATTGGATTGATCGCTATGGCGAAGAGAGCGACGCTCAAAACTGAGCCCTGTGGCACCCCATTCTCCAGGCGAAAGGTGTCTGACGGGACAGAACCCACACGTACCCTAAACTGTCGATCCATTAAAAAGGGACGAATAAAAAGAGGGAGGCGACCGCGAAGGCCCCATGTATGCATGGTGCGGAGAATGCCCGCCCTCCAACAGGTGTCGTAAGCCTTCTCCAAATCAAAGAACACAGCCGCGGTCGGGCGCTTCCGCAAGAAGTTATTCATAATGAAGGTCGACAAGGTAACCAGATGGTCAACAGCAGAGTGGCGCCTACGAAATCCACATTGTACATTGGTAACGAGAGTTAACCATTCGCTCCATCACCTTACGGACACAGGTGGTAAGCGAGATGGGTCGATAACTGGAAGGCAAGTGCTTGTCTTTCCCCGGCTTAGGAATCGTTTGGTTGGTTGGTTGAGGTTTAAGAGACCAAACAGCAAGGTCGTCAGTCCCTTGTTTCAAATATGCGCCTTTCCGCTAATGGGACAACTCAGTAAAGTCAGAATAATAAAACGGAAAAAAGGGAAAAAACGTAAAAAGGCAGTCATGCTGTCATTGGTAAAAAAACAAAATGAGGGAAGTTGGCAAGAGAACGAACCCAACACTATGCTGAAGCAGCATAGGCAAGACCACCTGTGACTTAAAAGGTACAACTGCTATAATGTAGAAAGTACGTATGAGAATAGAAAAACTGATCAAGCTTTAAAAAAAAGGGGGTAAAAACAGAGTAAAAGTGGAAGAAAAGAGAAATTCGGTCAGGGAGGTGAATCAGGAATCTCCTAACACTGCTTACAGTGGGAGACACCCAAACACTCACCGCCCCAACAACAGAGAGAGATTAAGAACCTTAAAACTGAGAATAAAAACCACTTTCCCGGAGCAAACCGAGAACCAGAGAGACCATCCGGGAATCGTCAGCCAACATCAAAGGTAAAGTGTGGGGGAGCCTGTACTTAGCATGCAGAGCCAAAAGAAGGGGGCATTCAACCAAAATGTGGGCTACTGACTGGAAGGCTCCACAAGTACATAGTGGGAGTGGCTCATCACGCAAAAGAAAACCATGGGTCAGCCTGGAATGGCCAATGCGGAGACGACACAGTGTGGTCGAGTCCTTTCGGGAGATGCGAAAGGAAGAATGCCACGGTCCTGGTGTCACCTTAATTGCACGAAGTTTATTAGACAGGGGAGTAGCCTCCCAAGAATTGGCCCATGACTGTGCGAAGTGGGATTTGATGTGAAGCCGTAAATCCGCTGCAGGAGGGGCTACAGAAAACGGGGGGTAAGCAACTGCTCCCCCAGCCAAACGATCAGCGAGCTCATTACCCGGGATACCCACATGGCCCAGGACCCAATGGAAGTCAATAGAACAAGCAGCACGGTGAATATCAGCGAGATGGTCATGGATGGCAGAGACCAAGGGATGGCGCGAAAAACACCGGTCAATAGCAAGAAGGCCCCTCATCGAGTCCGTGCTTAATAAAACGCGGTTGTGTTGGGACTGTTTAATAAAGGTAAGGGCCTGGGAAATTGCCATCAATTCCACAGTAAACACCCCACATGTAAGTGGCAGCAGATGACTTTCCGTTCCAACAGAGGACGTGAAGGCATACGCAACACGATCAGCAGATTTAGAGCCATCAGTGTAAAAAACAACAGCATCCCGAAACTCCCACAAAATTTGGGGAAAAAGAAATGAAACACCACCGGGGGGATGGTATCTTTCGGACCGCGGCGGAGATCCATCCGAAGTCGAGGCCGAGGAACTAACCAAGGAAGGGTGGAGGGGAGGGGCCGAGGAAGACAGGACAAAGAAGTAAGCTGAAAATCACGGCAAAGAGACGCAAGGCGCAGCCCAACCGGTAAACCCGCCCGAGGGCGGGAGTCGGGTGGGCGCGTCCATGGTCTGGGAACAGAATAGAATAGGAAGGATGAGTGGGAGAGGAACGGATAGTGAGTGCATAAGACACCAGAAGCTGGGACCGCCGAACAGAAAGGGGGGGGGGGGTATCCCAGCTTCAACCAGGAGACTATCAACAGGGCTAATAGGGAAGGCACCAGTGGCCAAACGGATACCACGATGGTGGACTGGATCCAGCACGTGCAGTGTGGAAGGAGCAGCTGAACCATAAACTTGACAACCATAGTCCAAGCGAGACAGAACTAGAGCACGATAAAGACGGAGGAGGAGGGAACGGTCCGCACCCCAAGAGGAGTGGGCAAGGAAGCGAAGGATATTGAGTTTACGGAAACATCATACCTTCAGGAGTCTGATATGGGGCAGCCAAGTGAGCTTGTTGTCGAAAAGACGACCCAGGAAACGAAACTGTGGGACCACAGGCAATCGTTGTGCAGCGAGATAGAGCTCTGGATCAGGATGGATCGTAGTACGGCGACAGAAGTGGACCACTCGCGATTTTAAAGGAGAGAATTTAAACCCATGTGAGAGGGTCCATGCAGATGTACGCCGTATAGCTACCTGGAGCTGCCGTTCTGCAGATGCCATCGAGGAGAAACTAACCCAAAAGCAGAAATCATCCACATACAGGGCAGGGGCGACCAAGGGACCGACAGAGGCCGCAAGTCCATCGACAGCAATGAGGAAAAGAAGGACACTCAAGACAGAACCCTGTGGGATGCCCGTCTCCTGGGTCCGTGGAGAACTAAAAGCAGTACCAACTCGAACTCTGAATGACCGATGGATCAGGAACTGGCGGATAAAAATCGGGAGTGGGCCCCGAAGACTCCACTGATGAAGGGTAAGTAAGATGTTATGGCGCCAGGCCGTGTCATAGGCCTTGCGAAGGTCAAAAAACACTGCAACCAAATGGCGGCGCTGGGAAAAAGCCTGTCGAACTGCGGATTCCTAGCGAAGTAATTGATCGCTTGAAGACCGTCCCTCTCGAAAGCCACACTGGTAAGACGACAATAGATCCCGAGATCTTAGGAATCGGTACAACAATAGACTCGCGCCAGCATGTGGGAACATGTCCCTCAATCCAGATGCGATTGTAAGTACGAAGAAGAAAACCTTTACCCGCAGGAGAAAGGTTCTTCAGCATCTGAATATGAATAGAATCAGGCCCTGGAGCGGAGGACCGTGACTAGGCAAGTGCATTTTCGAGTTCCCGCATGGTGAATGGCGCATTATAACTTTCACGATTCGAGGAGCGGAAGTTATGTGGCCTAGCCTCCTCTGCCTGTTTTTGGGTTTTTTTGTGGGGTTTAAGGGCGCTCAACTGCTGAGGTCATTAGCGCCCAGTCACTGGTGTTGGAGCACATGGAATCTAGTAAAACTCAAGGGGATGGAGGACACCAGAAGGACAAGACAAAGATGCAGATAAAATAAGTAAAAAGGTTAAATGTCTTTGGACAAGCCAGTTAAAGATATAAAACGCAGAATACGAGCAGCTGCTCGAACGTCGTCATCTAAAACATCCGGTAAAGTAGATGGCAGGGACAGGACAACACGAAATTGACTAAAACAGGGACACGACAATAAAACATGACGCACTGTTAATGCCTGACCACAAGGGCACTGCGGGGCTGGGTCACCAGAGAGCAGGTAGCGGTGGCTAAACCGGCAATGCCCGATCCGCAACCTGGTCAGAAGGACCTCCTCACGCCGAGATGGTCGGGAGGAGGTTGTCCAAGCAGTTGTGAGCGGTTTTACTGCCCAGAGCTTGTTTCCTTGGAGGGATGACCAAGCATCCCGCCACAACGACGCAAGCCTCTTACATACATCCCCATGAACGTCAGATGACGGGACACAATGGGAGGCTGGCGGAGGCAGGAGGACTGCAGCCTTGGCTGCAGCATCCGCAGCCTCATTCCCAGGCACTCCTACATGCCGGGGAACCCACAGAAAGCTGACAGAACCACCATTATCAGCGAAAGAATGGAGGGACTGCTGTATCCGTTGAATAAAGGGATGGACCGGATAGGGAGCTACAAGGCTCTGAAGAGCACTGAGTGAGTCAGAGCAGAGTACATACGATGAATGGCTGTGGCGGCGGGCATAATGAACGGCCTGATGGAGAGCAAAAAGCTCGGCCGTAAAGCTGGAACATTGGTCAAGGAGCCGGTATTTAAAGGTGGCGGCCCCGACGACAAAGGCACAGCCGGCACCGTCGTCAGTTTTGGAGCCATCGGTGTAAATAAAGGTGTGACCGGCAAGTCGAGCACGAAGTTTGACAAACCGTGAGCAATACACTGCAGCCGGAGTACCCTCCTTCGGGAGTCAGCTGAGGTCGAGATAAATATGAACCGGAGCCTGGAGCCAAGGTGGTGTCGGGCTCTCACCCTCTCTGAAGGTGGTAGGGAGGGCAAAATCCAATTGTCGAAGCAGGCGACGGAAGCGGACTCCGGGGGGCAGCAGGGCAGACACATACAACCCGTACTGACGGTCGAGAGAATCGGCGAAGAAGGACTCGTAAGAGGGGTGGTCAGGCATAGACAACAGCTGGCAGGCATACCGACACAGCAGTACGTCGCGCCGGTAGGTCAATGGTAACTCGGCAGCTTCAGCATAAAGACTCTCGACAGGGCTAGTGTAGAAGGCTCCTGTCGCAAGACGTATCCCCCGATGGTGGCTGGAGTTGAGCCGGCGTGAGAGGGATGGCCGAGTGGACGAGTAGACGAAGCGCCCATAATCCAGCTTGGATCGGACAATGGACCGATACAAGCGAAGCAGGACAGTGCGATCCGCTCCCCAAGATGAACCGCTAAGAACTCTGAGGACCTTAAGGGAATGGGTACAATGGGCCGCCAAATAAGAGACATGTGGAGACCAACACAGTTTCCTGTCCAACGTGAGCCCTAGAAACTTAGTTGTGTCCACGAATGGGAGAACAACGAAACCGAGATGTAAGGATGTCTGAAGGAACGCTTTATATCGCCAAAAGCTGATACAAACCGTCTTCTCTTCAGAGAACCGGAAGCCATTTGCCACGCTCCATGAGTAGAGGCTGTCTAGACAACGCTGAAGGCAGCGCTCCAGGAGGCATGTTCTCTGGGTACTGCAGTAGATCGCGACAATACGGAACCCACACGTACCCTAAACTCTCGATCCGTTAAATAGGAATCAATAAAATGGGGCTGGCGACCGCGTAGGCCCCACCTGTGCATAGTGCGGAGGATACCTCCTCTCCAACAGGTATCATAAGCCTTCTACAAGTCGAAAACACGGCTACTATTTGACGCCTTCGCAAAAAGTTGTTCATGATGAACGTCGACAAGGTCACAAGGTGGTCAACAGCGGAGCGGCGGCGACGAAAGCCGCATTGGACAGTAGTAAGTAGTCGTCGAGATTCAAGAATCCAGACTAACCGAGCATTAACCATGCGCTCCATCACCTTACAGACACAGCTTGTAAGAGAAATGGGGCGGTAACTAGAAGGAAGGTGTGTATCCTTCCCGGGTTTGGGTATAGGAACAACGACGGCGTCACGCCAACGCATGGGGACCTGACCTTCGGTCCAGACGCAATTGTAGGTACGAAGAAGGAAGCTTTTGCCCGCCGGAGAAAGGTGTGCCAGCATCTGAACGTGAATGGCATCTGGCCCGGAGCAGAGGACCGGGACAGTGCAAGAGCACGTTCGAGTTCCGGCATAGTAAAGGGGGCATTATAAGTTTCCAGATTCAGCGAGTGGAAGGAAGGTCGCCGAGCCTCTTCTGCCTCTTTCCTGGGAAGGATGGCAGGGTGGTAATGGGCTGAGCTTGAAACCTCCGCGAAAAAGCGGCCAAAGGCGTTGGAGACAGCCACAGGATCAACAAGGACCTCATTACCTAAGGTCAGGCCAGGTACCGAGGAGTGGGCCTTAATGCCCGACAGCCGGCGCAGGCCACCCCAAACGACAGAAGAGGGAGTAAAACTGTTAAAGGAGCTGGTGAAAGAGACCAAACAAGCTTTTATGCTGTGTGTGATGATTCTACGGCATTGCGCTCGGAGTCGTTTGTATTCAATACAATTCGCCAACGTAGGATGGCGGCGAAAGGTGCGTAAAGCACGTCGTCGAGCACGGATAGCGTCCCTACAAGCCTCGTTCCACCAGGGGACGGAAACGCGACGTGAAGAAGAGATATTACGAGGAATGGAACGTTCGACAGCATTGATGGTAACAGCCGTGAGGTATTCGACCTGACTGTCACAATTTAGAAAATCGTGGTCCAGAAAGGTCGCCAGGGAGGAGTGAAGTCCCCAGTCAACTATCGGTATGTTCCAGCGCGAAAGATGTGGGGATGGGGTGTGGTGCAGGAGACGAACGACACAGGGGAAGTGGTCGCTCGAATAGGTGTCAGTAAGGACATATCACTCGAACCGACGGGCAAGACTGGTGGAACAGATCGAGAGGTCCAAGTGGGAGTAGGTATGAGTAGAGTCCGAGAGGAAAGTCGGGGCGCTGGTATTGAGGCAGACAAGATTGAGATGGTTGAAGACATCCACCAAGAGTGAGCCTCTTTGACAGGAAGCAGGAGAGCCCCAAAGGGGATGATGGGCATTGAAGTCGCCAAACAATAAAAACGGCGGGGGAAGCTGAACGATCAGGTGCATCATGTCAGCCCGACTAACAGCAGATGACGGTGGAGTGTAGATGGTACAAACTGAAAAAGTAAAAGCAGAAAGAGTAATACGGACAGCTATTGCTTGGAGTGGGGTGGTCAATGGGATGGGATGGTAATAGATATCGTCCCGTACGAGCAACATGACCCCACCATGAGCTGGGATACCGTCCACAGGGGTGAGGTCATACCGCTCCGAGGTCTAGTGGGTAAAGGCAATACAGTCAGTTGGGCGCAACTTGGTTTCCTGGAGACCAAGGACGAGCGGACAGTGCAGGCGGAGGAGCAGTTGTAATTCCTCCCGATTAGATCGAATACCTCTTATGTTCCAATGTAACAAAGCCATCGCTAGTCAAAAAAGAGGTGGAACGAGACAGGGAAAGAGCCGGTCACCTCGACGGCTGCGGAGGGCCAGGTTTCGAGGGAACAACGCTACAACCGGCGGGAGGCGGATCCGGTTCAATCGAGTCGTCGCCAGCTGCGGCCGCTGTCCCTGGTTGAGTAGGAGGGGCAGCATCATTTGCCGACGAGAGGCCAGCTGAGCGCATGGCAGCAGAGCGTCCCGGCGAAACTGAGGACGGCCGGGAGCAGCAACTCACGGATGGGGAGTCAGACGAAACGCGCCGGGATGGAGAGGGGGATAGAGACTACTTCTTGGAGGCCTTCTCGGAGGCCTTCTTGGAAGGCCGAGGAGGCACAGGGATGGTGGGCTGGACCCGAAGAAGGTCCTCATGCGTGGGGTCTGTTTTGGAACGCCGGACCTCGGAAGCTGGGGTCCGGAACGTTTCCCCGATGGACACCTGAAAAGAGGATCTCTTCTCAGGTGGCGCGGGGAGAGGAGGAGGAAGGGTGGCCCCTGGGGCAGAGGGGGCGGGGGCCACGGGGGAGGAGAATTTGGAAGGGAGGGATGGGGGAGGCGGAGGCAGAGCCCCCTGATGGGCGGAGGAGGCGGAGGGGGGACAGGATAGGGGTGAGGATACCGCAGAAGGAGTGGACACAACTGAGGCAAACGATGTGGTCAATGGCACAGGATGGAGGCGGTCATACTTCTTCCTGGCCTCAGAATAAGAGAGCCGATCCAAAGTTTTGAGTTCTTGTATCTTCTTCTCCTTCTGATATGCGGGGCAGTCTGAGGATCTAGGCGAGTGGATGACAGGAGAATTGATGCACCGAGGTGGTGGGGTGCACGTATGTTCCTCACGAAGAAGACGTCCACAATCGCCACAAAGGGGCTCAGCCTCACACCGTGACGACATGTGCCCGAAGCGCAAACACCGAAAACAGCGCATAGGAGGCGGGACGTAAGGTCGCACGTCGCACCGGTAGCACATCACCTTTACCTTCTCCGGGAGAACGTCCCCCTCGAAGGCGAGGATAAAGGCCCCGGTGTCGATGCGACGGTCTTTGGGGCCGCGCTGGACTCGCCGGACGAAATGCACGCCTCGGCGCTCCAGGTTGGCCCTGAGCTCCTCATCAGATTGTAGCAGGAGGTTACGATGAAAAATAACCCCCTATGTCCTATTTAGTGCCAGATGCGGGACAATGGACACTGGGATGTCCCCTAGGCGGTCGCACGCCTGGAGCGCTGCCAACTGTGTGACGGAGGTGGGCTTGATAAGAACGGACCCTGAATGCATCTTGCTGAGAGCCTCAATTTCCCCAAAGATGTCCTCAATGTGCTGAACAAAGAACATGGGCTTGGAGGTGGCGAACGTCCCCCCATCGGTTCGAGAACAGACCAAATGGCGGGGGAAGTACTTCGCCCCAAGCCGGCGGGCCTGTCCCTCCTCCCAGGGAGTGGCCAAGGGAGAAAGGACAGGAGAACCAGAACTAGAAATGGCACCTTTTCTATTGAAAGACTCTGCCGCAGAGCGACCTGATACGTGTTGACGTTTCATCTGCGAAACGTCCGCCCCGATACCACCCACTCCGACCAGGGGCCTCCCCCACGGGCGCCACCCAGCCTCAGCAAGGGCCACCTGGCAGGATGACCGTTGCCTGGAGTCCTGATGCCCCAAGGAGACAGGCATCTACTCCTTGGCCGACGTGGGGAGGGTGCAGCTCAGGTATCGGCAATACGATCCCCGTGTTGTCAGGGGGCTACAACCTAGAGGGTACATGACGACCAAACCACAACGGGCTGGCTACCGTGCTGGATTTCAGGTGCCACGGAAAGTCCATCATGATCGCTGGTGCAGATGGGGACGCACTATGGGCGTAACTTTTAGAATCCATCAGGCGTTTAGGCCCAATTTGAGGAATAGCGGGCAAGGTTACAACGCCAGTACAATACTGAGTGCCAAGGTCTTAGTGCACTTAGGACCAGTGGTACACCACGTAAGGTGTCCTTCCCCAAAAGGCTCGTACTTCTGTAGAATTTTGAAAAATGGAGGTCGAACCCCAAGGGGGACCATCACATGGAAGTCCGAAACGGTTGAAACTCCTTTTAGTCGCCTCTTACGACAGGCAGGAATACCTCGGGCCTATTCTTACCCCGGACCCGCAGGGGGTCCTGTTTTTGGGGGAGGAAGGCAGGGTGGTAATGAGCGGAGCTCGAAACCTCTGCGAAAAAGCGGCCGAAGGCATTGGAGACATGCTCAGGGGCCACAAGGACGTCATTCGCGACCGTCAAACCAGAAACTGGTGAGTGGACCTTAGTGCCAGATAGACAGCGCATGCTACCCCAGAAAACAGGAGGAGGAGTAAAACTGTTGAAGGTGCTTGTGAAAGTAGCCCAGCTGCCTTTCTTGCTTTCTTTAATAATAAGAAGGCACTGTGCACGTAATCGTTTATAAGTCATACAATTTGCCACTGTACGGTGGAGTTTGAAGGTGCGTTAAGCACGTCGACGAGCACGTAAAGCGTCTCTACATGCTGCGGTCCACCAGGGGACCTGTACGCGACGTGGGGAAGAAGTAGTGTAAGGGATGGAATATTCAGCAGCAGTGAGTGACTTCCGTGAGGTGTGCGACCTGACTATTGCAGCTTGTGAAGGTTTGATCCTGAAAGGTCGCCTGGAAGAGAAGAGCCCTCAGTCTGCTTTGGAGATGTTCCAACTAGTTGAGCACAGAGAGGGGGTATGATGCAGGAGATGGATAACACACGGGAAGTGGTCGCTCGAAAATGTACCAAAGTGCATACCACTCAAACTGGCATGCAAGTTGGGTAGTACATATAGAGAGGTCTAAATGGGAATAGGTGGGAGATGTGTCCGAAAGGAAAGTAGGGGCGTCAGTATTGAGGCTGACAAGATTGAGCTGGTCGAAAAAGTCTGCTAACAGGGAGCCCCTCGGGCAGTATGCTTGAGAGCCCCAAAGGGGTTGGTGGTTATTGAAGTCTCCAGTGAACAAAAATCGTGCCGGTAGCTCAGCAATAATTTGCATCATGTCTGCCCTGGTAACGGCAGACGACGATGGAGTGTAAACGGTACAAATGGAAAATGTAGAAGTGGGGAGAGTAATTCGGACGGCAACTGCCTGCAGGCCGGTGTGCAATGTGATGGGATCGTAGTAAATATCATCCCAGACCAGCAACGTAACCCCTCCATGAGCCGGAATACCTACCACAGGGGTAGGTCAAAACGCACGGAGGTGTAGTTTGCCAAGGCAATTTGATCGCATGGGCGTAGCTTCGTTTCCTCGAGGGCTACGACGAGCGGACGGTGCAAGCGGAGCAGCAACTTCAAGTCCTCTCGGTTGGAGCGAATGCTGCGAATCTTCCAGTGAGTAAGTGCCATCGTAAGAAAAAAAAAAAAGGAAGATGAAAGAAGTGGTCACCACGAAGGCCGCTGAGGGCTTGGCTTCGAGCGAGTACTGCCGCCGCTATCAGTAGGCGGACAGTCATCGTCCATTGGTTCTATAGGTTCATCGGCCATCTCGTTAAGATGGCTGGGAGGAGGAGCTTCCTCCACTGGTAAACGGCCAGATGTTCGGCTACCAGCGGTGCGCCCAGGCGAAACGGATGACGGCCAGGGGCAGCAACCGCTGGGTGGTGCAGGAGAAGAAATGCGCCATGGCGAAGGAGGAGAACTGTGCTTCCTATGAGCCTTCTTGGAAGGTCGTTTAGTGGAAGTACTGGTCGACGGCTGGG